>NW_026902266.1:8556333-9167500 GCF_033783945.1 Neopsephotus bourkii
GGGGTAAGAGATAAATATGTTATTAAGATGTCTTCTGGGAAATGTCTAATGGCTCTGAAACACTTTTTCCTCTGACCTTATCACAGAAGTTATTTTATGTATTTCTGTAATGCAATATCTTGTTACAAATGTTGTGGGAGAAACATTTGTTGTGATGTGAAATGATTCTAAGCATCATCAAGTAAGGAAAGGGCAGGATGCAAATAAGGTATCTTTTACTCATCAATTGGTGCTTTATTTTGGTTTGGCTTATTAACTTATCAGGCTACAGTTCTTCTGTATAAATCTTTAACAGATTGTTTGGCTTATCTTAGCTGTATTAGTGGAGGAATGGCAGGTATGAATGCAAGTGACTTCTATGGGTTGCAGAAGTGAAAATGGAGACCACAATTACCATTCTTTAGCTTTCAGGAAGAAATTGTTAATAGCACTATCATGTATTTTTCCAACTCTTTTGTCAGGGAACATCTAAATTACTATTTTGCTGTATCAGTTTCCTTTAATTTTCCTTTACCCTTTTCTGAAGACAAAGTTTGACTAAACATTCTTATCCAAATAGAAAGATAAGTTCAGTCTTTCACCTTAGCCATGCAGCTCCACTGAAATGACTGTACTTGTCGTTCTTCTCCAAGGGATCCTTTGAAGAATCTTATCTTGATGTTGGCAGGGTTTGATCCTGGCTTATTGAAATTCTGGAGTAGTCTTGATACAAGTTGCGCATGAGTAATATCTGCTCCACTTTTTAACCCCCTATAGGAAGGAAAGGGCAGTGTTGCTGGTCTTGCTTCTTCTGGAGGGAGAGACAATAAAGAGAAGAAAGTCTTCATTAGCTTGATTGGTACAAAAGGCATGGGATGCAGGTGGGTACATGTTATTTAATGTAATTTACGTCTTATTTAATGTCGTTGGCTTGTTAAGTGAGACATCCAAGGCAGTTACTTCCATCCTTCACTAATATCATATCAAGAAAATGAACATCCACACTGGATCAGGAAGGCAAACTGGAAAAGGAGGGTATCTGCGGCACACCTTTGTCTAATAATATGTAATCATAAATGCCTGTATTGCAAGTTCTGACTTAAAACCAAAAAAATCTTTTAAAAGTAAGAGCAGGCTGGAAGTGAGATAATACATGTTGTCATGGAATTGGAACTTTTAAATGCTTTTACGTTTCAAAATACTTTCAAATGCTACTCTGTGATACAGCAAGATCCAGCACTGTCCACTGTCAGGTTCACTCCCTGAACTTAAGACTGCTTTCTGTGACTGAAAAACCATTCACTGCTATATCCAGTTCCTAAAAGTAATGTTAAATTTGCTAGATTTTTAGAAATATGAGCAGATGCTTCTTAGAGTCATGTCCTTGCAGCTAGTTATGGAGGTTTTTGGGGTATGAAGGTATGGTAGGGTTTCTCCAATATTTAGATGGATGTAATTGACATTGTCAAGATTGAAATGCACAGCACATTTTCTAAAGCATAAGTTTTCTTTTATATTATTTGGAAGATGTAAAGGTTTTAAAAAATTATTTACAAACCATGGAGGGGTGATTCCATCACCTGCTGGATATATTATCTACAAAAATCACTGCTGTCTTTAGGCCCAACTAAGACTGTAGCTTAAAGTTTCCAGGCTAGGTGTTGGCCTCTAGTTGAAGCATACTTATTGTTTCTAATAAATAATCCTGAAAAATACCATTCAATTATATGTAGAGTATACTGCAGTTCAGTGAGTAAATGTGCAAGCAATTAATATTCATTATGTTACATGTTTGCTTTCAAATGTCATTAGTTTCCCAGTCCCTTAGAACATATAGGTCAGTATATTGTGCTAGTTTCAACGTCTAAAGCAAAACCTAGGAGCTTGAATGTTTTTCTTTTCAATTTTCTTTCAGGCTGTTTTTTTTTTTCTGAATTTTGTTGTTTATTTCAGAATAGGATAATAACACAAACATATTCTTTAACTGGAAAGTGCTGTTTAATATTTTCATCAACGACCTGGATGAGGGAACTGAGTGTACCCTCAGCAAGTTTGCTGATGATACTAAACTGGGAGGAGTGGCAGACACACCAGAAGGCTGTGCTGCCATCCAGCGAGACCTGGATAGGCTGGAGAGTTGGGTGGGAAGAAACTTGATGAAATTCAACAAGGGCAAGTGTAGAGTCTTGCATCTGGGGAATGACAACCCCATGTACCAGTACAGGCTGGGGGTTGACCTGCTGGAAAGTAGTGAAGGGGAAAGGGACCTGGGGGTCCTGGTGGACAGGAGGATGACCATGAGCCAGCAATGTGCCTTTGTGGCCAAGAAGGCCAATGGCATCCTAGGGTGTATTAGAAAGGGTGTGGTTAGTAGGTCAAGAGAGGTTCTACTCCCCCTCTATTCTGCCTTGGTGAGGCCGCAGCTGGAATATTGTGTCCAGTTCTGGGCCCCTCAGTTCAAGAAGGACAGGGAATTGCTTGAAAGAGTCCAGCACAGAGCCACAAAGATGATTAAGGGAGTGGAACATCTCCCTTATGAGGAGAGGCTGAGGGAGCTGGATCTCTTTAGCTTGGAGGAGAGGAGACTGAGGGGTGACCTCATCTATGTTTACAAATATGTAAAGGGTGAGTGTCAGGATGATGGAGCTAGATTTTTTTCAGTGATGTCCAGTGATAGGACAAGGGACAATAGGTGTAAACTGGAGCATAGGAGGTTCCATGTGAACATCAGGAAAAACTTCTTTACTGTGAGAGTGACAGAGCACTGGAACAGGTTGCCCAGGGGGGTTGTGGAGTCTCCTACGTTGGAGATATTCAAGGCCCACCTGGACAAGTTCCTGTGTGATGTACTCTAGGTTATCCTGTTCTTGCGGGGGGGGTTGGACTAGGTGATGTTTTGAGGTCCCTTCCAACCCTTGGGATTCTGTGATTCTGTGAAACAAATTGTGAAAGAAAAAAAAAAGCCAACCTTGACTTCTCACTGTTATACACTATTACTGTATAAATATTATCCTATAAATGCTTGGTTTTTTTTCTATTATATCAGTATTTCCAGTGGCCCAACACAAAAACCAGGCATTTTTATCAGCAATGTTAAGCCGGGTTCTCTTTCAGCAGAAGTGGGCTTAGAGGTGAGTATGCCACATTCCAAGGTAAGTACAAGGAAATCTCCTTTGGTATTTAGTACTTCAGGGATTCTGGACCACTGTAAAGTCACTAGCTGTGGGGTTTTTTCCCATTGGAAAGAAATAACTTGTGGTTACGTTTCAAATGAAGTGAGTTTCCAAATGTTTAAGAACATTAGAGTGCTCTCCTGACTTGGAACAATAGCCAGTCAAGCACAGTATTTGGCCTCAAACAGTGGCAATAAGAAATGCTAATATAGAAGGATGTGCAAGCTTGTCTGTTTCTGGTCTGTTCTCCTTGTACTCTGTAGTACCTATAATTATTGTATTTAGAATGTTAGAAACTGTATCTCCTGTTTTCATCTAATGTATGTACTGATTCAACATCTGTACTAAAATTTCAATTATCTCCTTTAGGTTGGTGATCAGATTGTTGAGGTAAATGGAGTGGACTTTTCTAATGTGGATCATAAAGAGGTAAGATCAAGTCTTCCTAGTTCCCTCAACTCATAGCTGTCAACTTATTAAGCATCTGTCTGGTTTTACTGGCTGCAAAAAATACGTTTGATACTGGGCTACTTAACCAAAGAGGTTGTATATGGAACATGCGTATTTGGAGATTTGAATAACTACCACCCTGTTGTGTTCAAGTAGGTCTTCTAAAAATTCCAGCCTAGGCAGCCAGCATCTTTCATCATATATATCTGTACATATAAATATATGTATATGTAAATATAGGTAGGCCTTTTATGACTTAATTTAGACTTGTTTGTTTTAATTTGCAGGCTGTCAGAGTGCTCAAAAGTAGTCGTACTTTGACTATCTCTGTGGTAGCAGGCGCTGTAAGTAGTATATTTATAGAAGCAGAACGTTTGTGAAATTTGATATGTGGGCAAATAAATGTTAAAAACTAATAGATAAGAAAAAGCAATATTTCTTTATAATGTCTGTATCGCTAAATTCTGTCAACCAAGGCAGTGTAGAGTGGCTTTTGATTACTTTACTGGTAACTGTCCACAAGATTCTCAGTAAGCAGTGTAAAACAGTTTCATGACTGTGGGTCAGTGCAAAACCATTCCCTTCACAAGGAATGGAAATTAACCTTACTTTTCTAACAGATAGCTGCCTCTGCTGAAACAAGAAAGGTGAACTGGATTGGAGTAAATTAATCTGTTGGCCTGAATAGCTGATGTTTTAGTCTTATTCCACATTAATTCCTTGTGTAAATGTTTATCTGATTTGTAGTGTATCAACACATTAAAAATTGTTCAGTTAGTCCTTTTCCACTATTCTCTACAACAGAACTATATGCCTTTAGGGCCTAATCTAAATAGCTGAAATAAATTAAATAAACTGAAATAAATTAAATAAGCTGAAATAAATTAAATCTTCCCACTGACTTGTGTGACTTTGAATGTTATAATGTTTTTACTGCTTTAATCCTTCTTAGAGGAAAATGTATAGTTATATACAAGAGGATACTGAAGTTCCATAGACTAACTGAAGATGGTGTTTTCTAATTTACTTGCAATTGAATTAAATAGGAAAAACAAGGTTAAGAAATCACCTAAGCTACTTCTAAGTGCTCATGTGTACTGTGCAGCTATATTAAGGAAATTGTGGTTACTCTAAGAGTAACAAAAGATGCAGTTGTCTAAAGGTATCGTCAATTGTTATTTAAACAAATGCTCCAGACTAGTTGATTCAGCTTCTGGAATTCAACATCCTAAGGACTTGATTTCCACTCCCAGATACATTACTAGCTGTTAGAAAAAATAAGGTTTATGCAGGCATGTACCACTGTGGTTGCATCCTTAAAATGAGTAATCTTTTGCTCTACCCTACTTCACCTTGCTTGTCTCTCCTCAGTATACGTCTTAGTACTGGAGAAGAGTTTGCCAAAGGAAACAGCTGCTCTACTCCTCTTTTTTGGTCAGCAAAGACTCTGGTGCAAAGGCATTCTTCCCTGCCTTTTTTTGTTCGAGCTGTCTACTTTGAGCCTTAGAGACATAAAAAGTTCTGCCTTCCTAATTAACATGGGATTTTAATTTTGGTAGTGAAAATGAGATGGATGCTATCAAAGTGTTCCACACATAGCACCATGGAAATATCTTTCTTGAACAGAAAATATTGCTGGTGTCTTAATTGTAAAGCAAACAAAACGGGAACAAAACCTGAAGCACTACGTAACATTTTGGCAATGTACATTCCCTGTATTTGAGTTCTCTGAATGACAGTACATTTCCACAGCCGCTAGGCACAAGAGCATTAAAATGCAGTAACTGTATAGTTGTCTTCCTCACTGGGATTCATGCAGTGTGCTGATCTCTAGTACTGCATTGTTCAGTTAGGTTTCAGGAAAGTATGATGTGGAGTGTTTTCTGGGTGACACACTAAGCATGTCTTTGGCATAGACACACTGTTGCCACTGACTTTCATAGTTACATACCTCTTCTGAGGTGTTTAGCACCTTGTATCTTTGAGACTGAAACTGAAGTAGCTCTTTGGAATGAAGTGGTCAGATCTGCCAGGGTCTTTCAGAAAGCATTCCTCGGGAAAAAGTGGTATGAGGAAAGAGCAGATGTGTTAGTATGTAAACACTTTGGAATAATTTCTTAGAAGAACTACATTCATGAGACCTTTTTACCACTGATTTGGGTGGCGACTCTGATTGCAGGGGAAGGAGCTGTTCATGACTGAAGAAGAAAGGCAGAGGGAAGCACGTCTTCGTGAGCAAGAACGCCAGGAGTTAATGCACCAGAAGCGACTTGCGCTGGAGACTAACAAAATCATCAAAGAGCAGCAAGAGAAAGAGAGATTGTAAGAATGCTCTATAGGACAGTCTGAAAATTTTACCTTGAATTGGGAAAGGACATGTAAGACAGGAGCAACTGTGAGAAGATTCCCAGCTTATATCAACTTAATTTTGCTTTTGTGGAGTCTGTTCATAAATCCTTATTCTGTGATGCTCTTGATGTTCCGGGTTTTCAGAGTTGATATCATGCAAAGGCACGTTGAGTAGAAGGCTCACTTTGTTCCCCTATGATTCAGTGTGATATTAATTATTTTCATGATGCTATTCGTTACAAATTTTAGCCTCTTAAAATAATATACTATGGAACTGTCTCAGAAGTAGACAGGATCTTAAAGAGTTAAATAGGTAATATGGCCTTGTTATCCAGATGGTAATTAATGTCCTCAGAGTTCCTATGAAAGTATATTGAATCCTTGGTATCCTAAAGACAACTTTTAAAAAGGAGCATTTCTCCTCAATGCATGTGTGCTTGCCATCTGTATCTTTTACTAACTATATGCTGAAGCAATTTGCGCAAACTCTTACTCAGAAAATAATATTTTTATCATGGTGTCCTAATTCCTCTTATATAGAAGAAAACTGGAGATCTCCCAGAAGGCTGCAGAGGAAGAGGAGAGATATCGCAGAGAAATAGAACAGTAAGTAAATACCTCGCATAAGCATTATGCAGCCTGAAAAAGGGTCCTTGCATATTACATCTGCTGAAAACATTCTTCATGCTCATTTATAATAGTAACACTGTGTGATATTTCCATTTAGCTAAATGGAGGGTCCAATGTGTGAATAAGTACACCACAGTTACAGAACAGGAAACTGATCTGAAAATCAGCACCTGGGAAACATGAGGGTTATCATAATAATAAATTCAATATGAAATTGAAGTTGGCTCCTTATTTTTCAAATGCTATAAATGTATAGAGAAACTTAAGGAAGTTCCGTGTCAGAAATTTTTTACTCTGTTGTCACTGAATTACTACATTTAATTTTAAGAGAAAAAAAAAGAGAAATTAATACTTCAAGGGAATGAATCAGGGAAGAAACAGAGAAGAATGAGTAAAGAGTTAAAAACATGCATATACTCAGGGGTTTCATGACATATCTACTTAGCTTATATAAAAAAAAAATCAGCAAAATACAGGTAGTTTGTTCATGACATGTAAAAGTGTTCACAGCACTGAATAGCCTTTTCAGTTCATCAGGCAGTTCTGAAAATAAAAGTTTTGTAGATTTAGTCTAGAAAAAGGACTATATGATAATTGTCTTGAATAAAAATTTCAGTCATAAATTTTAAGTAGGGTTAAGTTCTCTAAGGAGAAAATTGATTAAATTAAAACTGTGGCACCAAAAGTAAGAAGTTCTGTAACCTGTTTTATTCAGGAAATTTGATTTTCATTATCACAGTCCACACTGGTTTTAAAATTTCTGTGATTCTAGGTAGTAGACATATTCAAAGATTGTATCATAACAAAGGCACTTCTATAAATGTAACTTAAGCATTGTTTTACATTTGGAACTTTAACCAATATAACACATTGTTCCCTTCTAAATGATGTTGGGAAATTGCATGAAAGGTAATGTGAAGTTGCACAATATCAGTTTTGAAGAAGCCTTTTAGATCCAAGATTTACCCTGAAGTATTCAGCTTTGCACTTTGACATCTTAAACAGCTTTTACTTCATATTCATTCACTTCAGTCCCTTTTCATGCACTTGTATTAGCTAAAATTATCTGATAGAAAACGTGGAGGAATTTCTCAATCTTTGAGGTGCAAGAAGAAGCATATTCCCCAGCCGTGACAACTGAAGTATCTTCTGGCAGTCCTGTTATAGGCTCTACTGCAGCACATGGATGAGTTCTTAAACATTTTCTAATTCCTGGGGAATAGATAACCTGTTCCTTGTTGTGGTCTACTGTAGAAATCCCTGCAATAGCCATGGAAAACTGCTATAAAAGCAGACTACCAGAGGTGAAGAATGATTTTATTCTCTCACCCCAGGCTGCCTGTCATAATAACTATTTAGTATCTGCAGTATCCTTCTGAACTAAGTGCATCTTTGCTCACTCAGGGTTGCTCATTTTAAGGGCTAGCATGTCTGTATACTTCCTTGTATAATTTCCAACTGTTGCTCAGGCAATTGTTAAGCTATTCCATATTCTAATCCGAACTGTTAAGTCAATGTCAGTCTCCTTGGTGTAGAGGAGGGAAGATGGTTGTATAGGAACTTGGATTCATTCTAAAGCTTAGATTTAATAAGCAATTGCAAACAGGCAGTTTTGCTAGAATACAGTGCTTTTCTGTATTAACAGTTTTTGAGGATGACCCTTTGCTCCATTTTTTAAATCCTTTTTGCAGAAATTCCTTGTATAAATTCACTGTGCTATTTATTAATATCCTGCATGCATGGGGGGGGGGGGGGGAGGCGGGGAGGAATGAAATGTGCCTAAATGGTTCTGAATTCTGTGTACCTCTAATTCATTGTAGTCCCTTTGGTTTTTAATTAAAATGAAATGTAAAACATTCTGTCCAGTGTTCCCTGCTGTTGACTATGCCTCCAAATTTAAATACTGACCTGAGATTTGCCCACATGTGGATATTTCTTAATTTTACTGTAGCTAAATTAGAGATACCAAAGATAATCCAAGTATAAATAGCATCATTTAGATCTAAGACCTGGTAAATTTCGGCACTGTATATCAGTTTACCAGTTCAAGATGGGCTACAGCTAAGAATAGGTCTTGAATCACTTAAAGGCACCATATATGGAGCTACAAGCTATTAGGTTATATGGCACTTCTTTTGTAAATTACTTGAGGTTTGTTGTTCTGTCACTTAATATTTTAGTTAAAACTGTTTTTCTAATAGATAATTCCCAGTTCTGAAAATTAAAAATTAGCAGGTGAGAGATGGATTTCTGGTTTCAGTTAAGGTTGACAGTATTGTAGTGTACCACTCTGGGCTTATGTCTGTGCAGTTCTTTTATATAGATGGCCTTAGAAGTCTCAATATTAAATAAGAATACTCAATTACATTGAATTTTACAAATTATCTTAATAGCTTAGTAAATGAAAGTTTGATTGAAGGAATTTAGTTTGAGGGAAGGGGCATTTTATTATGCTTTTTATTAAATAGAAAAATGCCAAACATACTGAACAGTAAATAATTTTGATTAATGTATATTGATGCTGCTGGTTTTATACTCAGAATTCCTAGCTGACTTTTTTGGTTTTTTGGTTTTTTTTTTGTTTTTTTTGTTTGGTTTTTGTTTTGTTTTGTTTTGTTTTTTAATTTTTCTTCTAGGATAACAGCAGAGGAAGAAAAATTTAAAAAGGAGTGGGAAGAAGACTGGGGTACTAAAGAACCTCCGAAATCCTTAAAAACTGTAACTGCAGAAGTGCACCCTGCCCCTCGTTCCAAACACAAAAGTAAGACATTGATTTCAATCTCCTTCCTAGGGAAAGTATTTGTCAGATGCATCACTGAGCTGTATGGAATATATCACCAGTTTGTATCCAAGCCAAGCTAGCTATGACTTGCTTATTTTCAGAAGGCTGAAAGCATATGATAGATTAAATAGCTCTTACTTAACAGGTACCTAACTCGTAAAAGCTATTTTCACTCAAACAGTCATCCTTTTTGACAATCAGCAGCAGCAGAAAAAAAGAAAAAAAAAATAAAGCTCACTAAGAAATTGGCTGAAGTATCAACCTCATGGCTTGGGGTTTGGTGCATTCCTTTCTATGTTGTTTCTGTTCAGTGTTTGGCCTGTCAGCCTTTTCAGAGAGCAGTTCTTGCATCAGTAGACTTGTGCTGATTTCCACTACATGCCCAAATGGAAGCAGTGCTGCATTTTTAAATGATGTATGATCGTGTTTATGTCCATGTGGATAGGCTGATACGTAAATGTGAAGTTATACATATGAGTCCTTTCATCTCAGTGAAGAAAATTTTCTTTATAGCAATAAGTAAATTTTTAGAATTTATGGGCATCTTATTACTGGATTTTATTACTTTTCAAAATGAAGATAAGGAGACAAGTGTTTGGATTTGTTCTTTTATTTGGAATCATCTTTGAGCTTTCTGCATTAATCATTTCAGCAAATAATTTAACATCATTTTTATATTTGAGAAAAGATCCTGGGAAGATTTAAAGGTGGAAAATCAGTACTGAATTTGCAGCCTCATTTGGAGTGAAAGAATGCACTTCCCTATTCCTGTTGTAACTTTTTTTTCTTCTCCCTTACTCTTAATAAGTGTATTATGAAGGATAGAGGATATGGTTTTGAGTATTTTAATCTGCTGCCTTCCAACTAAAAATGGTAGATATGGAATCCCTACTTTTGGCTTGGAGTAAATGATTTAGTTTGGCTTTCGAAAAATACCTAATCTCTTCAGCAGGATCTCGGCCTTCTTAATTGGGAGGCTGTAGGAATATCTTGAACTTCCCTTGTTTCCCTTCCATGAGGAAAAGTAAACAACTTAATTGAGTAAACGACTTAAATATGGAGTGTCATCTAAAATGCAACAGAAGTCGTTGTAAAACAAGATAGAGACACTAACAGAGCAGAATAACCAAGGATTCTTAAGAATTGGTGACTACCAGCATGCCATTCGTATCTGATTTATTCCTTCTCTGGCTAAAGTATCTACCACATCATTTTTCTGGGTATCACTTTGTTCAGTTCATGTTCTTTTGACAACCATCTTGAAATGATGTTATAATGATGTTGCAAAAATGATCTTAAATACTAAGAGCTTGGATAACAAAGCATGTAAGCATGTACTAATTAAACCCACACACAGTCAGAACTTCTGAATCAGTTCTTAGTGACCTAATCATGAGAAAGCTAGGCACATTTCTAAGAACTTGCAAAATTCAGGCATCTGTCAAAAGTTGCTGTGTATAGTAGCAGATCTGTTAATTTGAAAAAGTGCTGGAAAAAGCAAGGTATTTTTTTCCACTCTGACAGATGGTCTATTTAAGATACTATCTTCAGACATTAAAACACTTTTTTCTTGCTTTCTGGGGTTTGTTGTTTTTTTTTTCTATTCCCCTCCTACTATAATTTTCTTTACTGAATCTATCTCTTTTTCCTCCCCTGTCCTTTTTTCCTGTCTTTTTTCCTCTGTTCATCCATTACAGCAAATTTTTCACAAATGGGCTGTAGTCTGCACAGCCTGAAAATTGATTTGATATTACTGGGCAGTCTGCTTCAGAATTAGTCGAGAGACTGAGGAGGTGTTATTTGTACACTGCAACTTTTCCATGAAGAATTGCCCTGAAGTGTAAGTCTGACTTAGTTGTCCAAAGGAATTTAAGATATTTGGAAGTTAATTGTCAGTTAAGAAGCTAAACTGGAAGCTACAGACAGTATGTGGAGAGTGTGCTAAAATGGTATTAGGCAAAGGAAAAAGTGGAAAGTGCTTGCTACATAACTGAAGGAAGATTTTGGTCAGGTCTTGATTTTTGTGTGTTTGTGTGTGTGTGTGTGTGTGTGTGTGTGTGTGTGTGTGTGTGTTTGTGGCTTTGGGGAAATCATTTAATTTTTCATGGATGAAACTGAAATGGGCATTTTTATTTTTTTTCCTGCAGTCATCTTTTATCCATTTACAAAACCCAAATTTTAGTCAATTACAGAAGAAGCCACCTATCAATGCAGGCTTCCCTTCATAGCAGAGCAGACTAATAGGCCATATGCTCCTTGGGGTTGGAGGAGGTTGGAAATTAATTTGGTTTAAGCAGGACCTCTTTTTATTAATTTTTTTCCCCTCTCCTCTCTCCCTTTTTTCAGTTATTTGTTTAAATATCCCATTGGTAGCTTTGTTTTATTTCATGGACAGTTATACTCAGACATTGTTGATCTCCTTCTCATTTCATGGGAACCTCCAGTTAGTCTGTCATTTCTATCTCCTCATTCTTTTCCTCCTTTGTTTCTCTAGTAGATGTAAAGGGAGTTGCACATGACCAACTTGAAACAGATGACATGGATGAAATGATCATGAAGCAGGACAAACAGGTTTGCCACTCAGCCTTGACTTCCTATGCTAGTTCGGACTCTTCCTGTGTTCTGCTTCCTCCTGACAGTCAGTCTTGACACTGAACTGATAATTTAGTTTTTCTAGAGCAGTATGAGTGGTCCTTTGGTAGACAATGAAAGGTTATGATGCTCTTGTTGTCATTGCTTTCTAAAGATATCTTGATACAAAATCCGTCAGTCCTCCAGAAAAGCAGATTATATTGAAACCTGTGTGTTATGAGTGTTTCTTACCTAAAATCATAGTAACAGATTCTTTTGTATAATTTTACTCAGTAATGTTTCTGAATATTTATGCACTTGGCTTGAAATATTTTATCCTAGGAAATGGAGCTTTATTTTTTTCAATCTCCTCAAATGCCTCTGTGTTCTGCCACAAGCTTGAAGGAGTTTGAATACCTGTTTCATTTTAAGGCTTGCTAACTGTAGAGTAAGACTGTGAGCATAGAAATCTTAGCAATGCATATGGCTGTATGGTTCTGTGTGAAAGGTACTTGTATTTGCTTTATTTAACATAAAATATGTATCAGTAAAATAAAGATAACATGACTAAATGTACAAGCACAATTGATCAAGAAGTCATTCAAGAAGTTCGTGTGTAATACCAAACCTTTGGTATTTTGGTATTTGGTATTTCAAATAAATTTTAATTAGTTATATGTATCAACACGGACTGGTGTGAATCTGAACCAGTCCTTGACTTTACTTCAAAAAAATTTTGTTTTACCTTTTGTAGCTTTTGGGTGGTTTTATCGGTATGAAGGAAAATTTCCCACAATTCGCAAGGTACAAAGTCTGCTGTGTAAACTTGTTTGCTGTGCATTTGAATTTTAATTCCTATTTTCCCTTCTTCTCTGTTATTACTAGACATTCTTGACAGTCAAATGCTACTTCTTTTAGCATGTGCACAAATTAAGATGCATTTTGGGATGCATCTGCAAGGATTTGCCCTTCTGAATTCTTTGAATTTTCAAGTTCTGCCTGCTTCAGTGGGAATTGTATGTCAATACTTTGCAGAAGGTGTTCAGTACAGGTGGGCAGCACGTGTTTTGATGTTCTATAAAAGTCCTCAAAAAAAACTTATTAAAAAACTGTACAGTAACAAAAATGTAATGGGAAACATTGCAAATCTCCCAGGAAGAAGAGTGCTGAAGGCAAAAAGCTTTTAGGCATGTACATGACATAGAATGAGAAAAAAAACCCCACAAACCAAAAACCCAAACCTTTAAGCTTGATAGAATACTTTTATATCTGTAGAGTTGCTGCTAAAGTATTGCAATTTTGAATTATGAATTTCAAACAATATTTTATTGCTGATGTTGCTTTAGTCTCTTAATTTCTTCCAATTATTAGGGGTTTTGTAGTTGTGTTGTGTGTTTTGGTGGCAATTTGTTGGTTTGGGGTTTTTTTTGTGATGGCTGATAGTAACTGACTGGGATAGAAGTGTCAAGAAGAGTTCCTGTGTCTATCTTCTGACAACTCAAGGCTCCTGAGGAGGTTAGGATTGTGCCTGGGAGATGAAGTACTTGTTTCACCATCTAGGACTATAGTTTTAACCTTCTGTGTAGATCGTTAATAGAGAACAGAAAATGATTGTACAGTCTGATACCATTTTGTACTGCTGGCGACTAAATCATCATGGATCTGTAACTAGTGTGAATGCCAGTACAGTTAGGATTTCTATCTGAAAAATAAAACAGATGTTATGAAAACAAAGTTTCTTCACACAAATGGGTGATCTTCTATATTGCTGCTGGCAAAGATAGTTTACAGAGCATCCAAATACCTTTATATATAATAATGAAGATCGTGCCCAGTTCGTTTTGAACTCTACTACAGTGTTGACTAGAAGCTTGAAAAGGTGTATTTTTAATTTTTTGCTTTTAGAAATATTTTTAAATCTGGAAGTGATTAATTTTCATCCTGTGCCAAATTTTTAATTGATTTTTTGTTTTGTTTAGAAACAAAATTTCACTCTGTACTAAAAATGTCTATGATAAGAAATAAACTGAATCCATGGGGAAGATGGATGAAAAGGATGACTCATCCTGTTGTATCTGAATGCAGTAAATGCAGCTAATATTGTCTGATACATGTTCGTATTCCAGAACACTTTGGCATGTGTACTACCTTTAAATTCAGTATTATTTCAAATATTGATACTAGCAGGTTGACCTGCCAGATATTTACATTTAGTAGACAGTACTAAATATATTTTCTAATTTATTAAAAGATATCACTAATTGTTATTATGGCACAAACTATAGAGCCCTGAATGATCAGGGGACTGGAGCACCTCCCATATGAAGATCGGCTGAGAAAGTTGGGGCTGTTCAGCCTGGAGAAGAGAAGGCTGTGTGGAGACCTCATAGCAGCCTTCCAGTATCTGAAGGGGGCATATAGGGATGCTGGGGAGGGACTCTTCATTAGGGACTGTAGTGATAGGACAAGGGGTAATGGGTTAAAACTTAAACAGGGGAAGTTTAGATTGGATATAAGGAGGAAATTCTTTCCTGTTAAGGTGGTGAGGCACTGGAAGGGGTTGCCCAAGGAAGTTGTGAATGCTCCATCCCTGGCAGTATTCAAGTCCAGGTTGGATGAGTCCTTGGGTGATATGGTTTAGAGTGAGGTGTCCCTGCCCATGGCAGGGGGGTTGGAACTTGATGATCTTAAGGTCCTTTCCAATCCTAACCATTCTATGATTCTATGAATGAAACATGGCTATGGAATTATCTTTATGTTAAAACATTAGTGTGAAAAGCTAGATTTTTTTTTTTACTTAAATTTTTTACATTTTTTTTATCTCCAGTGATGATTGATTCCTCCCACTTACCTCCCCAAAGACTACTTAAAAATGAAGCAATAGACAGCATCCCACTGAACTCAGCAGCACAAATTTCCAGTTTGCTGACTACTTGACTAGAATTGGCTTTTGTAGTTGCTGGGGAAAACGTCTTGTTTTCTAAGGTCCTGTTATCAATATTACATGTAAAAGGTGGAAGAAAGACAAATAATGCTATCTAAGGTGAAGCATGTTTATTCTTTGAATTCCCAAAACCACCGTGGAAAGTCAGTAGCTGATGATAATGAGCAGAGCAAATCAAACCTGAAGATGTAGCCTCTTTGGGCACTGGAAATAACTGACAGTGAGTGGCCAGCTGCTCCTCCTTTTTACTTGCTCATAAATGAAAGGAGAACATGGGCTTTCCAATATGAACTAGGCCCTATCACTACAAAGAGGAGAGGGTAGCAGAAATCTGACATTGCTGAAACAGAAATAAGGAGCAGGGTATATTTCCATGACAGCAGGAACAGAGACTCCAAGAAGACTATGTGGTTTTCCCCCTTGGTTGCACTCTGTGTGTAAAATCTTAGAGTTGCTTTGTGCTGTATTAGTTCGCTCACATGTGTAAATTTTATCCAGTGCATGTAGGAGCTACTTGTTCTTTGTGATGCAGTCTTCTTTCCTGGCAACTATTCAGTTCCTGCACTGATCTAAGCCTTTCCTTTATAAGTGCTTTTTTTGATTGTATTAAGGCTTGCGATGCTTAGGACATATGCATGAAGACACAGTATGTATAGAATATTCACATCTATCTATACATGAGCATCTGTCACATGAAAGCAGTCAATCTTGCATTTTTATAAAAATGCTAGAACAGAGAGATGGCAAATCAAGACCTAACCAAAATGGAATGAATATTCAGAGTTTTGTTGTAGGTCTGTGTGCCCTAATGTTGTAATTTGCAGAAGAGCAACTGTCTGATCTTGTCCAAATTATGTTAATGTGCACAGGCCTTCCAAATAAGGTTGAATTTCCAGCAGATTTCTGAGGAAATGTACGTAAGACTTTCTTTCAAAAGACTATCCCTGTACTTGCACAGACTGTAATTAAATTGTCAAGGCAGACACTCATGTACTAAGCTTGAAGTTCGGAATGTTTTTTATCTGGTGTAAAAATATTTCACTTAAGAAAAAGAAAAACCCCAAACAGTCAAAATTTCCCAGAAAGGGAAAGACCGAAAGAAGTCCAAAAGTGACAGTCTGTGTGAACAGAAGAAGAATAAAAAGGAAATGGAGTTTGAGCAAAAACTTGCCAAAGAGAAAGAAGGAATGTTGGAGAAAGAAAAACAGCTGAAAATAAATCGTCTTGTGCAAGAGGTATGTTGTGTTCTTCCATCAAGTGCAAAATTATACTGAAAGAAAATTAGCTGAATCTTTAGTGGAATTATCTTAACAGGACACTTGTTTAATTATGTCAAAGATAACAAAGTTGAAAAAAAATGCTGTTTCACTGAAAAACTGTCCCCATATTTTCCTGTTTCTACAGTCAGTTTTTGCCCACATGAGGATACCTCTGCAGTTAATGTGCCTCCATTTGGAATGATGCATTAGGGAAAGATAGAAAGATAAGAAATAATTCTCAAAACCATTATTAGTTTTTAAACTAATTTAGATGGCACTTCATACATCTGAAGTAGGCTTGTATTGTAACTATACCTATAACTTTTTTTCATGCACTGATATTATGGTTAAGGTATCTGAGACAGAACGAGAAGACCTGGAAGAATCAGAAAAGGTGCAGCACTGGGTGGAAAGACTTTGTCAGACACGGTTAGAACAGATTTCCTCTGTGGAGAATGAGTCTCCTGAGGTAAAATTCTGGCTTCTTTATGTATTGCATGATCTCTTAAAAACATACTGGTTGTCTCCTAAAAGCAACAGGTTTTTACCAGAGAAAAGTCTGTTTTCATCTTTCCATCTCAGCATCAGTTTAAGAGGCGGGGGGAAAATATCAATAACTGATGAGTTACAATATGTAGCATTTGCTGTTCATGTATTTTAGGCACGATTTTTTTTTTAATTATTATTCTAATTTTTATTATTTTGTTCTTTTAAAGTATATTATTAACACCAGATTAACAGTTTTTTATTGTCTCATGACCTGTTTGGGCTAGGTGGGACATACTGCAAATAATAAAAATGAGGCTAGAATACCCAACCATATAATTTAGTATCCTATGAAAATAAGAACATCATTGATGATGTGCTCTTGGACACTCTTCCTAGTGTTGCATGGAATAAAGGTACACATTAAGAACATTACAAAAAGATGAGAAACTCACAATGGATAGGGTTTGTTTTTGTGTTTTACGTAGTCCCTTTAAATGAAGGGAGTTGCAAACAGTGAGTGTGCCTTAGAGCCTGATGGTTCTAGATGTGAAGTGAGGCTTTCCCACCATCTTGCTGCTCTGGCTGTCTTCCAAGCACAGCTGCTTTCAAGAGGAACACTGCAATCTGCTGAACTCCCCTGGGATCCTCGTGAAATTGCAACCACAGAGGGGACCCTTGGGGAACACTCTCGCATGAATTTCTTTCAAATCAGTGTGGAGCAGCTCTGAAAAAAGCAGCTGCTCTTCTGTTCTCCTGACTTCAAGCTCAGATCCATGTGGTTCTTCAGTACATGTATCTAGGACAGTGAAATGATTATGCAGTTTTCTCTCACTACCTAAATTTGGCTAGTTGCATTCTGATAGATCTTTGTCCCACTTACTCTGTAAAGTAAGAGGGAACATTACAGATTAAAGTCACTGTTGTATTTCCATTATATTTAAATAATTTATTACAAATTTTCTACAAAACTATCCAAGCAGTTGAACTGATATAAAGCACAAAACCAGAATGCTTATGAGGGATCAATGCAGCTGAACAATATTCAGGTATGACAGGCTTGAACTGCTACTTGGGTTCAAGAGCAGTCAAGATCTCCTGACCTCTGCCAAAGAAATACCTTCTTTTTTTTTTTTCTTTTTTTTTTTCTTTTTTTTTTTTTCTTGGTCAGTATGGCAGGTAAGGAGATCCAAAAAATTGTCAACAGAGATACCCACTTGAGGGAAGTGCTGTCATATTAGACTAAGATGCGTGTGTCTGTGGGACAGCTCATCTTTCTAAGGTTTCCTCAGCTCAGTCTAAAAAATAGCAAAATGAAAGAGTATCAGCTAGATTTCCTTAAATACTTCAGTCAGACCACTGATAAAAGAAATGTTAGCAGTTCTAACAGCATATGTAGATGTGACACACTGCAACCTTACTTCTTTGTGTGAAGAATCATGTTCAAACTCTGGAGTCTGTTAGCCCCACAATGCATCTGGTGTTGATTGACAGAAATTGGAAGATCTAGAGCCTCCTGAGGATCTGAATTTCATAGGACCCTGAAATGCTGCTTAAGCTTACTTCCCCCTCTTGTATTAATGTCTAGTTATGTTTATATCAGAATTGAGCATCTTTCCCTTTTTTTAATGGCACGGGATTTTAGGGCCTGTCTTTGATTACTTTTTTCTTAAATAAATCACCTTTGCAAGGAGCAATTCTGCTTTCTCATCGTAAGAGCTACTGAGGCAAGAGGTATCTGTAATTTGTCCTGTGTTTTTAGGGTTTGGGTTTTTTTCTTACCTTCTTAAGACTCCATGCTGTTGAGGTTTTTTGTGTGTGTGTCATCCCCTTTGCCCCAACAGCCAAGGCTACTGTCACAGCACCTGAATTTTGTTCATTTTAAACTTAAATCCCAAGGAGTGCCTTTAAAAAGGATTTTGGAGTAAAAGGTTATGTATAATTTGTGAGAGAGAAGCCAAGAACTTCCTGTGCAGGAGTAGTTAGGCTGAGTGGTGTTCTAGGATTTGCCATTAATTTCTTTGGAGCTGTTGCAGTCAGCTGAACTGCTAAGGTAGGTTTCTGTTCTATTGCACATAGCTGGCAAGTGGACGTCCATCTGCTCCTCCAGCCACATCAGTGCGGCGTTTTGCTGGTGGCCTGCAGCTTCATACCACTGATCTTGATGACATAAACTTAGATGAAATTGACAAGCCTAACCAACGCGTGCCACCACCTCCGCCGCCGCCACCATCCACTCTTCCTTCAACACCATCAGCTCATCCACTTCCTACATCAAATGTTCCACTTTCAAGAGGTCCAGCCCTGTCAGTAACACCAGCTTCCCAGGTGACCTCATGATCTATTTGGATGCATGTGCCTTTACATTTCCATTGCCTGGCCTCCCTCCCCACCAACATCACCCACTTCATTCACTGGATCTGCCCATCTGCCATATGCAGTGTTAAAAACAGGAGTGAGATGGTTTTACTGTGCCATAGTAGTGAATGAAGTCCAGAGGTAGTTTTATTTTAACTTTTTACAAATTTTAAGTTAAGAGGGTTTTGCTGTCCTCCCTATGCGTGTTGTACCCCTTGAGCATGCAGGTATCTTGACCAGAATATATCAGTTAAAAAGACAATTCGGACTTGACTGTTTAAATATATATATTAAAAGAAAAAACATTGTCAGACCAAAAACCAAAATTGCAAGACCTAACTCATAGTTAAATTTGAGAAAAATGCCTCTGTAGTGAAAATGACCAGTGAAAGCATTTTAAAAATGTGATCACATTGCTTTGTAATGTGAGAAGAAAATGAGCTTAAAATCAGAAGCTCAAACTTTTAAAACATCAACACTGTATACATTATCTGTAAAATATTTTTAAATGAGCAAGAGCTGGTAATCAAGTTTGACTTTTTTTGTGCACACAGGATTTAGGGATTTCTTTGAGAAAACATGGCGACTTTATTACAATCTTAGTCCAAAAGGGGGATCAACTATAAAAAATCTTGTGCCAGATATCACTGTAGAAAATGGCAGCTGTTTTATCATAATTCCCTTTGCTAAGCACTGTCGTTTTTGGTGGGGTTTTTTGCATGTTCACTTGGAGATACTAAGCTTTGCATTTGCATGATTTTGGTTGAGGTAGAGAAGGATATGCAAACTAATCAGTTCTCAAGGGAAACTGGCAGATTATTTTTATGTAAATAATAGCCCTAATGTTAACTGTGAATCTCTTCTTATAAACTAAAGTAGATCTGTGATAGAGCTTGATCTATGTGGTTTATATGTTTGAAGTGCCAAGAATATGCTAGATCCACTGAAATAGAGATATCATATATACTAATGGATAACAGGTTTCCCAAATTATTTATGAAATAAAAACGATGTGAAATGACACAAGTGTACAAAATATTACTGTTCAGAAAAGAAATACATTCTCCTAATGCTGATATGGTTTAGTGTGAGGTGTCCCTGCCCATGGCAGGGGGGTTGGAACTACGTGATCTTAAGGTCCTTTCCAACCCTAACTATTCTAATATTCTATGGTAAAAAAATACTCAGATAGAAGTAATACAGGAGCTGCCATACTGATGTGATCCCAAACCTATTTATTCAAGCGTATGTTCCTGGCAGTTTTTCACTGCTAGTTATGTTAGAGAAAAGAGGTTAATAATTAAAGGGAAATACATCAGGTAATAAGAGAAAAATTATCAAGCTTTCAGAAATAAGTCAGATTTCACTGAATATGATTAGGTTATATGAGGGAAGAACTAAGTTCTTAGTAAAGTATTAATACTGAGCCAAAGCTGCTTTATTTATAAGTAGATAACTTGGTATTCTTGATGTGGCTTCAGAAATGGAAGAAAAATCAGAAGCTGGACAATTAATCCTTTCTGCTTTTGAAAGAGTCCATTTTAACACGACAGATAAGCAGATGCAGTATGTTTATTTTACTTCAACAATTAAAGATTGTGTGCTTAAGCCTGCCAAAGCTGAAAATAAGACAACTGGTGTTGTCCCATATATTTACTTTTCAAATATTACTCAAACTGTTAAATTTCTGTGTTGCTAAGTCATTTTTTTTTTTTGCCCCAGATCATCTCATTTCAAATTCGGCTCAAACAAATACCTGAAAAAAAGGAATAAAATGCTGTCAATTACATTCTTGACAAGTAACTATTAAAATATCTGGTATAAATTGATCTGTTTCTCAAAACTGTTATTAGCTATATACTTTATATGAACTCAGTACTAAGTCTGTTACTGTTTAGGTTGTAAGAAACACCTCCCACGTTGGCAAAGTGTCTTCTGTGTCAAGCAATCCACTGGTATGTCATATACTGTTAATAAATACTGCAGTTTTATGAGCTTCCCATATAATGCTAATGTCAAGTAAATGACAAGGGTTTGACTCTGCATGGCTAATTTATTTGAAATTCAACACTTGAATTCACATGCCTGGATCCATT
Organism: Neopsephotus bourkii; assembly: GCF_033783945.1. Classification (NCBI taxonomy): domain Eukaryota; kingdom Metazoa; phylum Chordata; class Aves; order Psittaciformes; family Psittacidae; genus Neopsephotus; species Neopsephotus bourkii. Next base: position 8,577,411 of record NW_026902266.1, read on the forward strand.
ACTGTGTTACAAGATATCTAATACCAAGTAGTGGAAGTGACTCCTAATGGTCTGAGGACTTCAAATTTCAACACTTCAGCAATATATGGTCCATGTTCATGTGTTCTGGATGTCTGTATGTCATGGAGCATATACTTTGTCCTGTCAAGACAGACAAAAGCAGATAGGACCAAACTGTATTTTAAACATAATGGGTGCTGAAGAAACAGCTTTCTTCCCAGAAGAACCAACATCAGTTTGATAACTCTTTCCATTCCTTTTGATTCAGAATGATCAAATATCAGGGTTTTCCATTCCAAGGAGCCCTAGAGAGGTCTGTCTCTAAATTGTGCAACTCCAGGAGCAGTTGTCCAGTTCCAGTGCAACTTTAACAACTTGATACCTGTGAACCTGCTGATTCTTCTAAGATCAGACAGCTTAAAGATATGATGTATTTTGCAGTGTGGAACAGTGTTAATTAGGGGATAGCCACAGGGACTTTGAAAGATCTAGTTCCAAATTTATTTATTTTTATATTATTTTAAAAAAAGGCAAAAAAGAGAAGTTGCTTAGCCAATTTGCTGGAAGCAATTTAAATTTTGGAGAATGCATCTTGTACTACATTAATGGTATCTGGAATACATTTCCTATGAGAAACATCAACAAAAATGTGCTGAGAGTTGCTTGGGGTTAAGTCGGAAACTAAACCCACAGGGCTGAATTTTGAACTCCTGAATAAAACTGTGCTTGATGTCAGTGGCAGTTTTGACTGAGTAACAAGTGTACAGTTGCGTTAGTACGTGCTGCCTGAAGAGGTATCAGATGCCTCTGGATAGCTGTACTTCGTGGAGTCAAGGCTAGGTAGTTAGCATAACTAACCCTTGCTCTTAAGATAAGTTAGCTTGAAATGATTTATGGAAAGATTGCTGCAGTCCTGGTGACTTTCATCTTAGATTTGTTTAGCCATAATTAGTTAAAATCTTATTTCAGGTTCACTCTGTCCTTAAACTCAAATTCAGATTTTATTTTCCCCCCCCCCTTGACATTTCTTATTCAGTTCATTGCCTTTATGGGATAAATGCCAAAAGCAAGGATGACATTTTTCCATGATTGTGCTGAAGTCAGAGATGAGGGGGTTTGGTTTGTTGACTTTATAAGTCTTAGTTTAGCTAAGACTTTTTTTTGTATTTGTGTCATTAGATCCATTACCATAAGCTATTTGATTTGAGGCATCTTGGTGAAATAACAGATTTGCATATATTACATTGTGAATTTTAATTTTCTTAAATTAACCCCCATAGAAACTTGCTCCAAGTCCACCTACCCAACGACATCCAGGGGTACCAATAGTCTCTAAACCAGTTATGCTGCACCCTGACCCAAACTTTATGGTCAGGCCAACAATCAAAACAGAGGCCCTGGTAAGCCTTTTATCGTGTTTGGTTTTTTGGGGTAGTTTGGTTTTGGGGTGTTTTTTTGAGCACTGTAGTACTATGGGATTTGTCTTTCACTTTTTTCTCAAAGAATAAGTGCTTGTCTTGTTTTCTGCTAACTAAATTTCATGTAGATTTTTCAAGTGATCATTAATGGTAAGTATAAAAGGATGTTTTTTCCCCCTTTTTCCCCCCATGATCCAAAAGTCACCTGTAGTGACAATTTTTATACTGGGGTGCATAATTCCAGAGCAGTGTAGAACCTTAGACTCTGGAGATCTTATTTCCCATTTATTCATCTGCTGGTTTTTATTCTCAAAAATTCTGAATTGATTTGCCTGAAATTAAATAGTAAGAATTATACTTTGGTTTTGCTTTGTAAATATTTACGAACATAATTGAAATATAGACACATACCTCAAAATTTCATTTCCAGAGACAAAAAATTCGTTATATCTTAGACTCCAAGGTATTGGTCACTGCAAAGTTGGCTCAGTACAGACTCATTTTCTTATTTCTTTTCCATTCTCTTTCAAATGTAAATGAAGAAAAAAATGCTAGGCTAAATATTTTAGGACCAATCATGTAGCATCTTTGGGAATTGTGGTATATGAGGGAAGGTGAACCAAAGCTTACTGGAGAAAACAAGGTGAGGGGAAAGGGAGAAATACTGTTTTGACAGGTGATAACTCCCAAGTGAGAGCCGTGAAAATTCATCTAAAATGGATGGTGAATCCGTTGGTAATATTTATTCTTGAGGGACATCATGACTTACACTGTTAGAATTAGAGTTGTGTACCTGTTATATGCATGTGTGCAGACATGTTTATAAGAGCAAGGCAATGTATTTTAATATGTGAACTAAGGGATGGAAAAAACTGTCACGTTTGCATTTCCTTTAATTAAGAGCCTATGCTATATCTTACAATAAGTGTTGTACACAATATTCTTCACTGACTTTTATAAATGTGATAGGGTTTTTTATCATTTTTTAATAATTAAGATACTTACTGTTTTGTTTTTCCAGTTACAGTTTGAAAAATTTCAGTGATACTTAGTAACCAGTTTTCCCACAGTCATAGTAATCTTGACACTTCTGTATTATAAATGGATTGAAATCATAAATGAAGTCAGTTTTTACAAGTTGCTCAAGAGGAGACAGGTACACAAGATAAAAATACATTCAAATCCCCCCAGTGTAGATACTTCCCTCAGTTACACGCATTGCAGATTTCAGTTTGGTTGTGTTCAATAATTCAGCATCTTTAAGCAATATGAAATTGCTTAAGGGGGAAATAAAGAGAGTATAATATAATCTAGGTCTTGAAAATAAATACCTGGTGTACAAATACAAAATAGTCTGCAGAATTGATGTGCGATCAGAAGACTGTCGTGGTACTGATTGAAAATGTTGGTTTTGTTTTTTTTGTTAATGTTTCCAATGAGTTTGAGAAATTTACAGTAAGATCCACTTGCATAGGGAAATTTTTATGCAGGCATGCACATTTTCCAAATCACAAGTCTGCAAAAATGCTTCATTCCCAAACTGCCTTATATTAGTTGGAAAACCACAATTTCAACAGAAGCAACATTCTGATTGAGAGAAGCATCAGTCTGTAAACTGGTTCTGTAGACCCGTTACCTCTTACTTCCATTTATGGCTTAATGCAGTGAAATGTGTTCATCCTTACTGCAATAAAGTCACAGTACTATATGTAGTAAGACTCGCATGGACATCGAAGTAAAGAGGGAGACTATTTCTCTTAGTTAAAAAATGAAAAGAACAGGATATGACAAAATAGACAAGGAGGTACCTTTCTGTTTCCAGAAATGTATAAGAATTATAACTTTATTGCATGTCAAAGGAATGGTTTTTGTTTGTCTGAGGATGGGGTGGGGGTGTAAGAGGGGTGTGCTTATTTAAGCTGGTCCTTGTTAAAGACCAGTTCAGCTTCTCTTGCCAAACAGAAGTGTCACAAAAGGCAAAATATAAACCCTATATTTCTTCTTGCTAGATTTCACAAACCTGATGGAACTCCAGTCTTTATATCTTAGTAACGCATGTGATTTCTTCTACCTTGTTTTTTATCTGAATTTAGCTGTCCTGAGTACTAAACTCTAGAAACTCATCCTGATGGATTTACTTGGACCAAACAGCTAATCAAGAGAGCTTATACTTGAACAATTCACTAGTAAAGCTGAAAAGCATTAACATAAGAATAAAATAAACATGCAAGAATAGGTAAACCATTCCTGTTATCTGGAAGGTAGGTAGTTGGGCCAGATAACAGAAGCCCCTGTTGTGACTGAAGTATTAATGTTAATTTAATTCAGGTCAGAATTTCCAAGTGTTTTAATACTTCATGCAAATTCAATTTTTCATTTATAAATAAGGAAAATAACTCTCAAATGTGGCCCTGAATGCTGAGAGCTGCTCTGGGTCAAAGTCAGCATGAAATGTTTGTCTCTGCTGTACTAGAGTGAACTGGAATATACTTATGGTGAAGTTAATTAGATTTTGACTCAGAGAACAGGAGAAGATTGTTATGATTTAGTGGTGGGGTTTTAGGAGAAGCAAAACCAACATGAGCATTAGTCTCTGCTCTCCCAACTATAGCTAACATCCTGTTGTGTTACAAAGCTTTGGTGCACTTGCTGCACTAAAGATTTTTTTCTTCCTCATATTTTTGTGGTTGGGTGCAGCATTTCTAAAAGACAGAATGTGTATTTAAGCTTTCCTCTAATTTGCAAAATTTGAAGCTTGATTCAAATCAAGCAAATGGGAAGATGTGCGGGAACTGTTTCAGTTATTATTTGCCATAGCTATACAAAAACCATCTGTGTTGAAAAGGAAATAATTGTTTTTTTTTTCTCTCAGTGGCTAGAGAGGGGCTGAAGACATTTGTGAAAAATGTTGCCATACTGGCCCCAAAACTCCCTGAAGACAAAAACTCAGTCTCTGTATTAATTAAATGGAGACCACAAATCTTTTGTTAACTCAGCAATAGATACGTTTTTTCAAGTAATGGTATAACTATAGGACACTGACAGAATCAATAGTGAAACTGATATGTGGTCATTTGGTTTAAAGCAAATTCAGTTTGGAACTGTAAAGACCATGGGTCAGTCAGTAGAAATTTGTTCCTGTTTTAAAAGACTCAAATATATTGCCGAATTTGATGCAGGGTTTTGAGCAGAGGCTGGAGAGGTGGGAGGAGTGTTTTGTTTTGGGGTTTGTTTTTTTTCTTTTCCCATTTTATTTTCGGAATTTTTTTGTAACATAGTGAGAGGTTCTCTAATTTAGTGATGTGATTCCAGACTAGAGTGTACCATTTTGTTAATGTACTGGAAGTGAAAGAAAAGCAGAATCAATATGGGATTCAAATCTTTGAAGCCCAAGGCAATTAAAATAAAATCTATCAGTTATCAATCAATATTGTGAAATTACGTGTAGATACCCAAATTGAAGCAAGACCACTGAAATAAGTCAATTAAATTCAGGAGGAATCTTTAAGTAGAATGAACCTGTACTAGTTATTGGCATTTAGATACTTAGTGCTTTCAGGATGAGCCCAAATATCTTTACTTTCAGCTTATCAACTTCATGAGGAACTTAGTAACAATATTCAGCTTTCAGTAAAGGAAATCCATAGTAGGAGAGCAAATCTTACATGCATATTTATCATGAATTTGCAATATTTTGGAAATTACTTTTTTAGCATTTTGACCATGTTTGTTGTCTGGATTTTCTTTTTTTTTTTTTCCCTAAATATTTTGTTCACAAATCAGAGAAAAGAGACCCCAGTACTGTTCCATAGAAATTATGGATAAAATGAGTCATAGAAAATATTTTTAAGAAATTGTGTGGTACAGAAAGGGGGGCGGGGGAAGTAGTGAAATTATTTGTGAGTAGGTGTTACTTATTTACAACAAAAGTTAATGTCTGGTTTGGCAATTTTCTTTATTTTGCAGCCACAAGAGATGTTTAAAAGGATGGTGGTTTACAATTCATCATTTAGATCTAACAAAAAACAAGTAAAATAACATTTTTCATGTTTTGTGTGGTACTTCTTGTTTTGACTCATCATAGATTTAAACCTTTCCTTTCTAATTCTGTTGTTTAGTTTCTAAAACAGGATGCAGTGCAGCCCTAATGCATGAAAACTCATAGTCTTTGTAAACTGTGTGTGCCTGTGGTTCCTGCTAGTCTAGATGAAGAATGAAAGGATAGTAAATCCTTCAGGTTGAACCATCTGTAACTATGCACACAGTTAGTGCAATCCTTAAGACATCTGAACAGTGATAATGGGTCTGAGAATGATGAATTATTTTTTTATATTCCTAAGGTTTCCTTGTTTCTTTTAGTCTCCAGCTGCAATGCTTTCAGTAATAATAATAATAAAAAAAATTTAGTTTAACAAACAGAGCTATTAACATAGTTACTAGTAGGACAACAGAGGAACTGTTGGTGGAAAGCACTTACATAGCCTTTTTGTACTATGTAGAATTTTTCTTCTGTGTCACTTCTTTTATTGCTTTCTTCTGTCACAGGGATGAATTTTTCATCTCTTCCTCTTTTTTACTGGTGATTCAATAAGTGGTCCCTTGATGAAATGAACTTTGTGCTTAATTTCTCTTTTGCTTTTAAATATGCTGGTTTCTGTTCAAAACACCTTTATAAGTACAAGCTAAGTTAGATGCATTGCTGTGTTATATGAATATGTTGGCACAAAGTTGTGAGCTCCGAGTATGAGCTTATGAGTAGCAAAGCATTAAGGTTAATAATGTATTTTTTCTTTCTTTTGAATAGTTTCAATTTAGATCTAGAAGGAAAAACTTGAATTGACTGGGAAGTCAAACTTTGAGATTGTTCAGTTGCTACTGAATGTTAGTATGTTCTGTATATTATACCAGTTGTGTTCTCAGCAAATGTGGTTTTGGGAAATTTTATATCTGGTCATGGGTTTCTTTCTCAGTCCTTCTCTGTTCATTTCAGTCAGATCTCAATTGCTATTGACTATTGCTGGTAGAAATTTCAGTGAGTAATACCGTTGACTGGTGCCTGGGGGCGCCAGTCCAGACAGGTAGCTGTTTTGGTGCAATCAGATTCTGCTTATGTTTGGTCTTAGGAATGTTGCTGTAAGTCAAGAAAGAATTCAGATGGTCTTGAACTCTTTCACCTGGATGTCCCGAGTAGTGGGAGGATAGGCTTAGCACTGGTTTCCACTCAGTGTTGCTTTGTTCATTAGTCCCTGCTTGGATATGGATTGTGCACACTGCCCTCAGAATTTGTGATGCCCATTTCTGAGAAGAGATTTTACAGTTGTTTTTTCGTTGTGGGGTTTAACGTGGGTTTTGTTGTTGTTCTTTCTTCTTTTTTTTTTTTTCTGTCCTGTTCAAAAATTACTTTCCCAGGAAAACTTTCTTCAAGGCCAACATCTGTTTTTCATGAGGGCGACCTGGGACAAATAGTTCACTGACTTCTTTTAGATTACATAATGAATTAGTGACTTGGCCAAGAGTTCTTTCCTCTTAAGTTGCTTGCTCCAAGACCATAGACATCTACTTCAGCCATGATTCCAAAGGTTAATAAGAATTCAGCTATTCAAACTGATAGGTTTGTTTAGGTAGCTATCATTGTAAAACATTTCTTGTATAATTTTATTTTAACTATTAAAACACCTTGCAAATGAATAAATTACTGTGTTTTTTTCCCCAGGATGAAATTCTACCCTTCAAGCTTGTGATCAGATTCCCATTTATTTAGTTTCTCAAAGTTAGTGTTAAAAAATGTAACACAACCTGTAATTTAAATGCTAAATAAGGTCTCTCATGTTCCTATTCCTAAAATATGTTTTTAATACATATTTCCCTACCCCCAAAAAAACCCCAAAACAACAACAACAAAATTTAAAAAACCCAAAATGCATGCCTTCCTCCCTCCTTCCTCCAAAAAAAAAAACAAAAAACAAAAAAACAAGGCAGCACAAACATACTCATGGCAATAAGCAAGAGTTCTGTGGTTGTGCGCTGAAGATACAGCTTTCGGAAGCCTGGGGAGGCAAAGTCGTGGTTCAGCCCTTGCAAATGTTTCTTGTGTCTCAGAAGAAACACAGAACAAGGACATGAGTTACTTAAGTTGGTCTTCCGATCTCAGGGAAAAGGTGAAGAGAGAGGCAAAGCCAGGGTTCATTCTGAACTATTTGGTATGCTTGTGTGTAATGACCGCCAGTCCACACAAGAGCTATCAGCACCACTGTTGCATGGTCTGTGTAAGTGCGATTAGACAAATGGACAGCACTGTTGTACATCTGAGGCTCTGCTAATGCAGATCTGTGTAGCAGTGCTCCCTGACTTTGTCAGAGGCAGTGGCAGTAAGGCTGAGATCTCATCCCAGAGGATCATTCCCAGTCATAACAAAATGGCAATTGAGAGAGATGATAAAGCTGATAATAGGAGGAGGCATTAGTGTTTTCTGCTGCAACTTCATCATTTAACAGCCAGCCTTTAAAGATACGAGAGGAACCTTAAGATGCGCGTTTGATTCGCAACGGGAAAAAGGCTTAGCTGAATCTGAGAGTAGAGCAGACTTGATTGTCAGATGGGTCCAGTACAAAAGAGGGCAATAGTGAATAAATCAAGCTTGATCATGGACTGAACTGCTGGTCTGCATCAGATATTGGCTTGCCTGCTGTCTAAGCAAATGGTTGTGTGGTTCTACATTGTTCCCATGTCCCTGGATTATTGCAGCTTGAAGCCACAAGACTGATGGAGCATTTAGGTTCCTGAGTAAAGATTTCTGTTAAGTCCTGAAGTCCTTAATGCAGAGTTCTTATACATCTGCAGCATCACCCATACAATCTCATCTGGTAACTACTAATTCTCCTCAGGAAATGACCACTCAAACACCATTGAGTCCTGATTACTGACTCAGAAACTCTCACCTTTGCAGAAAAGGTAACTCACTCTTTTTCAGTGCAGTGTTGGTCTTACAAGGCTAATGCATTAGGTTTTGAAAGTTTAAGAAAGTGTGGGTCCTCTCAAAGCTTAAATCCTGCTCTACCTAACTGCAATATTATCTTCCCAATTTCAGACACTGCCTGCCAAAACTTTTTAAGTCCTCCATATGAAAAGACCATATTAAAAAATTACTACTTGTCCTGCATTTGCTTGTGGTATGGAGTGAAATCTCTGCAATTCTATGGGAAGGAGGGAAGAAGGGGGTTGGAAGACGACCTGGCAACCCAGATGGTGTGAAGTAGTATTGCTGACAGGTGAATTGGAGGCTATCATTTCCACTTGTGTTGTAGTACCCAACATGGTGACAGTCCCAAGAAATGTTGTTCGGACAGTGTGGCAGAGCATACCTGCCCATGGTGCTTTCAAGATTTACTTCTGTCAGTTGTAGAAAGAAACTGTGGCGCTAACAGAGTAGTAAACTGCTCCTCAAAACTGCTCCATAGTATGACCAGCTCAAACTGCTGATCTATCATAAGGTTTTTGAAATACATTCTGACTGTCAGGATGGACTATTTCCTGCCTTTCTATGCTTTTCTCCATTTATTTTCATCTTTCATAGATGTATGACTAATGAATAAAATGGAGTTTGTGTGTTAAGGATGTGATGAGCCTGATGGTTTTTACAGTTAAGTATTGTTTTATTCTCAGGGTTTCCAGAAATATTTGGAAGATTTTGATCCATATTCAATGGTAAGGAAAGAAATTAACTATGTCTTGCTGTTTAATATGAAATGCACTAGAGAAAATTTTGAGGGTTGGGAGGGGTAGGATTCTTGCTTGTTGGTTTGCCAAGGCTTGTGTATTTGTCTCTTCTGGTCATGTTGAAAAGGAGCTATCTTACTGGAGAAGATGGTCTGGTGTTTTGATCTTCCTCTAACATTCTCCCATAAACTACATTTATCAGCCTGTTTTGTGTTTCCAAAGTTGAAATGGCTAATCAATATATCTTTTCATAGTTTACCCCAGAGCAGATTATGGGAAAAGATGTACGGCTATTACGAATTAAAAAGGTAAATATTATATTATTTGATTGATGTTTAAAGGGTTCATGTAAACATTTCATGTACAATACGATTTACTGAAAAGAAGGAAAGATTAAGTTCCTGTTGATGGCAAAAATTAACAGCCTTTTTCTGAACTAAAATTCCCTTTTTATTAGGAAGGATCATTAGACCTTGCAGTTGAGGGAGGAATCGATTCTCCAGTTGGAAAGATAGTTGTGTCTGCCATCTATGAGGGTGGTGCTGCAGACAAACATGGTGAGTAACAATGGGGAATATGAATGATTCTGTGAAGTGGTTCCTTACGCTGGCTGAGAGTTGTTGGCTGACTTTCATAGCCATGCCTAGTACTGAGAGGCACATCTAGCTTGTCCAAAGCTGTCCAAGTTCTGTCTTGGCTCTAAGGGCAGCTCCAAGAGCAGCTCATGGTTTCAAGGGTGCCTTATGGCAAACAGCTTAGCTCTCTGGAAGTCACAAGAACATGCATACCAACACATCCAGGTTTTGCTGTTCATGACCAGTATCTCTCATGTTTTCCTTGAGAAGTCTAGTGATGGCCAGGTAGACAAATGGTGTCTCCTTACATTGTCTTTGGTCTTTGCCGATCTTGTCCCAACCTGCACCTAGGTTCATGTCACCTTTGCTGTGTAAACATCTCAGCCACTTGATCTCTCAAGTACTATGTTTCCCTTTGGCTCTTCACTGCTGTGAAGGCCTTTTACAGCTAGGGCTGTGCAGTTGCCATCTGTGTTTTACTCTTTAAATCCACTCCCAGCTAGCTGATTGTGTTTCATTACAGATTAGCAAGTCAAAATCAGCTCTAAGGACTGAATGTTACACATGCTTCTGCAAAGGAAAGACAGCCCTGCAGAACCTTGACAAAGGCCACTTACACCTTCAGAACTTTAAAGTAATGCTGCTATTTTCATAATAGTAACACTCTGCAATCAACCTCAGCTTGTAAACTGTATAGAATGATTACCCAGACAGGCAAACTATTACTAAACTACTACTATGGAAAAAATCTTACTCAGCTAGTTTCTTACTAGTCATGATCAATAGGAGATTAGTGTGGCTTTTACATGCCTAAAAACTCCTTTTGCTTTTGCCTACAGAAAACTTTCTTGTTTACGTCAATTTTTAGTGTAAGCCTCCACATTTAGTGAAGACACTTTTCATTATACACAGTACTGCATACATCTGGGACAGTGAAGACTCACAGCTGTTTGCTCACACGTATGTATACTGTGTTGGTCTTTTCTCCAGGAGGCATAGTGAAAGGGGATGAAATATTAGCTGTAAATGGCAAGATATTAATTGACAGCAGGCTGGCAGAAGCACAGACAACTCTAGCAAAAGCTTGGAACATGGGTGGGGTAAGTCACCTGCAACACTTCATTCTACCTGTAATGCTCATATGAGGTATACTTTTCTCCCATTACTTTGTTATATCAACACAAATGAGGTTGCAGACATCAAAAGTAACATGTATGACATATACTAGCAAAGTGAGCTAAAATCTGCAGAAGATACTGGTATATAGCATCTCTAAAAATCATACATGTAATTTATTGTGAAAGTTCATAGCATTTAGCCGCATGTCAAGACCATTATTTAAATACATTGCATTCCGAGTGTTCATAGTACATTTACCTGAAGAATCATAGAATCATAGAATAGTTAGGGTTGGAAAGGACCTTAAGATCATCAAGTTCCAACCCCCCCTGCCATGGGCAGGGACACCTCGCTCTAAACCATATCACCCAAGGCCTCATCCAACCTGGACTTGAACACCACCAGGGATGGAGCATTCTCAACCTCCTTGGGCAACCCATTCCAGTGCCTCACCACCCTCACAGGAAAGAATTTCCTCCTTATATCGAATCTAAACTTCCCCTGTTTAAGTTTTAATCCATTACCCCTTGTCCTATCACTACAGTCCCTAATGAAGAGTCCCTCCCCAGCATCCCTATAAGCCCCCTTCAGATACTGAAAGGCTGCTATCTCATATCTCTCGATATCTCTCAATATCTAATATCTCTCATATTGAAAATGACTTGCAAACTGCTTGGAATTTTGTGATAACAGCTTATCTTATCTTTGATTTCTTAACGTACAAGTAACTTCACTTAATTACAGTGAGTGTTTTCTCAGCAAGAGCTGTGTTCATTGTTAAATGACCAAATACAGAATGATTCTTAGAATAATTATTTTTAAAAGTTTGTTGTAAGACCAGGAGATTTTTTTCTCTAATTTCAGGATACTCAAACAGCTGAATACTGAATTAGCCTTTTTATGGAAGTCTTTAATAGAGATCTTTCTTCTGCTCCCTGTGGTTTTCCAGAAATAGATTGTCTTCCTCTATCAAGTATTTTATGGTGGTTCTCTAACCACTTCTAAAAGCCATATTAAGCAGCACGTTTCACTGTGCTTTTCTTCTTCAGGACTGGATTGACTTAGTCATTGCGGCATCACCTCCAAAGGAATATGATGATGAAATGTAAGTGCATAAACTTTCTTGCTCTGAGAATTAAAACGCTAGTAACGATAGTCTATTTCAAATATTTATTTATTGTGGACTAGATAATCTTTTGCATCACATGGCTGCTAATGTGATAGTTATAAATAGCTATCATGCATTGCAGCAGCGATTCCCAGACATTTCAAAATGGCTGCTCTCTGACTAGGTTGTACATGACCACATGCTCATACTTTCAGTTAAAGTTTGAGGATTTGAGATTTTGGTGGTGGTTTGATTTTGGTTTTGTTTGTTTGTGTTATTTGGTTTGTTTTGTTTTGGTGCTGGGGGTTTTTTGGTTCTTTTGGGTGGTTTTTTTTTGTGGGTTTTTTTTGTTGGTTTGATTGGTTGGTTTTGGTTTTTGTTTTTTTAGAAATTACTTCAGTCTGGGTCATTTATTGTGGTCCCGTGGATCTTAATTTGGGGGAACAAGTGCCCATAAGAATTCTTCATCACAACCATTTAATTCTGTTTTGGGAGGGTTTGGGTTTTTTAATTAGATTGCAATTACTATTCTTATCTAAGCCAATCTAAGTATGAAATATTCAAAAGTACTGATTTCGATGTCTTGGCAATTTGTGATGTTCAGTCTTTTGGGTTTTTTTTAACTATAATCAGCATGTGTGTGAAACAGAAGAATCCATAGCTTTAAGTGTATTAAGAGGTATCAGATTGGTACAACTTGCTTTACTTTAGCCAAACAGTTTCAAAGGCAAGACCAATGTTTTCTATCTTGACTGAAGTAGAACATCTGAAAATATCCTCTCTACCAACTACAGTAGCAGAGATGAGTTTAGTAGTAACTCTTCACCCGGACGCATTCTGTGTAGAATATCAGGGTATTAGTTGCTGTAAATAAATATGGTTCCACTGGCTAACATCAACTGAAGTTTGCTGTAAAATTGTGTTTAATACCTGTGCATAAAGTAACAAGCAAGGAAGTAACTGTTACTTGTTTTTGTTTCCATATCCTGTATATTTAGCCCTACTATTCCCTCATCAACAGTCAGTCCCAACACACAAAAAAAGGTTTTTGAAGGCAGTGCACCTGTGTACAGACAAGGGTATCTCCTGCAGCTGTAGCCACTGCAGTGTTCCCTCATGGTGAATAACCAGACCTGGGTTAACATGACTGTCCATTGTGAGGCTGCGTTATTCTTTCAGCATGTGCCTGCCTGTGCATTGTATGCCATGTTTGCTTTTGTTCCTGGCATGCTGGAATGTTCTTTGGGCTTTTGCCATGCCTTCCTATTAAAATATAAGTATTTAGCTTCTACTTAATAATGTCCCTTAGAAGTCCTCTGCAGAATTGGTTTCTCATCTGACAGAATGTAAAATAAATAGGCCCTGTCTAAACACATAGGATTAATCTATTTTTGTATTTTTTTTACTTATCTGTGGTCTGTTGCTATGGCTTTGATTTTATAAGTACATAAGTAACTACTAATTGCTTCCTTGTGAAGGCTTGTCCAAAGAACAAGTTTCTATTTCTATTATATGGCAGTGTGCCTGTAAACAAATATTTATGACTGGTTGCTTTTCACTGATGTTTGTTTGTGTTGTCACTATACAGTGGGTTTGTCCAAAATTATCCTTATGTCACAGTTTATTGTGTATGGTTTCTGTGTACTGTAATTACTGTAAGTAGTCATAGATCTCTAGAAGAATCAAGGTAATTTCTTACTGCATGTGGGTATATGTGGTCTTCTCAACTATTATTTACAATATGAATCAACTAAGAGCTATGATTTAGTTATATAAAATTACCAGAAAGACTAAAACTTGCATGACAGCTAAAAGCATCTGTTTCACAATCTCTTCTTTTTCCTGCAGGACATTTTTTTAAAGAAGGCTACGCTGGAGAAATAAAGTGTTTCCCCTGCATAAACCTGATGCTCTGTAAATTATTAGGAGATCAATGACCACAAGATATGCATCTTTATTTGAAAGAAATGTGAGCAATCAGACCTGTAAACTGAGCTAGGTACTTGAAATTGTCCATATAATTCAAATAATTTCAAATCATTCTATAGATGTACAGTAAGAAAGTGTTGAGACTGTTGAGAAGGGGTGCCAGTGAGCATAGCTTGGCCTGTGAGAACTCAGTCTGAGGTTTTTGCTATTTTCGGGGCTCAAATTCTGAAAATTGTCTATTTTCCTGGAAATAGACACCAAAATGGCAAACAAAGATAGAACACAGATGTCTGTTCCCACATGCAACACTTGTGATTACACGTTCACAGGCCAGTTTGGGTGTGAAAAGGATTATATTTTTACTCTGTACATAGTGATTTTCCCTGGAGAACTGGGAATGTAGATAGGTAACTTTTGTCCTCACTCATGTTCTTGTAGCTCTCTTAATATCAATTTTTGTTGCTCAGTTGTGAGTTGTTTTGAGTAAAAAAAAACCCCAAAAACTGCTTGTGGAAAAAATGGTAATATCAGGAGTGCTAGCATTATAGAAAATAATTTTGGTGATGCTTATACAGTATAAAGAATCTTCTCTATCAGCTAAGTAAATAGCTAGCAAGTAGTCCAGGTAAGATCACTATGTGTAGTCACAGTTATACTACTGAGTAGTTATATTGGTGGCAAAAATTACTCCCTCAAATAGTCATGTGTGGAAAACTTGGGTGTGATTCACGGTCTGCAGTTATGTACTTTGTTCTCAGTGAGGCTGTATTCATGACTGAACTGTGCAGAAAGTCACTAAGTGTAATATTTTGCTCTTGGTGACTGCCTTCTGTTTGAGTAAATTCCTCAACACCATAAAATCTATACTAGCCTGTCTGAATAGGCATGATTATGCTTGTAGACTTAGTACTTTCATTACATTATCAAGATGCATTCTTAGAAATGTCATTGCCTACCTTGCTTGTATCTGCCATTTTGCATTGCTTTTCATTATCTAATTCGCACTGGAGTCTTGCCTTTTGAAAGTTTGGAAACCCTTGTTTCTGTAACACAGACAAATAACAACTATGTTTCTGAGAGCTCTGTACTTATACAAGGATGATTCCTTATGTTGACTTTCTTCATTTGCAGTATTGTTCCAGTATGCCAATTAATGTATTTGGCCGGATACATTTATTAGAATGTTTAAAATGTTCACTCCTAACTAATCCGGAAATAAAATTGCATTTGCCAAATGGAAGAAATCTTGTTTCCTCTTTGTGTTGTACATAATAGTATTAATCTGCTAAAGTACACAGGTTACGGAGTTGATCTTTAATAACAGACTCATTTGCAACAGAATGCCACCTGTGTGGAATTCAAAAGAAAATTCACTATGCACAGTATGGAATTGTCACTTGGCTGAACTGCAGTAATCTTTGAGTTTTTATGGGCAAATCTGGTCATTTGATATCTGGCAAGCTCCTGAGTGCAGCTGCTCCAGTTTATTTCATTTGCAAGGTCTTTGGGTACATCTACCCAGAGCTGTAGACTTCATAATTTACAGACTAATCTAAATGCATCAAGATTAGCACCAGAGGGAAAATTGCAGCAGGACGTACTTCTGCTGCTCTGGTTCCCAGTTGCCTACATACTGCAACCATCTGGATAGCATGACAATGCAGATAGATGAGTGATGCTATCAAATGTTCTCTTAAGGGATGCTCTGATGCTATGTACCAGCAAATACAGGGACACAGTAATGCACCAGTAATGAACTTCAGCCCACAATCGGTGCTTGATTATGCTAATCTCTGTATCAGCACGCTAAGAAAAATAACACAGAAAACTTAATATTTTTGCTGGTGTTTTTTTTCAGAGACAAAAGAAACATAGAAAACTGAGCTGTGGGAAATCTGTGGGAGTACCAACAGTTAAGCTGTAGCCTTACTTCTTAGTCGCAAAACCATCTTTCTTCTCCCTGTCTACCCTGTTGACTTGATTTGCTTGGATACAGCTTAAAATGCATGAGAGACAGTTGAGGAAGTAGTTACTGTTTCTTACTTCATGTATCTTGAGGAAGTGTTAATTTGTGTGTTCAATCTATTGGCAAAGTTGCTTAAGGCAGTGTAAGGAGGTAGTGTTAGAAAAAAGGAGGCTGACAATTCTGATACCTTAAAACATTCTTAAGCCATTATTCAGGTGTTTTTTTACTTTATTTCTGGCTTATCAGTGTGCTGGGAGTGGATCACATCTTTCATTTGCCAGCTAGCTGAAAGAGTTGAAGAGCCCTACAAGAAAATACAGTTTTCAAGGAACTTCCTTTTCATTTACTTTGGTGTGTGTGAGCAGTGTCCCAGGTGTCAATCGTTTAAACAGGTGTGCCCTTTTGAGTTGCTACTGGGTAGTTTTCTGGTGGCTGCAATAGTTGCTACATGTGCCCATGCCTCACCCCTGTTCAGTCACGCCAACTGTGAAAAGATGATAGTAAGAGTATAGAGGACTTTTTTTTTCAGCCAATGCTTAGTTTCCTTTGGGAGTATGGAAACTCTGACCTGATGTGCAAGGAACAAGTCCAAGTACTTCACTGACAGTATCACGAATGCCTCAAACTGCTTTTAACATCAGATGGTTTTTTTGTTTTTCATTCACTATAATCTCAGAGGGAATATGTTGAGTTTCTCAGAGCTATTTGTTTGGTTAAGACCGCTCAAACCCCCTGTCTGTCTCTATGGGATAATAACCCAGAGGAAGAGTTTCTCAGAACTGTTAACAATCACTCATATTCTCTCAGGAATTTCTTGGCTGTGTTAGTCCCACGTTGTCTTCAGCGTACCCTCACAGTTGCTGAACTGGAACATGAATTGAATTAGAGGCTTGTGACTTTCACATCTGCTCTGTGAGCCTGTGCGTGCCTCTGTGCAGGCAAAAAATGTGAAACCTTATAGATTAGAACCATGGCGTGCATTATAAAATAGGAAAGACACTTGTTTATTACTCTTGTGGATATTAGCATGGGGAAGTCTTTGATTTATTACTGCAATTCTTCTACATTCAGAACTCATAACTTAGCCATTATTTATCACATGACCATGGCATCTTTGATAACTTGTAAGCATGTTTCAAAGAAATTTTGATTATAAAAAAATGCTGAATTAATAAATTTATATGCATACAGGGGGGGTGTACATATGTGAACACATCAGTAAGACTTCTTAAAATCTATTTAATGTGTGTGGCACACATGCAAGTAACCTCAGCCCTTCAAAAATATGAAATATAACCTTTGACTATAAATAAGTTGTTATAAGCCCTCTTACCTTAAAACAGGACTGAAAAACATGGTTTCATGTTCAAAGCATGTCTGCCTGGTTATAAGGAGCTTGATTAGGCAATAATTGATACATGTTTTCTGTATGCTCGGGCTGTGTGTTGACTTGGAAGCAGGATCAGACTGAGGGTAGCTGCTGTGGAATTCTTAGCCATCTTTCTACCTAAGAAATGTCCCCCTGTGATCTGTGCTGACCCTTTGGATCCAAGTCTGAAATCCCTATTATCAATTTATGATAAGGTAATAAGTGTTTGATTCCAATATTGAGTTTGTTCTCCAGTGGTTTTCTGCCCATTTTATCTTTTGCCATTGTTCTTGGGTTTTTTTTTCTTTATTTCTAACCTTAAGAAATTTCTGGAGCAGATTCCAAAACTCCCCTCTTGCAGACTTGAAATCTGAGGAGGCTCCAGGTGGGCAGCTCATAAGTCATACGAGCTATTTTCTTTGATATTGACAAGGATGTTTTCTTTCCTTCCTCCTAAGGAAGGCAGTGAAAAGTTTGCCTCTACTGGAATACTGGGGGCCTCTGCTGGAATTTTTCCTCTATTCCTATATCTGCATTTGCTGTGTTATTGAAGAAAACAGATAATAGTACAGCACTTTGGTGGGGCTGTGGTCTATTTATATTTGTAACAAGGTAACTTGGGCTATTTTCAATCTTCGCTAAAAGTATCTAAGATGAAAGAGGAAGTGGAGACACACACAGGAAAAGCAATTATCAAAATTTGTTATCATTAAGTCTGAACTTCTAGTTTTCATTTTGAATTTCAGTTCTTCTTCATTTTCTCAAGTAATCTTTAAAGGTTATGCCTCCCACTGCCCATTTTCTTGGCTTGTCCTCCTTTCATCTTTTCTCACCATTTCTCTTCCAAACATCAGTAGGACGTGGTAGTCTTCAATAGCTATAACAGAGTTTATGTGGTACTTTTGAAAGAAACTTTAGGAGAGGCAGACCATCCCAACATAAACTGAGTGAAGGTAGAAATCAGACAGCTTTCTTGAGGACAGGTGCTTTCTAAACAATAGGAAAGTGAGAAGGAAAGTTGCTAACAGTTATTCTTCATGTAAAGGCATGACCCCATCCCTACCCTCCTCCTCCCCCTTCACGCCCCCCCCCCCCCAAAAAAAAGTTCCATATTACTTTTCTCTGAGTTGTTGTTCTCTTCCCTCTGCCTTTCCCCTAAACCCCCATGTTTATGCTGACAACATACTGAAGCTTTAAAGTGTTAATTCCCTTAACAGAGAATGGAAATAACACTAGATGGAAAACATTCCATTAGAAACACTGGGTGCAAAATTAAGCTTTGATTAAAATTTTATGGTAAGCATTTCCTTGACAGGATGAAATAGCTTCTCAGGTTTATCTTTTGAAATGGAGTATATTACAATATTTCAAGTAGCAATGGGTTTTGTTGCCTTTCCTCCCTCTCCCAGCATAAAACCTGAAATGGTCAGAGAAGAGTGGCTCAGGAACACTTCTGAGAAGCAGCAATTCCAATGGCAAGGAAGGACAGATGGAAAAAAAGTTAAGGAGAGATACATGTTTCCATTTTGATTATTGACCAAGAACAGTGATGAAGCAGATCTTTGAGTGTCAAATATCAACCTGGTAGGACAAAAAAAAAAAAAAAATAAGAATGCATGCTGTTCCTTAGTGAAAATCGGGCAGCTCTATCTTTGTGCAAAGGAGTGTCGTACATACCAGGAATCAAAAACTGGAGAGTTCAAGCTAGATGACAGAATTCAAGTTTGGAGCAATCACTTGTAATAGACATTGAGTCATTCATACAGAAACTGTACCTGTTTAAAAGAGTACAAGGAACTGAGATTATTGAGGTGTGTCCAATGGGCTCCTGACTCCAGGATGCTTTTTCTTAGCGAAGGGGGAGGCAGCTTTCCCTTCACATATCTCATACAACTGGGTATGGGCAAGTTTTCTATTTTTAAATACATCAGCAGTGTTACAAAGAAGTCAGTGTATGGGGCATGCTGTGGTCTACAAATCATGTAAATGATCAAGAAACAAAGTCCAGATAGAGACAAGATGATAAAAACAAATCTGTTCTCCAACATATAAACTTCTCACCATTGTTATTTCAGCATTAACAGGTGGGTAAATCATAGTTTGTAACATTGATTTTCTCCTTGAAGTAAAGAATTTGATTGCAAAAAAATTGTGTTAACACTCAGGACAGATTAAAGCAGAGTGGGTGGGCGTATTTTGTGGTTGGATTGTTCACAGGGAAAAATTACTTGATTGTATTAAGTTGCCTGGTTTACTTATAATGATTTGTCCTAGATTGTAGTGCTGCAGGAAAGCTGTGTTTTTTAAGCTATGTCAGTATTCACATTTCTGTACCTCTAACCAGACAAACAGATGCAGAGGCTCTCTTCTGTTGTGTCATTGAAGGTCTTCCTGCATTGCATACTTTCTTAATAATGTTACCTGGTATTGACTTTTTAATGGTGTATTTAAACCCATGTGTACATGAAGAAATGTGTTTAAAATGCTATGGTAAATAAACTGAGAATAGTAGCTAGATTTATAAATGACAAAAAGGGACAAAAAGCTTAGCCTTCTTTATACTAGGACAATGTAAGTGACTTATGAAGCATGTTGGCAATCTCCTAGAAAGCAGATAACACCTGAGGATTAGATCTCAGTTTTTCTTTCTTTCTCAACAATGCAGTCTCTAATCATGGGACAATGACCAGTATAGTCAGATGTGTTCCCAGCAGCAGAAAAGAGTAGATTTTTTTATCTAGTTCTAGCATGATCCATTCCTTACTTATGGTATCTTCATCCTTCATGACCCAAAATACAAGTAAATGTGAAAATGGCCAGTGTTCTTTTATGATGTGGTGAAAAGAATAGGTAGTTCAGCATTTGCTAAAGAAGCCCTAGCTGGTTTCAGGATTGGGAATATGTAGAAAGCAATCTTACTTTTTCTGCCCAGTTACTTTGAGCATGTGCTGAGGATCTATCCCTGGCACACATGAGGAAATCATCAATTGTCAGTGCTCTCCAGCTGGATGGGGTGGTTATTGTCTCCGCTGCATTGTCATTACACTGTGGATGAAAAACAGACAGCAGATGATCGTACGTGAAAAACTTCCACGGCTGAGCCTCAGTGCGTGACATCCCCCTTCACATTTGAACTGCTAAAATGCAGACGTGCAGAAAGTTTCCACTAGCTCATATTGCCTTCTTATCACAGAAGACAAATATAGCCTGGGGAAAGCATTCTGAGACAGGCTACCTACAACCGTGAGAAAAAGAGAGAATTGGGAATAAGTCTGCATAGGAGAGAAGATTAGAGTCTGGGAGCTGTACCCTGCATAGATTGCTCTGTCCTGTCTGCTTCTGTAGCATCAAGTGGGCAGACAGTGGTGGTGCCTGTGTGTGGTGGCCCAGGTGCCCACTGAAGAGCCATGGACTAAGGCTGAGGAGTACCTAGGACTGTATTAGGACATCAGTCTCCTACCAAAGACACTCTACAAACTCTCTGCAAGCTAATTCCTTCAATATAATGTATTTCTCTTCACAATGCTTTATAAACTGGTCTCATAGGCTATTTATTCTAAAAATCATGAAACCAGACCACAATGTTCATTCATGTTGTTAATTCTCATTATAACCTCAGCATGATTTTAGATCTGTCAGTCACAGCTGTGTGCAGCTTTGAAGCTCTTTTACAGTTTTAGCACACTGCAAATTGACCGTTGTGCTCTTGAGTCAGGATGGATGTCTTAAGTAATGCTATTGAGTGAAACAGTGGAACATATGCTGTTATGAGAAGAAAACATTCAACTTTAAGAAAATAGAATATTTTTTCCCCAGAAAATCTTTTACAACAAAAGAATAGAGCTTCTCTTTAAAGAGGTGTACAATACAAAGCCACCAGTAAAAAAAAAAAATAAAAATTAATACATGTGCTGAAGGAAGAGGGATTATTCTCTTTCTAACCATTATCAGGAATAAAAGCAACTTTTCCAACACTTACTCTTTAACTTTTTTGTATTTTTGTTAGCAGTTTAGCCTTGTTAAACCTCATACAATTGGCCTTAGCCCATAGATCCAGCCTGTTGACATCCCCCTGTAGACCTTTTGTACCCTCAAACAGTTCAACACTCCTGCCCAGCTTAGTGTTGTCTGCAAACTTTCTGAGGGTGCATTTTATCCCCTCATCCAGATCATTGATAAGGACCTTAAACAGAACTGGCCCCAGCTGTGAGCCCTGGGAAACGTCACTTGTGACTGGCCACTAACCGAATTTAAATCCATTCACCACCATGCTTTGGGCTCTACCATCCAGCTGGTTTTTCACCCAGTGAACAGTGCTGCAATATTTTGCCCAGTTTAAAGGGTTTGGGCTTGTTTTGTTTTGTAGAGCAAATTGATTTGAGAGTTTGGTGTTCAGTTTGTCTTATTTATTCGTGTAGCAAATTTGTGGGCAAGATCTATGGACACTTTGTTGTTGTTTTTTTTTTTTAAAGAAGTTTATTTTTCTCCTGCTATAGAGGGCAAATAATAATGCCAAGCTTCTTTACTGGGGAGAGTTGTGAAGCTATGATTTTTTTCCCCTTTTATAAAAGCTATTTGATTCCTCCTAAACACTGACAGCATAAAGAATCCCTACCCGGAGTAGAGGATGTGTGGCTGGTTTGAAGGCAAAGGCTCTGGACCAGCTGCTGTAAGTGAGGACATTCAGGACTTAACTGCTGACAGGTAATGTCATAGATGACAGTAACTTCCATGCAAAGCTTCCACACCTACGAATGCAGGTACACAGCTTTACTATGCACAAACGACACTACTACTATAAAAGGTACCAAACCTCAGGTTAAAACTGTCATGGAAAAAAATAAAAGTGATAGGGGAAAAAAAAGAATTTCCCACTGACTAGAAATTCAATTACTAAGTAGAAAGTCAGTAAATTAGTTTTCATTATATTTTGTATCCGTATTGATTGTTCTAATTCCCTTGAGCCTCTGAAAATCTCCAGTGTAGAACGCATATGTGCTGAACTCAAGAGGAAAGCCTCCTGAGATAGGCCGTTGACAATTGTTTATATAATAAAACACAACAGGGTACAAACAGACTTGACTAAACAGGGTCAAGCTTTTTGTGCATACTCATGTTTTTATTTATTTTGGGTTTTTTTAATGACTGCAGTGTGGAGTCTTTTTTTGTCATTATTTTAAGAGCTAGAACAAATGCCATATTGCAATCTATTAAAAATAAATAGGAGAAAAAATTGTAGTGCAAAACCTCATTCAACTGCAACACTTCTTTGTTTTTTTTTGTGAAATTTTGTCACATAGCAGCACAAGAAAAATATATTCCCAATCTAAGCCTGAACTGATAGCTTTAAGTTTATCTCTAATTGTAGTGTTGATTTTACCCACTGGATAAATAGAGGCTAGCCTGGAACAATTCCCAGATGGTCAATAAACAAATTAAGTGCAATTCTCTCCTACGCCTGAACAAAAAAAAATTTCTGCTTTGAAAAAGAAAGGTGGTAGCTTCGTTTTGTTTCTAATGATCTGTGACAAACAATTCAAATCTTAGTTTTCAGTCTTAATTTCTGGAGTTTGGAAGTCCCTGGAAAAGGCAGTGAATTTTAGACCTGTTATCTTTTAGAAATTAATGCTAGTGATGCATGTGATGTTGTAGTATAAGCAGGCAAAATAATTTTTATATACAAGGCAAGCATCAAAAGGCAGTTAAGTGAATCAGTAATTAAAATAACATTTGCTGAAGAATACCACACTGGAGCCAGCACACGAGTTGTTTATTGGCATGAGTTAGTCTACATCACTCCACTTATTCTCCTGAGGAAAACACAACACTTGTACAAGTACTATACAGGGAGTACTCAAAATGTTAGCCATCTAAATGCTGGAAAATAAACTAAAGTATCCAGTGTGATCAGTGAGATCATGTGGAGCTTGTAAGAGTACATCTATGCGCAGGAATAGTCAGGAGTGAATAGAAAGTTGGTTCAGGCCTGATTTTTCAAAAAATACTGCTCCTTTGGTTGTCTCATCATTTCTCAGCTCAGCTTAAAACATTTTCAAGCTAGCTGAAGCTGGGGTAATTACTTTCCAAAATGCTTACAGGATGAATCAGAGCTGTAGGTGGAGTAAATAAGTGAGCGGGTAAAAGAAAAAAGCAGGCATTTTACTGAAAAGCTGTATCTTTTGGAATAAGTGCATGCCCAGAAGAGAGAACTGATTGTGAGAGTAAGATCTCTGTCAAGTGAGAGCAAGACGCAAAGTACTGTTGCCCTAGGAAAGCAGTGTAACTGGAGAATATAGTCCTTACTGTTGTGGAGAATCCCGGTGAGGCAGGATGGCAGTGCAGCGTCAGGTATATCCTTAGGTCAGGTTAGTAAGGCAAATGGCCTGCAGCCTTTCAATAGTTTCACCAAATGCATGAGTATTTGTTCGTTTGAATCAGTCATATGTCTACCACTATTTTTTGTGATGTAACAAGTGGATGCAGAAGAGTTTCCATTCATTAGTTTCAATGAAACTCTGGAGCACGTGCTTTTAAATAAGCTGTTCTATTCTAAAACACTTCTCTGAGTATTTGCCTAAAGATGATTGTCCAACAAAGAGCTTGTATTTTGGTTCTACCAGAAGATAGATCTGCTTACTCATAAGTTCTTTCTTCATTTTTAATGAGGGACAGCAATTAAATATTTATAAGATTTATTTAGAGAAAAACTGGTGATTTCTGTGAACTTCTGCAGTATTAGGCTTATTGCGGTATTTTTAGTAGGAGTACCTTAGACAATTTTTACAAATAAATTTAACATGCTTTGTCAAATGATATCTTCTATGAACTGAAGGAATGAAGTTCTTTGTTCCAAAGGAATAAAATAACAGTT
Source organism: Neopsephotus bourkii (assembly GCF_033783945.1). NCBI lineage: Eukaryota > Metazoa > Chordata > Aves > Psittaciformes > Psittacidae > Neopsephotus > Neopsephotus bourkii. The sequence goes on from NW_026902266.1 coordinate 8,601,482, forward strand.
TTCTCTGGTGATTTCCTCCATTCTTTTTTCCTCTCTACCTTGCCCAGTGTGCTTTTGAAAGCAATTGGTAATTTCCTCCCATTCATGTAACTTGCTTTTCCTCTACCTCGAAGAGCAGAATTTAATAGGAAACAAAAGTCAAAGATCAGTACATCTTGTTTAGCAAATTCTAAATTACTATAAAGCTTTGCTTTACTAAGTTTCTGTTTGCCTTTTTTCCTGATTCAGATGTCCTCTTGATACTTGGTCCCTTTGACTTTAAAATACAAAGGAAAATGAAATTTTCCTGCTTGATGTCTAAATTTATATGCCTAACTAATTTTGAATATGGGATGTGGCTGTTAAGAACTAGCAGAAGTCTGTGTTTATTTTGTATCTGTCTTTCTAGATGCAAAAGCAAAAACCTGCAGAGTGATCCAGAGTAGCAAAACATTCCCCTGTATAGCACTGGTGAGAAAGAGAGGCCAATGCAAAGGACCTGAATAAGAGAAGGGAGAAGCAAATGAAAAAGTTAGAAAAGAGGAATGAAAACTTCCACATAAATTTATATTCTTATCTGTTAAAAGCAGCTATAAGGTTTAAAATTCTGAAGTGTCAGTACTGCAAACACCAAAACCTGTTTGCATCCTGTAGACAAACTCAAATTTCAAGGTAAGCATAAAAAGTGATTTTCCCTTGAGTAAAAATGTTACCCTTGTCTGTCAGGAACTCAATTTAAAATAAGGTGCTTCCAAAATATTTCCAATCACCTACTGAAAGTGCTGGTGGCTGCGAGGATCTAACAGATCTAACATGATTTCTCATTTCTAATATATATGCTGAAATAATGAAGTAGAAAACTGACTTCCTGTGATATGGAAATAGTCAGAAAAGATAAGGAAAAGGTCCTAACATCTAACGGGACTTTTGTGGGGAAAAAAAAAATAAAAATAGGTTGCATTTGCAATATGCAGATAAACATAGCTGTCTACCTGTCAGTTTCATATTGTTCTTTGTCTTTTCTGTACTTTGAGAAGCAATTCTGTCCTCAAAAAGCTTCACGAAAATGCAGCTTTGAGAAAAAAACTATGCCTCTGTGACCTGCTTCGAAGCCTGATGGACACAGAACTAGCCAAGATAGTTGATGAGTAGGTTCAGTCCCACAGGCAATTACATCTAAACTTTTCAGAAGAGCATCAGACTCTCAGAACTATTTCGTGAAGCCACAGAATAGCTCTTTCACCACTTGAGTGGAAAAAGAAATTGTCATTTGATGCTTTAGTGAGCAAACCCAGTATAGTCCACATCCATCACTCTTATTTTCATTGTTACATCATTGACAAAATTGTGGCATCGTTATCAGAAGTGTGAGCTCTTTAAAGAGTTTGTGTGTGCGCATGTCTGTGTTTATCCCTATAATAATAATTTAAAAATAATAATTTATTAATAATAGTTTACCAATCTCAGTTTACCAAATGTTCCAATTTCTGTCAATGTGTTTTTTTTTCAGTATTTCATTAGGTAGTTAACTGTAATCCAAGACTCTTCCTCCACTTAACCCATCACCTTTCTGTTCAGGTTGCCAACATGTTTCTGACTCAACTTTAGCTCTGTGATGGATGCACTTCTGTTGTAAGGCCTGGACTGAGACCATTAATTTTTAGCCATTGTGCTAACCACGTGATCTTGGCTGCCTTTGAAAACCACTGAAAAGATAAATTTCAAATTCCAAACTCTGGAGACTCCTGATATTTTGTTGTTTGAGAAATGTTTTTTAAAGTATCATGAGTGACACCCTGTCGTAAAGGAAGATGGTCTCATGGTTCAGAGAGAGACCATGCAGAAGTTGGGATTGTGAGCTTAGTTCCCGAATTCCTTTGGAGATTTTGGCAAACTTCAATTTCTGTGATTAGTTCTCCAGCCACAGTGAAGGTGGTAATTCTTCCCCCAAACCTTACCTTAGGATTTCAGTCTCTAGTGTGTCAACTGCCAAGAGCTTTTCACTGCTGTTTGCTCATCTGTAACACAGAGCCCTTGTTTTCCTTGGGGCCTCAGGAAATACTGAAATATAGATTATTTTAAAATTATCTGCATGTAAACTGCACATACTGTTTATTAAATAACTATTAGGATAAGAGATGAGCTTAACCAGAAGCTCGGATGAATGCTGGGTTCTGTCCAAAACTTAAAATAATTATAGTCTGTCCAGTGTGGGTGTAACTTTAACATTTGAAAATACATATACACAGGATTTGGCTTGGGGTTTGTCTTAACTTTTATTCTTAACCATACTGCTGTAGCCCCAAAATACCCTCTGTAGGAAATACAATGTTGCACGCAGAGAATTAATTTTTCTTTTCTCCTGACAGCAAGATCAATAAAAGCTGCACAACAAAAGTAATTTTCAGGTCTATTAGTGCAGCTATTAGTCCTAGAAATGGAATACTATCCGTTATGTTGAGCATCCATAGCTTGATCATTAAAGGGAAAACAAGGAAATTTTTATTTTATGGGGCCATTTCCCATAGAGGCATTTAGCCAACTTGTAGCTTTTGTGTGTTGAAGAGTTAAACCTGGGTCTGTGGGCATTATCTGTTTCGTAGGATGCGACAAGTTGTATTAAATTCTCAGCTAAGCAACAGGTAAGCATAACTGGGAATGAAAGGAACTCTGAGGTGAAAGATTTGCTTAGGAATCTTCACGCTGTGTATTTTGTGACTACACCAGAGGTATTTGAATCCCAGAATTTGATTCAAACTTGTCTTGGAAGTGTAAGCCAGGTGCAGACTTTTGATGCACATCATGTTTTATGTTCCAGTATTATCCCCCAGCATGGAGATATTTTCTCAGAGTTTTTGTCTGGCTTTGGCTCAGCTGAGCCTAACTTCCCACAGACTGCAACTGAGGGGGATGGGGGGGGGGGGAGACAATGTTAGGCTTGAACTCATTTTAGGGGCAAAAGAAGGTAAAGCAAGAATGTAGTGGCTGTTTAGGACATGATGCTGAAGACAGGGTACCGCTGTTTACCCAATTTCATCTAATAGCATCTCCATCATAGTGGAGAAAAAAGAGCAAAGCTGACAAGATTAAGAAAATATACTTCCTGTAGGCTACAGTTTGTCTGTCATCACTCATTTAGGGCCCTTTATATATATATTTATATATATATTCTATCTTACTAACAATGCACAAAATGCTGAATTACCAAAACCCAAGAAACCTGGAACAGCAAACCATAGAACATCAGGTTGGAAGGGACCTCAGGGATCAGCTGGTACAAGCTTTCTAGGCAACGCATGACCTGGACCAGATGGTCCAGCACCCCGAATTTGAAAAGCATCCAGAGTCTACCACTTCTCTGAGGAGATTATTTCAATGCCTTACTGTTCTCATGGAGAAAAACTTTCATCTTCTGCCCAATCAGGATCTCCCCAGGAGTAACTTGTACCCATCACCCCTCACCTTTTCTATGTGACTCCTTGTGAAAAGGGAGTCTTCGCCTTCTTTACAGCCACCCTTTAACTACGGGACCACGTTTCGTGTAGCTGTAAGGTACCCGAGGGCTGTCGCACGCCTTTCCAGCCGCCTCCGGCCAGGGACGCGCCTTCCCGCAGTACCGCGCTCCATCTCTTCGGGACACCCACGGCCCGCCGCGGGGCTCCGGCAGAGCAGCGAGCAGTCGCGGTGGCACCGTCCGCGGCCGGCCCGGGGCTGGGGCGGGCGGGCCAATAGGGCGGGGCCGTGGGGGCGGGCGGGTCGCTGGGGCAGCAGGGGGCCGGTTGGCGGCCGCCGGTCGCCTCAGGTGCGGGCAGAGGCAGCACCGCGCGGCTCGCAGCGGGCGCGCCTGGATGTGCTCGGAGGGGGAGGCGGTGCTGGGCTGCGCGCAGGGTCCCGCCATGGCGCTGGCTTTCTGCGGCGACGAGGGCAACTCCACCGCCTACAACGTGGACCACGGCGTGCTCAACAACGGCTGCTTCGTGGACGCGCTCAATGTCGTGCCGCATGTCTTCCTGCTCTTCATCACCTTCCCCATCCTCTTCATCGGTCAGTGCCTGAGGGGTTCCCTTGCCCTGCCCGGTTGTGCCTTGCTTGCTGACCCCGTTCCCTCCCGCTCTTGCCTTGTCGTGTCCTCCGTCCGCCTCTTTGTCTTGCCGTGCGTTTCCCTCCGCCGCTTTGCGGTGTGCGGTATAACCCGCTCGCCGGGCCTTGCCCCGCTGTGTGTGCCCCCGGCCTGGCCTTGCCCCCGGTGCAGCGGTGCTGACGGGAGGCTGGAGGCAGCGAAGGGCGCTCGGCCGCGGTGCGAGCTCCGGGCGGTCCCGCCTCCCCGAGGATGCCGGCCGCGCTGCCCTCGCTCCTGGCGGCTGTGCCTGGGGCTCTCCGAGGTGACACCGAGGAGGGAGGGATGGGCTGCTGGGGGAGACTGCATAGCTGGGTTGCAGGTTTGCACTCGCAGAGCGGGAAGCAGAAGGAAGGGTGCTGCTAAAAACCAGAAAACCTGGCAGTAAGTCTTACGTTACCAAACGATACCCCGTGCAATAACTTAAGTCTTACGGCCGAAGGGCAGCCCTCCTCATTACTGATAACGACTGGGAGGGCTGCCCGGCGGCTTAACTCTAGCCCTATCTGCAGCGGGTAGTATTTGATAACATAAGACTGCGTTTACCAGTAGGTGGCCCGGTGGTTTAAGACATGCGGCTGCCCCTGTTCTGAGAGCCCTTGTCGGGCTGGCCTGTTCCGTAGGTGGCCGTGGCATGAGCCGCGCGGTTTTAACGCTTCTGTCCATCGTAAAAGGTCCGGTGCACAAGTATGAACATGGGGTCAGCTGAAGAACTGCGGTGCTTGTCTGGCTCTTCTCAGTGTAACTTTTATCTAAATCAAGAGAATAAGCTACTTTTATTGTAAGATAAAGTGTAAATTATTTACTTAAATGCGTTGAAGAAAAAAAAAATGGCTGGATTAGAGCTTGTGCGTTTGTCAAAATGTTCATTTGTTGTTCATTTAAACTATTAATGTACTTGAAAGATGTACAGCTGCTGAAAGTATAGGAATTTAAGGCTATGTTCTGTCTGCATTGCTGATTTTATTCTGCGTGCAGTGAAGCAATGACAACACAGTTCTGAAAATATTCAAATATATGCATGTTTAACCATACTGTTGCGTCAACTTTAGTACACTAGTTGTTACATATCTGCTGTTTCTGTGCGCAGGAGCTTTGTATGGCACTCTTGCTGTTAAGAAAACTCTTTAAAATTTTCTTTTCCTGCTTAGGATGGGGAAGTCAGAGTTCCAAAGTACATATACATCATAGCACATGGCTTCATTTTCCTGGCCACAATTTACGCTGGATACTGACTTTTATCCTATTGTTTGTGCTGGTGTGTGAAATTGCAGAGGGCATAGTGTCTGATGGGTAAGTGTACATCTATCTTCTCATAGTACTGAGTGTTTTAAAGGTTTCAGGGTAGGTATTTTTTCCTTGTCTAATTTCTCATCTAGGCTGTATTCCTTCTGGTTATAAATGTGTAATCTGTATTCTTGGTGCTTAACCTACTGACCTTGTACCAGGAATTCTATATGCTGTGCCAAGTTATGTACATACACGCAACTGACCTTAATAATTCTTAGTTCAGATTAATGACACTATCTTTCCAAGAGTAATCATAAATAAACCCTAACAATTCAAGCAGATGGTGACATTTTTGTGGGATGTTCCGTGTCCAAGGACCTAGTCCCACACTCCTTACTCAGGCAGAACTCCCATGTGCACAGTAAGTCATACCATTCTACTACAAACTGAGTTCTGTTCTTGATAAATGGAGTGAATCTGCTGGGCCTTATCACACCCCACAGAGTTTCTCCTGATGCTTGTGCAGTACATCTGATCTGTTACCTTAAGCAGAGCAGCTTGCATTATCTGAGCATGATCCATCAAGTTATTCAACTTCAGATGTCTTTAATCTGTGGGGAAAATTTAAGTGAAACAAGTGATACAGGAGAGTGATTTATTATGAAAAAAATCTGATGTTGCATAACAATGACTATTATCTTCTCTAAAGAAAGGTTTAATTTTCATAACTATCATGAAGGTTAAAGGTTTGAAGCTCCTCATTAAATAGAACATAATCTCTATTTACCCATCTCTATAACAACTCTCTACCAAGCAGTGTGAAAGGCACTGCAGTATTCTGCTCTAGAAGCTGATATCATTATTATTATAACTTCTCTTAAACATATATAAATAGGATGTTTCTCAGTGCCAGTTACTTTAAAAAGGATTTTTTCTCATGCTTATTCAGAGCTATCAGGGTGTGGGATGCTCAGAGCAAAATCTTCTGCTTGGAGTTTTCTGTTTGATTTTGCTCTCCAGCAATTCTTATGTTTATTTGCTTTTCAACTTGACTCAGAATGTTGCTGTTTAGTAATAAGTGTCACCTGATGAGAATCAAAGCTCCTAGCTGTACTGGGAGAGTGCCAATCCACAGTCGTGCCTCCCAAGCACTCAGGAGGCTAGAGAGTGCTCCAGTGAATAAAAGCAGACTTTGAGACTTGTCAGTTTTTAAGACCAAAATGCATCATGTTGGTAAGTCCTTTTGACAGCAATTGGGTGCTAAAGTCTTCGGCACCTCAGCAATAGAAGCAATAGATGCAACCTATTGTAGATAAGGTTAAATAGGGGAATTCCAGCAACTTCTGTCTGTAAAATAAGTATTTATTTTTTTTTTTTTAAAAGACCTCCCATTCCTGCAGTGTTACCTTCTGATGCTTAGGCTGACAAAATCTGCTTCTGCTGATTGTTTTCTCTTGCAGAGGATTCAGCCCTGATGTACAAAATAACCTTGGCATTATTAGTAATTCAGAGACTGGAAAATCTTTACTCATTTTTGCTGTACACACATGCAACTCACTCTCTACAAGGACTCAAGGTTTTTATGATCCAGGTTGTTGCATGACTTCAGCCAGTTCTGCAGAGTTAATCTCATTTTCCATGTGAGGGAGGGCTTTCCTGTCCTACAGAGGAGCCACAGAAAGTGGTCCTCCTGAGCTCCTACATACATGTTAGACGTGTGGGGTGTTCTGTGCTCAGACACATGACATTCCCATGATGATCTCCAGCTTCCTGACAGCACAGCCCTTTCTCCAGACTACATACAGGTGTCTTTTGCTGCAGCAAGAACAAATCCAGAGATGCTGATAATTTTTCTGTGAGGTTTAGAGGATAAGGTATGAATTTCCCTGAGCGTCTGTGTCCTGAAGATTTCCTCTCACTGTTTCTCCTCTTGGATTTGCCTGTCACAGAGGAGAAATTGTACCTCTGGACAGCACAGGACACTACATTGTTTTTGCAAAAGAAAGAAAAGAGGCGGGAGGAGGAAAAGATGATATGTAGGAGGAAAGGGGGGGAAAACATGATTCTACCCACCTCTGCACAAACCAGAAATGTTGTACAGCTATTTCCATATTCCCAAAAAGCTGTACTTGCCAGAACCCCCTTTGCTGCTACTTGAAGCAAAGTATCAGGAGAGTTTTGTTTATAGGACAAAATGTAAAGGGTATATGATTCTGTTGTAGGTTTTGTTTGTTGGGTCATAGTCACTGAAGAGAGAACTCACTGTAAGCAATTCCCATGCTGTGGTGCTGTTCCTTCTCCCAAACTGGAAAAGAAAATGAAACATTTCCATAAAATATTTCTTTAGAAATTCTTAAACTGCACTGTCTGGTATGGTTGATCTACATATCTTGATGGACAGCTCCCAAACTAGTTTAGCTTAAATTATCTTTTCTCATTTTGGAACTGTTCTATGTATCCTAATTTAAACAATGTTCCAACTGATTTTGGTATGAAATGAGTACACACATTTCATTTTCAGCACAGGGTAGGAATTTAAAATCCATGTGTGTGATTTAGGAGCATAAATCCAATTGAAAATTAGAGAACTTTCCATCCATAACTCATTCTAGAAAATCCTTAATCAGGGCTAGGTGGATGATACAGTTCATAAATTAAAAGGGAAACGCTTCTGATACCTTTGTGTAGCCTGGAGAGGGGCCTGTGCTGTCATGGAGGGTTTAGGTTTAATAGATGTTCCCATTTATCTTTTTCAGGGTTTCAGAATCACGCCATTTGCACCTGTACATGCCGGCTGGGATGGCGTTCTTGGCGGCCATCACATCAGTTGTCTATTACCATAATATCGAAACATCCAATTTCCCCAAGTTGTTAATTGGTATGTCTCACAACTTGCAAGACTTGAAAGTGTGACTGTTCATGCTGTGACAGGTCATTGCAGTCTCAGTGCTAGCTTGTATGGATAAATCTACACCTATGGTCTGATCTGCTGTCTGTCACTACAAGACTCAGTTCTGAGCATTCCTGCAGCACTCCACTGTTCTCAATGCTTTTAGCTTCTAATAGTACTCTGTATGGTATTCTTAGGGGGATCCAGTGGGTCACAGTCTTCTCTAGGAAAAGATGGATTTTTGGGGAATAGTAGAAGACCAAATTGTTACCTCTAAAAACTACCCCAGTCTCCCTGCTTGTCAGCATGTTGTGTTTAAGCATGATATAAGATTAAACCCACCTTTGTGTGTCTGTTGAAATATGTAGGCAGTCAGCGACATCACTAACTTTCAGTATGACCCTGAATATATTACTTTGCTTGCTTGTTCTTGCTTCCTGCTCCTAAAACTCCCTTTGCAAACTGCTCAAGACCTTTTGAATGGAAAATGCCATGTATAAGAACTATCAAGTATGCTATATATTTTCTGCAAAATTGGAAATTAACTGTAGCTGGATATAGAAAATCCGTAAGTACTGATAAGCATCAGTGATGTGTTCTCTACTGTTAAAGTAGACTGCAAACTGTGGATGTGTACATGTTTAGTCCTCCCATTAGCTGTTATTTCTTTGGTGGTCATGGCTCATCAAATTTTTTTTGAGCAGCTTTTCTGTATAATGGATCCTGCTAAGGTTTGTCTTATATCGTCGTATCTCTGTGTATCAAAGTTCTGTTTTAGCTTTTGTCAGGTGGTAAAAAATAACAGCTGGATTTGAGAAAGTTTTTAAATATCAAAGATTAATTTTGAACTGCGTGTTGTGGTAATCAAGTGTCTTCTTCTGCAGAAGGAGCCTAAAACTCCTGTTAGGAAAAAAAAAATAAAAGTTAAGTAATTCCTCTTCAAAAAATTCAGATTTCTATCCAGGCTTGGCAACCTTTATGTCTTCTTGTTTGGGACTGCTTTTCTTCTTGTACCCTTCTTCTAAGTAGGTGCTGTTTTATAATCAGGTGGGCTTGTTTAATTTCTTATTTTAATAAGTCAAAAGAGTCTATTTAATGCCTTCTCACAGGACTAGATGTTATATGTCAAGAAATCATTGCTAGCCTCTTACCATCACCTTTTTTGTTGTTGTTGTTTGGGTTTTTTTTGTTTTGTTTTGCTGTTGTTATTGTTTGAGTTTTTATTTCAGGTGTGTAATGCAGTAATGCAGTGTTTAATAATTTAGTGTCATTACCACATTTCTGCTGTGAAGTCATTGAGAAATGCAGTACCAATTTACTGCTGGTAGTTGATTACCCATTTTTGCATAATTCCTTCTCTGTAAAGATTTCTCTTTTATGATAATTTTGTTCAGTATTTAGAGTGTTGTTGTGGTAAGCTCTGGACAATATTTGAATGGCAAACAGTCATACCAATTAAAACCAACACTTAAATAAGTGTTACTGATACTGAAGTTAGTAATTATGAATTTTCATTTTGCAAGAAGTTCCAAAGAATAGAGCCTTTTAAAAAATCTGATCTTAATAGCTACCTCTTAGGCAAAAAAAAAAAAAAAACCAAAAAAAAAAACCCCCAAAAAAAAAATCACACTACTGCAGTCTTTCCCACTTAATTGGTCTGATTTTAATTTTAACCCAATTTTAACCACAAGCTGGTGGTCTTTGATTTGTGTTTAAATTTTTGCTTTATTTTTCTTTTCTTTGTCCTTTGTGAGACAGCCTGAGACAGACATTTCTGGAAACCTCTATGCTTTATTCTTGACAGTACAAAGTTATCTAACAATGAGGACCAGACTCAGAGTCATCTTTCAGTGTTAATTGTAGCTACTCTGTATTGACATCTTGGAATGGGCGATAACTTTATGCAAATTAGCCCAGTATGAGATAGATACATTATACCTATACTCAATTATCAACCCACTACAGTGCAGTGTGGCCATGTAGCAGCTTTCTTTTAGAGCACAACACAAATGAGGTGAATGGGAGCCATGAAGAAAAGCTTAAGGTAGTGATAAACTTCTTGCTGAGCCTATGGCAATGGAAACTGTAAGAAAGTTCTTCATTAGTAAAATGTTGTAGAAGAGATGTAACATACTCTGTGTGTGTGTAACATGACCTAATGTAGCATCTTCTGTTTCTGATCATCAGTGTAGTTCCACCTAACTGCAGCACACCATCTGCCTCAGCTGCAGGATCAATGCTACCCATTCAAACAGTTGATAACTGTATAAAGTGAAGGCTGACAGATCCTTAGCCAAAAAGTTACTAAATTCAGTGAGGAAACTCACTGATGCACTGCAGGAATTCCTTAAAGGTCTGTTCACTAATTCTGAGCAGGATAAATCCTGTGTAACTGTGAAACTTTTGAGATGGTTTCTTTTTTTAAAAATCTCTTTTACTCTGTACCTTAAAGAAGCCAAATCCATTTGTGGTCCTTCATAAACAGGCTAAAGGCAGATTCCGTAACAGACCTGGGGATTAGCACATTCCCTTGGGGTATGCAAGACAAGGGTGCAAAGTTCCTGTCCTGATCCTGCCTTTCAGCTTTATGCCCAGGCTGTTAGCTATTTTGAACTAGTCATTCTTAATATCGCTTATAAAAAAAGTTGACAAGGTTTGGAGTATTTATTCTCTGAACTTATGATAGAGTCCAGGGTCCCAGTTGAGTGTCTAGACTGATGGAACATTTTGATCTGCCCCGAATCTGTTTTTATTGGTTTTGTCCTTTAATTATATTTCAGCAAACATGGCTTTTGCAGTGTAGTGCCATTTACCAGAGGACTCTCATAATTATGCTAATTTTGGTGCTCCTTGCATCCATTCTGGACACTGTGCATAACAGTAGAATAGCAGGACATACTTTAGAACAGTTTTCATACTGAATTGTAAAATCTGCTAGCCTCTTAATGGTCAAAATATGTAATTGAATTATAGCATCCAATTTCATTACTTTTTAAGTTAATTTGGTTTATAGATAAATAAACCTCAGAAATTAAACAGTAGGAAAAAATTATGAAATAATGATAGGACTTAAAGTTTTTAATCTGAAAAGGTTATTAGTATGGGAACACATGAATTTTAATTTAAAAATTGTCTTTTTAGCAAATTGTAATTATATGACTGCTTTACCATTCTTGACAGTAAACTAGTTTTCTAATTTAAGTTGCTTGTACCTTGACATTGTAGTTAATTTCCTTGGAATTGGTTTATTGTTTAAAATGGGACCTCCTGTTATCCTATAAATATAATGCTTATTGCTTAGTACACAAAATTTCTCTCCAGTCAGGCACACGTTAATTACTGAATCCCATCTAGTTAAGTGCATGGTTTTTCATATGTTGAGCTTAATCCAATAAGGCTGTAGAACAGTTTGAAGTCTCCGCTGCTTTACTTTCAGTGGTCTGGCCCCAGGCAAGAATCTGCACTCTGGTGTTGTGGATTGAGGTAGTGTACACAACTCAAGAAAAAGTGAGATCCTTCAGGCATCTCAAATGCATGTAAAGCAAGCAAGTACCTGAACACATGCCTACTGGCCTGATCAGTAGGCAGTTCTTGGTGATCTAGAAACCTTCAGCCACTATGCACTCACAAGCCAGATGATGAAAAAACAGTTTGAAAGAAAAAGCCGTAAGTCTATCTTCCAGGGAACCTCATCTTGAGTGGCCTGTGAACATCTGTCAGATGAGATTTATATACACTTGTGTTCAAAAGTGAGACACCAAATAAGTTCGAATGCTTCCAGGAGTTATGATAGTGGGAGGTCAGTTATCACCTGAGAATGTTGTGTTTGGCACTTTCTAATACTTCTTAGGTAAAGATAAATTAATGTTCTTATAAAATAATAATAATTTAAAAGGTGATAGAGATCCTCATTTGAATGCTAAATAGAAGAATGGCTCTGCTAGTTCTTATTTCTAATTCCAAGAGCAATATGTAGTTACTAGTTGGGTTGGTTGGGTTTTTTAGGTGTCCTGTGCTGGTGCAGGATTTCAATATGAAATATTTGTGTAAATCCTCTTTACTCTGAGAAGGATGCATTCTCAGCCTGTTGTAAGAAGTGAGACAAAACACAAGGATTAACAGATAAAGATGGATAGGAGTAAAACAGTATGGAATGTATTCTTGGATGAATTGAGGTTTTATAGTCAGACATACCACAAATAGTAAGGAATGGTGCTTCAAAGGTAGGAAACAACCTTAAGCAGGATGAGGAGATCAGATTTGATGCAATATAAACTGGGAAGATGGTAGGAAGCCTCACATAAGAAGGCTATAGGTTTATAAGAGGGATTCAGTAAGTATGTGTCTTAAATCCTCTCTGAAGCTGCTTCAGCCACTAAAACACAGTGCTGAAGTACCTGATCTCTTAGCGCTTTCTTTACAAACTGGCCTATTAATTTTAGAGGAAGATAGATCTCTTGGCAAATGTCCTAATACTTAGTAGTACTGTACTGTTCCATTTACTGTCCGCATTTAAATGAGAGTTTTGAAACTGATTTCCCTAGAAGCAGGATTGGCAGCCCCAAATCCCATAGACACTCTGTGTTGAATTTAGTTTTACTTGGAAAGGGTAGCCCCATAAGACATCCCCACAGGGCTCTCTAGGGTACCTCAGGGTAACTGGAACACCGCAAATTCTTGGAAATTTGTTCAAGTTCCTTATGATTATTCATATTTGTAATTTATTTGACTTACAGTTACTAATGTCCTGGTTGGAGACTTTCTCTGGTGTTGCAGCAAGACACTCAGAAAGCATATCCCTATTTTTCTTGACAGTTAGAGCACCTTCCAGCTGTTACACCATGGCAGATACAGCAGCAATGAAGGAGTCGTGTAAATGAATATAACCCTAGAAGGTATTCCCTTAAGAATGTGGAATAGGAACTGGCTTGGGGTGTGGTGAATGGCATGGAGTATGTTTCCAAATCACCAGAACTTACTGCAGGGATGATTTATCTGTAACTGGCAGTAGCATGAGCACTTTTAAGCAAGAAGTTCAGTAGAATTCTAAGTTAAAATTGTATTCTACAAAAGGCAGACCATCCTTCCTTGATGTGCCTGTGGATGTACATTATAAATTACATATATGGAATTTGCATTGAAAAATGGAGCAACAGCAGCTTGGAGAAAATCATAGAATGCTTCAGTTTGGACAGGACCTTAAGATCATACAGTTCCAATCCCCCTGCCATGGGCAGGGATACCTCACACTAGACCACGTTACCCAAGGCTCTTGTCCAACCTGGTCTTGAGCAATGCCAGGGATGAAGCATTTACTACTTCTTTGGCTAACCTGCAGTGGTGCCTCACCGCCCTCACAGTAAAGAACTTCTTTATATCTAACCTAAATCTCCCCTGTGTAAGTTTGAACCCATTACTTCAGTAATATTTTAATATCTGTTCCTGCATACATCCCAGAGATCCGCAGGAGAAATTAAAGTAATTTTCTCCTAGTCAGAGTCATAGCAGTTTTGTAGTATCAACCAAATTTGAAGAGCATCATTCATAGCCACCTTCACTTGTGGGAAAACTTGCTCCCTTGAACTCATAATGTGGATGCAGTTATCACAGATGGAAGTTTCCTTCAGCAAGCTTCACTTTGTGAAACTTTCCAAGTATCGCTAAATCTAATAGGAAAAGAATTTCTGTTAGAATTAATAACCACTCTCTGCTTTTATATATATACTTGTTGCATTCTTTCTGAATGAATATTTAATTCTATTATTGTATATTTTTGCAACTGTGGAGCTGATTTTTTTTTCTTTTTTTTCCCTACAGCTTTGCTGTTCTACTGGATTTTAGCTTTCATAACTAAAACCATCAAATTTGTAAAGTTCTGTGATAATGGGGTTGGATTTTCTCAGCTTCGATTTTGCCTCACAGGACTCCTGGTTGTTTTATATGGAATGCTACTAGCTGTAGAAATCAATGTAATCAGGGTGAGGGTAAGTTAGTATCATAAAAGTCTCCATAAAGTCTTTGTATGTGTGTTTTGTTGTTTTGTTTTGGCTGTATTCCTCTTGCTGGGTATTTTGTTTGAAATGCATTTCTAAAGGAGAAAGAAAAATCCACTTAGAAATACATCTGAGAATCAAAGTTAACCCAATTTTATTAGGCCAGATGAATCTGTAATTTAAAAAAATGCCAGACTCCACTGTAGTTAAATTAAGATGAATTTCAAGTTTGTTCTAAAAATGTCTATTATAATTTGCAGTTTCAGTGATCAGAAACAAGTATTTCTGATGGAAGGAAAGACTGGGTGAAAGGGATTGTCTGCTCTACCAAAAAGTATCTTAGACACACAGATAACGTCTCCCATTTTCCAGGAGACAATCACAATTGACAATATATCAATTTATAGTGACAACTGGGATTGCTATCTGGCCAGAGTTCTTCACTTCATCTGTATGTCACTTAGTTGTATGCAGAAATTAAACTTACTCTCAGGAGGGAAAGAAACTTTCCCATGTAAATTTTCTTGCTGCTTTCCTCACATTAGTGTATGAACTCTTCCCAGTAACACATTCAGCAGGGTGAATTGCATTTATTATGTCTTTGTTCTTTTGTGATTTTCTTGGGTGATTTTGTGTGTCTGTATATTTATTTGGTAACTTATGACAAGGATATGTCTTAAAGCAGCCTTTTCGGTAACGTTTTTGGAAGAAAGAGGAGCTAAAACCTCAATCCTGGACGTTCAGTATTTATATCGTAAATGAAAATCAGTGGACTAGCTTGTGGGAAAAGTGAAATTAAGTTGTGACATTGGAGAGACTTGCTCATAAACCTCATAATAGAACTGCATAATTAAATTATATTTGATCACTGTGGAATTACAAGTCACAAAGAAGAGTGAAAAATGGTCACTGCCTATTGTAATCCTTTTTATGTTGTATTTGCTTGATTTTAATTGTTAAAGGTTGTCATTGATGTATAAAATGAACTAGCCAGCAGTATGGGTTTTCTCACTGCCCACTGTTTCTATGGCAGAATTCAGAGAGCAAGGCTTGTTGCTGCAGCTGCTGAAGAAAATGACTGGGATGCGAGGAGGGAGAGTTGACAATTGCTGAGGGGTGGGAAGAGGAAGAGAGCAGAACCAGCAGACATTGGCTTCACCTTTTTTTCTCTTGCCTTCCTGCATCTTCTTCCAGAGGCCACAAGATTGACTTGCTAGACTTTCAGTCCCAACTGTACCTTCTCCCTTCCTTCTGCTGTTCCCATTGTTCCTCTAGATGGCCTTTCCCAACCCCATCACCATATTTTCTAGGATCTGTGAATTATTTTCCATCTACGGTTGGAGGAAACATAGCAGTGAAGCATTTCCAGAAATCCTAGTTTTATCTTGACAACAGGAAATCATCAGCAGTCTTCCCTTGGTCTTTTGGCATTTAAGCTAGTGAAAACATTTGTTCATGCCATATGCACCTCCCTAGTTCAGTGGTTTGCGAGACCCATTCAAAGACAGCACAGGTAGCTCCATGTTCTGAGCTAACAAATGTGACACAGTATGGTATGGAAGATGAATCCCTGTGGTAGCCTCAGGGCTGTGCCTAAGCTTATATACCTCATGTTGTTCTGTATGGAACTCAGTGTGAGAGGCTGGGGCTGTACTATTTGAAATGTAAGGTAAATACTTTTTTTTCTACAAGTATATCAATTTGTACCCCATAAACAAAATAGTAGTGTTTAGGATGATTTATTTCTGGACTGGATGCTTCTGATTTTCCTAGTACCTGAGGAAACTGGATTGCTGTATTGGTTGAATTTGAATTCCTAAGTTCCTTGAGTACTTTTGAGAAACGAAGACTGACTTTCTGATTATCTGCAATGTCCTTTATCTCTTGTCTGTTCTTTGTGAATTTTTATTTTCTATTCATTCAGTGTGATTCTTTTGGTATTTTTTCTGAATTTCAGCGGTATGTTTTCTTCAAAACTCCCAAAGAAGTTAAACCTCCTGAGGATCTCCAGGACCTTGGTGTTAGATTCTTACAGCCATTTGTGAATCTGTTATCCAAAGGAACATACTGGTGGATGAATACATTCATCAAGACCGCCCATAAAAAACCAATAGACTTGAAAACCATAGGCAAGCTTCCCATTGCTATGAGAGCTCTGACCAATTATATCCGCCTTAATGAGGCCTTCGAAGCACAGAAGGTATGCAAAGCATGGAATTGTGTCCATCTTATTACTCGGTGCTTGCATCTTTCATGACTGTTTATGCTGCAAGCATGGTATAAAATTATATTAGCAGATATGATACAAATGAAGTATCCATTAGCATAGCTCTCCTTAGACAAAGAGGTCATGTATTCAGTTGTACCTTGTGCAAATAATGAAATTTCTCTACCTAAACATGCATATCAAACACATTACTGGTTAAATGCATGTAAGTCCATATATCCTCTATTTTTCTGCGGCAAGTAATTATGGACTGTATTTACTGAACATCATTATAGTTCTTCCTAGTAAGGCCCTGGAATCATTCAATTACAGAGTCAATATTAATGAGGCCTCACAGAACGTTTTTTTCAAATGTTATTTCAGTTGCAGTTTGTCTGTAGGAGAATTCAGGGCTGAAACTACCTCAACTCAAATGCAGTTTAACTCCCTCCTGGGAGCTGAGTGTATTCAAGATTTTAAGAGAAGTCTTTTGCATCCTGTCTGAAAAGACTGTAGGTTTCCAGTCTCTGTTCACAGGAAAAAAAAAAAAAAAAATCTGTCAGTTTTCTCTTTTTTACTCTCTCTTCCATCAACCCACAACTTGCTCGATCCCTTTTAAGGGTAGGAAGGAAATCATAGTTCCTCTTGTGGAGCAAAATAATGCTTTGTTCTGCCTCTGTAAAAACAAATGAAACAATAGTTGTAGTTCCTGTGCTTTTCTAGCTCCAAGATTGCAACTGGTTGTCAATGAATTAAAGCAGGGGTAAAAATACCAGTAATTGTCAGACCTGAGGTTAATATAACATAATCCTTATTATTGTCTTTTTTTTCTTTTTTTCTAAACAGAACAGAAGAACATCATCTCCACAAGGATCCAGATCAATTTGGCGTGCTCTCTGCTGTGCTTTTGGAAGACCCTTACTTCTCAGTAGCACGTTCCGTATCCTGGCTGACTTGCTTGGGTTTGCTGGTCCACTCTGCATCTCTGGGATTGTTTATAATGTTGGAAAAGGAAATAACACCATCCGCCCACAGGTACTGTCAAAATGTCATAACATAGAGTCAAAGAAGTAATACTATGACTATTATTTAGTCTCAGTAAAGAAAGTGACTCTACACTGTATTTGTGGATGCTAGAAATGATAGTATGTATGTACTGCCTATTACTGCTTTATATGCTGATGGGGAGCAAATATGTTACCCAGCATCTAGTCAGGCTTGCATTCTGGAAAATAACCTCATTCAAGATAATGGTGAAGCACACCCAGAATCCCACTAGAATCATAAGGATTTTAGGTAGAGTCTTGAGTAGCAATTGAATCAAGTATGTGACCAAATGCTTTTCAGAAAGGAAAAAAGTATCTTTTTAATAAACTTGGCTTTTCATTTCCAAAAATGAGTGTTGTCTAAGAGGATTAAAGCAGGCTTTTGTCATCACAATAAAACGCCAAGTTCAACCGTGATGAAGAATTTCCACTAGTGCCTTTGGGGACATTGGTTTTGAAAGATCAACTGAAACATATTTTTAAATGATGCTACTTAAATAAATGTTTCCCAGGAAGAAACAGACATACGTCTTGATTAACTTGAGGAAAAAAAAAGACAACTGAGGAGGCGCCTTTTCAGTATAATGCATATATAACTTGGGCTGGATTTCTATGAGAAAGATCAGTTTATTTCTGCAGCTCACTTACTGTTTGATACAGGACTTTACTTCCTAAGTCTGTTGACACTAATGGAAATATACCCATTCATTCAAGTAAGCTTTGGATTAGGTCCACTGTAAATATTGAAATACACCAGATGCATTGCAGAAAATTTGAGAAAGGCCTCAGGCTAAAATTAATTGTTTATCCATTCTGCAATCCTTATCCTAATATTTGGAAACTTTAATATAGCAAGTAGTTTCAATAGAAACCATTTAAAGCAGGAAATGAAAATATTAAAGACTATAGGACTATGTTGCAGCAAAGTACTGTGGAAGCTTTTGAACTCTGATTCTTGATAATTTGTTTGGAACACTGTTTCAGCTGAAATAAGGCCAAATCACTATTTATGGATTATCCTATTAAATTTTCCTGTTGAAGTGTTAGCTAGTGCTTCTGTGTGTGAAAGAAGCTCAGGTGTGGTCCAGATAGGCCCTAAACAAGAGCCTCATCCAGCCTTGACATCATCTGTATCTAGCTAAGTGGTAGCCTCGTTGTTGCCATTTTCACTGTTTGGGGATCACCTAAAAGCAATATATTGATAAACCATGAATGATATTTAAGGTTGTATTTTACCTTCAGCGAAAGGTCTCCAAGAGGCTTTTCCCTGTTTTGACCTGGTTTATATGCATTTTTTGTTTAGTTTTTCTGTTAAGAGGCTAATTACCTTTACATTTGAAAATTGCTTTTGCTGGATCATATGAAGTATCTTTCTGAGATGTATGAAAACTTTCTATTTAAACCATCTGTAAATAGACTGGGGTGTTTAGGGAAACTCCCACGTGTATGCACATACCTAGCCAACTGGGTCTACTTCAGAAACAAATACATGAGTTCTACTGCTAGGAATGTTATATCCTTACTTGTAATAAGCCAAGAAAGAAGAAGCTTGCCTTATTCATAGTTTGTTCTTGAAAGCTACAGAAAGAATGTAGCACACCTCCTGGGAAGTGTGAGAAGCAAGCCTTCTAAAACAGTCTTAAAAAGGCAAAGAGAAGTTGGACGGAAACGCTGTGTATGATGTGCTGCTGAGTTTGAGGGCATTAGAAAGAGTTGCCATAAATGGGACAGAGACTGACAAACAAAGTAAGCGGTAAACACAGCAAAGAGTGTCTTTTACCCAACCCTTAATGTGACATTTTTTGTTTTAAATAGTTTGGATTGAGGAGATGTTGTAATGAGTCAGTTGTATCTTTCAAACAAAAATTTTATTTGTGGAACTGAAAGCAAAGAGTTAAATCCTAAAAGATAATATTTGCTCTGTTCCTTAGACCCCCTGTGAGAGTTATAAACTACTATGGAGCTGGAACTCTTGAGATCGTGTAGGTGTTATAGGCAGTATTAAGTACTTTAGTTAGTGCTGCAGTTAGAGCATGATGGCATCTTAAATTCTGTCACTCTCTTCATGTTTATTTATAACTCCAGTATCAATATTTATGGCCACCCCAGAACATTCTTATGACATGAACTTCTCTGTGTGTTAATCATTTCACACCAAAGAAGAGACTGACAGAACGATAACCTTTATATTTTGCTGGTAGCATCTTTCGCATTGTACAATGATAGGATTAGCAGTTCCAGTACTAGGAATATCTGCTGACAGGAAACATGCAAATGATACACCAGACCTACAGACTCATTATTTAAAGAAAAGCGCCCAGTATTGATATTTAAGTCTGTGTGAGCCTGGGGTCTTTGAAGTTTTTAAATAGTGGCCTTTTGCTCAGCCTTTTACTGCTTAGAGCCTACTGTCACTTTTAAAAAGTGGTATTATCCTAAAGTCATCAGGAAAGTGGAACACTGAATGTCTCCAAAGCCATTTCTGAAACTCAAACATCTAATTAATTCCATCAGCTTCTCAAACAAGGTTGTTTGCCTTGTATGCAAAAGGTTTGGTAGATGTTCAGTCATTTCCTTGTGTGTCCTGTGGGCTGACAAGTGTACTTAGACAACTACTGTAATTTAAACACACTGATGCTCAGTGATGCTGTAAACCATAATGGCCTGGTAATGCATCCAAGACTCGGCAAATACCTTGGTGCTTTCACCAAGTGTGTGTGTGTGTGTGTGTGTGTGTGTGTGTGTGTGTGTGATAGTTATGTATGTATGTTTAAGTCCTCCTTTTCTCTTAAGTGAGTACCAGAAGCAATAGTGTTTGGTTACCTATTAGATAACGTTTTAATGTGAATAGACACTGCACCAAAATCTCATTGCTAGATAAACATGATTTGTCAAAATGTGATTTGGGGAAAAATAGTATTCTCTTACATACAATAAAAAGTGTTACTAGCTGCAGTAATTAGTACTAGCCAAATGTATATGTAGGCCAGCATTAAAATTATGCTAATTCTATTACTGTCTTTGATACAATATAGCACAATCTGTAGCAAAGTAACAAACTGTGGTTATCTCTGCTTCTTAATTATGCAAAATGTGTAATTAGATTACCATTGTACCTTATTTCTAACTTTCTTTTTTTTTTATAGACGAAAATTCTTGGTGTTTTCTTTATTTCATCTCAAGAGTTTCTGTCCAATGCTTATGTGTTGGCTGTACTCTTATTTTTTGCTCTTCTACTACAAAGGACATTTCTCCAAGCATCATACTATGTTGCCATTGAAACAGGAATCAACTTGAGAGGTGCAATACAGGTAACCAATATATTATTAATTAACCTTTTTTATCAGATCATATGTGTATTTGTGAATACAAATTATCATTATAAGAGTTAAATTCTGAAACACTTCTCTACTGAAATGCGTTGAATGTAACATAGACCTGCATTGTTTCTTTTGCATCTTATTTATTTTATATAAACATTTATTTGTACTCTAGTTTCTTTAAGCATAAATTTGCTGACCGTAAAACTGAATGTAACTTTTGAAAGAATTTAGGTTGTGAGCTACACCTGTTCCATCTCACAGGTGCACTTTTGTAACATCCCATGCAAATGATACAGCTTTAGGATGTACTTTAAATAAACGTTGGACAAAAGGTTAAGTGTATTCCCAACGTATGTACTAGTATCTTTTTCCATGGTCATGCCACAAAATCAACCAGGTACTGCAGAGTCTGTAATTACTGAACATAAGTAAGACTGGGAAAATGGAGTTCATAATCATTGTATAACTGTGAACAGCAGATCAAAGTTTTATGTAGTATACCAAGATCTGTGACTGGAAATAAGAGAATTATGGGTAAGATTACAGTATGATATTGTGAAGTACACTGGCTGAAACCTACCCTATGCCAGCTTGAAAGCCAGCCTTTTAAGTTAACACTATTTATCCACTGAACTACATAGAACCTGTGAGAATCTCTGTGGTGGATGAATGCTTTCAATAGCAGTATAATTGTTTAATTTTCTTTTGATCTTACACTGGGAAGCACTTGTCAGTTGCTAGACTTCTGGAATCCATCCATCGGTTTTCCCTCATTAGAGTGAAGTAGAAAATCTCTAACCAAATAAAAATCTGACCCAGAGTATATAGATAAAAAAAAATGCATGTCTTTTATCAAGCAGAAGAGATGCAACTAACTGAAAAATATGTGGACTACAGCAAGTGTAAAAGGGGAATTGTTGGAAAACAGTGCTACATTAATTTTGTTGAAGAAAAGCTTTGTGTTCTCTGCACTGATAGTACACAGAGGACGAGGTAACACCAGCAGTTGGAGTGTTCCAATTATTAAAATTGAAATTTCTAGACATCACTCTAAGCTTTTTGTGGGTGAATAATTAACAGAGTAGCTTAAATTTTTTTGTCATAATATAAAAGCCCAAACTTGAAGCTCTTCATTCATGTTACTGGGAATGTTGTTTTCCCTCAGCATGCTGGACTACACCTTTGCTTTAGGTGGAGCTAAAAATGTTATTTTATTTCTATATGCTAACACCTATTGATCTCTCTTACAGACAAAAATATACAATAAAATTATGCAGCTTTCAACTTCCAACATGTCTATGGGGGAGATGACTGCAGGTCAGATCTGTAACCTTGTTGCTATAGACACAAATCAGCTGATGTGGTTCTTTTTCCTCTGCCCTAACCTTTGGGCTATGCCAGTACAGGTAAGGAGATGGAACATGCTTTTGTTATTAATGTGTGTCAGTCTGTGGTGGTTGATTGCTTATTCAAGATAAGAAATAAATAAGATTTCAAGCTATTACCATCTAGAAACATTGTATGTAATATATTTCACATCTGTGACAGGATTGTAGGTATTTAGGATCGCATTAAGCTTTTGCTGCTGACAAACATGCTTTGTATTTGTAACAAGAATTTATAGAGTGCAGCAGGTTGCATAATTCCAGAGCATTCATTTATTACATCAGGGGAGTTAATTGGACTATACTGCAATCATTTGTTTCCTGAATCCCAGCAGAAGCAAGAGAAGTAGCCGTTTATACAAAAATATGTTTGCTTATGGATGATCCTTTGGACATCCCTCAAAACTGCTGCTGCATAATAGATGACAAATTCTAGCATATGAAATTCCACAGGTTGATTTGTTATATGAAACAGTTTTGCTGGTTTGTTCTCTCTGGTGTCTTTGGTCTCCTGTCTCTAAATACTACTCTTATCCCTTCAGTCCCACGTGCATAACAGAGCAGATCTCTGTTCTGAGTCACACTCAATTGCCTGGTGACTCCTGGTTCTGTGTCCTGTAGCCTGGTGTAATGCCCAGTGAACTACAGCTGTGTCTTACAGAGTCCTTAAGAAGAGAAAAGCAGACTCCTAGAGGGACTTTCACAACTGATTTAAGTTAATCTTAAACCTGTTCCCATACTGAAACTGGAGTTCGTATGCGATGTCCAACATGGAAATACAGTATTTTTGCATCCTTTATTGTTCCAGCTCTATAGTCTGTGCACTGTGTCACATGAGCTTGCAGAGCTACTGAAACACTCGTATGATTAAAAGCAGTCTCGTTTCAGTGAGTTCATATTCCTCTGAGTCTGTGACGTGCTTAATCTCATTGGCCATGTGATTGAGTTTATGCTAGTAAAAGGGTAGAGCAGACACAGAGTAGTAGGAGGTCAGAGAAATCTCAGCACAACCTTGATCATTTTTCAAAGTTCTTGCTTACTGAAATGGTGGAAAAGTGTAAATTACTTAGTTTGGAAGAGCCGGTACTTAAACAAAACTGTAGAAACCTTCTGCACTCCCATTTAGAAATTTCCTGGGAAAGCTGTCCGTAAAGCACATAGTTTCATCTGATATTAATGCAGTACCCTGCAAATCTTTCTGCTTTCTTTCAGCTACTTGGTATATTTATGTCGAGAGTGCTTCTATGCTAAAAGTAAATAGAAACAGAAGAGTTTAAATTCTCTCAGTATCATATCTAAACGATATCTAAAAGTATCATTTAGCTTCAAAAACATGATGAAAGCTCTATTGTGTTCATGTCACAAAGGTGATCTGGTTCCAGCACTATGCAGAGGCTGATTTGGCTGGTGTGGAAGTCAGAAAGCTGCAAGTCATCCACCCAGTGGCTTTGCATTTTGGGCTGCATGCTCTGGCCCCAAAATTAAATAATTTTCATGACACTGTATATGGACTGCAGATGGCAGATCGTATTCCCAGTCAGTTCCTAACATGGCTTTTGGAGTGTAGCTTAGGAGTTCCGGTGTCCATCAGCCTCCATACTACTGATTTTCTTCTGTAAGCTTGTAAGAATATTATGTTGAAAAACTGGGGATGGGGAAGAAAAGGCAGCCATTCAGGTGAATGTGTTTCAAGGAGTAAGCTGCTGGACTGCTGGCCATTAGGAGATCAAGATTATTTTCTGACAATAAATATACATATTAGAATTGAGTGGATTTTATAGTTGTTCCTGTCAAAGGCTTTTGTCAGGCTGCTACGGATCAAATGAGCAAGTCCTCTCTTGTGATCGTCTTAAAATCATCTGATTGCATGTTAAAAAACGTTAATTTCCTAATCTGGAAAAAAAAAAACCACCCTTGTCTTAAGTGTTTTCCCTGGATTTGGTTTTTTCCTCACTGACAAATATACTGGGCAGGGGCAATGCAGGTCCTTCTCCATTGTCAGTGATAGTGAGTTGAATACACCTTGCATGCAATTGAGTAGTCTCAATCTTGGGGAGTATTCTCTGGATTAAAAAAAAAGTTAGTTTCCTCTTGAAATACCCTGTGAGTCTTCACTTTTTTTGCTGTATGTGTTTGAAATATGTTATGTTACCTTATGTCTTCTAGTATCTCAGTGGTAGTGAGGGGTAGATTGCTTCCAAGATTGCAGTAGGACACAGGAAAAAGAAATCTGTCTGAAGCTCTGGCAAAACTCTCGCTAACCCCAATGAGAGTTGTGTAAAGTCCCAAATGAGGATAGTGAGCATTTAAGATGTAACAATCAGCAGGTTTCTGATGATTTCTTTTAACTGTACTTTGATGCTTAGCGTTTGCATTTACATGTGTGAGCTGTATGTAACTATACCTGTTAAAATACAAGATTTCAAGTGATTTAGTCATATTTATACAGGTCATAGCATGGGTGTACTCTAAAGTATAAATGCATTTGTGTCTTTCTTGTGCAGGAGTAACTGCATTGGGGTAAAGACTAGTTTTCCTAATCTACTCTGGAGAGGTTTATATGCCAGTTAAAAACATTTGGCTTTTTACAATTGAAAAAGGATGATGGGTATAGCAATTATCAGCAGGAATTTTTCAAAAGAAACTTGATGTAGCATCAAGGTGGTTTCTCTGAATTTATGGGGGAAGGAAAAATGGGAAGAAGATAATTTTAAACTGTGGTGGGGGGGAAATCATGATCAAGGAGTGTGTTATAATAGTGATTTCTCATTGCAAAAGAGAAGACAACTATAATGAAAAGAAACCAATATGAAATCTCGTATTAAGTGTGGTTACAAGTTGGTAATTTGTTAGTAATAATTTGGATATCAGGATACTTTTTGTCCACTTACTAGAAGTACCCTGCAATAAAAAATCAGTGATTGTGCACTGGTAAAATGATGTTGAAAGAGCAATGAGGCATTAAGAAGAGTCAGACCCTTTAAGAGTAATGCTTAGTATCCAATTGTTCCCCAGGCGTAGTCTCCATTGTAAGTCTGTTAGTAAAACAGACTATGGAAGAGTAGCCAATTTCATGTACTTTTTTTGTAAGACCACTCTGGCAGCTCAGTGTAGAGAGTGCTCTAGTGCAACTGAGAATTAAGCCAATTTTATTGCACAGTCTGTAACGGCATTTTGATCTATTGTGCCAGAAGTCACAGATTAATAAAGATTTCCCACACTCTTTTTTAAACGATGATTATATTTGCATTAAAATTCATCCTGCAGTGTTTCTCAGCAGATGAGGACAGTCGGTGTCAAAACATGCTCCTGT
Source organism: Neopsephotus bourkii (assembly GCF_033783945.1). Lineage (NCBI taxonomy): Eukaryota > Metazoa > Chordata > Aves > Psittaciformes > Psittacidae > Neopsephotus > Neopsephotus bourkii. The sequence goes on from NW_026902266.1 coordinate 8,626,964, forward strand.
TTTGTGGATGGGGCAGGCATTGCAAGGCACAAATCGATGGGTCATGTTAGTCACAAAGGTTTCTTCAAAACATAGCATCATAGAATAGTTAGGGTTGGAAAGGACCTCAAGATCATCTAGTTCCAACCCCCCTGCCATGGGCAGAGACACCTCAAACTAAACCATCCCACCCAAGGCTCTGTCCAACCTGTCCTTGAACACCACCAGGAATGGAGCATTCACAACTTCCCTGGGCAACCCATTCCAGTGCCTCACTGACCTAACAGGAAATAATTTCTTCCTTATATCCAATCTAAACTTCCCCTGTTTAAGTTTTAACCCATTACCCCTTGTCCTATCACTACAGTCCCTAATGAAGAGTCCCTCCCCAGCATCCCTATATGCCCCCTTCAGATACTGGAAGGCTGCTATGAGTTCTCCACGCAGCCTTCTCTTCTGTAGGCTGAACAGCCCCAACTTTCTCAACTGATCTTCATATGGGAGGTGCTCCAGTCCCCTGATCATTCTCGTGGCCCTCCTTTGGACTTGTTCCAAGAGTTCCATGTCCTTTTCATGTCGAGGACACCAGAACTGCACACAATACTCCAAGTGAGCTCTCACGAGAGCAGAGTAGAGGGGCAGGATCACCTCCTTTGACCTGCTGGTCACACTCCTTTTGATGCAGCCCAGGATACAGTTGGCTTTCTGGGCCGCAAGCGCACAGTGAAGCCGGCTCATGTTCATTTTCTCATCGACCAGCACCCCCAAGTCTTTCTCCGCAGGGCTGCTCTGAATCTCTTCTCTGCCCAGCCTGTAGCTGTGCCTGGGATTGCTCTGACCCAGGTGTAGGACCTTGCACTTGTTATGATTAAACTTCATAAGGTTGGCAGCAGCCCACCTCACAAGCATGTTGAGGTCCCTCTGGATGGCATTCCTTCCCTCCAGCATATCAACTGAACCATACAGCTTGTTGTCATCAGCAGACTTGCTAGGGACTCACTCAATCACACTGTCAAACATGTTTCCACAACATTCATTCAATACCTTCTTTTATGAGGCAGCCAAAGCAATTACTGAATGTTCAAGAAATGCCTAATAAAAAGTTGCACAAGCTTCATTATCATTTACAACAATTTTTAATTGTTGTATAGCTCTTAACAATCAGAATTTCAGTATCTGCTGTGGATTATTTAATAGCCATTCATAACAAGTTAGGTTTTCTGTAGCGTCCAGATAATTTGAGCTCCATCTCTGCTCTAACTGTGGTCAATAGGAGCTTTATCATTGCCTTGAAGTTACTGTTTGAAGGACATTGAAATCCATTAAGAGAGGCCCAGGGGTGCCCGTCAATTGAAAGATGGCTTCAGTATGTTTGGCTCAAACTCTGGGAGCAAAATGAGGCCCTGAGAAGGCTCCCCTCCACCATGCCCCCCCCCCCCCCCCCAAATTATAAACACCCTTGTTTGGTTTCATTGTGATTATTAAAAAATCCTGTATTCTCATATCTCTGGTTCATTGGCAGGGATAGCTTACAGATGTAATGAAAGGACATTTGTCTTTTTCAAAACTGGCCACAAAGCAGTTTCTGGCTGAAAGTATTTGCTGTCTTCAGTAAATAATCAAGACAACCAGAGCTATTGGTGAGCTTCTTACTTGTGATATAGATCTCTGGAGGTAAGAGCTTTGGGATTTTGATGAAAGAGAAGGAAAGTGTTTCATTACACAGTTTTTTTAAAAATGTTATCATTACCCTCTGAGAAATATTAATGAGAGCCTTTCCACCTGACACGTACTGTCCTCCCGCTGTTCAGATATTCTCCACATACTGCTTATTCTTGTCTTTTTAGTGTGTGGTGTGATAAATATAGAATTACTTGCAATAGTGCTTACAGATTTCAGCATTTTTCAGATATGAGCATTCACACTTTTTTTTTTTGTCACATACATGATGAATATATTTTAAAAGTTTGCCCTTATTATTGCAATATAAAGAAGATGAAAATGGGATCATTTTTAATCTATTCAAAACACAGAAATTTTATTGCAAGGTTAACCCTTTCAATAGCTGAAGAAGCAGCTGTGAGCTAGCAACTTCCTCAGGGCCCAGTAGCTGCAATATCTTTACCCTTGTCTATGTGAGAAGCTGAGACTCTTGTTTCTAGAACCAGCCAGTCCCATAAGGTACTTGGCAATCAACTGGTAGTGAGGGAAAGACATACAACAAGCGGTGAGTCAGAGTTCTGCATTGACTTTGTATTTTTGCACACCTAGTAACTGTGCACTGTTTAATGCTTTTCTATATTTTGAGTGCCCAGATTGTCTGCTCATGAAGAAGCAGTTAGGAATTAATAGCTTGTTCTCTAAAGACCAAGACCATTTCATGTTCTGGAGGGGAGCTCTGCCAGGGCTATCTGACAGAGGCCTTGCATGTTTTTTTGCTTCATACACTCATGAATTTCCTGACTTCACTTCAAAGCAGATTGCTCACTTACTATTCACTAAAGATTTTTAATCTACAATTTAACCTTTGCTCTTACTAGGTTTGTGGTGTATATATAACAGGACTTTACTTTCATGTTACCATGTTTTCTAAGTAAATACTGTGACTTGCATTAGATGAGTTTATCTGCAGAGAGGCATCAAAGGGTTGTAAAGAAATAAAATAGAAATCTGTCTTTTTCTGTGTGCCTTAAATTCATGGAAGGCTGGAAACTAAGGACTGGCTTTTTCTTTATGGAAATGCCCAGTTCTCATAAATATGTGTGGGAATGGATGGATGTATGACTACTGAGCTTCAAAATGATGGAAAGATAGTGTTTCTGTGAGGGTTATGAAAGCATGCAAATATAGAAGAGTAGTAGATAACGCTTTAAGGAAATTTCACTTTTTTAATTAGAGAAATTATGTATGAAATTAACTTTCTATCACCATGTTTTCTGATTAATTTATCAGCTTATACTGAAAAATACACAGCATGTCGGTGCTCCAGATTGTTCAGGAGTAGTCATTAGAATGCTGGTAATTAACATTGGTAGCTCATGTATCTTGAATGGATTTATTGAGTTGCTTACAGTATCCCTTTCCATCTAGGCTCTGGCTTTGTCTCTAGATTCTCATTTACCCAAAGACAAGCTTTTTTATTTTAAGCTGTTTCTCTTCAACCATTTTTTTAATAGTTATTGCCAGTCTGGTACTGTGGATCCTTAAACCAGCTCCTCACAAGTTTATGTTAGAGTTCATTTGAAGTTAAGGTTCTTAGTCATATGCTTATGATGCTCCTTTTTTATTTACTGTTCAACAATAATATCAAGTTAACAATTGCAAGATCCATTGTTTTCAATAATCCATACTAATTTCTATAGTAAGCAAAAAAATATTCCTTCTTCATGGAAGTCCCAGTGCTGTAGTCTAGTAAGTTCTTGTTAAACCTGGAGGTGCAAATTCTTCCCTGGTGTAAAAATGCTTAAATGCCAAAGAAGAAAAAAATTAATTTATAAGTTAAAGAAAATGCATGCTGTGATATCTGGCCAATAGGGAAATATATTTAATAATGACTCTAAAGGGAATATCTCAAGGTGTACTTAAACAGGGGAGATTTAGGTTAGATGTAAGGAAGAAATTCTTTACTGTGAGGTTGGTGAAGCACTGGAACAGGCTGCCAAGACAAGCTGTGGATGCTCTATCCCTGGCAGTTTTCAAGGCCAGGTCTAGTGGAAGATGTCCCTTCCTATGGCAGGGGATTGGAACTAGACAATCCTTTCTAACCTAAACCATTCTATGATTCTGTGAAAAGAAATTTTTATTTAAAGATTTACATTTTTTTTAAGAAACTTATTTTTAAAGTTGTTTTAAATAGCTGTGAGAATTACATTATAGAAGACCCACCAATCTGTGCAATCTTCTTCTATTTGTAATGGGAAGTCCATGGAACAGAAATACACAGAATCCACAAGTTGGGGAGGAACACTAGGTGGGCTTATTTGGTCCTCTGAGAAAATATCCTGACTGATCACACCCCACTGTGCCAGTGATGCACAACATATGATGTTTGTGTGTAGGATTAACTGCATTGGCTGTTGTGTTTGAACCTGCTGTCTAGTTACCCTGTAATCGGTCGTTATGGTGCATACCCAAAGTGAAGGTATCTCAAGCCTACCCTTCACTTTCTTTTCTCCCAACAGATAATTGTAGGAATTCTTCTGCTGTACTACCTTCTTGGAATCAGTGCCTTAATTGGAGCAGCAGTAATCATAGTCCTTGCACCTGTTCAGTACTTTGTAGCAACAAAACTCTCACAGGCCCAGAGAAGCACATTGGTAAGTGTCCTCGAACTTATACATGATATAAATATCACCTCTGGTAGTTTTATGTTGGCCTGTGTCTGGAATTACAATTCCATTACAGACACTTGAGCTAGCCTGAAAACTGAAAGCGGCATAACTTCCAATTATGCTTTAGTGGAAGTATAAGATTACCATTGTATTACTGTGCCTGAGCCAGCTGGCCCTGCTCAGAGTCAAAGTTCCCTACTACAGGATCACAGCTTCTTGCTGATGTGGTCTTGCTGCTCTGAAGCCTGGCATTGTTGTTTCCATATCATGTTCATTGGGCAGAGCAGCATGCCCAGTCATAGCTTGTCGACGTGTTCTGATCATCTCTGTATGTTGTCAGTGTGCTGGGCAGTAGGAGTTCTAAGAGGCTGCCTGGCAAGTGATTGGAAGGCTGCCAGAGGAGTAAAGTTTTCAGCACAAGCTATACAATTTAGGTGTGCAAACGGCCTTTTCACTTGCGTCCTAGGGGAGCTCACCTTTGAAAACAACAAAACATCTGAATGGACAGAACTAGTAAAGTATACCTGACTGATTACAAGGGGCTGCATACAATTTTTGTGTGATGCTTATGTATAGGGGACAGATGCTTTAATTATAGTCTCTAAGTCAATCTGTATGTAAATGTTGCAGGAGTACTCCAATGAGAGACTGAAGAAGACAAATGAGATGCTTCGAGGCATCAAACTCCTGAAACTCTATGCTTGGGAACACATCTTTCACAGCAGTGTAGAGGAAACCAGACAAAAAGAAATGACTAGCCTCAAGTCTTTTGCCCTTTATACCTCCATATCCAGTAAGTCTCTTCCTTTATTCTAATCCAGTCTTCAGCTACTGCATTATTAGCTACTAACAAGTTCACCATTTCTCTGTTGAGATTGTTTCAGTTGCTTTAGGCTCTGATCTGTACTTCTCACTATCCAATTAGTCAAGCTTTCTATTTATTTCAGTCAATTTTTGCCTGTATGGGAAATACGCCTGCAAGAGAAATCCAAGATTAATGCTTGATAGCATTAAGTTTTCTGGACAAAAGCTTTTAAGGGAAATGTTTTTCGCAGGCTACCTTCAGCCAGCAATATTGTCCTCTGTAACACAGCATCCAGGAGGAAGCATTTGTTGAGGGTTTGGGTTTGGATTTTTTTCCCCATTTTTCCCCTTCCTGCATTTTGCACAATGCAGTATATCATAATATATGACAGGCATTGTCTTTGCATTGAAGCTTCAACAGATGGCACTTATACTTTCTTACTCAAATTTTGGATTTCTTATAAAAAATAAGTGATACTTAAGACCATTTCTGTATCCTGGAAAGAAAAAATATGAGAATCCTGGCAATTTCATCACATCGTATCCAGATTCTTTTGTCTTGTGTTCTCTTTCAGGCTGCTTAAAGGCATTTATTATAATTTTAAAAAGACCTAGGGCCAATTGAACTCTGTATTTGAGATCATACGCAACACCTATGTAATTGCTACTGCGATACTTTAGAAAGAATTAGTAAAGTCATACTGAAGAGCACTGTTCATATAAACAATAAGATATTAATAAAGTGGAAACTTTCAGTGAGAAGCACTCAAATGTCACAAGGTTCCTATATAAATTCCTTCTAGGCTAATAAGAAAAAAAAAAAATCCTTAGGAAAACAACTTGCAATGTGGTCAGTGTTATTTGTTTTCATTTGCCCAAGATATGTGACCAGAAACTTCATCCTATACCCAGATCAGCACAGATGTGCTCCCTTTATCTGCAGTGCTTCATGTGGCATTAGAATCTATTTATAGTGAGGGCCACAGGTTCAGCTGTAGGACTGAAGGAGCTGTGAAGGCCTATTTGATTTTAAATCCCTACAGTATAATTTATGACATCCAGTAAAGGGTGCATTCATCCCAAAAGTACTAACTGTTCTGTAAAGAAATAGTGATGTGAGAACACATATTTACTGATGCTTCGTGAAACATTCAATGTTTATATTTACATTCTTGTTTTGTACTGCATATGATATTTATGGTTATGTAAGACACAGCAGATAATTTCTCAGCTGGGGTAAGCCAGTGCATCTTTTTTATGTTGATGATGCATATAATTTTGGCTTATAAAGGGTTCCTATAGTTTCAGCCTAGAATTTCCTTACACCCTTTGTCTTTAGATAAAACTACACTGACTTTTATAAACTTGCACCTCAGCAGACTAAAAAGGGAATAGGAAAACTTACCTTGTTTCTTACCGTAAGTGTAATTGGAATAACAGGCATGAGCAGCACAAAACATGTTTGCTAATATTGTAGCAAATGTATGATTTCATTTTTTCTAAAAAAGACAAAAAAGAATGAAAAAGGCAGGAGCTGATCAAGATTTTACCTACTATTGATCAGAAGGAAGGCAGACACTTCCTAGAATAGTAAGAAAGCAGAAATGAGATTTTTATATATACTTTTTTTTCTAATGTACAGTTTGGAATAGACTCGAATTCTTTTCTAAATGCACTTAGCTACTAACATGAATGAAAAAACATGCTTGGAGTTACTTCTATTCATGAGGAATAGATTTGCATTGGGTTACAAAAGCTATGCCTACAAGTTTCAGGACAGTGTTGGCTAGACCACAAAAAACTTCCACTTCAAGAATGCATGGAAAATATATCTCATTTGCCTCCCCTCTGTGCCTGTATCCAGTTTCTGTGTATATGGAATTGTTCATGTGTACTATAAAAGCTATTATAGAAATTAGCTCTATTGTTTTAATGAAATGTGTCCACCAGTATCAAAGCTGGGTTGCAAAGTTGGCAGCGACAACTTTTGAGTTTCAGCAGTGAATTCTGTAACAAAGAAGATTCCTATGTATTTTTTATACCAATTAGTAAAATTGTCCTATGTTCAGTTTTGATATGATTTAGTATACACTACATATTCAGGAAAGACAAAGAAATGAGGGGTTTTCCTATTTCTTGGAATTTTTGCCTAATCCGTCAGAAGGCAAGTAACTCCAGGCTTTCTCACAGGCAAATAGCAATAGTTACTATCCTAAAATATTCAGAAACAGCTGAAAACATTTTTCTCAGTTTTCAGTCTGGCTTTTTCCAGTAATAAAGTGCTTTTGACTGCATCTAATTAAACCAAAAAGCTTTGGTTGGTTTATTTTAAAAAGCATTCTATTATTCTGGACACTTGTGTAATTCAAAAAATAAAAATTAAAAGGAACAATCCCCAAATTCCAGTGGCTCAAAAAGTCCTTATTTGTTTGCTTGAAAGTATTTGTGGGTCAGATGATGACACTTCACTTCAGATGAAGTAACTGGGGAATGCTTTTACTGTCTGAACATCACCTATACCTGGGAGGAAAAAAAGGCAGGCATAGTTTAAATAAAAAGGAAGTAGCTAGCCTCTTTTCTGTCACGTGTACTGATCTTTTAATTCTATTTAAGCTATAGAGTCTATATTGTTTTCTGTATTATTTGCTTCATGAAATAAGTTTGAGCAAAGGTCAAAATGAAAAGATGATGCTTCAGTATCTTCAGGCTGTGAGAGAGGGGACAGACACACAGGGTAAGATGGTAGCTCTGATTCTGACTCAAGCTCCCAGACAGATAACTTGTTATTATTGCATCCTTAACTCACATTCCTCCCTGATTTAAAAGAGATCCAAGTACAGAAATGGTATTTGCTTGCTTCTCACTCTCCATCTGTTTAATAACCTCTGAATGCTATAGTGTATGAGTTGTTATAGTGAGGGAATCCAGGGCACCAAGACAGACACTGTTCAAGGACAGGGAAGAAACTGGTTCATGGTTTGCATATTAATAACTTGGGGCCCAGCTGAAATCAAAGCTTGACCATATGTAGATGATGTTAGAACCTCTATCGAGTTCCAAGGACATTCACAAAGTAGCCAAGCCTGGCAAAGAAGGAGTAATTATGGGTAAATTCTTCATAATAACAAACTAAGTCAACAATAAAGCGCAGGGCTGCAAATCCTTACTTACCCTTTGAACTGCATCCTGAAGCACTGCACCTCAGAAGTTGTGGCCCAGAAGTAGGTCGCAGGTTGATGCGGGTGCTCTCCCAGGAGGTCCTGCTGCTGGTCTGTTGGATGGGGTAGAGCTAGGTGTGCAGCCAGCCTGCGGGGCTGTCCCAGCATGATGACCTGTGCAGCTGCTGCTGGATCTCCTTTCTTTCCACTATCAGATTATTCCAGTTGTCCATCAAACCTTGTACTAGCTCAACCTTTCTGCCTGTCATGAGTCAGAGACCTGTAGCACCTCTAGCCTGAACTGCATGTTAGCTGATCACAGCAGTAGATGAGCCGTCCTTTTCTAGGGGCAGCTGCTAGGTTCTGTTTCTTCTGCAAAGCTGTGTGATGTGGCTTGCATCCCGGAAGGAAGAGTTTCCATCCAGAGGGACCTTGACAGGCTTCAGAGGTAGGGCCATGCAAAACTCATGAAATTCAACAAGGCCACGTGCAACATCCTGCACCTGGGTCAGGGCAATCCCAGGCACAGCTACAGGGTGGGCAGAAAGTGGAGTGAGAGCAGCCCTGTGGAGAAGGACTGGGGGGTGTTCGTTGATGAGAAAATGAACATGAGCTGGCAGAGTGTGCTCACAGCCCAGAAACTGAACCGTATCCTGGGCTGCATCAAAAGGAGTGTGACCAGCAGGTTGAAGGAGGTGATCCTGCCCCTCTGCTCTGCTCTTGTGAAACCCCACCTGCGGTACTGCCTCCAGCTCTGGGGCCGCCAACATAAAAAGCACCCGTTGCAGCAAATCCAGCGGAGGCCATGAAAGGTGATCAGAGGGCTGGAGCGCCTCTCCTATGAAGACAGGCTGAGAGAGCTGGGCTTGTTCATCCTGGAGAAGAGAACGCTCCAGGGAGACATTAGAGCACCTTTCCAGTACTAAAGCAGACCTACAAGAAATACGGAGAGGGACTTTTTACAAGGGCATGTAGTGATCGAACAAGGGGCAATGGCTTTAAACTGAAAGAAGGTAAGTTTAGATTAGACATTAGGAAGTTCTTTACTGTGAGGGTGGTGAGGCACTGGAATGGGATGCCCAGCGAAGACATGGCTGCCCCATCCTTGGAAGTGTTCAAGGCCATGTTGGATGGGGCTTCGAGCATGGTGGAAGGTGTCCCTGCCTCTGGCAGTGGGTTTGGAACTAGATGATGTTTAAGGTGCCTTCCAACCCAGGCCATTCTAGGATTCTATGGCATGAAGAGAAGTAAACTGTAGGTATTTTAAAACAGTGTATTGATGTGTGTAGATACTTGTGCATTTTTCCTATTTTAGTCATTGAACGTACCATTGTGAACCAGTGCTAGTAGTATTTAAACATTTAGCATGTCTGAATGGAAATTGTTTCTAAATATTCCTACATGTTTCCCTTCACAGTCTTTATGAATGCAGCGATACCAATTGCAGCGGTACTTATAGTAAGTATGGACTTTTCCAAATAGTGTAATTACAACTGCATTTTCAAGTCTAAGTGATTTAGAAATGAGGAAGGAAGAGGGCAGGATGCAAACCTGCTACTATTTGCAAGTCACCTGGGTGAGAATGGAAAATGCCCACTTGTCTGTGACCAGAAGCAGTCTGGAATATGCAGCACTCCCCCAAACTGTTAAAGAGTATAAATTAAGATTCTGTAAATGAAATGCATATGAAATATGAAGTCTTCGTGTGTTTCCTTCTTGATGACAAAACACTGATGATGATGTCTGTCTCTTCATAGACATTTGTGGTCCATGCTCATCTGACAAGAAATGCTGACTTTTCGCCATCGGTGGCATTTGCCTCTCTCTCACTGTTTCATATTCTTGTGTCTCCGTTGTTCCTGCTCTCCAGTGTGGTTAGGTCGACCGTCAAAGCATTAGTAAGGTGAGAACTGTAAAATATCCTTGCTACCACCTCTTGGACTTCTGAGAATGTGCCTATTGCACGTTTTGTAATGGTGATTTAGAAATAATGTGGTAATTATTTATGGTTTTGTTGTAAATTGCTTTCCAACTTTCCACCTTGCATGATTCACTTGGTGGTATCATGTGGGCCATGTTTTTTGCTGATAAAAATGTCATAACCAGTATTTTGTGGTCCACAGCTAGTACACGGGTTGAGCTATATTGGTATGGCATGCAACTTACATGTGTTAACAACAAAGAAACTGAAAACTTACTGAAGATTTAGTTCTGTAAATCACCCAAATGTTTCCTTCCATCAAGCATGTAGAAGCAAAAAAGGTGATCACAGAAGCACATATGTTTCAGTGTTCGACTCTTGGGCTGTGCTCAGCCTCCAGCCCAGTGCCTGAAAGGTCGCCTCTTGGAGAGTTAGATTTGAATGAATAAAAGTCAGTGTTAAGTGTGAGACTAAGTTAATGACTAAATGTTTACTCTTGACTTGATTAATTTTTACTTTCTTATGAACGTGTCAGTCTGTTCAAAGAGTGAAATAACAAACAGTAGAACTGCTGTTTCACTGGGAGTTTTACTTTGAGTAGCAAGAGATTAGTGTTAAAAACCTTTTAATGTTTTTTCATATGCAGTTACATATGCAGTGTAATGCTACCTGACTGATGGCGGGGGAGGCAGAGAGAGTTTGGGCTTCTTACTTTACTAGGATCTCTCTGTGACCTTCAATATAGCTGTCTTTAGAGCATTCTAAATTCTAGGACAGATACTGGACACCAGCCCTTGCTTAATTACGTTTGTGTCACTTTGGAAATGGAAAGAAGACCCCAGCAGGAGGCTGAGATCTCCCTCGCTGTTTCAAAGTTCCTTGACAGTGCAAAGTCAGAGCTGTGTCCTCTCTCCTGACAAGTGAGAAATCTGAGAGCATCAGCAGCTGGCATGAAATGTTTTGCAGCCACTGTGGTAGTCCCTAGAGTCATAGCAAATTGTCACGCTAAGATCACAGCCAGCAAAGTATCTGGGGGCTCACACTGACACTGGTAATGGGCATTTATTTTGGCTTGTCTTGGGCTTCCTTTGCAAATGAATTGTGTGCCTATTAATGCTGCAGGAACAAAGCAGTTAGTATCTACCAAGTATTAATAGTTGATAGCCAGATGCTCTTAATGAGTTATTCTGTGGTTATCTTCTTGTTAGCAGGCTATTACACTGCCATTTGTAGTGCAGACAGAAATCCCCTGGTTCAAACTCTGTTAAGAGCTGATGTGATCCTTTTTCTTCCTGGCTGTCCATATCATAGTAACCTAGGTAGTGTTCCAGAGTGCATTTCTCCTTATTGCTGCTCGTGCTTCTTTGGATGTGTCTTCTGAGTATCCCATCCTTCAGTGCAATATTTTGGAAGTGTGTGCCAGGTATTTTCAATTCATGCAAGCACATGCTTGCTTGAATAGTGAAAGAGCAGGCAAAAAAACTGAGCACCAATTGATGTATTTCTCAAATGTGAGCTCTTCAAGGACAAAGGATACAGTGTATGATTTTCCATCAGCAAAGGTCAGGTAGCAAGAGTGGCATTGTGTATCTTCCTGGGTTTAATATGAAACTGCTTTTTCAGTCAGCTGTGCAAATAACCATGTTTTAATCAATACGTCTATTCTGTGGCTTAAAAATAAGCTTCCCTGTGGAGATAATGGAATACTAGTGAAACTGCAATGTTGGTGAGAGCTTTGCAGAGAACATACCTTTTTTATTCTTTAGGAGTGTAGAGCAGTGTGGCATCTTGAAATACGAGTTGCTGCCTCTATCAAAGATTTTCTCACAGTTCTGCTGTGTTTCCTAGGTAATTGCCATAGGAGCAGCAATTCCAGAATTAAGCAGAGCATTGGACAAAGGGGTTGCAGTGAGAATTCTTAGCGCTTGAGAGTGCAGCCACCTTGATACACAGCCAGTGAGCAGAGAGCAAAATGAAACTTTTGAATGGCTGAATAAAGACATGGTTTTGTTTGGGTATGCATGGTCCAAGATTATGTTTGCTGTCTTCTCCTCCTCCTACTCTAGACCCTGGAGCAATTAAAGGGGACTTTTTTATCTGCCTTTTCTACCCTCAGAACAATTATTCAAATATCAGTGTAACTTTCCTATAGAGAATGTAGGTGCAGCTGCATACCAAGTCTGTATAGGCAGCATCTAAACCATCATTTTGTCTATTTAAAGACATGTAAAATGTCCTTGTAAACATCTGGTTCACTGAACAAAAAAAAGTAAGATCATTCCTAGCCCTGTTTTCTAGAGCTTTGTGCAAATAGATATAAATAACTCTAAGTGATTTGGCTTCTAATTTCTTCCTTTGAGCTAACATACCTTCCCATTAAGGAATTTTAGCCTGACACTGAACCTAGCTTAGTTATTACTCCTCTTGTCCTATCCCACATAGTTATTCTCCCCCTTTTCAGTTGCTTGTAGGACCTCCTCTAACAAGGACCCCATACCTCAGCTACCTCAGCAGGCAGGTTGGCAGAAAAAGTGTAGAACCGGTTCTCTCCTAGGTAATCTCCAGGTGGCTTTCATGCCTACTTGCAGGACAAGTGCTAACTGTAAAGGGCATCTGTTTTAGGAAGTGCTGCAATGCCCTAGTCCAAGCACTGTTTTGGCACCAGTGGGGTGTCTCATGAGATTATTAGAAGAAACTAAACCTTTTTCTGAAGACGAAATCCCTGGTGGGGAGTGTGTGTGTGTGTGTGTGTGTGTGTGGTATTTTTATTTCTTAATATATGCATACTAACAGAGAGCCACATATCACTATGCTGCAGTGACATTGTTTGCCTGTTTCTCCCCAGTTAGCCTAAGGCTAAATATTAAAATCATTTTTTTCAGTCCTTGTACATAAATTTATTTTTAGGAACTTAAGGCCTTCTGGCACTTTATTGTTTTGGAGACTGATGGTTAACTTATTTCTTGCCAATTGAGGCCCTTTGATGTTGAGAGATGATTCAATCCAAATCCTTTATAAATTTCATTTGTTGCCCCTGTGAGCAGACTACTTTTTATAAAGTCAGGTACAGAGATAAAATTGATGTAATGATCTGTTAAATGTCATAATAAAGGCACATTATCTGTTAGCCAATTGTATCTTAAGCAGTTTGTGAAGATACCATGCTTTCTTCTTTGTTGCTGATTGTCAGGATTCCTTTTATCTCATCTGTTGAACAGTGTTCTGTTAAGCTATATTCCTGTATCATGTTATTTCATGCACTTCATATTTCATCATAGCTGATTGAATTTAGCTCATGGCATACGGATTTCATTAGTCTGCAGGTGTCCATGAAACTTCAGTAGAATTGTATGTGAGCACTTCAGTAACATGACACTAATTTTATTGCAGCACATGACTTCAAAACAAAGTACTGTTGTAGCGGGTCAGCATCCAAACAAACACCTGAAAAAAATCTTTTGTGTAATTGCTCTGGTGTTGTCAGAAAAGGAGTCTTGAGAAGCACCTGCACAAACCATTGGATTATCATAGCTTTTAACAGGCAATAGGGCAGGTTTTATCAACTTCCTTGCAGTGATTTCTCATTGCATGCTTTCCTATGCCTGTAACAAAATGAAAACAAACAACGCAGCAGACAGTGGCGGAAATATTAAGAGATGCTCCATAATAAACATTACAGGGAACAAAAGTTTTGCATTCCAGGTCAAGGCATGATTCTGGTTTTTTCCCTTTCAGTGTTCAGAAACTGAGTGAATTCCTGTCAAGTGAAGAAATTGGAGAAGAGCATGATAAATCTTCAGAGCTGAGAAGTGCAGATAATCACAGCAAATACCAGGCGGTGGTGAGTAATGCTCTTTAATCGCAGGTGAAGTGGCTTGGAGTAATTTGTACCCAGAATAAATTTTTTATTTTTCCATTTCCCACTGATTATTTCTTGCAATTGCAAAAACTGTTTTTAATACCCTGAACTGCATAGGTGATAACATGGTTGCTTGTGGTTTAGACATTTTGTTGGTACTGCCACCACTTACTGCTTATTTCTGTCTTTCTGATTTTGCACAGCCACTCAAAGTTGTTAACCGTAAGAGGCCTGCCAAGGAGGACTGGAACAATTACAGCTCTCACACAAGAAGACCCATTAACATCACAGAAGCAGATGATTTTTGTGTAAAGGTGGTATGAAGGTCACTCTAATAACACTTACAGTTCACTAAGTCGCTTTTATTCTGATGGCAGTTTCAAATTCAAGAACCAGCATTTGATGTGAGCTGTAAGATACTTGTGCTCATGTCAGAGAGCTTTTCTATGTCTTTCATCTTAAGAACTGATTACTGACCTCTTTGTTGTGATTAGCTCTGTATATTCCCTTAGATTTCACTCAGAAATTTTCTGTTTGAAGTGTTTAAATTGTTAGCCCTGTTCTCAAAAATTTCCAACTTAGAACAGCCTATGTAGGAATCTCAAAAGGTCATCTGCTCCAATCTTTTATGTATGCCAGACTCTTTCTTTCACTTCCAATGCCTGTACAGAAAACTGATCTGAAGAAAATTAAAAAGGGGTTGGTTTAGACGTTCCTAAAATAGTCTTATCATGGGTCTTCCCTTCCTCTTTTGGAATTCCTAGTAGACTTTCAAGATGAAGTTAAAAACTAACCCGCAAAGACCTAAATTCTTTGAAGAATAAATAAATTACCCATGCCACTTTGAAGACTGATGGTCTTGACTTGCTATAGAAATGGCCAGAAGTATTAAGAATCTTGGTAGTTGTTATAGTGATGATGATGCTTGTTCAGGAAGTCTGCTACTACATTTGCATTTCTGGCAAAAGAGAATGAATAATTCAGTCTCATACTACTAAGTAGGACAGCTGGTAGTGCTTTCAGGATTGGGGTTTTTTTTGAGGTTGTCATCTGACATGCTGCTTTGGTGCAGGATCCTTCTTGAATAGCCTTCCAGAAAAATAAAAGGTATATTTGAGAGAGGGTTGGGGCGGGTGGTATTGGATCAAAGTGTGGAGTGACAGCAAAGGAGTTTGTCACTCCACAAAGTGAGAAAGGAGAGCTAGAGCAGTAACCTCTGTAAGGACAGTGTTCATAAAAACTCAAATAGAAAGCCAGGAACAGCTATAATCTTTGGCTCCATCTGCTGTCATCGTTTTCACTGGTGGCACCCGAGTCACAGAAGTTCTGCACTTACGAATTGTCTCTGCAGCTCATTGCCCATGAAGAGGCTTTTTTTCTTTTAAGAGAGGATCCTCTGGCTGCCTTCGGTAATCTAGAGGCACAGCAGTGCACTTTCTTTTGCTCATTTTTTCAGGTTGCTTCCCACGGTAAGAGTATCACTTTTTTTTCATCAGGGTAGGATAAAAGTGTCCCGTTCCGCTCTTCTCAGATCAAAATTGTACCTTGCATTGCTGAAAGCCTGTGAAGGCTTCAGGGGCTCTGTTCCCTATTTTTAACAGTATCCATAGAAATCTCCGTTTAAAGTCCTGAGCAGGCTTTGTTTCTTGGTTGTTTTTGTTTCGTTTTGGGTTTTTTTAGTAAAAAGATTTCTGTATCTAGCAAAGCTTAGGTTATCTGAGAATCATATCAGAAATACAAAGGAAAATACTGTAATAGGCAGTGACATCTAATTTCTGTGGAAAGTTTTGCAAATCCACTTGGAATTTGGACTGTGTAATTGCTGTACATGCTGCAGCGTGTCTAGTGACATTTGCTGCTCTGCAGAGAGCAAACTGTGACCTCGTATATAATTTAATCACGTTGTAATAATTTCACTTGTTTTATGTGCCACCTTAGAAATAACAAAAGAAGCCTTAAACAACAACTACTTTTTCCTCAGGAATTTTCCATAATTTTCTAATTGTTGTGCTTCTTTGAGTTCAGAGATTCCTGCATTGAGTAAAGGCTAACTCTGTTCCTATGCTCAGTGTAATGAAAACATTAGTGTCTCTGATGTTGAATAAAAGAGGTCTGCTCTAAACCTGGTTTTCAGTTTCTTACTTCCCTCTGTCTTGGCACAGATCACAAATGGATTTTTCACTTGGACACCTGAAGGTCCTCCAGCATTGTCCAACATTGATATCCGAATCCCTCAAGGTACAAAATGACATCAAATATACAGAATGACGTGTTTTTCCATGAACATTTGATAAGCCAGAAGCTTATGTATACTTTCCTCTCTTGCAGGTCAGCTAACAATGATTGTAGGACAGGTTGGCTGCGGTAAGTCATCTCTCTTGCTAGCCATACTTGGTGAGATGCAGAAGATCTCTGGGAGCATATTCTGGAGCAGGTAGTGCTATTTAAAAGCTCAAGCTTGAGTTGAGTACTAATGCAGAAAAAACCCAAAATCTATCCTGGGAACCTATTTGTGGAGCCAGAGATTTTGTAGTCATGGAGTCAAGTTAAAACTTTACCCTAAGTTGAAAGAACCCCTAGCCAGGGTCAAACAAACGATGCATTCCGTTAATAGGCATAGATAATCATACTTTGGCATTCTGCACTCCAGGAACATAACCTGAGTGAAATAGTAAGTAATTTGGAATCAGAACTTGAAGTGTTGTGGTGCTACAGAATGGCATTTACACTTCCAGGTCTGAGCTTATGTCTTTTCATGGAATTATAAAGAGGTACTGGCTAACTAGGAGTAGTCCCTGGCCATCCTTTTAGGTGCTCCATCACAGCACTGATATAGTGCCTGAGAAATTGAAGTCTTTTATAAGTGGAGATGAACTTCTCCAGTTCATATCCCTGATATGACAAGAGAGAGAGTCATGTCCTTCCCCACTTTCCCAAGAGGACACAGTAGCTGTGCTCTGACAGCCAGTTATAGGTTATACTTGCATCTAATAACTTCTGTACTGGCCATGAAGCTGTACTGTTAGGACTTGGTCTCAACTAAATGACAGATGGCATCATATATTACAACTCCTATATGTGGTTTCCAGTGAATTACTGCCATCTCTAGTACCCTGTCTGATCAAGTGTGTCAACATTTTTGGCCTGTTCATTTTATAGTACTAGAATTCCTAGCCACACTTTGCCTTTTGGGATACAATCATTTGCAGGAAAAGCTTGGCAAATTACAGAAGAACCTTGAGAAACAATTAGTTTCATTTCTACTGATTGGGAATGAAAGAACAACAGTGCAACTGTAAGTCAGATCCACACACTGATGGACAGTCATTGTTATGCAGGGGTTCTGCACTGATCTTGTGAAACAGTTCTCACAAATTCCTTGAGTGTTTTTATAGGATATTATTTATATTCAACTTTCATGCATAAGAGTCACACTACTCAGAAGTGCACATGCAATAGGACAAGGAGAGATTTCCGATTTTATAGTGGGGAATATGAAACATAGGAAAGTGACCCTTTCAGCTAGTGAGGGAGACAAAAGCTGTAGGCAGAGTTCCAAATGTAGTGATCTATGCATTAAAACTTACTTCCCTAAGCAGAAATTCAGAGTGCGATGAGGAACTATACAGAATCCCTGCACCCTTATTAGGTGAACTAATTTAATTTCAGCAAGGCTGTGACTTTTTATAGATGACATAATGTGATTAAGAAGTGTAATTTGAATGTGTGATGCTAAACTGAAACAGGTGACATGATGGTTGTGATCAGGCTCTGTTTTAAAATAGCTCTTGTTTAGAAGTATGTACTTCACAGCAGTGTAAAGGTCAGAACTGGTTTTCATGTCTTCTGTATGTGCCAAAGTATCACACGGTAAAATTCAGTTGTTATCACATTTGCTTTGCTATCTCTCAGATAGGTATAAAGGGGCTTGTGCATGAAACAATCTTAGCACTGTAAGTGCTGGCTGCACTGGGACAGATTGTTTTGGTTCATCTTTCAGAGCTGCTACCATGTGCACTGATCTATTCCGAATGATAGAGGCAATCAGTGTAGGCTGCACACCTGTGTTGTAAAGTTACCAGATGAAAGCTCCCTTAATTTGATGAGAAAATGCTAATGCCTGACCAGGTACATGCAATATTATCCCCAGTTCAAGGAGATTAGTCTTATCAAGTAATCGCCAGAGCTCATAGCCTTAGCTCGGGCAATAAAATGTGTCACCAAAATCACTAAGATCCTTTTTACAGCTCTTTCTTCGGGAGGAGACAAATGTCATTCACATTACAGAATAGTCATGATTTATTTCATTCCAAATTTCCTTCCCTTCCTCCAAGGTCACAGCTATGAAGATGAAGGATGCATCCTGTTGACATGTCACTCAGTGCTTAGGAAATCTGGATTCTATTCCTGGCCCTCCCCTTGGTCTAATGGATAACCTTGCACAAGTCATTTCCCTCCTCTGTGCCTCCATGCTATTTACTGATAAAATAGGATTAACTGTGTATCATCTTTATTTGCTTCCTATAAAAATTATTTGTTTCAGAGCCTTAAAAGAAATGTAATTTCTTCCTGGGCTAGGAACAGGCTAGTCAGAAGTGAGCACTGGCTCATCTGTGGTATTACAGTGTGTGCCTGGAAGATCCAGATCAGATTACTGAATCTTGTCTAAAGCAGGCTGAGAGCATCTTAGCATAAATATTTTACAGTATGGTTAGAGATTAACAAAAATAAAGAAATCGTTATTTGAATTCTGAACAGATGGTAAATAGTCTTGATTTGACTGGTTATTGAGTAAATCATTATAGTATTTGCCATGCTAATTTTTTCTGGCCATTATCTTACATTAAATAGTTCCAGTTCAAGACCAGGGAGCAGTTTATAGTATAAGTCTTTTTGGAGTAAATAATATCAGAAAATTCTGAAATTCACTGTGAAATAGTTTGCTCAAACAAAATTATCATTTATTTCTAAATGGGACATAAATACTCTCCTGTGAATCTAGAGTCCTTAGAATGTGAAGAAAGCGCTAGACTTGTTAAGGTTGTTAACAGTAGATTTTTTTTCTGCTCTATGTGGAGTTGACTCTTTTCATCAAATGATAATATTTTTGAAGTCGTTTTGATGTCTTAAAAGTGCGTTGATTTTTACAAGTGTGTATTTATTGGAGTTTTCAAAAACACCCAGATACTTGATTTTATTTAAATTAGAAATGGGGTTCAGCAGGCTTGAAAATCTCAGTAGGTATATACTTGCATCTTTAGGCATTCATATGCCTCAAAACATTATAGATCTAGACTTTATTATCACATATACATCACTTTCATGGTGGAAGTTACCAGGGTGTTCCCCAGTAGAATGGATGCATGGACTTCTACCAGGTGGTATATGAAGCAGAAACTGTTGTTCAGGGTCCTTTTATTATGCATTTAAGGGCTGGAAAAGATATTCTCTGTTTCAGCACCTTGATAGTTTCTGTAAAGAATGTGTTAATGATATGCAGCAGCTTCATGGGTTTTTGGAGAAGGTGCCGTTCAGTTCACACAGTCACTGAAGACCAGTAGAGTGTGAGGTGACTGTGGAAAACCTTTATTCAGTATGCTGACCTTTGGAATAAAGATACTAGTGGCTGGCTGGCGGTCTCTAATTCTACAGTAAATTGAATTTAGATACTGTCATTCCTAACTATGCATAAACATTTTGGAAGCTTCTCAAACCAACATTTTAAACTTCAGGTCTAGCTTTCTTTCCTGGATATTTATAAGCATATGGTGTTAGCATGAAGTTAATGAGACCGTTCTCTTTAAAGTCTGAAAAACTTTGTTCCTCCTTGATTTTGTTTATACACTTGGCACACAGATTTTTTATTCTTTTCAGTGGAACTGAATATAGCATCAGTAATAAGTATGGCCAGTCACCCTGCTGAAACAGCTCTGTCTGAACATCTTGGTACATGTTCAGAAACAGCAAAACCAAAACCTGTCCATCTCTCAGACCTGCCCATGCTTACTGGAACTGCCCAGGCATCCTTCCTAGGATAGGGCTAGTACAGAATGCAGCATGTTGCAAGTCAGCTGAAGGTGGGATTTGGGGTTCAAACTGTGTTTGAAATATGTGCTGCAAAGGTGCAGTTACTGCCATGGAAAAATACAGTGTTACAAATTATCAGGTTGTTTTCTCTGAAAATGTCCCTCTTTTTTTTTTTTCTTTTTTTTTTTAATGGAACTGGATTCTGATCTCTAGGACTTCTCAGTTGTGATAGCACCTTCAGGACAGAATAGAGGTGATTTTATTTCTTGAGTCATATTAAAAGTTTATAAGGGAAAAAAAAAGTTTGGTTTTTTTTTTTTTTGACTACTAAGATCAAGTCACTTTGTGTAGAAGGAACAGATGCTGTGCTACAGCTCTGTGATAGATACTGTTTGCAGTCTGTGCACTAAGTGGAATTTAATAGCTTTACTTTCTGGGGCAGATTGCCTGTGCTTACTTAAATAAACACTCTTTGCTTTCTGTTTGTGATGCAGCTGTGCTTCTGACAGTGAGACGGGGGAAGATGTCAGGTATGGTATTGTATGCAGTTATTGGTCTTCCTAGTAAATTGATTGCAGTTGAAGGAACCAAACATTTCTAAAATCTATGCTTGAGATTTTCATAGTCAGAATTCCGAAAATCAGTGAAATGCATTAATTACGTGAGGATACAATTTTTTAAACCACTTATGTGACTTAGAAAAATCAGAGCTGGATTTCCTTTAAGAAAACATTGCCATTTGGTGACTTTGAAAATTGTATCCTATCTTGCATGAAAATTATTTTTACCTGATTAACATAGCTTAGCTTGGATTTTGGGAATACCTACCAAATCAACTGAGAGCAAAGCTTTCTGACATGGTTGTAAAAGTGACAATCCTGTCCCTGCCAAAATCAGTGACAACTTTGTTACTGAAATTGGCAGAGGAAAATGTCATACGATGTCCCTTTTCTCGGTTTATGAGAAACTGTGTTTCTTCTACTGACCAGAATATTTTCTTGGTTCTGTGACACACCAACTATTTTACTGCTGTTTCTCTGGATTTATCAGCCTCTTCTCTTCAGCTTACCTTATTTCTCAGACTTGTTACCTGGTTATCAGTCTGAGTCCTGCAAAACGTGTGCTCCCATCTGTGTGTAGCATGAGGAGTTTCATGGATCTTAATGACTAAGCTGCATTGTAAAGGGTATTTGGAAATCTCACAGCTCTTTGTGTGTAAGAGAGATTGCAATTTCTGGACCAAGTTAAAGTGAAACCATTTGAACTCATTAAGGTACAAGGGAAATATGCTCATGAATTAGACATTCAGGTGTTTGAAACTGTGACGGGGGTGGACAGCAAACAGTGAGATAACATGCACAACAGTATGGCAAGCATTAAGAAGTAGGAAAGAATATTAGACCTGTTTGAAACAATTACCTACAGTATCATAGTGCTGTAGGAATATGTTTGGTGGGTTTGTTGCACTAGCATCCTGTAGAACATTTTTGGTGTTCTCAGAACAGAGGGTATTTTGAGCCAGTCTTATAAGTTCTTGAGCATTTATTTGCTCATAGGTGTTGAATGATTCCATGAGGTTGTTTGGTGTTTCTCAAAACTGAAGCTTTAACCATACCTTTTTTAAGTTGGTATAATTATGTACTATAGAATTTAACTATTCTGACAGTTTTATTTCTGTTATGCTGTCATTTTGCTGTATTTTTAATTTATAGCATGGTGATAGTATTTTAAGATATTATTTGTATCGTCTAACATAATTTAAAAAACCCACAACCTTATGTTTGTTTTCTGCAGCCCAGAGAGAGAATCACCTATCGACACAGAATTCAGGTACAACACTTTAAAAACTAATGGGCACCTGAAATCCCTTCCCGCCTCAGCCATCCTGTGACTCTGAACATTCTTCAGAAGTATCTGCACCTAATGAGTTGTTCCTTAGAAGGCAAATGGATTGTCTCTGTATGCATCTGCTGCAAGATTTAGAAGTAAAAACAAGCAAGTGAACAGTGCTCCATTTAATAAAGGCTATGCTTCTGAATGCTCAGGACTGGCAATATAAAAATGTTCTGTTGCCTACCATCATGCTGAAGTTAATGGAAGCATATTTTTTCTTCATGCACTAGTAGTATAGGACATAACAGTACACATTTCTTTCATATCTGAGGAATATTTGTGTTTGAGTTCTTGACTCACAGTAGAAATCCACAAATCGTGCAAAATATTTAAGATAAAACTACAGTCAGCAATGCAAAGCACACAGGAAAGGTTCTACAATCTATTATTTCCTCTACTATTATTATCATAAATCCATTGCATTTCAAGATCATCTATGTTTCTTTTAAAAATCAGCAACATTTCAGACTTGGTAGGTTTATTAAGGCGCTAGGAATGTCCTTTAACTAGTCTTATTTTCAGTGACCTTGAATGGGTACTGAGCCTTCCGGATGTAACGAAATGTGAAGCTAGAGTTAGATTAGTAACTTTAAACAGACTGTATTTACAATGTTGTTTCTAGTTCTAAATTAATGAACAGGCTTGATTTCTATATAAGCCAAAGTGCATAGTCTCCAGGGAGCTCAGGGAGTGGTTTTCCTACTTACTGTAAGGTTGGATTTTGTTGTCTGCCTCTTTGTGATAATTAAGGGGCTATGGTTAGTCTGTCTTGTGTTACCAGGGGAAAAAATTACACTGCATTGATGAAAATGGATGGTTGTTTATGCAGCCTGGGGATAGGAGGCAGTTATTTCCACCTGCAGAATACATCCCTCATAAGTCTTTGCTAAGCCGTTTGTTTGCATTCAGTTTTTTAAGCGTAAAATCTTAGGCTGGCTCAAGGCAGGCTTTCAGACAAAGTGTTGCACATGCTGTTCCAGAATATTTTGTTCTCTGGATTTTTTGGCTGCATTTCTTGCAGTTTCAGTAAGTTTTGTTTGATTGATTCTTTACTGTAGAAGCACTGTAGATATGCAACCAATTTCTCATATGAGCAAGCATTGCAAGCTTTTCCTTATGTCAAAATGATATGTCACCCTACTGTCAAGATTAGTTTAGAGGGGTTTACTAAATTCCAAGTCCTAAATGAACTTTGGCAAGCTCATTGCTTGTTCCCAAATTCCTTGTAGTAATTAATTCTCACTGATGGCCTAAAAGCAGAGTGTGAATGTAAGCATTATGGTCGTTCCCAGCATGGAGGGCATCTTACTGCCAGTACCCGTATCTCCACTAGACAAACAAACACTTTTTACAAAAGTTGTAAAAATCTTTTTGTCAAAACTTTGCTACTGTTTTTCAAAAAGTAACCTAGAAGTAACTAAATCACACTGAGAATTAAGAGCAGCAAAGGCAGTTTCAAGTAATAAAAAGGAGGTAAAGGGAACGCGTTCACCTTGGAATGCTCAAAGCAATTTTTTCTCAATCATTGGGATGAAAATTTTATACTAATTGAAAAAACCTATTCTCTCTTGAGGCAGAACTGAGTGCTCTTTGAATTACATTTGGGGACTGCGGGCTGGGCTGGCTAGGGAGGGCGGTTCTGACTTTTTTTCTTTGGGGTTTTTTTTTGTTTGCTTGTTTCTATGTCATTTTTTCCAAGAGAATTTATAAAACAATTAAATTTTAATGAGCCATCAGACATTTGAACTTGGAAACATGTTAGCAGGGTAGTGTAACTGTGTATTCTTTCAGGTCGACAAAGAAAATTGGATCCTATAATGACTTCTAAGCAAGCTTGGTGAAAGCCTGAAAAAATGAGCAGGGCAAGTGACTTTAACTCCTGATAAAAAAAGATAAAGGGCCTCATGGTTTGAATTGCACTCAGGTCCAACTGCTGTAATGGCTGTCTAGCAGACAAAGGCTGCATTTGGGTGAGAGGTCCTATCTTCTTATTGGATTAGCTGATATAGCTGGAAAGAAAACAGATCTGCTTTTAGGTGTATGTTCCCTCTTTTGGCCCTTTTCTGGAGAAATAGTGACATGTCAATGAGTTTTCCAACAGTATCAGTTGCCCTAATAAAAATGTTGCTGTTCTCTCAGCTCTGCCCTACTGAGGTCTTTAGTACACAACAGCCAACAAAAGCACTACAATCTTACTGGTAGGCAGACAGTAATAATACCCATGAAATATATATGCATGGTAAGATCTTGTTACCATACCTCACAAGTTGTCCCTTCTGCTGGTGCATTATGGGAGCAGTTCTGCTGGGGGAAGCATTTAGTAAATATATGTTGTCTGTGTTCTCTTTTCTTGTCTTTACAGACACAGAAAGATTCTAACCATGGCTACCCATTCACTTCATAACTGGAGTTCTCGTCTTAGAATGAGGAAAATAAATGTGTTTGGGGGGGGGTGTCTTTGTGCAAGTTTGAAGTTGTTATATTTTTTGAACACCTTAAAAATATTTTTTTAGAAATACACTCCTGAAGTGTGTGGCCTAACTCATGATCTGCTACATATTCTTTTATTAGTCTATCCAAACAGCTGGGATTCAGTTCTTGCTAGTTTTCTTTCTGCCATCTGCACTGCTCAAGAGGCAGCCTTACTGAGCTAGCCTCTCCAAACCTCACCTGAGAGCAGGAAAAGAGGGAGCAAACGGAAATTCAGTTAGCTGCACAATTTCAGTGTTCTTGTGGAAATTCAACATCTTGCGTATTTCCTCGATGGGAGAGCTATTGGCTGTCCTAAAGAAAATATATGAAAGATAGCATTTTTTGAAGATTTACCAGTTTCTTCCTTTAGAAGCAAATGGTTTCCAAAAATGCCTACAGCACTGCTAAGCTGGGAACTCTCTTCTGTTGTTTTTTTTTTTCCCCAGGAAAAGAGGCTCAGTAGCATATGCATCACAGAAGCCTTGGTTGCTCAATGCCACGGTGGAAGAGAATATCACATTTGAAAGCCCTTTTAACAAGCAGAGGTACCAGGTTCCAGCACTGTTACATGCTTTACTCCCCTTTTCCCTAAGTAATGGAGTTGCATAGGCCTCAGGTCACATGTGGGTCCCCAGCTCCCTCTAGTAACCAAGTACTGCACCTGCCTGAACATGGCAAAAGACCTTGAATTCTGCATGGTCCCCCTTTGACCATGTTTTCTTTCCTGGACACAAGGGACAGAGTTCAGTCTCATTTGAACTGTAGAAGTGCTTTCATTTTGAAGAACCATGTTTGTTTAGCATTGCAGTATTCACATTTTACACCTAATTGGCTAGTTTAACTGTGTTAGAAGGACATTAGCTGTTTGGGAGTGGGAATATTATTTATTACAATTTTAGTGTTTGGTACATCATGAAGGATTAACAAACTGCCTTTTTATTCAGTGTAAATGCCCACCAAACATTCTAAAAGATTTAAAAGTGAATTGCTGGTATTCCATTCCCCCACCATCACCAAAGGAAGTGGTTGGCTATGTAATTCACATCCTACATACTTTTTTTTTTCTGTCATCCTTGGATATTGAAACAAGAAACAAAGGCTCTGGACATGCAAAAAGTTAACTATTTCTATATATCATGGAAGAAGTTGTGCTTGTTTTGCCTGGTTTTAAATATTAAGTATTTTGAATTGGGAAGTTGACCTAAGATGCTATTTCTTGGTTGAAATATTGTTTGTTTTATCAGTGATTGAAATAGATCCCATTTAGAACAATTAGAGGCTAACAAACTGTTTTCCACTGTGTGGTTTTTCCAGCTGGCTAAGTTTTGTTCCTCTGCGGGTAGGAAATGTGCTTCTTTAGCAGTATCTGTGTGGATTTTGCATTGCATTTTTGTTTCCACAGGTACAAAGCAGTAATTGATGCTTGTTCCCTCCAGCCTGATATTGACATTCTCCCTCATGGAGACCAAACCCAGATTGGAGAAAGGGTCAGTAAACAGCTACAGGCTTCTCTTTTTGTTTTAAATATATAGGGGGGGGTTATTATTTTCTTGTGTTTTTAAAATCTTACTGGTTATTTGGCAACAAAGGTGATCTTTTAGTTAAGTGTACATTTGGATCATTAGTCTGAAAGCTCATTGCTTGGTAAACATGTCATTTGTTGAGATGAAATGATTTAAATGTGCTGCTATCAGAATGTTTGACTAATTCTGTGGCCACTGTCTCTAATATCCTGACTTCACAGTGCATTTTTTTGTTTCTTTATGAGTAATATAAAAATAAATAATTCCTAGGTTTTTAGAACCCCTTCATTTAAAAAAGGGCAGGCATTTAATCAACAGCAAACAAAGCTTTATCACATCAGGAAGGATTAAGGAGTGACAAGAAAGGAAACACAGATTTGTGAACAATTTACTCTGGCATATTCTGGCACTGTCACGAACAAACAACTCCCCCACTACCCCCAAAACACAATAAACCACCCCACACAAGGATGTATTGAAGAACACTTTTCCATGCCTATGATCTCTACACTGGCTACTATGTTAACTTTAAATGGACTAGTTCCTAACCCAATTCACTGTGTAGCCATACAAATGTTTTTTGATAGGAGGAGGGAAGTGGTGGCTAGGGAGAAGGTGGGGTAGTAGTGGCTCATGAGAGCTTAATGTTTGTGAAACCGCAGGTGGATCACAGGAAGGGTAAGCAACTCAGAACAGGGTGGTAGCAGGGAAGTAAGGGCTGAGAATAAGTACAATAGCAACCAGGTAGTATTCACCTCAGCATAGCCTGACCTACCAGCTAGCAATTACTGATTATAGAAAGTAATGGAGCTGATCTATATGACAGATATTTATAATCTATATAATTATAAAAATAAAGAAAAAACAGAACACAGCCAGACTCATAAGGCTAACTTTTGAGAAGTTTAGTTTAAACTGCCTGCAGAATATCTGTGCCACCTACACCATTATGTCATCACAAACCATTAAACATTTCCTGTCCCTCTGGTATGTATGGAGTACAGCTCCAGACAGAGTGCTCTGGCTTTTCTAACAATCTGTGTGCTGTGTTCTTAGCTGAAATGCATGCCCACACTTTTGAAAAATTCCTCTGGGTTTCTTTGTCCAGAAAGTCTGCTGTGGATAATCCAACCAGAATATGAATATTTGGTTGATATTTTTCATAACTGTCTGATTGTTTTTCTCCTACTTATTTTTAGGGTATTAATCTGTCTGGAGGGCAGCGCCAACGCATCAGTGTGGCAAGAGCACTTTACCAGCAGACAAATGTTGTGTTCCTGGTGAGTAGGTGCCATTATGTTTATGCTCCAAACAGAAGCACGAGATGCAAGCATTTAGAGTATTTTACAGCTAACACACACTGAACATTGTGCTTCACTGAGCTAAGCCAAATGTACACTGTTTATTTTATATCCGCTGTTAGCTAGCCTTCAGGTAAGAAGCATTTTTTAAATGCTGCTGACAGACACATAGGTATTAGGATACAAATTGAAATGCTGATGCTTCCCCTCTTAGTGTATTCAAATTTCTTTTTGACCTTTGTGTTGATCTTTGGTACTTAGAAATTTAATACTTAGGTGTATTTGTGAAATTCCTAAGCTGTCTCAGGCCTAAAAATAATGTTGTCCTGTGTCTGTGGTGTTTTCTTCCTGCAACATCCTGCTTGTTGTCCTAACTTCAACAGAAGCTCTATGGAAAAAGGAGTGAGAACAGCCTCTGAAAACTTAATAGGTGGCAAAACAGTTGCATTTATGCAATCACTATTAGTGAGCTTGCTGGCTTTCCAATTTAGGACTTCCTTCTTAAACTCAGTTTCCAAGGAGCTTTGAATCCAGCTGTTACGATAGTGAAACATGAGTCACATGGGATTAGAAAAATTATGGACATTAGCGGTCATCCCTAAAAGTCTGGGACTTTACTTAGATTTTCACTGTAATTAGGGTACTTTCTTTGTTGCATGTCAGACTAGTCCTGTAGCATGAACCAATTTTTTTATCAGGTGTCTTGTAACGAATGCATCATTATAATCTTACATGGTGAGTGCTACCTTTATAAACAGCCTCACCTGACTCCACAGTGCAACATCATGGGCATTTACAGTGCCCAGCAATGCAGCATTGTACACGACATGGCTGTGCGCTAAGTCAGGGCTCAGATGGATGTTTAGGTCTGTACCAGATCAGAAAAATACATCAGTAAAGCTGACAACATATGTTTTGGCTCAGTAAGCAGAGTACACAAACAGTTGCACACACTTTCAAGAGGATTTTTTTAAAGCCCTCACCTTTTTGCTTATATCTCTTCCTATCTAACTGGTGGCAATGACATCACTCACAAAGCAGAATTAATTCAAATTCAACCCTACTTTATCAGCAAACACCTAGAGAAAAGAAAAAAGATCTCACTTTTAAGAAATCTTGGTTTAAGTGTAATATAATAGTATGAAATAATAAGTAAATTCTACAGCCAGTATCAATTGTGCAAGCAGAAATAATAGATTTGCAATTCCATATAAACAGGATTAGGTTAAAAAGTCCCTCAAAAGATAGTACAAATTAGTTTATGTTTAAATTAATTGCATATAATTCATATTTTCAATAAAATAATCTAGGTCATAAATCAAGCATCTGAGCAGAGTCATCAAAATGATCAGTATTTCTCCTTTTGTGTTTCTTCATTAATAGATTTTGATTTATGGGTTAGAAAAGAAAATCAGAAGGCAATTACATAAAAGAGAAACAAAAATGTGCTCTTTTTCACTGCCCCTGGAGCAATTATGTAAGATATGCCACAGACATACATTGCTGCATTGTTTTGAGGCCAACACAACAGTGTACTGCAGTTATGTAGGCTACAAAACACGTCTATTGAGAGGAGCAGTTTCCTGAAAGCCTCAGGAAATCAGTGTTTAGTTAGCTGCTGTTACCCTATATCTGAGCACTTGCTGCAAAAAGACAGTTCAAGGTGTGTTGTTATGTAGTTAAAGAAAACCATTCCCCAGAGCAATTTTGATCTGATGGCCCCTTTTGATTGTCTGTATTGATGTAACTGGTTTTACTGATATTAAAAATTTGCCAGTTTCCATAAATCTTTTTTAGAGTGCTAGTTCCAAAAGCTGATCTCTTTTCCTTGTGGCAGGATGATCCATTTTCTGCGCTGGATATCCATCTCAGTGACCATCTCATGCAAGAAGGGATCCTGAAAATGCTACGGGAAGACAAGCGGACCATCGTGCTAGTAACACACAAGCTGCAGTACTTACCCCATGCTGACTGGGTAAGGCAGCTCTTCTTGATTTTTCTGAGGAGGCAACAGTGTGGCACTAATACGTCTTGCTACAAACAAGGCTTCCACTTCATCTTTCCTCCAAGCGCTAATTTAACGAGAAGAGACATAATAAAGATCATTTGAAAATTAGCCAGTGAGTCTGGGTACCATAATTTTGGGATTCCCATCTTAGAACATCTAAATAGGATGGATTTTCATACACCTGATACTATTCTCATTGAAGCAGGCTGCATTTAAAATATATTGAACATCCGAACTATTAGTTATATGGGAAAATTTAGCTCTTTTTTTAACCTCAAACCAGCAAAATGTTTGAGTAACATATTTATCACTGCTTGGGCTGTTACTAGGAATTTTCTGTGCTTTCACAGAGAAAAGTGTATTTATGGATATTGAGATACATGGAAATAAAAGGAAGAAACTCTTTCCTTGAGATTACTGCTGTACCAAGAATGTCCTTACCCTTTGTATGTTGGCAAAATTTTAAGAAATGTGTAGTAGTCATTGGTTTGTTAGGCTTCTTTTGTTAGATCTTCTGGTTTGCAGAATAAAATTAAAAAATCAAAACAAGAAGGTATGCCTTCTATGGCAGTTTGCAACTGTAGCTGTCAAAGATGAGGCAAATCATTTAGGATAAGGAGGTTTGGTTTTTTGGAAGTTTTCTGGGGGGAAGAGGCTCATTGGTTCACACTGGCTTCGCATCTAGTTCTCCTGCAGTTATCCAGCTACAACATCTTAGATCTTCTTGCCCATGTTGATTGATGACTGCAGTTATGCCTCCTAGCAGGGCTTCTTTCTCATTTGCATCTTGCACAGACTATAGGAGCAGTTAGTCTGTCTCAGGAAATAATAATTTCAGCTGCTTCCTCTTCTTCATATTGGCTTGCTGTAATATTGCAGATAGACATTAATCTTGTTCTGGTCGTGTTTTCGGCGGGCAAGATTTCTCCTTTATTGTGTCCACTATGACCTTGTCCCTCAGTTGTACACCTTCACAGATTGCCACTGTTCTCAACACAGTTCTGGTTTTCCAGTTAATGTTTTTCAGGATACAGGAGTTTTCTGCCCCTCTTCTTCCTCTCCCTATGAGGTGCATCTTGGCCTCCTCTTCTTCAATATTATACATTTTCTTTTTTTTTAATATGCACATCTATGGCCTTGTATCAGTATAATTTATGAATGTCATTTATGAATGTCAGACTCATTTCTAGGTGTTTGTGTTTTATGAGATGTCTATGAGAATTATTTTATTTTTATTACCTTCTAATTGGGTTTCAGTAATGTTTTATGAAATATACTGTTCCAAACAGCCTGTAGGACAGGAATATTTGTATTAATTAAGTTTGTAATTAAAAATATTTATTAAGAAATAATGGATATTTTCCCCTAAGCACAGCTCTTATTAAGCTTTAGCAAGTCTTACCCAATGGATTGCAGCAGGAATTTTTATTTTATTTTATTTTGGAATTTGAAATAAAAATATAATTTGAAGTATATGTGATGGGCTTCTTAAATCTTCTTAGCAAAACTCTGAGAAGAATTCAAGTCCAGCCCACTTAGAAGTTTCCTGAATAAACTGACAACGGCAAGATCCTTGTTTGCTTTATTTTTTCCTTTCCTCTGGTGTAAATCCTTAGCAATGAGTGGGATAGATTATTTCCCCTACCCCCTGCCCATGTAAGTTTCTGAGTTTCCAGGGAGAGAGAAAAATAAACACTGCATTAACTATTTTCTGATGATGTCATGTGGATTTACAATCAACATGCCTCATTTTCCAATTCTGCTTGTCAGATGTAAAGTGAAGGTAGTTACACTGTGTCTATAATATAGTTACACTGATATAACTTGGAAACCAGCTCTTCAGACTTTGTCTTGCATTTATAGTTTGTTTTTTTTTCCAGACTGTGTCCACTGCTCATGCTGTTAAAAGCTTTAGGGATTCAAATTCCCTAGCTTTTCCTTATCAGGTCCATTAGATCAAACAGATAGTGAAGCCAGCATGCTCACATCTAATCACCTGAATGAGGGCAAAGCTGCTGCAGAGTATGTTGCTAATAGCCTTTTCCTTTTAGGAGGTAAGAGAGCTCTCAAATCTTGTTAATGACTAGTATTTAGGAAGAATAATGCACTCTCCTGTCTACTGACAGGGACCCCATTCTTCCTTCTTACATAAAAGCAGCCTTCCTTTCTGAAAGCTTGAAGGGCAGGATGTTTCTGGTTTTGCAGGATCTTGAGTAAAAGGGATCGACTTGAGTCAAGTGATTACACCACTGTCTTTTTAGAAGACATTTACTGACAGAAATATTCTTTATTTTAGAAAAGATAAAATTCTGTCCAGGCATAGTAACATAACTTTAAAATAAATAGAGATACACGGCCATTCATCTCACCACTTCTGTCTCTAACTTCTTAGATAATTGCGATGAAAGATGGTACCATCCAGAGAGAAGGAACACTCAAGGACATTCAGAAGTCGGAGACTGAGCTCTTTGAACACTGGAAGACATTAATGAATCGACAAGACCAAGAGCTGGAGAAGGTTTTTGATGGGCAGGGCAATCAATATTTTCAAAAAATTAGACTTTTTTCCCCCCCCCCGTAGATTGAAAGTATTAGCAAGGATTGACGTATGCTGTGTGTGATTTCTGACTTAGTAGGAGCATAGTGTTGCAATTACAATTATCATTATTTATCTATTAAGAGAAATGCCTTCATCTGGACATCTCATACTTCCGTGAAACTGTTGCCTCTGATCCATTCTTGATAGGAAGCCCTATCAAAATACTATCATCTAAGGAATATTAAACTGGACCATTTTAGGAAAAATACTGGTAGTGTGCAATAGTGAAAAATGCTTCTAAAATATGCCTGAATTTACTCGTTGCATTGGGTTTAAGTTTTTCAGATGTGCCTATATCAAGCTTAACACATTTTGTCTTTAATACTGTAACAGAAGAAGAAGGAGATATGAATCTTAATTATTATTAATTCAGGGATCTATGTCCAAGTTAAGGGGTTGGGGTTGACAACCTCAAATTAATGTCGGAGACCTAATTTATGTCATCTGGGTTTATCCACAGATAGCAAATCCATCACTTACGACTGCTTGCTCTAAGATTCTCACTTTTATTTTTCACTGATGTTCTGCTTAGAAACAAATTTTGTCACAGCTGGTAATTTTTCTTATTAATTCTCTGGTTGAAAAGACATGAATTGTCCTTTTTTTAGGAGACTATTATTGAGACAAAAACTGTTCTGGAAAGAACAAATCTCCGGAGGACTATGTATTCCCGTGAAGCTCTGCTGAAAGATGATGAAGAGGATGAAGGTAAGAGGGCACCCTTTGAGCCTAGTGCCACTACATCACTGTTTCACAGTTAGATTTTATTAGCATGAATTAACACAATTCAAACTGTCAAGAGAATAATAATTTTTCAGATTGTTCACAATTCATAAGAGTGCTGTTTCCATTTGTATTACCTCTGGACTACAGTGATTTCAAGCATTCAGAAGTCGTAGCTTCCTCTAAACTTTTAAAGTATTTTTCTTACACTAGAACATAATTTGATAATGAAAGAGAGATAATACTGAGTAATCATGCGGGGTGAGCTTCAAAACTGTCAACAGCTAAGCACACTTGTTTCAGGTTTTACACAGGAAAAAATTGCAATTTATTTTTATCAAGCTAGTACTTCTGAATTGCAAAAACATGGCTGAAGACTGATCACCAAGTGCAAAGTTTTTTTGCATCTTTTTAGCATGCATTACTACTATAACAGATGAATATGTGCATGCCTGTACAGGTAATTCCACCTTAAAGCCACTCTCTATCTGGTGTGGTAAGCCCTGTTTTGTAGCTGCTACTTCCCAGCCCCTATGAAGGGTGTGTACAAGTAAATCACTGTGGCTGTACTATTTTCTTGCACTTTGCAGAAGAGGTAACAGAAAGTGATGATGAAGACAACCTGTCTTCAGTGCTGCACCAGAGAGCAAAGATGCCCTGGAGAGCCTGTGGCAAGTATCTCAGCGCCGCAGGCATCCTCCTTCTGCCACTGCTAGTTCTGTCCCAGCTGCTCAAGCACACAGTAATGGTGGCCATCGACTACTGCCTGGCACACTGGACCTCAGATGCCATTTCTGGGAAGCCAGAGACAGAGATGAGAAACTGCTCCCACTGTGAGGTATGCAATGCCTCATTTACCTTCCTCTTGTGATTTAACTGGTGGTGATCTCCCACTGTCAATCTCTGCTCTAAGATTTGTATGCAGTGTGCTATATTTTTAGTAATAGAGCCACTCCAGCCTATCTTGGAGGTTAATGCATTTTCAGATGCACAATGCAATAAACCTCACAGTTCAGGTTTCTGTGTTATTTTCCTGCTGCTAGATTTATTGTATTTTCATCATCTACCTGATATGCCTGAACCTTGTCTCCAAAGTGATTTTGATATCATAGTTCTTTTTTCTTTTTCCTGCACTGTTACATTGTCACTGTAAGTAGGGCCTTCTGATTTTATAACATAGGGGAATTTCAGGTTTTGTAACATAGGGGAAACATTTTTTATTATGAAAATGCTTTTTCATTTGATTTTTATGTGATTTTACACATGAAATGCACAGTGTTACCTAGCAGGGTACTCTATATGTATCAAGCAGTAGTGAAGAGATCTTGCTAGAGCTGGGATTGTTTTCTTTATTGGGATTTAATGCCTACAAATAATTTACATTAATGTTTGGGAGATGCATGTATGACTTTACTGGAGTCAAAACATCAAAAGGTGCTTTACTGATGCTGGGGTTTGATATTAAATTAGTATTTCAAAATAAAAACTAATCTATTTGTTCTTATTAAGAAATAGACCAAAACAACAAAGCCATAATAATGTTTTAAAGATATTTTTTTTCCTTCAGATGAAATTATCAAATGTATCTTTTCAGAGCTTTTAGTAGTATTTTGTAATTTAAGATTTCTGAAGAATTTTTTATTTTCATGCAAATGCTCCTCTCCCTGCAGGATAATACATAATAATAAAATGGTTGGAAATTGTTGGCAGTTTAATTTAAGACGAATAAAGAATTTATCCCTTACATTTTTCAGTCCTGTGTTTATGTGTTTACATTTTCTTTAAAACATAATTTACAGTAAATCATTCTGTTACTCTTTGTTTTTCAGGATTTCAACCATTCTCCATATTCAAAAGTTTTCAGCATTCTCTGCTGTCTTGGGATTGGATTATGTCTTGTCACATCAATAGCAGTGGAGTGGACTGGCTTGAAAGTCACCAAAAAGCTACACTCTTCTTTACTAAATAAAATTATTTTGGCTCCAATGAGGTATTCCTGACTGTAATACAAATTATAATGTAGTTCTTTTGTGTTCCTTATGTCGAGGCAGTCTTCTAAGCACAGTTTTTATTAAGAAGTGCCTATGCATCACTTTTTTTAATGCATCATTAAAAATTATGAGGTATGAAGGTACTGAACAATTTCTGACAGTGTTTCCCAGGCTGCTCAAGTTCCCAGACACTAGTCAGATGCTTCTCCTGCCTGACTGTGACTTCAGAGATTTACTTCCTTGCATGTTTCTTCTCTTCGCATTTTTTAATTAGGAAGAAATTACAATTATTGATCAATATGTGTACAGTTCATTCATTGCATGGATCATAATCTTAAGAACTGGAAATATTTACTGTCAAGCAGAAATGGTGCAAGCTATGAAAGATAATGAGCTTTGAAGAGTTTCATCACAGGCATCATTAGAGTCCACTGGGATGCACAGACGCCAATAAAGGCCTTTGTTGTCCTGTCCTGCACAAGTTTTCTTTCTAATGCGTGAAAGTAAAGTTGTAGCTTGATTCAAACCTGCAGCTGTGTTTGACCTGGAAATTATGGAGAAATAATATACATGGGAAAACCTCAGATTTTTTTTTTTTTTAAACTTCTGGGTTTGGGATAGAAGTAGACTTCAGGCTCAACATGGGCTATGAAACAGTTAACAACAGCATAGCAATAATGAAGTTTGCATTTTACATATGTAAACATCTTTTAATGTAAAATTCCAAGTTGTTAGTTATGCATTTCTACTCCCAGAAAAAATGCAAGCCTTTGCAATTGAACTTTGTTTGCATTTTTCATGCATTGAAAAGGCCTCAAATTACAATATAAAAGGATATTTTTAAACGTAATCATGTGATTTGCATAGCTTAGGTGGTAGAGGGAGCTGAGCAGGGTTGCTGCTCTTGGGTTACATTCAAGACTGCAATTTATTGGAAAGCTGTGGTTACCAGGAAAAATGAGAAACTTGTCTGTGATATAGTGCCTAGCTTAAGGAGCAGGGGGGTATGGGGGTGTGGGAAGAAAAGAAAACAAACAAAATATTCTAGTATCAGTATGGTGATCTTTCCCATTCCTTGTCTTGTTTTAGGTTTTTTGAAACAACACCTCTGGGAAGTATACTGAACAGATTTTCAGCTGACTGCAATACCATTGATCAGGTACTGAATAAATACATTCAAGCTCTGAAGTTATCCTATGTTTTCCTGTCTGCAAGATGGGATTTTCATTTATTACAGACCCATTTAGATTAAGTTTGTTGATGATGTATAATTTTGACTACTACATCAGTTGGCATCATGATTTTCTAGGTTCAGAATAAATTCCTCATCTTAAAAGCATGTTGAACACCCATTTATTTGATTAAGATGCTCTGTATAGAATAGGGAGGTGAAATTAGATCAATAGTGATATCCCCAAATTAAGAGGATGTGCTTTTTTTAAAAGTGAGTAAACACATTCACTTGACATATATGAACAAATGCAATGAGAAAAAAATAACAAATACTGCTGCCCAAAGAAGAGATGACTGAAATTCAAATTATCAGTGTTTACACCAGACAGCACTGCCAGTTCATGGTGCAGACACTAAGATTGCCTGTTGCATCCTATCTGTAATCCTCTGACATGAGGATTGTGGTCCACAGTG
Source organism: Neopsephotus bourkii (assembly GCF_033783945.1). NCBI lineage: Eukaryota > Metazoa > Chordata > Aves > Psittaciformes > Psittacidae > Neopsephotus > Neopsephotus bourkii. Next base: position 8,663,200 of record NW_026902266.1, read on the forward strand.
CAGGCATGTGAGGCATCCTCACAGAAATCCCTTCAGACCTTCCAAAACCCAGCAGTCAATTCAAAAGCAGACCTGTATACTTAGTGCTTCAAACCCTCTAAATTGTCTTTATTGTACAAGTAGGATAAAGGAAAGTGAAATAATGCTGTTTAAAACTTCATATAGTATGGAAGATTCTGTGTGCTTATTCTTCTTTATGCAGCACATTCCAGCTACCCTGGAGTGTTTGAGTCGTTCCACTTTGCTGTGTGTATCTGCTCTTGCTGTCATCTCATATGTCACGCCAATGTTTCTTATTGCCCTGGTTCCCCTCGCAATCATGTGTTACTTCATCCAGAAGTACTTCCGAGTCGCATCACGGTAAGAGCATAAACCAGTATCATTCTGGAAACAGAGACATCTTCTGCAATGCATGATTCCGTTGTGGAATTGCAATGCTAGGGAACTTCATGTTTAAATTTGGTCCTGCAAAAGCATGGGCCCTATCTGAAAGTAAGCCAAACCTACTATAGTGAAAATGTGTCATAAAATAAGTGCCTTTGTCTGCAGCTCTGGAGCAGAACTTCTAAGAGGCAAGAGCAGAGTCTCTGTCCGTGATCAAGGTTTCTTAGTGTCTGCAGGACACAAACCAACTAGATTCTGTCTTCCCCAAGAGATGTATACTGGGCACATCCAAGATAATGTGGGGACAGAACAAGAAAACCAGTTTCTGCCTACCCAGATGGAAGTGTAAATCTGTAAAGCCAGGGAGAGGCTGGAGAATGCAGCATAACCATGGTGGTACTGCTGCCCATTAGGGATCCAACATGCATGAGCATTCTCTCTTGGTTTGAGTAACTTTTAGTTTTTACAAGTTGAAAAACTTTAGCCATATTTGTGATTTCTCTCCTTCTAAGGTCATACAGCTTCCCCCCGGTGGCACTCAAGAAGCATTTGTGGCAATGCTGTATTTGTCCCCTTTATGTATGCATGGACTGAGGGGGAATTCACAGCCAATCTATTTCCTGCTGGAAGGAACTGAGACTAAATAGAATTTCACCCCACATGTGTTTCCACTGATTTGATGATGGAACATGAAATCGAGAAGCACAACCTAATGATGAGTGCAAGTTCTCATTTAGTCTCCTGAGTGTATGAGTTACACTGTTAGCTCAGTGAGAGATTGAGCTGTTGTTTGGGGGTGAAATGGAGAGAGAGGAAGTTGCATTTTGCCTTCAGCTTAACCCGAGCTCTTATTTGCATTATCCCATTAAACTTATGTTCAGCATAGAGTCAGAATGGTGTTTAAATGAATAAACAATTGAGTATAAGAAAAAGGAATATAGGAGAAATAAGGGAAAGCTGTGAATGAGAAGACCTACTCCAGCACTGTTTGTATTCAAATGGTAAAAGAAAAATCTTGCTGGGGTCTTCATTCCCTGTTCGGAGACGTGCAGCACTGCTTTGCAATCTATCTAAACCTTAGGTATATAACTAACATGATGATATTCCCTTTCACTCCCTGGGTCTGTTTCAAGAGAATAACTGCACAACAGAACTGGCTTTTTACAAAATTCCTTTCATAATCCTCTCCAGGGACCTGCAGCAGCTGGATGACAGCACTCAGCTACCATTACTCTCCCATTTCTCAGAGACTGTTGAAGGTCTTACCACCATCCGAGCCTTCAGGTATAGTATTTTAAGAAACATACATTAAACTGCTTTTGAATATCTGTCTCTGGTTATGTTCTGCAATTGTGCAGTTGTAAGTTATTGTTATTTGGATCACCCGAAAAATCCAGAGTCTCTGAAACACTGGTCAGGGGGGACTCCAAAACACTGAAGAACTTTTTAAGCATTTTGCATGTGAAGGAGTTACTATTGAAAAAAAAGTTAATGTATGTCAGCTGCCCATGGTAACTGTCCACACATTTGCATGCAGCCTGAAAAAACACTTGTGGGCAAATGTGATTTAAGAAGCTAAATTAGCTTGCAATTACCACAGCATGCAGTGTGGCAGACTGTGCACTTTGACAGTTTCCATGGAACAACTAATATGCACTGACTTGTTACGGCAGAGTAATTTGTGCATGAGCTGATGTCCAGATAAGATAAACTGCATGCTAGTGACTTCAGAGGATGTAATAGTACCCTAAGTTATTTTTCAGGTTGCTAGCTAAAGATGTGATTGTTCATACTGGTTCTGAAAATACACAACCTGGAAACAAAGTCTTTTGTCACCTGTTTTGATTCATGTTTCCATCCTTATAAGCTCACAGGAGAGCAGCCCAGGAATACCTGATGACGTGCCTGGGTCGTGTTTCTGTGTTACACAAAAGGCAGTCACACCAATACTAGTAGAGGTACCAGTGAAACTACCACTGAGCTGCTTTCCCCACACAAGTGCTATTCTGGTCTTTTCCCAGTCAACTCAAATGCAGTCAACTGTCTTCCACACCCTTCTCATCTAGATGTCTACACATTTTGTCAGTTAATTATTACTGTTACCATTCTGTCTTTGAAATGGCAGTGCTTATTCCTCATAAACTGTAAATTTAATTTTATAATAGAAGTTATGGACAGAATACACTTGTCTGTAAGCTATTTTAAATAGGATATAAATGGCTCAATGAAAGCACAAGTTTAACAGTTTGATTCTTTTTGACTGAAGGTCAAAGAGTGGTAGGACAACATAGTCTTTTCCATTATTAATTACTGTTACTGGATATTTAAGTGTAAGCAGTGTTCTCTAGTTTGTAGCCGTGTCTATGTTCAGTTTTAAGGAAAATCAATTTCTCATTGTTGCTTTTCTCATTACTCCTATATTCTACTACTTCAAGAGGATCTTTCGAGTTTTATGGCTGTACATTTTCTGGTGTTGGTGCAATAAATAATATTCAGTGCCATTCAGCTAATATTTTTAGTCTTTTTGAGCATTCTCTCTTGATTCTTCCTGTCACCTGGAAATGAATTCCTCTGTCAAAGAACTGAATTTGGTGCCTCCTTTTTTTAAATCCTGCAGTAACTGATGTGTTTCTGACCCAAACAGCCACACGCGTGCAGTGAGTTCTGTGTTCCATCTGCCTGCCAGGCTCCTGCATCAGCTGGTAACCTAGCTATTTTTAGGTCTGTGTAGCTTTTCAGCTGCCTAACATATTAGCAGAAGTGGAGTTTAGCCTTGCTAGCTTGAGCATCCCTAAAAATAACACTAATTCAGGAATCCAGTCAGTAAGTTAGGAGGTGCCAGTTGTTCCTGGGGTGTCTTTGCCCTTGGTAGCTCTCTGTCCTGCACAAACTCTGGACGCATAAGGAAAGAAACACACAAAAAATCCAGAGGGAGATCAGAAAGACAGCTACTGCTGCAGCTATAAATACACCTTCAGCAGATGCCCTGGCCTGATCTGTAGCTTGCTATCTGGCACTTCAGAGAGCGTTGGTCCTAAATAGTCAAAAATGTAAATGTGAAGGCTTCTGCAATGCCTGGTCTGTATTCTGAGAGGCCTGGTAATCTGGGGACACTTTCGGAAGAGAAATTCTGATATTTCTGCAGTATTCCACCAACAGTGGTAACTTTTTCTGTATCCTCATTTCATGTGCATATGCACAACTGATTTATGATGCATACCTCTCATCTTCTAAGGCATATCTGTATCACATAGTACCTCATGGTATGGAGACGTGAAAGCTAAATGTGGTAGAATTGGTTCCAGAAGCAGTACAGCCATCTCTCTATGGCAGGACACTAAGGGTAATAGACCTGAAGGGAGGCAGGGCTCACCAGCTCTGACACTGCGTGACGCTAATGCTTGCTTTCAGCAACAACCATTCTAGGCTATGCAAACACCCCAATACACTAGCAGCCAGCCCAGGCCATTCTTCATTGCACACAGCAGACATGTCTGCTATGTCTTGGCACATGGCTAAGTTTTGAACAGCTAAATTACTTCCACAAAGTGGCACTTACTTCTTTTCCTCAAAAGCATAAATTGTTCATGTAAAGACATAACTTTATTATATCGTACTCAAAAGAAGGATTAAGAAACTTTGCAGTGAACAGATTTGAAAGCTTCTCTGAGCCGTGTACTTCATACTTACAACATTGTCATACCTTTCTCTCACATCAGCATAAGGAGAGCTGAGTTTATAAATAAGTAGTGCTTTGTTGCAGCCATAATAAGCTAAAGTTTAGAAAGGGAAATTAGTAAGTTTGTTAAACTTGCTAATGTAATAAAGAGGAAAAAAAGACAAGCTTTGGGTACTTACACTAGATTTTCAAGCCTTCAAGCCTCTTCTGTTACTTCCCTTCTGGCTTTTGTGCCAGACTTCTGTATTATTAGACAAAATTGTTGATACACTTTATTATTAGCATTGCAGTAATTTACACCTATGCAAATAAATATGCCCAGGTAAAAGGGCTGACTTGCATACTTAACAAGACCCCAGTCTAAATAGGTGGAGCTGGGAATCACTTTCCATATCTGTTCAATTCAAGGTAGAAGTCATTGATGCAGCTATTCTGATGAGTAGGTGCAGATCCACTATAATAAACTGTAAACAGACCTACTTGCCATGAGTCATGGTTTGTGGCTAATTCATTGGCAGGGGGGATGACAGAACACAATTCTCTGCAGTCTATTACTTTTTGTTGGACCATGAGCTTGGACTTCTGTTTTCCAAAGTGCTCCTTTTGTTTAAGATAAGGACGTATCTTAAAATATGTCCAGTATGACTGGAGATACTTTGAGTTTATGATTTATAAATAGTTACTATTTCTAGGCATTACAGTAATATAAATACTAAAACTTGAGTTTATATGATGAAGTGGAAGATAAACTGCATTCTGCAGCATGTGCATGCATGTATGATATCTGTAATGTATGTTTTAATTTTTTGTCTCAGATTTCTCTCTCACAATTGCCATGTAATAAAATACATTTCCTAAATGTCCAGTGTGATCCAGAAGTCCCATACAGAGTTTCGTCAATGCAATAACTTCCATTTACTCCTGAAGATACTGTACAAATAGAGTTTGCATGGGTCTAACAAAAATCTGCAGATGATGACACTCTGAACTATTAACAGGCTGATTTAGACCCTCTGTCAAACTGCCCATAAACATACAGCCTCAGAAATTAAAGTTTACTTTTCTTTTTTCAGTATCTGAAGCCTCTTTTTTCCTCTTGTCTTCTTCTCATCCTCCTCTACTCTTTCCTCTTTCCTTTTTCCTCCTTTTCTCCCCTCTTTCCTCTTCTCCCATCTCTCCTATGTCCTCTCTCTCCTCTTTCCTTTTTTCTGCTTTCCTCATACCCTCGTTTTTCTTATTTTATTTATTATTTTTTTTTAGGTATGAAGCCAAATTTCGACAAAAGCTTCTTGAATACACAGATTCCAACAACATCGCTTCCCTTTTCCTCACAGCTGCCAATCGCTGGCTGGAAGTCCGCATGGCAAGTACATTGTTTGTGCATACACGAGGTTATTTTACTTCATTCCAAGTAATCTGATGAGACACCCAGCACTTACAGAGCCTTACCTGGGTTTCAGAGCTATACCTTTACTCTTTATATTCATATCTCTCTATCTGTAATGAACACGTGCCCAGCCCATCCTGGAAACTGAACAGAGTATGAATTTTCCCCATAGCCTGCAGCTGTTTCTCCAAGACAAGAATAGATTTTGTAGGTCACACTGGCTTCTCTGTGTGTCAGGAGTGATCAGAGTGGGTCAAGCTGTGCTGCCACTCAGGATGCCTTTGTAGGACTGGGTTAGTCAGTGTCAGCAGGCCTTTACCTTATGGCTCTCCCAGAGCATTTCAACATCTTGGAGGCTCTCCTAATGAGCAGAAGGACATAGACAAGTCTGTGCCTTCTTATGGGTCATCTAGAGAATACCAAAGATATTCAGGTGCCTGTTTCCTGAGATTTCTCAGTAAAGTGGCCTGAGAAATTATTTATTAGAAATAATTCCCTAAGAAGCTAATCAAGGACTTCCGTGTTGTGGATGGTTGTATTTATAGCAGTCTTTGTTAGATACAGGTACTGCTGTTGTGGTAACATGGGCTCCTTTCACATGTGCTAAGTGTATATTAAGTCTTGTTCATGTTACACTTTATGCCTCCATTTTGGACTAAATTTTATCTGGTGCCTTTTGCTTCTTAAATTCAGATATTGAGTATGACTTAGATAAAATGTTATTACCCTTTTGTATGTTCAGTCCTAAATTGTCTGATGTCCCTAAACAGTGACACATATATGAGTGACATTTCCTTCCTACAGAGTTCATTTTATAGTCTGTTAACATAACTTTACTCAGACTTGTCTGTAGAAAGTTAGATTACTAATGATTTAAAGTAAATAAAATCCATCATGGGTGGACACAGTCAAACCAATAGATACATGCTGTGCAAGAACAGCTTGTTTGAACAAATACGGATGGTAGCCATTCAGCAGCAACAGCAGTGCCTCCCAGCAGTTCATCACCAGCCATAGACAGGATCTGCTCAGAGACAGGACCACATGAGCATTTCCCTCCTATCCCAGGTAATAATAGCTGCATAGTTTCAGCTAGCTCCATTACATGCCTAAGATACCTCTGTTGACTTCACCAGAAGATAAGGAATGTTGATACAACTCTTTCTGCACAGAAGGAGTTGTATCAGCATTTCCAAACAGCACAGCCACGCTAAAGGCAACAAGAATGGGCTCCTAAGCAGGGTCTGTATGGAGTTATCCAAATTCTGCAATGGGCTTGTTATTTGGTATGCAAAGTTATGAGAATGGTTTAATCATTTTAGACTTAAAGTGATGGAGCTTATTCATATTCCTTCAGGAGTACATTGGAGCATGTGTGGTACTCATAGCGGCTGTCACTTCTATTACCAGTTGCCTGTATAATAAGCTCTCTTCAGGACTTGTAGGCTTGGGACTAACCTATGCTCTTATGGTAAGAATCTCAGGACCTTTTCTGTCTTTCCCAAATTTTTATTTTTTTTTTTGCAATTCAGGGCACAAAGATGAACAGGAAGATTGAAGGTGTCTGTACGTCTATAGGGGGTACTGTAACATCACTCAAACTGTGTCTCAACTTCAGTTCACATGCAAGGGTTGACATATTTGGGAGTATGCTTTCTTTTTTTAGATAAAATATTAATTGAAGTGTTAGTTCAAATATGTCAACAAAATATGGCCAAGTTGCATCATATTTTTATATTGTCTTGCATTGGAAGAATATTTTTTCAGTGCATCATGAGCATGCCCAGGTATACTAGTCTAGACTGCCAAACCTGAAGTTACCAAGATGCTGTCTTTTCACTTACATTTATTGTTTCCCTTCCTCTTTTCTATTAGTATAGTTCAGATTGCTGTACTACCAAAGTATCTGTGCACTGCAGTTAGGAAATTTAGCCTTTAGTTATTGTTGTCAGCCTGTTCATGTGCACCATTTGGTTCATTCACAACTTCAGTTTATTAAGACTGAACAAGTATTACTACAGAGGAATACAAACTGCATGCTGGTCAAATGATGCAAACTACTAAAAAACTAGTATTTAGCAGTGTATTTGCTTTACATCAGGTGTCTAACTATCTGAATTGGATGGTTCGTAACCTGGCTGACATGGAGATCCAGCTGGGTGCAGTGAAAAGAATCAATGGCCTGCTCAAAACAGAAGCTGAAAATTATGAAGGGCTCCTTTGTAAGTGGAGTTTTATGCAGCATGCAGAAAAGCTTGCTGAAATTTTAATGATTTGAAGTATATTACCATAAAAAACATAGTAAATCACTTATGAAGTGATTAATTTATTATGAGAGGGTTGAATTTTATCTTATTTCCCTGTACTCCTGGTTACAGCTGCCTCACAGATTCCTCAGAATTGGCCAGACAGAGGGGAGATCCAAATCCAGAACCTCAGTGTCCGATATGACAGCAACTTAAAGCCAGTGCTGAAGCATGTCAATGCCCACATCTCTCCAGGACAAAAGGTAAAAAACTGCAGTGATCCCGAGAAGCTCTTTAGACTAGCACATAGTAGAAACTTGAGTTGAAAAACCCACCATACCAGAGCATGTTTTGATGACTGAATTACGGATATATTATTCTCTAAAAGAATACAGTGTACTGGAAAGGGGCCTGGGGGTTGGTGTGTTTAGAGAGAGAGAAGTTAGAACTTAGAGAGTTAGAAGAACTTAGAAGTTAGAAATTACAGAGAGAAGTTAGAACTACACACCACTTCCCAGTATCCCAGTGCCCTTCTGTCAGTACACAGTGCCAAAAACAGTGACCCCTTACTTTGTTAGACCTACTTGCCATCATTCCCATGTGGCTCATTTGCATTTATTTCCATCATTGCCACTGTATATAGGACTGGCTTTGATTTATCTATAACTGCTCAGATCTCTAAAGACAAAGAGTGAACTCAGGGATTCTGTTATAGCCAGTTCAGTTTAACTTAACTATCAGGACATAAAGATCATGTGGGTCAGAACAGCTGCTACACCCACTCATCTTACATGTTAAATACAGACATTATCCATTTCCTTTTACCTGATGTTCATCTGCTTCTTGTGTCACACAGATTGGGATCTGTGGTCGAACAGGCAGTGGAAAATCCTCCTTCTCTCTAGCGTTTTTCAGAATGGTTGACACCTTTGAGGGTAAGATTGCACTTTTGTGAATTGCTCAAGCTTAGCTCCTGAAAGTCCTTTCTTTAACAGCAGCAGCTTTGAAGTGTGATTTTTGAACCTGCAGGACACGCTCTCTGGCCTTGCTTAAATACAGTATTATCTGTCACTTAGCAGCTGTGCCATTCATAAGCTGTATCAATGGAAATTCTACCTGACAGAAGCAAAAGTCCAAGAGTGACAGAGGACAGCCTTTGGTGCTGTTAAACCACAACAGCAGGAGCAAAGCATAAAAAGGGAAGGAGTCTAAGTACAAGAAGGATCTGTACACAAGGTACAGATTAGGACCTGCTGGCCCAGGAAACTCAGCAACTGGGGATTGCAGTTTGGCTTGCAGATGTCCTTCCCTGTCTGTCAGTTTGATCTGCTGCCCTGGAATTTCCTGCCATATTTCCTACTGTGTGTGCCATGTCTGTGTACCCCACAGAGCATTCCTGTGCATCTCAAAAAACTTTAGCCTCAGTTTCCCAGCCACATCACCCACAGGGCCCTTATGCACAGCCAGACAGTTGTACCTGGAGGTAAAATTTCTAAGTGCTCTACAGTAATTTGGTTTTCTGAAACATTGGTTCCCCCTGCCAACTAGTCCCTGATTGAAGTAATATTTTACCTTGTTTGATAGATGTTTATAATGGTCACGCAGATAAGTAGTGTCTAATCTTTCATAAAATATTACAGGTACGCTTCATATTCATCCTAGCTGGGGCTTAGTCTCAAGATAGTTGTGCTTGATGCTTAACCAAAATGTGTTTCATTAGTGAATAAGGGGATATGCAATTCAAGGCCTGTTCCTGCTGTACTGTATTGCAAGCTGAAAGTGAGCTGTGTCTTTGCCAGCAGCTATGTGGCATGATAAACAGTCCAGTAGACTATCTATTTTCTTTTGAATAGGAAGGATTATCATTGATGGTATAGATATCGCTAAGCTACCCTTACAGACATTGAGATCCAGGCTGTCAATCATTCTACAAGATCCTATTTTATTCAGCGGAACAATCCGGTAAGCATTAAGCACCAGCAATAAAAAACATAAAAGAGTTATATGTTATTATATATTATAATTATACAATATAATGACTTTTACAGAGCTGCTGATAGCCAGCTGTTCAATTCCTGTTGTCTCAGTTGCAGTAGGGAGGACCACTGCCTTCTGAATTTGCTTTTTACCTACCCCTGCCACACTGCACCTTTCTGGTGCCTGAGCCTGGTCAGCACGCTGTTGGCATAAGTCATCCCAGAAAGTCACTATTTATTTTGCCAGGATCTAATAATCAGTTTATCTCACTGAGCAAATACCTATCACCACCCAGCACTTCCTGAAAAGCAGCACTGCACCAGCTAGTAGGGGGAAAAGTAACTGTTAACAGCTGAAACCAGGACACTCCTACATCTGTTTTCACCTGACTGCCTTAAAATATGAGATGCAGACTCTCAGAGAAAATGTAGACTTGAAAAATTAACGTAGAAAAAGAGAAAGCAGTAAAGCAATATAAGAAGTAATGGGGATGCTTGGGGTATTTTATCCTGGAACCTCTTATCCGTGTTGCTTTCTAGTTTTTGAGCCATTCTTTCATCTGTGAGACCAAACACCCTTCTCTTCCTCCTTCTCCGAGTGGTTGATGCAGTAGAAATAATGGCAAAAAGCTCCACAGTTTCCAGCAAATGTCCTTCCCTGTCTGTGGCATTTACCTTAGAAAGGAACATTACAATCCTCAGTGCACAGTTACACCACCTACAGTTACAGTTTCTACATATTAGTCATTAGAGTTCACTAAAAATGATACAGGCTTTTGTGGTTTGCTGATTCCATGCTAATACAGATCTCACGATTATCTCCTGCACTTGCCTGGAATAGAGCATGATTCATTCATGTCATGTGACTGTATGCCTTTGTTTTATTAATTAACCTATTAAAATTATTTAGGCCAGCATTGTTCACTCACAGCACATACAGTAGGAATAAAACATACAAATAAACTGTTACACATCATTGAATCTTTTATTTCCAACTATCATTCTATACAATGATAGGAGATTCCCATTTGTTGCTATCATTTCTGGGCCACAGCAAGCTAAAATACCATTCATCTATTCATAAGTCCAAGATTTGTTCAGTTGTACAGAAGACTTGCATTTCATATTTCAGTATGAAGCTTGATTGTTCTGTTTACCATTTATGTAGCAGTAAAGAACAGAGACACTGAATTTAAAAGGAGAGATGGTAGAAATCTGGCCTTTGTTAACAAATGTTAATTTGAACTGATCATATTCACAACTTTTTTTCTCTCCAAACGTTTTTCTAGTAAAACATAAGAATTTCTTCAGTTTATTCAGAACAAAATAAATTCTAAAACCACAGAGATCTGCAAAACAGAAAGTTTTTCAAATACTGCTCAGCTGAGAGTCAGATTTTGTTCCTAATCACATTGCTATAAATGTTGATGAGGTCTACAAAATTCAGAGCATTTATACCGATGATAAATCAGAATCAGCCCCAGATGTTGAGCACGTGATTCTGATTGTTTGCAGGTTTATTTCTAAGCGCACTATAAGAAGAAACATATTGTAGAAGTTTATATTGACTGATACCCTTTAATTACACATAACTGCAGGTTTAACTTGGACCCTGAGAAGAAGTGCACTGACAGCATGCTATGGGAAGCATTGGAAATAGCACAACTCAAGCATGTGGTGAAAGCGCTACCTGGGGGTCTAGGTAATAAGACTTTCTTCTTGAGAAAATTACTTCCAGTGTGCACAACATTCCTGTTTCACATTTTCTACGTATTAAAAAGGTAGCTGCTGAAGAAAAAAAGCTTTTTAGGTGACAGGAAGTGCTTGCCTGCAGGCAGAGGTGCTATATCCATCTCACTCCCCCACCAGCTGCTCCTGTGGGGCAGAATCCTGCTTCTATTCAAATAAATGATAAAATTATTATTTTATTTCAGTATGTCTTCGTCATTAAGCATTGGTTCTTGTGAATTCAAATAAGGTGCCAACAAGTCAAGTGTTACCTAGAATATGTTCTATTTTCCAAGTCATATCCAGGGAGGAAGATTTTTAAAGCTTAAAGGTGTGAATCATTCCACCATGAAGCAATCCAACCAACACCCCAAAACACACACAAATATATAAACAAAGAAAAACCTTAAAAATGGCAAGTTATACAATCTTTGGGTAAAGAAATTATGAATGTTACTTTGACAGGGGGATGCAGTAACAGTACCCTAAACTGCACATATTCCAGAGAAACTCACTCCTAAACATTCATAGTTACTTTGATGTCTAATAGATGTAAAGAATATAGTGAGACAGGAATAGTAGTGAGACAGTACTAGTTCTTCTGAGCAATGTAAATAAACAAGCAAAATGGGGTCACCAGGAGCTACAGACCTAGAATATGTTACTTTGAGAATCTTTACGCTGAAAGTGAGACATTATTTCCCAAGCATATGCTGTACTCTGATCTGACCCTCTTGTATACACACACACAGAGCACCTAAATACTGATTTTGTTATATCATTTCCAGATGCTATAGTCACAGAAGGGGGTGAAAACTTCAGCCAGGGGCAAAGACAGCTGTTCTGCCTAGCAAGGGCTTTTGTGCGGAAGACGAGCATCTTCATCATGGATGAAGCCACAGCATCTATTGACATGGCAACAGTGAGTTTGGACTGTTCCTGATTGCTTGTTTTCCTTGAGGGGGAGACAACCACTAATATGTGAATAAAAAGGTGGAAAGCAATTCTATCCACTCAGTAATATGCTTACACCATATTTAGTGCAGATGTGTTTACAAGTCCAAGATAGTTGTGAGTCATTGCTAACTAATCTAAAGAGCTTTTAAATCATTTTACTATGGGGTTAATAGTTATTTCAGCATCTCCTGCACTTAGAAAATGAAGCATGATTTTCATTGGTAGTTTGATATTCCAAAAAAAAAAAAAAAACAAAACTTTGTAAGGTCAGTGGGGATGGTCAGTGAAAGGTAAACTGGCAAGCAGACCAGCATGGTGAAGTCAGGAATTCTGAAGGCTTGAAAGTAGAGTCAAGAAAATAAACAGAGATATAGAAAAGGCATACTGGATTATTGCATTAATTGCCTGAAACTGCTAGGCAGATGTTAAAACACACAGTAATAGTGCACTGACTGGATTTTAGCCAAATGCATTCTTAGGGGTTCTTTTTTTTCCTTTGTTATGTTGTTATGGAAAATGTTTCAGTGTTCCTCATCCTAAGAATAAAGAATGTAATTGGAGGGGTTTATTTCAACAGCTACAATTTTTAATTCTGGCAGCCAAGTTAAAATACATTTTCAATTTTAATGCATTTAGGATATAGTTCCTCCCTTGAGATACATATCTAAAGAACAGGTAATAGCAATTAAAGGTATCTATGCTAGTGACATTTGTAGGCAGTTTGGTACACAACAAGGTTTCCTAAATAGCAAAGGATTAAGTACTTGTTGAGTGAGAACTATGTATGCTAAGACCATCTTGAATATCATCTACACTGCTATAATACGCCAGGTACACCGTACGTTTATCCCTGCCACCCCTTGGTGTTAGATGTCTCCAGTGTGCTGGGACATTCCTAGACTTGCAGCAGGGTGAAGAATGCAACACAGACGTGTCAGCATGCAGGCAGCATGGCAGCACCCTGAATTCACCTTTCCTCTCCTCACTATAAGTCTGAGGCCACGTTGGCAGGGATTCTGGGGCCAGAGCACAGCTCTCATGCTCTGAAGCCCAGAGGCAGTGGGGGTGGCAGGAGCAAGCAGGGCTAACTGGAGACCAGGCTCTGACTTAGTTCTAGCATGCAGTTAATTTTTCATTTCTGCAATGTAGGATCAATAAAAGCACAAAATAATCAGTGGTTACTCTTAGTGTCTGTGTGACTACCATGTGACTTCTGTTGTTTGAAAAGCAACAAATGTTTTTGTTTACACAGGAGAACATACTCCAGAAGGTAGTCATGACTGCGTTTGCTGACCGTACTGTGGTTACAATAGCAGTAAGTACAGTCTCTGCTGCTGTTCTAATGCAAACAAGAATCAAAAATGCCATATTGGTCAATTCTTATCAATGTTAATAAATGTGTTCATTTGGCTTTTTTTTTTTTAACTGTGTTTAATTTTAAGCTTTATCTTCCATTTTAAACTGTTTTATTAAAAACGTAACAGCTTCTCTCATGGGCTGTGTGAAGCTAAGTCCAACTGCCTGCAAGTGCATGTAATCCAAGTATGCAGTCTATTTTCTGTTACCTGTTTTAGGCTAATTTAAATTATAATATGACTTTGACTACTGTGAAATCTGAAGAAGTTTCATCAAGCTGCAATAATCATGTAACTAAGGACAAGTAAAATTATGTGATAGTTCTGCCACTGGAAAAAGCAATCGTGTTTCAGAATAAAAAAAATATAGAATCCTCCTAACCTTTAAAAATAAACATTCCATCCCTGTCGACAGTCGCTGAATTCAAGCTTGCATATTCTCAAAGTGATTATACAACGATCTTGAGCATCTATTGAAAAATTGTTTATGAAAGAGATTTGACCTGAATCAAAGTAACTGACTCAACAGATAACGTCAGAAGCAATACGTACCTTTCAGTCCTCTATTTCTAAAAATACACGTATTTCAGGAAGGCTAAATAAAGTCATTAGGCTTCTTAACATTTAAAAATTAAACACAAGTCAAAAAACCTATGCTCAAGAATCTTAAGCATCTTTTTGTTTTTACCTAGAAAATGTGTAATAGAAAAACCTGTTTATCTTATGGTATCCGTTCTGTGTGTCATTACGAAAAAAGCAAGGGAATCATAAACATGAGATTTCCTGATTTCTCTGCATGAAAATTCTGAGTTGCACTGCATCTGCATTTATGTATCTTTTCCTGTTTGTTTGGAAATAGGCTGAGAAAGTTTTATTGGTCTTCCACTCTCTTAGTGAAAGACTGAGAGAATTTTGAATTGCACAGTTCAGACAAACAGCACGTTGGAATAAACTTACTTGGAATGTTTTTACTTCCAAATGTAAAAGTGGTTTACAGCAGGTGGATTTGTATTCAAAGTATTCTGTAGTAGAAACATAACATGGGGGATTTTGGGGGGGTGGGGTTTAGTAGTAGTTTTGGCTTTTTGTATGTGTATTTTTATTTTGCTTGGTTTGGGTTGTGCTTGGGTTGTTGGTTTTTTTGTGGTTGGTTTGATTTTTTGTGGGGTTTTTTTTTTGTTTGTTTTTTCTGCAGAGAAAGCCATATAGTACTTGTTTGTGCTTAGGAAGAATAAGAATGGAAAGAGTACAGTATTGTGTCTGTATTATCATCTGTGTACTTAATCAGGATGGGAGCAATGATTGTGTTATACTGAAAGAGATCAGAAAACCAGGGCAGCAAGTATAGCTGGAATGTGGTATTTCAGTCCCCTCCCCCCTCTTGTAGGCTGAATAAATGTCACAGAAGGACTGCAGCAGAGATGAGATTTGTAGATGTCATCAGTGATTATTTTTATGGAACATCTGGCTAGGAAGACACAGAAGGAAATGCAAGAGTTGTTTTGGTACTGAGAGTGCCCAAGATCTCATTGGAAACCTTACGGGTGAAGAGTGAATAAGTAACAGGGTACATAGTATTCTAAGATTAAATATCCCTCCAAAGTAATGCAGACTCAAAAATCTGGTGCAGTTGGATTTCACATGTTAAAAAGTGGAATTCTTCAAAAATAAGAGAGCTTGCTAAAAAAAATTACCAAAAAATGGTAGGGAAAAAGAGCTAAAAGAAGAAGCAAGGAAAACTGAATCTGTCAGGGATCACAGCAATTACAGAAGGATTTGGATTTTATTAAAAAATCCCACAGCCAGTGTATGCTCTTTGTTAGGATAGAAAGAAGCTGGTGTGGCTAAACAAATGAAAAAAGATTATTAGAAACAAGAAGGCATTCTTGTAAAAGCTGAAGTCATAGCCAAATAAAGAAAATAGAAATTATCATAAGCTCTAGCATGTTACATGTGAAAAAGCAACAAGGCAGGCCAAAAAAAAAAAAGTATAAGAGCAGTTTCTGGAAGCCATCAAAGCTAATAGCAAATCCATGAATCCCTAAAACACACTGGGCGCAAGAAGTCTGTCAGTTTATAGGGCTATGTGATGATCAGTACCTGAAAAGAATGATCAAGAAAGATAACAGTATTGCAGAAAAGCTGAATTAATTATTTTCAGTATTAACTGTGGGGGAAAAAAATGGGGAGGTTTCTTCCTAATAAAATAATTAAATGCTAGGGCTTATTAGAAAAAGGGTGTAAGTCTATAGTTTACACAAACCTGTATAGTTTACACTTACCTGTGTAAGTCTATAGTTTACACATACCTTGAATAATGCACGTAGTTCCAGTCTCCTCATCCCCAGAATGATACGTTACAACTGAAAAATGTTGCAAAGAACAAGATGATCGGAGGTGGGGAACTGCTCCTTAAGGGGAGAGCAGCTGAGCAGGCTAGTCTTCTTCCGCCTGGAAGGACAATGTAAGGACATGTGAGAGAGGTCTGCAAAATCATGAGGCAAGGGGCATCAAGTGAAGCTCTGAGCAGCGAGGCCCAGAGCACACAAAATGAGATACTCGTGCAGTGGGGACCAAACCTGAAAAAATCTTTTCCGAAGGATGAGGATGCAAAATGTTTCTGAAAGCTCAAGAGAGATGTGGGAAAGGTCTTAAAGAAACACAGTCAGTTTTACAAATGGACAAACCACACCAAGCTCAGGAACCACCCTGACCTAGATGTAGTCCAGGCCTGGGAGAGTACCCTCGTGCAGTACTGTACTTGCCCACTCTTCCTGGCAACCTCCTTGTGGCAATGTTTGATGGAAGGACTTTGAGCTAGGGACACTGCAGTCTGAACCAATATGAATCTTCATAGGCAAGTACCTGTGTGCAGTTTAGGTACTTGAATATTCATGTGGTTCTTGGTGTGTAATGCTCTGCAGCATCTGCACAATAAATAAGGATGACAAGTAGCCTTAACTGAACTTGATAGGAAAATCAGTTTCTGGAACTCTGTCTTATCCAGGAATATATTTCATAGAATCCTGGAATATATTTCATAGAAACACTGAACTGGTATTTTGTTTATTCATTTTTCAGCACCGAGTGCACACGATCCTCAATGCGGATTTGGTTATTGTAATGAAGAGAGGGGTTATTTTGGAATATGACAAGCCTGAGGTTCTGCTAGAACAAGAAGACAGTGTCTTTGCTTCTTTTGTACAAGCAGATAAGTAATAAAAAATAATGAAGCATTTTAAAGTACAATTGTATTATTTTCTAAAAATGTAAAATACCTGTAAATAAATACTATTTCATAATTGAGGTTTTCCTTTTTTAATAAAATGAGCCAATTTTCTCCATCTGAAGTATTAATGAATTAACCATCTACTTTCCTTTTTTTGCATACTACTCTTGTTTTTATTTGCCACCATGAAATATGGTTGGAAAAAACCTACATGGGTGAAATACGACAGGATGCACATCAAGCAAGCATGGCCAGAATTGAGTTTTTATGTAAATATTAAACTTCTCCTACCATTTTATTAACCTGTTACTTTTTATGTGTGATAGCCTTACTGTAGATAATGCTTATGACTGACTAAATGCATAAAGAAAAATTATATACCAAAGGTATTTCTAAAAAGCTTGTATCTCTTTTAATCATATGACTCTGTAAAGCTTTAATATCTAAACATAAAATCTATTTTAAAAAAGTTACATTGTGGTTTATTGATAGTGCCTGTGTCTGATGGTCTCTCCTTTAATGCCATTTAGCAATTAGTCACAATCCGATTCCTTTAGTCTTTCTTAGGCTACTTCACTTCTACCCCCACTGAATAATATTATAGTGATTCCAAATGAGATTGAGCCTGACTGGCTCCCAAACTGTGAAGAAGCTAAGAGCAGGCAGGCTGTGATAAAGTATCACTGCTTAATGTCCACTGTTTCCAGACCAGTGCAGATGTACCAATTCATCTGGAAATCATCCCTCCAAGTCTGGTAAATAAACTGTATTAAATCGTTCACTGTGTCTCGGAGCCATGTAAGCTTGACTCATCCTCTCCTAGTTTCATATATTTCACCCACTGTCGCACTTACCGATAAATTATGGATACTTACTAAGATAGCTTATAAGTACCAAAATTACCCTAACTTGGCTAGACAGCTACTTATCCGTGCCCTCTTGATTCATTGTGACAGTCACTCCAGGATTTACTAATTATTAAGAGGTTAGAATGTCAATAACCCAATGGAAGGCTGCAATGAATTTTTCACTATTACTCTTTTTATGGCAACTTTGGTTTTACATCCATTTTTGTCCTTTTTCCCATTTTGAAGAATTCCTAGCACTTGGGAAAAATCATTTGTTCTTTTTTCTCCTTTAGCCTGCTCAATTAATTTGGAATCTGGTTTTTGAATGCTTTATTTTTTAGAAAAATACGCCTCAGTGTTGTCACGGGATACGTGGTATTTTTAATGCATTACTTCTAGTGCTGAAACTACAAAAACTGAAGAACTGTTATTGCTGTTTAAGTAGTGCTATCAATTCCAGAGCACAGTATTTGCAGCATCTGCCTGCTATTATTTCTGTAATACCTAAGGGCATTAAACCGCTGCCTGAGAACCAGCAGGAGTGTAGGATGAACAGTGATAAAAGGAGGGAGATAGAATACACTTATGCAGATAAAATGCATGACTTCTGTCACTGCCTGCTGCAGATGAAGAAGAAAAGGTGCAGTTGGGAGGTAACTCCTCCAGGGACTCATTTGCTTGGTAGTGTCAAAATAAAAACAGCTGCAGAACTATTGGTGTGTTTTCACACTGCGATACAAGGGACACATTAGGGCTAAGAGGGAAGAGATGGGAGATAGGTGACTATCCTTCCAGGGTAGCAGAAGAGCTCAGTCAACACAGAGGAGGTTTCTACTACAGCTAATATGCATGCTTGTCTCCTAGACGCCCAGTACTGGTCTAAGGCAAGATCTCATCCTGTAAAAACTTAGGGAGACCACCACCCTACAGAACATCTCAAACTCATGCTGCAGAGAGAGATTTTCAGAAGTTTTGCAACCATCTGTGGAAGATAAAGTGAGGTTTCATATGCTTTTAATAAAGTGCCTGGAATTTGACACTGCAATTTGGACTAGCTCCTATTCCACAAGCCTCTGACAATCTTACCTGGAAAGGAATGCAAGGGAGTAAAGGACACAGCATGTCACTAAGACAACAGCATTACATCTTGAGGTATTAAGAAATAAGAACACAAAGTACAAGTGTCATACATTTCCATCATCAGTGGGGCTTGTATTTCACAAAGCAGCATTGCAGGAGGGGAGGAAGGGTTGGTTCATACCCACCAGTTATGTATCTTTTGAATGGTACCACACTGCTGGATAAGTATGTGTGAACAGGGAGGCCTCTTAGCTGCCACTTGGACAGAATACACTTCACATTTCCTCAGCATGTTTTATCTAGTCTGCTTTATATGGGGCCAAGTCCCAGGGAGTTCCTGCCCCCTAACTCCAAAGGGTTAGAGTCTCACCATAACCAGAAGCAGTATCCAAGAAAATTATTCCATGGTGGGAGGCTCACAGCCATTATCTGAGTCATTAAAGCTGTTACCTTGAGGAAGGTGGTCCAGAAGTCATTATTAAATCAGGTTCACAAATGTATTTTGCATGGCAGTGAAGCATTACTAAGCAAAGTGCTGTACTAAAATGGGTGCAAGACAGCTCCAGAGCAGCCATGTGAAGCTGCTGAGGGGAGCTGCCATGTCCAGACTTTCATTCCTCCTCTGGGATGGGTCTTGGCTGGGTCCCAAAGGTGTTAGTGGGATAGGCTGCCTGTGGAGACGCAACCTGAGTCTGTTTTTTTTCTTTCTTTCTACAAATGCTCCTGTTATACAAAAACCTTTATAGCATTTATTCCCTTGTCTTAGTGTGGCTATTTCATACCCTTCTACTTATTTCTGAGGGAACATAGCACGCCTGCTACATTAGCCCTCTTACTAGTTCTGCTCATGCCTTCCCCTCTGGCTTTGCATAACCAGCTTGGATCTCTTATTCCGTCTACCCACTCTCACAGAATGGTGATTTGTGAGGCTAATTCATGTTAGGCTAACACTGCACAGCCTTTGAAAGAAAGGTCTGCTTCTAAAGGCAGAGTAACACCACAGTGCCAACTAAATTTTAATTTAAGTTACAGCAGTATCTTATTTGATAGCCATTAAAGTTTGGATAATTCAGAGCAGAGGGGAGTATTCAAATGTAAAACCTATTTTGTGGGTGGAAAAAGTTACCCTCCAAGATTCTATACTACAGAGTGGGATTGTTCATTCCTGTGAGCCCAATTTGCTCAGCAGCTCTTAACACAAATATGTTGGCTCACTCAGAAGATCTGTCACTTTTTTATATTAAGTATCTGTTACTTGATCCACAAAGACAGGGCTTGTTTTAATTCTGCTCTAGAAATTCCTCAGCTGAAGCCACTTGCTTTGCTGTCCTATCTCAGCAAATAAGTGCTCAGAGGTGAAGAAAAAGAAGTAAGTGGCAAATGACAGTCCCAATAAAGAACAGAAGTGGAAACAAGGGAACACCCTTCTAGCCTTACAGAGTTCAGGATCCCTAAAGCCAGTGTGGTGACTGTTCAGGAAACACCCCTTGTTGTAGCAGGCTCCATGCATCAGGCCTAGCACCAGACTATGAAGCAATTTACCTTTCCCTTTAAAACACTCCTGCCCAACACAGGTTTTTTTCATTCCACATCCACGTACTTACCGCCCTCTGGAGGAAAAGGTACGGAATAAAACAACGATTAGAAAAAGAGTAAGGAAGAAATGGCCAGAAAGACCTGACTGCCTCTTGAACACTTAAGGTGCATCTCTGCAAAACTGTGTGAAATGATACTTATGAACTGCAACGGTGTTATAGAGCCTCTTTATGCTCACTTCAAAATGATGGAAGTAACTATGAGCTGCCATCAGCTGGAGAACCACACTTTTGACAAGGAAATCTCCGCATTTCTTCAGACATTTGTGGATTTTAAAATGTTTAGAAAAAAACTAAAAAAATTACCATTTTTTAAGTTATATATATAAATCATGTACTTTAAGTGTAGGTGTAGGTGACATTCACAGTAAGCACACAAAAAATGTCTAGCTCACAAAGTAATACAGAAAATGGAAAGATATCTTTGGCTAAGCTCAGTGGCATGGCGGCCAGGTGCTAGGGCATCTTGTTGTTATCTTAATTTTATTTATCAAAGCAGCAACAAACATGACCCAGAACAAGAGACGGCATGTAATATTGGGAAACTGACCCCTCTGCAAGTAATGAATGTGTCCAAGGACACACAACTCTTCATACATAAAAAGTAGCAATAGTCTAAAGTAATAGTGATCTTTTAAGACTTATAACAACTGCTCGGAGAGGTCAGATAGTGATTACTTAAAACTACTGTTCTGAAGTGCCTAGGTGAGCCACTGTAAGCAGCTGTAGGTGGTGAAAGTTGATTTCAGCCCCAACTGGCTGGCTCCCAACCATCAAATGTGCAATTGCCTTGCCCAGGCAACCAATGCCAGTAACTGCTTACAGTGTGTACCAAAGCATTCGGAGCCAAAACTGAAGAGAAAGCCCATGGACACACACAATTAGAAAAATGTAATCATGAATGCACTGGTAGTAAATAAAAACCTCATATCCGGAATATCCCAGGATGGTTTAGCAATTCTACAATGCTGGTGCCTAAACTGAAATAAACCCCAAATATTTAAATCTGAGTAGGTAAACACATGAATGAGAATACTGCTATTTAACAGTGGAGCAGTCACATAACAGTGTTTTTAAATAACGCACCTTGTCCCACAGATACCTCCACATGCACATGTATGTACACACACAGAGACATCACACTGCCACACACAGGTTTCCTAGCTCCCTGTCCCCTTTCGCTGGCGATTTTGATGTCTGTCTGGACGGTTCTGCCAGTGTGGGTTAACCATCTGCAGACAGACCACTCTTTTGCAAGCTGTACCGCTATCTGCACAGCAGACATTCTCCCGAGCAGCCAGAGCTCACGTTTCATGAGCTCCTTCTGTCAGAAAAATCCTTCCTTGGTCAAAGCTAAATAACTCCAGCAAATTTTATGAGCAGGACTGAGACCCTTTACTTCTAGGTCTCTGTTTAACCACGCATCCTGGACTTGGCCTCTTCAGGCAAATTTCCTCCCACTGCCTGCCAGGCTCATCAGACAAACGCTTTTCCCACACTCCCAGAAAGACAGATGTGCAAGTGAATTTCAGGGTTTTTTTTCCACTGAAAACCAACCCAGTCCTATTTTGTGTTCTGTTTCACAGAACGACTGCCCAACCTGTGTGTGGTGAAACCGCACCACCCCACTAACTTCCGCCACTGCTAACGGAAGGAATCCAGGTACTGCCAGAAAACCCATCCTGGAACAAACACAGAAACCGCGGCCGAAGCCAGACCTCCCCCTTCCTCAGGGGAAAAAATAATAGTAATTAAAAGAATGAAAAGCCCCACACCACCACTGAGGTAAAGAGGTGAAGAACGCACCCAGCGCTCACCGGGGAGCAATCCGGGACTCGGATTCCCCCTTCCCTTCCCTGCAGGGCGACGGTTTTTAACCGCCTTCCGTTGCCACCGTCGCTCAACGACCGTTACGCGGCGGTACCCGCGGCTCCTCCGCACACAGGCGCGTGGGACCGCCTCAGCCCCAGTCCCTCCGCTGCGAGGAGCCAGCACCCGCTCGGGGTCCGCAATACCGAGGCCCAGCAGAGGCCGACCGCTGCTCCCCACGCCGCTTCCCGACCGCCGACTCGTACTTGGGCGGCGCCGCCTGGCGGCCGCCGCGCTCCCGTGCCCGGATACGGCGGGGGCTGCAGCGGCGCCGTGCGCCCGCTCGGCCCCGTGGTGCGGTCGTCCCCTGCTTCCCCCGCCGTGCCTTCCCTCCCACCCCCGGCAGAGCGGCGGCTGCATGGGGCGGCGCTGAGCGGCGGCGGCGGGCAGCCATGCTGTCGAGGAAGGGGATCATCCCCGAGGAGTACGTGCTGACCCGGCTGGCGGAGGATGTGCCGGATCATGCCCGGTATCGCGCACGGGAGCGTCGGGCGCGTTTTGTGGGCAAGAACGGTGCCTGCAACGTGGCCCATAAAAACATCCGGGAGCAGGGACGCTTTCTTCAGGACGTCTTCACCACCCTGGTAGACCTCAAGTGGCATCACACGCTGCTCATCTTCACCATGTCCTTCCTCTGCAGCTGGTTGCTCTTCGGCATGGTGTGGTGGCTCATCGCTTTCGCCCACGGAGACCTGGATCACAGCACCCGGCTGCAGCGTGACCCCAGAGAAGGGGTAGAAGGGGCCCCGGCCAGCTTTGTTCCCTGCGTGACCAGCATCCACTCCTTCACCTCTGCCTTCCTCTTCTCCATCGAGGTGCAGGTGACGATTGGCTTTGGGGGACGCATGGTGACAGAGGAGTGTCCCGCCGCCATCCTGGTGCTGATTGTGCAGAACATCGTGGGGCTGGTGATCAATGCCATCATGCTGGGCTGCATCTTCATGAAGACCTCACAAGCCCACCGCCGAGCTGAGACCCTCATCTTCAGCAAGCACGCGGTCATCGCCCTGCGGGAGGGCAAGCTCTGCTTCATGCTGCGGGTGGGGGACCTCCGGAAGAGCATGATCATCAGCGCCACCATCCGCATGCAGGTGGTGAAGAAGACCACCAGCCTGGAGGGGGAGGTGGTGCCCCTCAACCAGATAGACATCCAGATGGAGAACCCTGTGGGGGGCAACAGCATCTTCCTCGTCTCACCACTCATTATCTACCACGTGATAGACAAGAACAGTCCTCTCTACGACATCTCCCCTGTAAACCTTCACCACCATGAGGACCTGGAGATCATCGTCATCTTGGAAGGGGTGGTGGAGACCACTGGCATCACCACTCAAGCCAGAACCTCCTACCTGGCAGATGAAATTCTCTGGGGTCAAAGGTTTGTGCCCATTGTGGCAGAGGAAGATGGGCGATACTCTGTGGACTACTCTAAATTTGGCAACACAGTGAAAGTGCCCACCCCTTCGTGTACTGCTAGGCAGCTGGAGGAGGACAAGAGCATTATGGATACCATGCCGTTTTCCCCTAAAGGCACAATAAGGAAGAGGTCTGTGAAACTAAAGCCCAAGTTTACCTTAAGCGATGAGCCTTCCTGATGCCTTTTGACTGGGAAACTCTGTTAGGGCTTTGTGTCTGAAAGATCCCATAAACTCAAAACACTGAGGTGGCCTCTTACTTTTTTTTAAATTCAGGTTGGTAGCACAAGGTATGTTCTGATGTTATTTATTGTGGGATAAATCTAAAGCTAATTCTATTTTTTTAAGTGGGAGAGATTTCAATCAGCACTGGGAGTAGGGAAAACATGGTCTCCAGCTTTAAATTTCAGTTGAGACTGTTGTATTTAATTGCACGATCATTTTGCATTGATTCATCTGCAGGTAATGACGTATTTTCTCAAAAAATAAATGTATATTTATCCTCAGAGTTTGCAGTACCTAGGGTCTTGCAGTGTCCTCAAGTCAGTAGTTTTTAACTGTTTTTTTCTAACTTGAACAATCAATATAGCAAAATAAAATATGAATAATTAATAAAGTAGGCTGGATTTTAATGATAACAAAAGGGTCAGGCAATGTTATGTATGATACAAGACCAGATCTGGAAATGTCTCTGTTTTATGCTCTTTATGTCTCAAAGAAATTAACTGCCTGATTTGCTTTGTCCATATTGTATGGAGCCACTCCTATCACATGCAAAAGAAATGTAGTTGAATATCTGCTTTTGTTTATATTATAACCCTTTACACTTCCAAAAGAAAACATTCAGGAATACCTTTTTGGACTGTACATTTCTGATGGTAAGCAATGCTTTGCCTTTAGAAAGAGTAGTGGTTAATAAAACAGCTGTCATTAATTATAAATAGGAAAAAATCTGTATTCTGATTTCTAAAAGAAGAGAAGCAACTTCACACACATACACACAGAGAGCCACATGGCAATAGGATCTCAATAAAAATAATCTAATCTCTCCCCTAGGTCAGAGTGAATACTATTGGATAATTAGGGAACAGACAAAGATACTTTAAATGAAAGGGCAGTGCTGAATGCTGGAATTCTGTCTGCATGCAGTAAGCAAAACCTTTCACTCCTTTCCTTTTTGTAAAAGAAGTCCAGATTCTTGTGCTTAAGGAAAGGAGAGATGCGTAAGACAGTGTGGTCGCTTCCGGGATGCTTTGTCACCAAACATACACCTGCTGAGGAAACTATTCCCTTTCCGTTTACATCCTGACCTCCCTACACAGCAAGTGCCTGCCTTGGTTTTTAGCAGAATGCAAGATCTAGTATTTACCAGCAACACTGAAGGAGCCATGTTCAGCCCCTCAGTTCCGCAGTGACAAGAGGAGTGATTTCCTTTTACATACTCTTGCAAATCCGCTATCTGGGGATATTAGTAACATCAGCAATTTTATTTCTATGCAGCGATATTAGGATATAGTAGCAGTATTAACTGCAGTGTGCTATTAACAGGGCAAACTGCCACTTAAAAAAAGGTAACGTTGTCCAAATAAAACCTAAATAAGCATCACAGATTTGACCCAACACCTGGTTACAAGCTGTGCAGAGGCACCAAGTTACTTCCAACTTATTTAAGGAGCTTCTAGTATCAAGTTCTTGTATTTTGCATAGTTCACAGCATACACCTAGATGGTTTGTTTTAGCAATAATGCGGCAAATATTTGAATGCCGTGTCAGTGTAACAATATGCCAAACTCATTCAAAAGCATGACAAAACTTCCATATTGACTACGGAAAATTTTAAGGCATCTATAATAAAATTAAATAATGTTTGGATAAATTCAAAGTTTGTTTTAAAATTATAAAATAGTAATTCTATTTTCAATATTTATATATTTCAGTTTATGAAGACCTTTTGACTACGAGTTAAAAGAATATATGCCTGTTCAGATTTCAGATTCCCAATACACCAATAATATTCTGTGAACAGCTCTGAAAATGTAATGCTTCACAATGAAAAGACAGTCAAACTAGCATTAACAAGCAGTCAGCAAAGAAAATTTGGAAAGGCCTATTTTACATTTGTAATCATAAAACTACCTTTTTTTATATAGTAGGGAATAATTAAATCCTTTTGATGATTAAACTTCTTCTGTAAGATTGAGTCTAACTGTCACATTCTTTTCCAGATTTCCCTTTTAGTGCTTCTGTTCCATCTCCCACTGCCTATCAGAGGGGCACTTACAGTAGGGCTGTTTGCCTTTCCTAGACACCTTTGTCCCTTTGAAAGTTCATTGTTCTTTATCACTTGTCGCAATACCACTGCTCTATTCTTATTAGAGTCACAGACAAAATATTGGAGTTAGCTTTCCAGTGACTTGAAATGATTGGTTTCTCTCTAGTCTCTTTAGTGCCCTATTTCAATGTGTAAGACACAGCTTGAGGTGCTCACATAAAACCTTTTCAGCTCTGGTAGCTTTTTAAAGCTGTTTTCAAGATGTGACCCAAATGTGAAGCAGTTTCAGGAGCACTACCATGCAACTATTTTCAGGAGCTGATGCAAGCCTCTTTTTCCCTAAGGGAAATCTATGCAACAGAGAGGTAGAAAAATCCATTTCTTCACTGTGAGATGGAGGGGAAAGACTGGAGGAAACAGCTTGTATTCGCTGGGCTGCTTTCAGGACCACCTTTTGTTACTTCTTTTACAGGTATCTGCACAATTTCCTGCAGTCTTGCAATAAATAGGCATCATAATATTATGATTAAGGCAGGATTTGTACTATTAAAATCACCGTGGTGGATTACGTCAGTCAAAGTGTTGGTGATTTTGAATTCAGGAATCTTGTAATTTTAAATCCCTCTGTCCTTTCACCATTTAAAATATTCAGAAGCATTCTGGGGGTAGAGCAAGGAAGAGTAAGTGTATTTATTTTGTTCTAGGGATATTACTTCTTTGTGAGGATCTTTTATTTTGTCATTTACAAAGTATTTGGGAATGCAAATATCTGAAATTGTCTTCAAGTGGTACTTGTGCTGACCGCCCCCATTCTCTGTAGGAAGGTTCTGAAGAAGACGTCAGCGCTGTCATTTGATGTAGAAAAGTCCTCATTCTTAGCGATGGGCAAATGCTGCATTTTTCACAGTTGTCCAAAGTGAGTGGGCTTTTGAACTTTCTTTCTCAGCCTATGTCGTTTTTTGGTAGGTGGTATTGCACCTGGGATCCTGCCAAACAGCTAGCGGAGTGTGCTGTGACTTCCACTGCCGGTACCTCTCCACATGTGCTCTGCACAGAAACCAGTGTGAGGGAAGTAGGAGGCTACTTGCTCAGCAGCTTGCCCTGAGTGAGGGGAGGACATGGACACAAAAAATGGGAAGCTGCAGGTTTTGTAGAGACTGATTGCTGAGTTTAGGGTCTGGTGTAACCAGCTGTGTCCATGGGAATTGCTTTCGTGTGATTCAGAGTCTGGAGGTCATTATCAGTTTATACTCAGTCCACACTGTTTAGTACATTCAAACTGGAATTTGTTAAGCTGTTTGGATGGACAGAAGGATCACAGAACTTATTATCAGAAATAGAGACTGGAGAACACTTAAGTTATATGCCACAGTTTAAAATACTTGTAGTGACTGCTGGTGAGAACACAGCAACTGGGAATATCAGTTTCATGTTGCTTTTCGTAATGAAATCAAGTGGCATATGTATGCAAAATAGAGTATAACAAGGTTTGACCTTGTCTCTTTATCATGCAAAGCACGTGATAAGTACAGTATTATAGCAGTATACTTCAGTAGGACAATGTCCCTGTAAAATAGATACAAACCAGAAGTGAACTCAAAAGGCTGCATATGAAGGCAGAAGAAGGTGAGGGACAAAAAAACCCAGTATTTAAATCCACAAGTGACACAGTGGGAAGACAATGTCAAGAAGTAACAAACTATTTTCTTTTGAAGCTGTTTGCACCAGCAGAGGTCTGACGATGCCGAGGTAAGAGATCAGAGGCCTAAAAAGCAGATATGAGAGGCTGGTATAAAAGTCTTTAACAAGGCCAAGGTTTACGTGCTAGCATAGATTAGCAGTGGGGTTAATGTCAAAATTCAGTCATCCCTGTAAGGCGAGACTGTGGGCTGGACATGATTTGCATTGCTCAATCCAGTGGGTAAATATTGCTTCATGTTGAGCAAGGTACAGGTCACAGCACAGCCCTGTTGGAATCAGTGTTAGGAGGGCTCTGTGGCAACTGATCCTAGTGATTAGTTATTTATTAATAGTTAATAATATCAATCTAATGAATAGTAGTTCATTGAAAAGGGAAGTTTCTTTATGTTTTCCTTCCTCTTCCACTCTTTTTTTTTTTTTTGTATATTGGTCACCCCTAAAGGTAATTATTGTAGGTCTGCTAGCACAGATTGTTTTCATTTGAGATAAAGCACAAGAATGCTTTGGGAAATAAAATACAAAAATAAAACAGATATTGGAAACCTAATATCCATTGTGAAATTGCCAAGCTTGCAACTTTCACAGGGGTTCCTTGTACAGAGCAAGTAAATACCTATTCCTAGGAACTGGATATTAATAAACTACCATAGATTATATTCCCTGTTGTTCATTCTGCAGGTCCCTGTGGAAGGGAAAATGGTTTAGCTCTTCAAGTTAGGATTCAGGAGAAAAGAAGGTTCAAAATCATTGCATTTTAGGCTCCCTGGTTACAACTTTCTGCCTCTGGTGTTTCTCTCTCTGCTACTAAAAGTAAGCAGAGTCAATGCTCTTTGCAGTGCATGTTCCTGTGTGGCACTGCATTCACCCAGGGCCAGCTTCCCAATTCCAAGGTGGACTTCTCAAACCCACCAGCCATGACCCAAGGTTCCTGGAAGGCAGCAGAAAAAATCCCACCTATTTCAGTGGATTTTTTGATCAAAGGACATAATCTGCCAACCTGCTGAAAGCATGTACTGCAGCAGAAAGAGGGATTTAATCAGCACTGCAGACCTTGGTCAAGCAAAACTGCTGCTTGAGTTGAGAGGACCCTTGTGTGAAGGAGACCTTGGGTAAACTGGACCAGAACAGGCGGTGGAACGTGTGCTTGGTGTGGCTGGTGACTGTCTCACTGCCTGTAAAAAATGAATCATTGTACTATTTTTGATTCAGCAACAGGAGAATGATATGTGATACAAACCTCCACACCCTCCCAAGGAGAACTATTAAAAGAGCAGAAGACATTCTTGAGAGGTTGCAGATACTCCTGCCTCCATCTTGCTCTTAGCACTGCTGGGTGCCTACAGGAGAGGATCATATGCTGCATGTTTTCCTGGCTTACTCCCCTATTTGAATACATAGTGTGACTTTAAAGACTCATCACAGGGAAATGACTCAGTTTTAAAGTAATTTTCAAAAATCATAACCTCATCAATCAAAAATCGGTCCCTCTTCACTTCTTGCCCCGTCAACCTTTATGCCAGACTTACTTACTGAGTTTAAATGCAGTTGGAACTCCATGAGAAGTTTGCTACCTTGCTCCCTTACTGCAAACCTGAGTAGCCTTAAATAATCAATCCTGTCTGAACTGGAGGAGGCCCAGAGGCTTTGTAGTAGTGGCCTCACAGAGGAACGTGTTTTCTTTTTCCTCCCTTCAGAGGTGCTGGTGCCTGCCCTGGCAGCTGGCATCAAGCATCCCACCCCATCCTTCCCCATCTCTCTGCCCCTGCTGCCATTAACAGTGGTGAGGCCCTGAGCTAGGAATACAGCTGTTATGTGCTATGACAGGAGGTGGGAGCTGCCCTTCTCCTTCCTTAGCCTTGACTCATTGACTGTTTTAAGTAGCAAATACCTGCTTATTGTTTTGCATTTATGCTTTCTCTGCCCAGCAGAGGACAGGCAAAGTGTACAAATAGCATTGCTGCTGTTATAGTCACAATAATGTTATTCCTGGGCAGAGCTGAGCGCAGAGGTTGACAGTGAGCATCAATTCCAGCAGCAGGAGTCCTTGGCTTCAGTGAGCTTTAGATCAGGCTCCCCTGTTCAGTCCTGGGCTTTATATCCAAGAGAGCTTGCCAGGGAGCTCATTGGCACCAGGATTTTCCTCTTAGGAATTGATACTATTACGTTAATGGGATGGGCAGCTGACCCCTGAAGATATTTAGAAGATATGTAGGCATAGCGCTTAAGGACACGGTTTAGTGGTGAAGGTAGTGCTATATTATGGCTAGATTCAATGATCGCAGAATCAATTAGTTTGGAAAAGACCTTTAAGATCATCAAGCCCAACCATTACTCCAGGACTGCCAAATCCATCACTAAACCACACTGCTAAAGGCCTCATCTACATGGTTTTTGAACACTTTTGGGAACAGTGATTCCATCACTGCTCTGGGCAGCCTGTTCCAATGCCTGACCACTGTTTTGGTGAAGAAATTTTCTTAAGGTCTCTTCCAACCTAAATAATTCTAAGTTCTTGCTGCCTCCTGGTAAGCGCATAGAAGTAATGCGAACAGTATTTTCTGTATCCTGCCTTGGTCCCAGGTGCATTTTTTCCAGCATTGTTAGCTCTCCTGTAAGACTTGAAAAAAAAGTTACTAAGATAATGCTTCTTTCATGGGATGGGTGAGGAAGAGCAGTGAGATGAGCTGGAAGACTGCGTGAATTTTGTTGGAGTGGAGTGCCCAGAGAGCAGCTTCCTTATGTAAAATAGTGGTAAATTTTGACCTTATGGGTAAAGAAGCTACCCTATGCAGCCATCCCCAGGGATGTTTTAGAAGATGACTAGTACTCTGTGGGTGTGCTGATCACTGAATATGCAAGGGTGGCTTGATTTTAAAGAACACATGACTGGCTTCACGCACCATGGAGAAAGCTCATGCTTGCTGAGCATTTATCTAGAATTATAGGCAGTAAACAGCTATTTTCCAAAGACAGTCTCTATCTTTTGAAATGTCTCTGTAGAAAGTAGCCATCATTTTCTTGCAGGTTTTCTTCTATCAAGTGTTGTCTAGACATCCAGAGCTGAAATCTTTACATTTAGAATCCACCTGCTTTACTAAATGGGTGCATTTGATACTGATATTTGATCACTCAGTTCGAAAGACTGTTCTTTTGTGCATCTTCTTTTAATTGTGGCAAAGCTGTATTCCTTTATTTGTTTGGAGGGTTTTTTCCTACCTATTTTGCTCATTACTATACATAGCCTGAAAATTATGTTCCTTCTGTTGTGTTCTTCAACAGCATTTAAGGAAAAAAATAAGTTAATAAGTTAAAGTTCCACAGCATGCCATAGCCCTCTGACTCGCAGTCAGAGCAGTTCAATTACTATACTAGCATTCAAGATAATTCAGTGGCATCACAAGTGTTTGTACTGCTATGTGCAGATCTGTCTTCACTGAAGAGACACCATTTCTTTTGTTAAGTGAAGCTCAATCAAGTTTTAAAATGTAGGCATCCTCAAAAGTTTCATCTTCAGTAGAAACCTCGCATCTGATCCTACATTCTTTGCTTTGCAAGTTACACAGGGAATGAAAACGGATCCATCCTTATAGTCCTTACTTTCTACTTCTTCTTCAGTTGGGAACAGTCCCTTAAACCAGGGAATTAATCTTGCCCTCTTCCTCCTCCAGATACACAGCACTGAAGTGTCATGTCCACACTAGCCTTTGGATGTGCTGTAAGACACTTAATTTTCAAAATGGTAGCTGTTTCTTGACTAGATTGACCAGAATCCTTGATTTTATTTTTTTCAGAGAGAAGAGGATAAAAGTCTTGACACATTTATGAAATAAAGTCTTGATACATTTATGGAGTGCACTCTTGACACATTTATGGAGGGGTTTTGGTGCCGTGTCAGCTGAGTGGTTTGTGTTCTACTATTTAAACTGTAATTTTCACATTTCACTGATGTCCCATAATATTAAATAGCTACCCGAAGGGAAGAGCATAAATATAACTCCCTACCTGCTTATTCCCCTTGTTTGGACTTGGCCTTGAGCAGGCCCAGTGTGAAACTTGAGTGTTTAAAAACCCCTGTAACTCTGTGAACCTCTGCCTTGACTGCCAGAGATCCCTTACTGCCTCGTTCAGGTGACTTCCCTATCGCAAAAAAGTAACTTGGGGACAACTTCTTTAGTGGCAGCAGACAATATACACGATGCCTACTTTTTTGCCCCTTCTCCACACACATTGCTGATCCCAAACCTAGAGTCCTGTCACCTTCCAGTGATGCTTGACTGGTGAGGCAAGAATCATGCTCAGGAATGATATTATCAGAGTGGCCTTGACTGTTTTGTGCTGTTATAAAGCTAATACTTTAAAGGTTCTGTGTGGCTCTGATTTGCAGTCACAGTTCATTAGCAGCCCTGTTTGTTAGGTTATTCCGTAAAGTAGGAAGAAATACAATTTGTTGCAATGGCAATAATCTTATACTGACCTATCATAACAGAACTTAATGTATCCAGAGAAAAAGCGACAATCTTGCATTAAAAAGTATTGCCACATGTACACCACTCCACAAATATTTTGGTAGTTTGTTCTTATTACTCAATATTCAGTAATCGCTAGTTTTCACATTGACTCTCAGAAACTACTCCAAAGTGTGTTAAATCCAACAGATGTCTTCTTACTGACTTAAAAAAAAAGTATATATGGATGCAGTTCAGAGGATGCTGGCTAAAATGCTGGGCTGGCTCTCACATTTCATTAATTTTTCTGAAACAGTTTAAATTTAAGGAGTACCGATCAGCTTTAGTTGAGAGGTTTGATTTTATCCTTAGTGAGTTACAGGGGGAAAGTTCTGTTTGTTAGCTAATTTTTATAGTTTATTCAATGCATAACTGTGGGATGGCTATTCTGAAAAATAGAAATACTTCCTTAAAGATTTTATCTACTCTAGATAAGAATCCAACACCTCTAATAACTTTGTGGGGTGTCTTATTCCCTTATCCAGGCACACTAAAAAAGCTTGACTACTTGCAAACTACTAACCAAATTTAAACTAACTTCTAAGAGATAAGAAACAATAATAAAACAATAGTTTACCCACAAGCTTGAGCTGAAAGGCTTGTTCTACACACTGTTGTTGCTGAATGAAAAATCTCACCTCTTAATATATTGTCAGATGCCTTTGGAGAAAACTATAGTTTTCTCATACAAAAATATAATCCATTTTCTCCAGTATTAATTTTTATGGCTTGGTTGGCTTCAGGTAACTGTCCAATTTTTGTGGTTCTGATACATTCATACAATGCTTGATGTTGTAAGGTACAAAATTTGATATGAGAAGTTCAAGTCTTATGAACTGTTTCTGGTAAGAATTTCTCTTACCTCAGAGACAACAGGAGACTTTGCTAAAGCAAGACAGAAAGTCTTCCATTAAAAAGCTGCTGCAGTAAAATACTTCTGGGATGCTAAGTTGAGTGATTTATTGCAGAAGAAAGAATTGCACAGAACAAAAGTATGCGCCTACTGTTCTTTGAGTGCTCTGTACCTGGACTCAGTAAGACATTGCACTTACACACATGCATACCTAGTGTGTCATACTGCATATATCAAAAGAAGAAATTTTGCTCTTGGTGAAAGAATGTGGGGTTTTTTTGTTGTTTTTCTGCCAGCAAGGATACGACCAAAGTATCAGCCCCATCAACAAGATGGCAGTCAAGCACTTCTGTCAAGCAGGCTGCTCACCCTACTGAAATATTCTGTTACTTTGCTACAGAATAAGAGAAGATCTTTAGTTTGAGAACAAACTAGTTAAGCAGTAAATGCCAGGTAAAGGTTTGATGCTAACACTCCTCAAGTACGAAGCTGAAAAGCTATATTGCTTTCTTGCCACTGGAACTTTACAACAGGGTAAGTAAATACAAAATTACATCTTGTGGTTGAGAGGAGAGAGGGAAAATGAAATTGCTCCTGTCAGATGTGGTATCTCCTGGAAAGCAAATGGTGATGGAATGGCTGGATTAAAGATAACAATTTTTGTCTCTTGATTTTTACCAGCCTCTACTTTAAGCAAATTTCATAGTGGGGAATATCATTCTTCACTCATTTGAGAGAAAACAACTTGAGGAAAGCAAAAATGCAAGTTAAGTTCAACCTTTGTTTATACCAGTTTGTTGGAATTTTTGTAGAGACTTTCAGTAGCAAAAATGACATGCCAAGTGAAATTATCTACTGGAGCACTGTGTGGGCTACAGCATCCTCCCTAGTCTCCTGGGGCTGAATGATGCTTGCACAGACTCATAAGTTACACCTTCCTGTCCCAAACCACTCTGTACAACTGAAAAAAAAATATTTTCCCCCTCAAGTTACATCATAATAGTGCTCTGTACTGTCCTTAAAGTGAAAGAACCCATAGATGTATTACACATACCAGGAAGCCATAGTAATATTTCTTTCGTGATGGGTTTCTCCAGGCTTTGTAAACCACTTTGAAAGCAATTTAGCACAGATTGTAGGTAGGAGCAGTTGCCTGAGTGGCCCGGTAGTTCTTGTCTGACATTATCCTTTATTATACCTTCCTCTAGTAATCACTGGGTTTGAATCTCTTCAAGGCAGAAATCACTTACTCTACACACATAAACACAGAGATGGTATAGTATTTGCTTGTGCTAGATAAGAAAATAAAGATGTGAAAAGGAGGTCAAAGAAACTTGGTTGTTTACCTCCTTATAGTCTTGATATTTGTATATCTGTTTATTTATACAGGCAGCAAGAGGATCCAGTCTCAGTAAGGAATACATTAAGTGCAAGAATTAATGTTTTTTTTTGACAGCTTAAACACAATGAACCTCTAGTCCTAAGGATATGAATATGTACTTATTTATAATAATTTAGTACTTGTGTAACTGCAGGGCTTCTATAACAAATGTATCATGTAATTACATGTTTTATTATATTTTTCCTGGCTTATGAAGTTCCAGGTTTCTCCATGCTGGTCCTTCTCATGGTCCCCAAAACAGCCGTGCCAGCATGATTTAAAAGGGGGTGAATTATGGAGTACAAGCATTTTCCCTGCTGCAGGAAGAACAATCTGTTGACTTTCTCATAAAGCACCAGTGTCACCCTATCAAAAAAAAACCTCATCAGGAAAATACTTCACAAACTCCAAGAGCTATTTTTCCATTTTTAATTTTACTTTTTCCCTATAAGAGTTTCTTGAAACCTTCAGAGAGATAGACACCGTCAAGTCTGCTCAATGGATTAGGCTCCCTGGTTTCCAGTAGGGTATGCAGGCACGCAGATGCTGTGGATGCTGAAAGTCTCAGGCTAGCTCTCTTTCTCAAGCTGAATCTAGACCTCAAGCTAGATTTAGATCTATATCTGGAACATTTTTCTTTTGTGTGCATTGGTTTGCATGTGCAGTGCTATGCAGGTGCCCTCACCTTGAGACAACCAACCACATCTAGTTGGGATTCCTGTTTGGTTTTTTTTTAACTTAAACAAGAAAACTGAGATATTTTGTGACCAAAGCCTGTGAAATCCTATTAGGAACAGGACTTTTATTGCTCCTGAGATTCAGGCCTCTCAAAGCTCCCTATTTCCATGGTGTCTATGCATGTAAAGCTAGACATCTAGGACAGAGCTGTACTGATCTCAGACTCCAAGCAAATGGCAGAGGTTTAACAACAACACTGAGTCCTCTCCAGATGTTTTCATGTGTACCAGAGAGGAAAACGTAAACATATTGCCCAAAGAACACAGGATGAAAAAGTCACCTTGTAAATGGTGATTTCTTTGTAGTACTTTTTGAACGTGTATCAGCAGGGAACTGCACTGTGCAGTCATGTAAATGCAATTTGGTTTTCTTTGTGATACAGTTTTGTCTTCATCAGCAAGAGACCCTTTGTTTTTAACTTCAGTGTCTGTGAAGGATCCTTCTGAGAGCTACTCATCATCTTTATACCTCAAGCGTTTGATTCCTTTGGGGAAAGAATGAACAAGTTGAAGTGAGCACCTCCACAGCAGTTGGCATATCCAGTAGATATTGCACTGCTTCCAGTGTTGGTAGGGCTAAAAAGCAAACCTCTGAATTTCTTTAAATTTTATCAAGGTATGGTATAGCACTGCAAGATGCTGACTTGCAGGTTCCCCAATCCCCCAGGTACAGAGCACCTGATCCCCAAAGAATCTCATAGCATAGGCAAAGAGAGAAGAGTTGGGGAAGGATGGGTTTCACAGTTGCACCCTATGCAGCTGTGAAATACCTTTGAAAAAAAAACAAAGATGTTTTTGATTGATATTTTCTTCCCTTGTTCAAGAGATAGAGGGACTATGACCAACAGTATGTGAGAGGCTAAGGCTATGCTGTCTCTGTGAAAAGACTGTGCCTTGTCTGGAGAAACAGTTTCCAGATACCTTAAATAATATCTAGGGAAATCCTTTACATCCTTATCATTCCTGAAGGCCTTTGAGGGAAATTACCAGCTGTTGGAGAACTGAGTGTAGCAGTTAAGACAGCTGTTTGGAGAAATGGCATAGAATTACCAAAAGCAATTAAGTATGAGAATATAGGAATAACTGTGTATTCATGTGAGAGTGTCAGGGTTAAAAGCACTGACTGTCACAGCTTTGGACACAAAAAATCCCACCCATCCTTGTAACAGTGAGATGAAAATTTGGTAATACTAAAATGGACACTTGCTTTGAAAAATTATCTGTTTTAACACCAACTGTAGATCCAGACAGCTACTGTCTTTCACAAATGAAACTATACCCTCAATGCAGATGATTTCAATGAGAAGCTCTGCCCTGTCATGCTCACATACCTTTGGAGAAACATGAACAGTGTGGGGAGCCATGAAAGTGCTGTTCTTTTCTATGTGCTCCTGAAACTGAAAAGCTTTCAGATCCTCCAGGCCCTTTAGGTTGCTTTCTCTTCCCTTGCAGCATTACGCGTTACATTGGACATTACTCCAGAAGAGAATTTGTACCTGTCTTGTGGATACTTCAGATAAAAAGTTCAGTACTAATAGTTTGGAATGAAAGCCCACAGTGTGGTGATTCAAATCAACTTCTTCCAAATGCTTCATTTTTATGCTTCCTTTGAAAGCCTTTTTTTTTTGAGGAACTATAAGGAGAAAAGGGATATTTATTTCTAGATGCACATTAAATTCAGTAGAACAATGAAAAGAAACAGACACTAATTGTTCTCTCTGCTGCATATAGTCAGTAATATGCATGCTGCCAGAAGAGACTTGAGATGGCATGCAGCTTGCTTCTCCCTTGCCTCTATCAAGCAGTTGCGAGTTAGCACTTTGAAGTTCTGAAATGTGCATCAGGCAGGAGCCAGGATGGTGTGTATTAGCCACTTTGAGTCAAACTGCATCTTTTCAGTTAGTACTTTGTGGCAATATGTGAATGCATTGCCTCTAATTCCAGCAGTATTTTTCTATTTCATAACTAATATGTTGCAATTTGTTGGTAAGTTTAGAAGAACACTATGTGCGTACTTGGTTCAACACTGGTACAACCTTGGCTTTGTCCTGAGGAACCTAAGGTACACCTGAAATATTTAGCATGTGTCTAGATGGTGAGACAACCTACTAAGCATGTATAAGCTGGCAGAGACCAAACTGATATGATGCTGACTGGTCATTCCCACCCCTCAGTGAGGCTGCAAACAGTGGTAGAATCTAACCCAAATCCAGCCAGTGAAGGTCTGCAGTGCCACATAACAGCATAGATGGCTTAGCAATCCCCAGCCTGACTGTTGCCACCAAAGTACCAAATGAAAATATTGCTTTTAAGCAAATGGGAACAAAAGCATGTGAGTGCTGCTTTTGGAAGCCGTAGCTGAAGATCACAACAGCAATAAGGAAGGTGTAGGGGCTTATGCCTCCTATTAAGCTTAGAATGAAAATTTCAAAAACAGTTTACAATGTAGAAGTTGTAATATAATCAAAATAGAAGTTTAGACAATGTAAATCACTTACATGGTTTATAGCGCTTGATGTACAGGAAAGCAATCAGTCCAACCAAAACACAGGCAGCTGTTAACCCAAAGACTGAGACAACTAAAATGCAGCTTGGGAGCTGTAAATAATTAATAAAGACTATTTTGATGATGCTGTTATTATTTGTAGATTGAACTAAATCAGGACAGATGACTGGCTGGTTATCTTTTTTTGTCTGAGTATTGCAAACAGCAGAAAGTTGAAATACAGATACTTATTCCGACTATGAATAGCATATGATTTACTAAGTTCTTGATAATTTATATAGTGAACAGAAATAAGTGAACATTTAAAGCACTTATTTTTCCTTTTTCCTTGGTAAAAAATAAAATGCATAGAAGGGGGTATATAGACTAAGAATTATATAATTATTGTAGTTGAAAATGAGATGGGGCTTTATGTGTAGTAAGCAGTATAAGACTGCACACAGACAATTAAACTAGAGATACAGGGAAACTTTGATCAAAAACTTAAGGCATGCCTTGATGACAACACACTATTACTTGATCCCAGTTCTCATATTTAACATCATGACGTTTATCAGTTTGCCTGCCTATTCATTGCCAATTGTGCTTCCCAGGGAGATTCCGAAACTGAGTGAATATCCCTAAGCTGGATCTGATCTATGCCATTTTTACCTTAAGAATCCCTGGGGAAAAACATGCTAATATAAAACAACAGTTATCTCCAAAGAAGCTGTTCCTTGAGCAGTATCAGGAGTGACAATGAGTTGGCATCTGTATACTTCTCTTTCCTCCAGATGTATTTGTCACAGAAATAGCACAGCATTGCCTTTTTTTATTTCACTAACGTGTAGGATCCTATTCTAGGAGGGATGTGGTTTCCAGCTGTAAACAGCATTGTTTTCTGGTCAGTATCTTGGTTATTTTTAATACCATGTGATTTGCATATTGTTGTTATCCAGTTGTGGTATACTGTACTTGGAGTTCAAACGTGATAGAGAGCTGTCTGTGTTCAGGAAATGTGTCACTAGTTTAGTGCTCATTTGCACTATGAGGGTCTCTCCCGAAAGGAAACAGCATAATCAGAGAAGAAAAAAAAAAAAAAAGGAAAAAAAAAAAAAGAAAAAAGTCCTCTTGAAACATGGCAACATGGCTCTTGAGGGATCATTCAGTTTTTTGACATCCTGTTTTATCATGGCACCTCTTTGCTTCTTTATTGCTCTTTAAAAATGCTCAGTTACGCTTGTGTTAGACTCCCTCTAGTGATGAAACAGTATGCAACTTACATGAAAAATCACTGTTATAACTGATGTTGTCACTTCTCCGTGGTACTAACTGCATTGGCAAGGTCTGCACTACCTGTAGAATAGGCATGGGCTCTGTTACTTCACTCTTTGCTACTGAAGCATGTTGTGACTGTGGAAATGTCCATACACAGAAGTTTGCACAGGACTGTGCCCCATGGCCCATCCTCTCCTCCTAGATAGGCTCTGTATTCATACAACAGGGTAGCTTGATGTGATGCAGGGTGATGAAGGCCTGCCTATTCCTCCATCCTACTTTCTCCACTGCCACCTGTGATAGGGAGCACAAAAATTGAGGTCCTCTTCTCAATGTAGTATTAACAGCAAAAAGCTTGTAGGAGAGGGTGTGAAATAAGATATGAGGGCTATGCACCACCACCTTCTACAACAGAAACAGCTCTATAGGCAGTTTCTTAGAACATACCAGCTGTGAGCAATTATGTGTTAAGAAACACATTTGAGTAAATACAAATCATTTGCAGCAGAGACTAATCAGCAGTCACTGTGGAGTCGTTCAAACAGCTACCTGAACCAATGGAAAAGGTGCAAAGAATGGAGAAGTCAGCTTTGTAGTGCTGCCCCATCCCTACATTTGTCACTGAAAAGTACACCAGGTTTAGAAACTGAAAAACTAAAAAAAATTACTTTCCTTCATTGATACAGTATTTTACTACACAAGCAACTATGCAAGCTGTTCTTTAGCATGATACTGGATGGTATAATTATAAAAAGTGCTGTTATTGTTAGATAGAAAATGATTCTGGTAAGTATAGATTTTAAGGCATTAGAAAACAATAGGGTAGGTGGGTTTGATATTGGCTATCTGTGGATGCATAAATAAATAACGAGACTCAAGATAGTTCTCTATTTCCCATTATGTAAAAGAAAATAAATTTCAGTTTTAGAAATGTAATTAAACTACAGGGAGTGTTGCTGTTTTCAGATGAGATTCTCATTTCACTGTCTTGGTACAACCACCTCTTCAGGTATTTGAGAATGTAAATAAGAAACTAACAGGTATTTGAGGATGGAAATAAGAAACTAACAGGTTTTTGAGGATGTAAACTAACAGGTATTTGAGGATGTAAATGAGAGAGTACGTCTGGGGCCAACCTTAGGGACATCTCCTGGCATCTGCTACCTACTTTTGCACAACTTACAAAAGGACAATCTATGGCTCAGAGCCTTGCTTCTGCACAAAATGCCACCATACCTCAAGGTTGGGGTTTTTTTCAAGCAAGTTAAAATTACAAAATGGAAGAGTCTAATGTGGCTGCACACGGTACCATGTCCTGTGGATCTCCCCAAGAGTCACATTGCCACAGCCATTCTGACATCCTGAAATGGCTGGCACCTGGCTTTGCAGGGAAAATCTGCAAGCAAAGAGAAAGCAAGCTATAGATAAACCTGTTACTAAACCTGTGGGTGCTTACCTTCTCTAGGATTTCTGTTTTGAACTTGAACAAGACAGGGAAGCATGTGGTGTTGTCAAGGACTTGTAGTGCTGTTGCAGTAGCATTTTAACTAGTTGGTTTTGTATTTTTATGAATATAGAAAATTGAGCGTTCAAGTACCTCATTAGTGAATAGCTATTTCAGTGAGGCAGCTGGGCCAGGGAAGAACAAAAGATACTTGGATCTTTTTATAAATTCCTTTTCGCATCTTTCCAGAAAGCAGAAAGTGGAGGGCAAACAGCAAGGGCCTCTGAGCGAAATACAAAGTTGTGCACACAGGCAAGGTCTAAACGAGTTCCTTTCCCACCAGGTTAAAATAAAACTATAGACGTCTGTCACTGTGCTGAGTTTCAGTTTAATCCAGTTAAAAACTAATCTATACAAAGTACAGAGTGGACTTCTTTTTTTTTTTTTCTTACATATATTGCACTGGAGGATATGAATTTGTACAACACTGACCAAATCTTACCCCTTCATCCTCCTACCAAAATCCCAGCCAAATGCAAAACCAAATCTCTGCATCTTTGTCTTGAAACCGGTCTCTCTGTGGAGTTACATTCAGTTTTCGCATAATCACCTCCCAAATGAAAAGCAGAGAAAAGCAGAGTACAGGTGAAAGTAATGGTGCCCACGATATTCCAGTCCTTTATCTACCTATGATTATAGCTTTCTACTTTCTCACTTAGCTGTAAGCTTAATTTTTTTCCCATCCTTAAAAAGCTCCTGAGAAACCAGTACTGTGGCAGAAACATGCTACTAGTGGCTACTACTTCTAGTCTCTTTTATGGATGAGAGAACCAAATTGGGATTGAAAGCAACAAACACTTTAAGAAGCAACAAATCTGGAAAACATTTAATGAGTAAGCATGACTTGAGCACATTGCATAACCTCTAAGGCAGATGTTCCTCACAGTGAGATAACTCTTATTTAAACCATGCTTCAGAATTGATCCACAAAAATAGTTTGGTGACTTTATTACACTCAGATGGAGACTTTGTTTAGCCTGGGCCTGAAGAAGACCTTTCCTCTACAGAGGAAGACAGTATTGGGTGAACACAGTCTGTCAACAGACCAGAACTGACAAACCAGCTTTTGTAAGAGCATCCATTCAGTCCCTGCCATCTTAGTAGCCATGTGATTGATACAGGTACCCATACATACGTGATTTTTGTAATCAGGTGGACAAGCACAAAGTTCTAGTTTGGGCTCTAATCTGAAAAACATTAGGCAACAAACTTAGGATGTGTTCAGTAAGAGTTCCATAACTTAAGTGTTATTGAGGACTGCGGCTCTGACTTCCACATGATTTAGGGCAAGTAACTGTCAGTTTGACTAAACCTTATTAAGAGATAAAGCCATAACCAATTCCAAGCTTTAAAAAACTGCCTGTTCCCACTTCTAAAAAATGAACATAAAGTCTGTAGTATATTGCTAAACTGCAAGCCTACTAATTAATTTAACAGACAGAAACAACATTCATGTATCAGCAATTGAAGGAAAGATGCAACACTGTTTTATACGGAGCACGCCTCCGTGGCTAGCTGAAATGCAAAATGAGCAACTTTTGCTAATGCTAACTCATTATGAAACAAGTGAAAATTCTGGCTCCTCACAAGTGGCTTCCTCAGTGTCACCACTGACACTAAACCGTGGCAAGAAGAAACCGAGTTCAGCACCCAAGTTACAACAGCTCTTTAACAAAGCTCTGAATGTTTCAAACTAAATGGGATAAGGGGGACATAATATCCATCTCTAACAGCAAAATATAAGAGGCTGCACTGGAACGGAAGCTTGAGCATTACATTGCAAAGCACATAATTACATATAATGACATTTGTTGTTAGGAGGCAGATGTAACCTAAAGGAATGATTTGTATGATAGAAATGCCTTCATACCAAGGTTTCAGTCCTTGGTTATCTGCAAACATCTGTGGCTGTATTATGTCCTCTCTAAGCTTTCATGTGGGATAGGGAGAACTCAAGAAAATTTTACCCTTGCCTTTTCCACGACATTTAGGTAAGTTTCTCTCTTTTGTTTTCCTCCTTGCTCTGTTACCCATTATCAGGCTACAACCCCAAAGCCAGAGCTGTGCACTGAGAAACTCTGTTAGTCTGGATGTAGCTGTAGCTATGTCTGGGCCTCTTAGCAAACAGATGAGGTTGTTGAAAGGTATTTCAGTCTCCTCACAAAGACATTATCAAACTGGTGTTACATGGAAATGACAAACAGTGGAGACATTGGGTTTGGAAACTATAAATTGTTATCCTCATGCGTAGAGAACAAAAATTAAAATAATTCCAATTATGTGAGTAGTATACATGAAGGAAATATGACATGACAACTAACAAGACGAAACAGATGAGGAAATCCAGTGTGTTCCGGGAGTGAGTTCTGTGTTCTGTGAGTGTGTTCTTGTTCTGAAGAACAAGAATATGCCTAGGCCTGATGAAAAAAGCCTTAAACATGTAAGGAATGTGCCTAGCTTCTATCAGTGAAAGCTCTTCAGAGTGAGAAACCTCCCAAATGTCAATAGAAAATGTAACTGCCGCCTATCTTTTCTGAGTTTGCTTAAAATATTCATGTCTAATTTAGAAAGGAAAATCTTTCTGTAATAGAGGCTTGCCCCTGTTTCTTTGCTCAAAACCCAAATGATATCCTTTAATAACACTGTCAGCAGTTAGCCACAGAAGGGGAAGGAAACACAAAGAATGCTTGCCAAGGTGTGTTTGTATCAGTTCAAAGCCAGTATTCTACAGTCAGAACAAACTGTGTTAAAAAAAAAAAATCCCCAAAACCACAAACAAAACCAGACCAAACCAACCAAACAAAACACGACCAACCAACCAAACAAAAAAGAATCCAAACCAAAACACAAACAACAAACCAACACACAAAACCCTAAGCAAATAAAAAAAACCCAAACAGGGTTTACACTTTAGTATACTTTCAGTCTGAAATAGATGACAAGCAGGGACAATCACACAACTTCTCAACATTCTAGTAAAACTCACAGGAAAATCAAATTATTCTTGTAGAATATTGGCTTACAATATTAGGGACCTAGCCTGGTTTAATACCAAAATAATACAAACAAGTAGCACCCCTGTTTTAGGACACTTCATAAACTTACACCAACTGCTGAAGAACTAATGAGAGTTAATAGTGAACCTCTTAAGTTAAAGATTCATGTGTGAGAAAAGCTTTCTGAAGCACATGGTGCATTTTGAAAAGCCTGCCATTATCATAGGAGGTAGGATAATCTGTACAGAAAAAGACACTGAGTCTTGTTCTGTTTTGTACATTTCCATCGACCTAAAATGCTTACTTAATAACATGCAAAATTTTGAAATCAGCTGACACCTGATGAAAGAAACAGGGACAAAAGTACTGTCCCAAGAGCCAGCTGAGTATTCAACGGCTACACAGAATTAATCCCAGCAAGGAGGACGGTTCAGATCAGTACACTAGAAGTATAGTATTCCTTTTGAAGGCTTACAGTGAAATTCTTAGGCTTCTGTAAACATGAAAAATATTCACTGTTCCACATAATTCTTTGCTGTGTTTAGACTTTTCGAAAGTGCAAATCTATCCTGATTAAAGATTAGCAGTTTGATTTTTTTATTTGGTCTCAAAGAAGAAAGAGTTTGGTAGTGCTGGAAATGGTAGGCCTTTATCTATGGTATATTTTGCTTATTAAGATCATTAAACCTATATTTTGCTTCTCAGCATTTCTGGAAAGTTTCTACATAGAACTAGACCTAATTTGACATTCAGGTCAGTTCCCTGCCTCCTCTCTGAGAAGACTGCAATTCATGCCTAAATACAGAACGGTAGACATCACCTCTGTTTTTCCAAGAGGAGAGTTCAACAGCTCTGGCCATAAAAACCTTTAGCATTAATAGTTTCCTTAATTCCCTCCTCCACTATAGCGTCTGATGATCCCCTTGCTGTTTTCCTCACTGATGCTCTGGAGAAAAAAAATAGTTTAATTTATGATTCAAGTCTGACTGATAGTTCATTTCTAATGTTCCAAATGATTTTACAATGATTCTTCTGGGGAAGAAAGTGGAGAGTTCACATTTTACTCTGATTTCCTGCCCACCCCCCGCCAAGACCCTCAAATAATAAAGATGCTATAAAGTTGAGGCACAAGTGGTTAAGGGTGAACTTGATCAGTTCTAGCAGCTGGTTCCCGGACATGTCCTGGTGGTAAAGGCTGATCACCTTCTGCAGGATGTTTTGGTGCATCTTCAACTTTGTGTTCCCCAGCTGTAAAACAAGAATAAAACAATCTGTAACATCTCAATTATTAAATTGGCCCAATCATG
Source organism: Neopsephotus bourkii (assembly GCF_033783945.1). NCBI lineage: Eukaryota > Metazoa > Chordata > Aves > Psittaciformes > Psittacidae > Neopsephotus > Neopsephotus bourkii. Next base: position 8,707,967 of record NW_026902266.1, read on the forward strand.
GAAAGTCTCTAAAGGAAAGTTTCTAGTGCAGGGACAATCAAATTTCTTGTTTTGTAAGTGGAATAAAAAATTTTGTATGTGCCTAACAATGAAATCAGATCAAGATTACCCAATAGACTGCATTATTATAATATTCAGTGTTTCTTCTAGATTGCTAGTTGTTTCTATTTTCTGTGTAATATTTTTCCTTACATAACACATTGGTTCTTTGAAGATTGTTCTTTCTGAAATGTATTACATGCTTACAAAAATTTTAATCTCAATATGGGAAACTTAGAAAACCAAATTAAAAACTTGCTCCTGTATTTTACTCCTCACTGCATCAACAATATTTATAACATTATCCCTTTGCCTAAGTTTGAATAATACTGATTTTCATAGTTTGCTGAAGATATTAACAACTTGCAGCTGCATTTTTATGTTTTTCTTTTTTCCTTAAATTACTGTTAGTATCTCCAGTAGCCTACAGATTAGAAATATTGTCTACTTGGATCTCCTTAACTCAATGAATAAGTAGTGGGTAATTCTTATCACACCTGATTATATGGCTTTGCAGAAAGTTTTTACATAAAATATGTTTTAACAACAATGTCAGCTACATACTGCTGGTATCAAAAGGTGTATCATTAGTCCAACTACCAGGGCATCTGCTGTAACAGTTTTTACTGAAGGTGAGGGGAAGTGAGAATCTCAGAACTAAGGATCATAAAATGAAATTACCCACAGGCAGTCTTGAAGCAACTGAAAGGCAAAACTAAATTGGTACTGAAATTTCACAGTTTCTCTTCACAGAACTGAATGGCTTTGGGATAGAATTTCAGAGTACTCCACAAAGCAAGCTGTAATCACTTAATATAGCATTTAAAAATTGAAATCCCACTGTTTGCCATGCAGAAACAGTTAAAAGCTTCAAAAGGCTGCCTGGATATAGTCTGAAGTTTTACATTCGAGATGAATGTCAAGTTCTTGAGCTCGATTGATAATGTTAGCACATGAATGTAGAAGCCAATAAAACAGTATTAGTTTCAGTGCTTTTAGAGGTGGAGAAAAATCTAAGTTAGGACGTATGGATGAGCAGACCTCCTTTAAAGCACAAAAAAAACCCCATGGACCATGTGTTAAGTGCTAATATATACCTCACCATTTTGTTGTCACCAGTGAGCAAATGCAGTGACTTATTATGACACTGTTTTCTGAGGGTATTGAAGCCGTTGGTCATTCATACGACCTAAAACTAAATTGTCATGTCATGTTGTGCACAACTGCTGGTAAATTTGTCACTGAGGATAGAGCTGAAAGCATTTAAAGGCTTTGATTTGTTCTGCAGTCTGAGATTGTCTGATGTTCTATGGCTGCATTACTGGACCTGGTCATTTTATATCTGTATTCTTCTCTGGATGCTCAGAAATCCTAGATATGCCAGATAGCAGTATTTTTAGACTGATAGGTACAACACAATCCTTCTGTGCCCATTTGATGACTTGAGTTAGAACTATGATTTTTTTTTATTATGGACTTCAAAGCACTAAGATTTCAGAAACATTTTATAAGAGTTCCATAATTGCCTTAAAGACAGTTTAGTGAACCTATCTACAGAGATCATTAAAACCACATTAACAGTTTCAACGGAAAATAGAATTTTCGTGACTTTTACATTGGAGGTCTTATTTTAAAGTTTGAACAGAAAGCTACATACGGGGTTGGAATTTCAGTTCTCCAGCTGGTCCTGCGGGAGGACTTCCCTGCTGTAGTTTCTTTTGTTCCATCTGTTTTACAACCTAATGAAACATAAAATATGACATTTGAAAAACTTCAATCTGTAAACTTTCTCTGATGCAACATAAATGAATACAATTAAAGTTTGCAGTCATTATATAAAGTCTTCAGTAACAGGTATGCTACTGAGTTGAGATGCTCACAGTTTGCTATAAACCTGAATACAATATTACGTTTTGCTACCATTAGTTTAGAATTCAGCTGGGACTCATATGAGAAATCAAGGTAAAGAACACAGCTGGGGACTGTAATGAGCTGTTACACATATGAGGATACAGAATAGGAAAAAAATTTTCTGTTCTCATAAGTACCTGCTGAAGCTCTTGTTTCTGAGCCTGAAGTTGGTCATGCTGCCTCTGTAGCTCTTCCTTCTGCTTCTGAAGATCTTCAGCCTTCTTTCTAAGTTCATCTTCCTGCTGAGAAATATGACTTTCAAATTCCTTCAGCTCGTCCTCAGTGAAGAGCTGCTGCTGATCTAGTGTCTGCAAGAAAATACATACAGATGTATTTAGCCAGAATGTGTATATATTTTTATTATCTTCCCACTGAAATTATTATTAGATGAACTGAACAGTTCACTGAACAACCCTCAGAATTTTCATCTAAATACTCAGGCATGACACCGTAAAGGGTTAGTACACTCACTTTAAGAAACAGCAAAATAGGTGTTTGTTGGCTATTTTCTCATCAAAATTCTACTACAGATTTAGAGGTAGGAGAAAAAATTCCTCTTGCTTCCAGCTGAGCTCTCATCCTCCTGATTCGTAACTCTTCATTTTCTGTTTGGAATGTGGGAAATGCTCTTCTAGAATCCACATGGTGGCGCAAGACCTTTTCTGTTTGTGCGTGCACCATAAAGAGGACATCTGCATTGCATTACTCTGTTACATTTGTACACTGCATTTAGCTAAGACGCTTAACCACACACATACCAAAACAGAACTGAAAAAAGCAAAGGTCAGAGACATGCCATTTGGTTTCCTGGTTAGAGTGATGTAGTACCATATGCTGTACTAGGAACACATTCTCATTACCTCCCAGCTATCTGGCTCCAAAAATTCTTTTTTCTCTGTAGCACGCAGGAACTCTTCTAAAGTCACCAGCCGGTCCTTGTTAATATCAACCTATTTAAAACAAAAAATTAAACTCAAGGTAAAGGATGGGTTTTGGTGGAGCTAATGTTTAATTTCATCATGCCAGTATCTTAAAATATGACTGTTACACTTTTAAACTATCTCATTTTTAAGGGAGTGCCTGCCACTTCCGACAGCTTCTCTCAAAAGGTTATATAGCTTAACAATAACAGAGATAAAAAGTAAATCCTCGTATTTTACTTCCAAATCCATTGGCTTTACTGGAAATATTATTTGTGGTCACAGCCCCAGTGCTAATAGTGGAATGCTTGATTTTTTTTATTAAAATGTGCTGTAGCTTTCTGGTAATAATTTTGTAACTGTGAGTCACAGTAACCTCCACATTTGGATGGGTGGTTCTGAAATATGAAAAAAACCCCAACTGAATTGTGTCAAAATCCTTTAAGGCGAAGGGAGAAAATGCTTCCTTTTATGACTAACAGAAGACCAGGCTTGCTATGTTGCTCAAGGTTATGGAATATAGTTGAATACGGAAAAGATGTTAGTGAAAAACACAGTGGTTCAAAATACCCTCTTCCCTTTCCTCTGTCTCCTGAGATGAAAACCTGTCAGAACTATACACTGTCATAGGTGATACCTTGAGCTGTGTGACTTCTTAGGAAGGGACAAAGGTGAGACAGGAAGACATTACTCTCTCACCTCAAATATAAATCTTACACGTTTGCCAAGTCAAAAGCACATTTACCATCTTCCCTGTTTGACACAAAATGCATAGGAATTTCCACTGAACCTCAGTCTCTGCAAAAGGTGGAGGCTACAGCACAATCTCTTCTCTGGAACTTCTTAAACAGAAAACAGTCAGCAAACATTTACATCAGAATATGGCGACAGCACTTGAGTATTGTAACTTTATGTGAATCACAGCAGAAACAGCATTCAGTGTGACAGGGTTATCCCTTTCTGCTGTACTTGGACAACCCCTTGTGTTAGGAGGTCTGTATTTCTTGAACATAGAAGGAAATTAGCAGCTCTACTGAATATCAGTCCCCACCTCATTCATTACATGTTCTCTCATTCTCAGCCTTTCCTCTTCCATTTCAACCATGTCATCCTCTTCATTTTTGGGATCATAAACTTTTTCTAGCTGAAATTCAGAATTAGCAAATGTTAATTTGGGGAATGGGCTGCTCATTCAAATGAAAGAGTGTATTTGGAACAGTAGCATGAGATGCTGCTAAAAACATTAGTTCACCATTTTTCCAATACAGTGAGAGTGTATTTTAGCATAGCATTCAAGCAACAAGTACCTTTCATTGCTAAGCATGATGTTTTCAGTTAATTCATATGGTCTGTTGAAAGTTTGGTTGTAATCCAGTGCTGTGGAAGTTACAGTAAAATTGACTAGTCTGATCCAAAATTTAACTCAAAGTAGGCAGAATTTTCACATGGTTTCTGGAAGAGGGATAAGTAGCTTTTTTTACCAGAGCATGCAGCTGACCCTGTAAGCATTCAGGACATCAGAAGACAAACTGAGTGCTTAGTTTAACGGTCCACTTCTTTTCTTGCACAATGTCTTTCTAGGGGGTTCATGCTTATTTGCTTCTACTTGGTTTTCTTAGTCATTTAGCTTTGCCTGCTTAGCCATAGGTAATTTAAAGGTCCCAGAATATTTGTTTTTAAATTACAAAGCTGCAAAATGGTGAGACACATCTGTCAGAAATGACTGCCATAAATCTTCATGGAATTACAAGGGATTATGGCAAGGTATTGTTAAAAATCTGTATTTGCAAATTTAATTTCTTAAAAAATTTACAGTCACTTGAATTTATAAGTTAAAAGCTTCTATATTATGTATAGCACATTTCCTCCCTGGCTCATGAAATCTAGAAAAAATTGTAAGAGTAGGTACTGACAGCCATAGTACTAGATCTCTGAATGGGAAGTTCAGGGTTTTTTTTCTGCTATACTGAAATGGAACTTACTGGAAAAAATAACACCAAGGCCCTTTGTTTCATCATTGATTCTGCAATTCCCATCACTACGAATTTCAGTACTTCACTCTCATTTTCCTCTGGGAAGCAAAGTAATATTTGCATTTTCACACACCAAAAAGACAATGCTAAAAGAAACTAAGAGCCTGTCTGCTTCATCAGATGTATATGTGCTTCAAACTACCTATATACAGAATACGTGAAATTTCTGCAGCCAGTTCCAATTCGTGCTGCCTTTGAGCCAATTCACATGAGCATGATCCTTTTTCTCTCAAGCCTTACAACTTGTTGATAAGCACTGAATGAGCACAGCTACCCAGGCTCAGAACCTCTACCAGGCTGTGTCTAGCCAGAGCCTGAGTGCAGCTCTCTGCACTGCAATTTATACAGAAATAGATATCCTGCAGATTAATTATAAAATCTCAGACAATCCTGTGGCAGAGAAATACATGAGCACTAGATATTTGATGTCTGAGTCCTATGCTTCAACTACTTTATTTTCCCTGCTGATAGATTTTTACACTTTTGCAGAAACATTAAGGATGCACGAAACTTGGCAGGAATACTGTAATTTGTAGTACCAAGCCCCCAAATATACTTGGAAAAAATACAGGCATCCCTGCTACCATTTATTGAAACAAGTTGTTTCTGAACTTCTTACCTCTTTAGTAAACAGAGCTTCTAATTCTTGCTCATCCAGGAAGCCATCGTTATTGACATCTAGAAAACAAAGTGTTGAAAATACAAGTTGTGTATGTACAGAAAGTAATATGTATAGTAGATCTCCATGAGTTAAGTATCAGCATACACATCTCATGTGGATTAAAACCTCATTTAACAAGATGCTGATTATATAGGTTGTTTTTTGTTTAGGTTTCATCAGGCATTGGCTGAACTCTATTGCCATTTTGGCTGGACAAGTCTAGAGCCATCTCCCTACTTCTTAGATTAGCAAACTGAAATACGTCACAACAGAACTCCACAGACTGTAATTGCCAAAAAATATTGCTGAGGACAAGTTGTGGCAATTTAACAACTAAGTTTGTAAAAACATTCAGGAGAAAAAAAAAAAATCTGTAGGAAAAATTTGTTAACCAACAGCATAACTCTCCAAATAAACTAAAGAATTATGTGAAAATCGAATGATTTTTCATGGCAAATGGAGAGAGGAAAATATTTGACAATTAATGCACCTTTTATCCTACATTCTACTCTGAATATTGTTATACTATCTCTAAAATGGAAAGATAATGACTACTTCAAATGAGTGTTATTATGCAATATTGTTAATTGCTTCAAAGTTTTACATATACTAAGCTCCAAGGCAAAAGGCTATTTCAGCTATTTCTCTTTTGGTAAAATTTGCACAAAAAAAGCTACCAAAAAGTTTCAAAACGGTATCTTTCAAGATCTCTTTCCAGAAAGAAGATTTAATAAGTATAATACGTATTTATATATTGTATAAACCAAGATAAAAGTTCAGACTCCAGCTAAAACACTTCCATTAAATTATCATTTTTGGGATTAGCCAAATTCTATGTGCTATTGAGCTCTTCACAGCCCAGTGCCAGGCAGGATACTTTATTATGAAGCATTTAACAATGTCAGAATATAAGGTTACACATGTATATAATCACATTAAAAGCAAAATGCTCATTGAGATGCATCCTCCTGTCTGCTACTATTTTATTGTTTATAGCTGCTTGGAAATATAGAAGCAGGACTGGGGTGTATTTTGGATTTTGTTTTATTAAGGGAATCTTGCCTCTGAAGAGGTTTGGCACTTCTGTGACTATTCCAAAGATAAGTGGAGTCTGGGACTTATCTCCAGACATGATGAGAAAGTGGGGTTGCCAGCTTTCCACACCTCTATTTACTCCTAGTGCATAGTCTGTAAGCAGTTATAGATATGGACAGCCCTCTAACTTCTCATACTTCCATGAGGAATCATTACTGCATTGGCTGTATGATTTTATGAGTAGTTAAACAAAACCCTGTTTTCAACTTTTAAACCCCATTTAAAACGTTGCATTAAACTTAGAAACAATAACATAATTATTTTCTCCTCTGTACTCTTCTGATTCATCCAAATTGCTCAAGGTATAAGACTTCACCCTAGCATAAAACAAGTTTGCCCTGAGCAAAAGTAACAGAAAGTCACTTCAGTCATTCATTAAATTAAGCTAAACTTCTTACCGTGTAATTTGAAAAATGTTTTTGGGTCAAATTCATTAGGATCCAGCCCATCTGCTTCTTCCCACACCTCTTTCAGCTGATCTTTGCTTCCCTAGATATTGGTTACAAAGAAAACTATTCAAAAGGTGATTAAGTGTAAATTTTCTGCATTACCTCTGCAGTACAGTTTCTTTGAAAGTCTTTATTTTCTGATTAGTTGCAAACGGAATCACTAGAATTCTCCTTAATTCCCTTCTGGTCAGGTCTAATACTTTCAGTAGACAGGCCAGGGAAACAGGGAGTGTCGAGGAAATGCATATTCTGTGGAAAGGAACACCTGTAATAATCAGTTATAGCCACAGAGCCTCATGTAGAGTAAGAGCTAAAGGAAATGTATTTGCCTTCCCTAGAGGAAATGGTACTGTGATACAGTTCCTAGCAGGCCAGGAACACATGAAGGGAGCCCTACAGTTTTAGATACCAATCTGGCTTCTTCCTCATAAGATTTTGCTTCTTTCTAAATAATAATTCTGCCAGCAAATAGAATAAGTGTCAGAAAAATGGGACATTTGTAATGCTCTCAGCATTGTTCTCACACTTTGCTCCCATGTCAGTGAGAAGAGGCAAATGCTCTTTATTATCTTTTTTCCTCTGGAAAGAAAAATTTCCACCCAATCATGTAAGAATACACTGTGGCCTTACAGGATGGTGAACTTTAGGGTGATCTCCATGTTTTTTCTTCATCTCCTCAAACTTGGATTCTTCTCGCTGCCTCTTTTCTTCATCGAGTGTTTTTAAATACTCTCTCCTCTCATGTTCTTTCATCATCTCGTATTTCTTAAACTCCTCATGGCGGGTCTTATCATAATTTTCCAGGTCACTTGTAGCCTAAAAATATAGATATGTGTAGACATTTGATTATGCTACATGACTGTGTTAACATATGACATTAAAATCACTGACCCGTGGGCAAGGCTGGCCATATTGCATTCTCCTTTTAAAGATGAGGTAACTAGTTGGGGGTTTCCTTTCATGTGATAGTGATGCAGAAACAGCGCTTCTCGCTTTATTATTTTCACAGAAATTAATCTGAAAGGGTTCAACTACTAAATAATTTCTGCAACTACACAGTACTGCAAGATAGCATCAAAGTGTCCTTGCTCATCAGTTAAGAATAAATTAACTCAAGTAATTCCTATACTAATGAAGTGCAGCTTCAAATAGTTCTATTAACTCCTTGATAATTTCAGAATAGGAACATTTGTAGCTTATCCTCCAGTTTAATGAAAAATGTGCTTTCATTAACAGTGGGAGTTAGTCTGTAGTAGCTTAATCATAGAATCGTAGAATAGTTAGGGTTGGAAAGAACCTTAAGATCATCTAGTTCCAACCCCCCTGCCCGGGCAGGGACACCTCCCACTAAAACATGCCACCCAAGGCTCTGTCCAAGCTGGCCTTGAACACCCCCAGGGATGGCGCATTCACAACTTCCTTGGGCAACCTATTCCAGTGGCTCACAGATTAAATTAAAAAAAACAAAACAAGACTATATGGAGAGAAAGAGTGTGAGGGGAGAATTTTTGACAAGTGCTTGCATACAGTTTAGAGATGCATTATTCTCAGAAAACTCAAGGTATTAAAAGGATGTATCTAGTAGTGCTTTCAAAGTAACATGCTTATACCCGATATAGTCTCTCCGTTATTTACATTTCAGTTTTCAGATTCACCTTATCTTTTCAAAACCAATTCCAAAGCAAAGACACCTCCCCTCCAAAATTCCCATTACACTCTGTCAAATCTCAGCTGAGAAATGAAAAGACAAAACAAAAATTACAAAAAAAAAGAACTGCCCTGCTGAGAATATGCTCCTCCTAGCCATTCACAAGTTTCCCAGAATTGATGCTCAGAAATGGCAAGAAACATTAGATCTATATAAAAAAACAAGTTTACAGAAAATTGAGATAAAATTTTCCAAGGGTAAAAATACCCCACAAAAATTACAGAAAACTTGAAATACACCCTAAATCATAATTTATTTTGGAAACATAAAAGCCATCAAATTCTCATGTCAGACATGTATTGCTCTCTAAAGCATATCTGAGATAAAAGTCTTCCCCTTGGGAAGTGTGTTTTTTCCAGCAGCTGAAAAAAGCCATGCCATGCTTAGCTTACCTGCATCCCCTTTATTTAACATACACTAAATCTCCCACACGCATACACCTGTGAATGATACTGAATCTGCTAAATAGACATTGAAAGCCATGCCCAGCATGTGCAACTTCTAATATTGGCATCTTAAATTCTACTCTGCTGTGGTTTTGTAGCTTGACATATATGTAATAGATACCAAAATTAAAATTGCCAGTTTAGGGACGATTATTTATTTATATGATTCTGAGAGACAACTAAATAATTCAGAAACAGAAAGCAGCAAATACACTTGGGAAAAATGTACCCCTATCACAACCATATTTAATTTAAAGGCATTGGGTTGTGCTGGCACATGAATGCAAGTCCTGTTAAGATGCCACCCCAAAATTTATGGGCATAATATAGTATAATGAACACTGACAACAGTTTTCAAGTGTGCAACAGAGACAACTGACTTTCCTCTGTAAATGAAAACTGCATGTCATTTATAAAGAAGTGTTATTTGTAAAAGGATATGCTTTTATCACAGAAAAAGCACCATAATAACTAATACCAGAAAACCCCACAGTAGTTTATATCTAGCACTCACAGCTTTGATCAACATATCTAAGTCTTTAGGTTCGAACGTGTCAGGATTCTGATGGTTCAGGTGCTCAAACTGTTTAAGAAGAGCCTGATGGTCTATGCCAGTGTCTGAAAGAACAAGATATAAATGTAAAACATTAAAATAAGTTTGAAATCAAGTGAGATCACAAAGTTAAAAACTTTCATATGGGTACCTGTGTCTTGTAAGTACCTGAGGCTCCCTGAGGACTGGATAATTTTTTCACTGTTGGAGGAAACAACAGCAACACTTCTAAAGTTGCTTCTCCAGAAGGATATCAATAAACTTGGTAGCAATTTGCACTATATTCCTTCTGATTAAGGCTGGTATTTCAGCAAGGAAAAGTACAATCAATTTGAGCATCACAAACCAAGGAAAACATTTTATTCTCTTTTATAGAAATGAGACAGTTGAATTTATGGGCCATTTCAAAGCTAACAACTTGCATCTTTTTCCTGAACTGGGAGAAGTCTGACTCTTCTATTGCTTGTACGTTTTGCAAATGACACATACTTGGCAAAAGATGTATGCACAATATGTTGTAAAATTAAATCAGATAAGCAGATATTCAAAATTTCATTTGTGCAAATTGAGAAATACAAAACAGTGGAGAATCAGGCTCTGTGCCTAGAAGCTGCAAATATTTCTGTCTTACAACAGGAACAATATCCACCAATACCCATTCACAATGTACTAACAACAAAACATTTCTACAACAGGCTTTTCTAGCTGTTACCATGATTTCTGACTACTAATGCTCGATAATCATGATATCTTAAGCAGCCTACAGTTGATGTGTTATGTATAACAATTTTGACAAGCTTTTACTAGATGGCTTAGCAAAGAATATTTTTTAAAAAACCTGGTAAACACAATTTTGAACATGTTATTCTTTGGCAAACTGTCTTACACTCAGTACCGTGTCTGTATTATCAGAACAGCAAACACTGGCTTGGGCAGATTTCAACCATCATTCCTTCCTGGTGAGATCATAACTTCTGTTGAAATGTATGAGCCTCAGCCTGTTTTTGAAGCATTTTATAAGTGTAATAATAAGCTTTAAAAATATAAAAACAAAACAAAAAACAGACCCCAAACTCATTTTCCTCTATTTCTTATTCTTATGGGAAAAGACAAAACTCATTCCATTTGGTAGTATTTACTTGCCACATTACTGTATTATTTGAGACTCAAACCCTAACATTCTTCTGTCCTGTGCAGATCAACCCAGTAGGATCTTGGTGAAAATTTTTAAAACCACATCTGGATCAGGACAGAATATATGCAGAATATAATCTCAAATATTTTATTTTTTTTAAGACCTTATCCATCTGACAGGGAAGAGAACAGGGGTGTGGGTATGCTTTTTTTCTCTCGTCGTTTTAGATGACCAAGATGTGAAGTGGTTAAGTGGTGTTACAGAGAAAAGATTAACAGAACAAATAAAAGGAAATCAGACAACTTTGCCTGCTATTACTACAAAATGCTTTTTTTATACATGTTCCAAGATGTTGTCCAAGTATACAGATGCAGCTGTATTTTATTGATAATCTGGCCATACTTGCTGTATGCGATGTGAAGTACTCACTGGCAGGGCTGATTATCAACTTTACAAAATGTTGTCTTACTCCCAATATTTTCACATCTTAGCAGTCATCTGAATATTCTGAACTGCAATAATCTGTTCTTGCTCTTTCCCAAAAATAAAATCTTACGCTTATGTGTAACAGAACTGATCTGTTGGATGCAATTATTTTTCAAAAGCACACACACTTTCTCTTCATTTATGGAAGTAGAAAAGTCTAGAAATAATCAGTCCATTAAACAATTAAAAAAATTCAAAATACACAAATTACTATGAACACAATGAGGTATCCTTAGCTGTTGTCAACTGTCTCACTGTGAGTGTCACCATGATGTCAATGAACTGCTTGCTGGCAAGAGGAGCATGAGACCAGTAACTATGTGGTGGAAAGGGGGCTTAAAAAGAGAAAAAGGAAAACTTTTGTGTTAACTGACCGTAAAAAAAAACCAAAACAACAAACCCAAATAATTCATTTTCTACCCCGTAAAGACATGAAATGCTATGTCATGTTGTACTCTTAAACATAGTCCTACTGTGTTACTAGTCCTTAGTGAGTAATTTTTAAACTGATGCACTACTAAAATACAGGTTGAAAAAGGATTATAAGTATCTGAAAAATCCACTGCTGGAATCAAGTTTAGCTATTTATAAAACACAGACGGCTCTTCTCCCCAGTTTCCTATAAAGATGGCTCTTTATTGGCACTAGACCAGCTCAGAAAGGACATTCGCTTTCAGCTTACAATGCTTTGTTGTCATAATGACAACTGATGGACTTTGGACACCTTTCCAACACAATCCCATCTGTTAACTTACCTAGTTAAATTTTGTATTCTTACCTTGAACAGAATCCATTTTAGCTTTAATTAACATTCTTAGTCTTGCTACCTCTTGTCTTTTTAGTTCATCCAGCCGTGTTCTCACATGGTGGCTTACTAAATCAAGCTCTCTGCTTAGTTTTCCACTCTGTCAAAAAACAAAAGTCATGTATAAAAACTAGAAGACAGTAGCCTTTATGATTCCCATTAGAGGTGAGCTTAAAGACAGCAGACTAGCGGCAGTCTCTGGCAATACTGCAGACCATGCTGTAAGAATCTCAAAATTTTTTCAAAATTCTCAAATTTTTTTAAGCCTATGGTTACAGAGATGGAGAGAAATCCTAAAAGAGATTTTCTAATTTTGCTCCTTCAAAGAGTAAAAGCATGATCTTGAAGCAGCAATATCTAATAATGTCCAAGTGACAAATTTCTAGATCAAATGTTCTTAAATTAGTTCAAAAGAACAGTGAGATGCACACACAGTACTGTGTTCTTCATCCACTTGATGACGTCTGTAAGACTTGAGAAGCACAGCAACAGCTACCAATGTTTATTGCAAGAATATTTATCAGGATCTGGAAATTGATAGTAACTTTCAAGGGGTACACTAGATGTAGGACAGAAGGAGCCAAAAGCTGCCAATGGCAACATGAGGGATTAGGAGAAATGCAACAGGCGGGATCTCCTCTTTAAAGTCTATCACTTCATACTGTTTCCTGTCCCTCCCTTGCTGAATTTCTAGTTCATAAAGGGGAATGCAAAACAGCCACCACCTAGAGCCAGGAACTAAAGCAGAAAAGACAAGAACGTGGTGACATTTTGGAGACAGTACTTATGTGGATTTGCACAAAAGAAAGGACAGCAGCGGAGAAAGACAGACATCTGTTTTCTTCCTATATACATACTGCCTCAGTCTGAGAAGGCAGATACACCTCTGTGTTCAAAATAGTGTTTCAAATTACTCAGCAGGAAACAACAAGTGAGAGCCACGCTTGCAGCTGTTTTGATGTACATGAAGACTCACCTACCTGCACTAATTCTGAAACAGGCTTTTTAGTAGACAGGCAGAACGCAGAAACTATGCATTCAAGTACACATTGTTAGAGGTTTTTTATGATATGGGATACCCCTGACTAAAAACAAAGTTCTAGTAAAGGTTAAATACCTAAATAAATTAAAGTGAGAGGAAATTTAAGCTCACAAAAATTGAGAGGAATATAAAAAAAGAAAAGTAAGAAAGAATACAACATACATGGCTCTTGGTTATGTATTTAACTAACCTTAAGTCTTTACTTTTTTTCTCTTTTATTGTACCTACCTTTATTTCCTCTATGTCAGCAGTCTGAAGTTTCTCCCTGAAATGCTTATCTGTTTCCAAGACATCTATTACTTGCCTGAGATATTCATCGTAATAAAGTCCTGTATCCTTAAAAAAAAAAAAAAAGTAAAATTGAGGAAAAAAATATACCACCAAACATTTCATTTTGTTTAAATACAACAACTAAACCAAAACTTAAATCTCAGTAACTCAGGCATTATACTTTCTCACATACCTTCTTTTTTTTCTCATTTGCATCACTGTCCTATAACAGCTTATATTTACAAGTCATTTGTTTCAGTAACTGACAAGGAAGAGGAGAAAAGTATTTAGGAACCCATGTAATACACAAGCATCTGTCCTAATATAGTATTTTGTTTGGTTTTTAAACAGTGCAATTCATTCATTACTGTTCTATTTAAAACAATGAAACTGGAATGACTAAGTGGAATTTCCTAAACCAGCACTCAATCGCTTGAAAGAAGTCTCTGTGGAACAACAGGCAGTTCTTCCTATTGTTAGCTGGGGAATTCCTTCCATATGCCATCTCACCTTTAGCAGCTCATGGGGAAAAGAAAAAAAATAAAAAAGAATAAATTTAAATGGAACCTTATCATAGTAGATGGCACACTGTATGACAATATTGGCTAGTATTAGTTTCCTTCCTGCAAGTAAGTCACAGTGAAGAACACTTAAATTTCAGGGAGTTTGCTATAGCCATATTACTAACAATTAGAAAAAAATACTTAACTAGATAAATTTCATTAACTTACTGGATTTTCTACCTTCTCTCCTTCTACGTGGCCTTCTCCTTTGACCTTTGTCTTATCTATGTCTATAGGTACAGCATCCAGTGCCATCAGAAGACATGTCATCAGCAAAATACATCGTTGGGGCAGAACAGATAGCCACTTCATCTGAAATGAGACCAAGTCACAAAAAATAACAAATTATGTTATCATACCGTACTGATTAGAATTTCTTCATGTTTCTGCATAGATACCTGTAATACCCCACTTCTCACATGTTCTACTGCTCTCCAGGAACACTAAAAATCAAAGAATTAAATACAGCATTAATTTTTAAAGGCTATTTTTCCACAAGCACATTCTCTTGCAGCTGTATAGCAAATCTAAGTTGTATTGTAACCAGTGAGAGGTTTTTAACATGTTGAGGTACTATCAATGGCTCCACAGAACAGGTAGGAACACTCAATGTTCGTACACTTTTTTAGGATGGCCAAGTCTTTTATAACTAATAATGACATTCCTACTCTAATGGCGTCTTTGCTGAAGTTACTGTCAAACTCCTAAAGATAATCATGGACACTGAATCAGATCTTCATGTAGTAATGCCAGTAGTTTTTGTTTCAACAATGGAGTAGTTAGTCTAATTTGGAGCAAGGACCCCTCCAAAATTTATTAGCAGGAAAAGTATTTCACAACCCCTGTTATATCCATATTCCAAGTTGAGAGATTTTTAAAAAAATACTTCATGCTACCTGAAATTGTGTCTGGGGCTTTATAAAGCCAGTCTCCCCTAGACTTTCTTTGGTGATTTATATGGGTCTAACTGACATAATTTGATGAGCACAGAGCGCTATGAAACTTCTTAATCTCTGTCTTCTCTCCCATTATCAAATTTGGTTGAAAATAGCTCAATTCATGTAGAAAATGGTACGACTGAATATTTAAACAGTGTGAGAGCAGGAAATCCAGCTAAAAAAGTAATGATGGTAATCCAGCACCTGACAGCAGTCAGGCTTTTGGGACAATTCAGCCTATGACAGTCTACAGTCTCTGAATATTCTATAAAGAGCTTAAGCAAACTCCAGTGTTACATTAAATATAAATATAAATCACCTCCTAGAAAGTAAAAGTTGCCAGTCAAATACTGTCTAAAATTAGCTTAGATATGTCAGAGAAAAAGATAGAGTATTTAAGAAATGTGCCATGAAATTTGAAGTATGCCTGCTACAAGAAGAATTTCTGTATAAGTGCTTTAACTAGTCTTGCAAGATTAAGCATTGTTGACACCTGTTATTCACACAACTTACGTAAAATAAAACACTTATTAAATTAAGAAAAGAATAGGATATGCATACAAGATGTACATAAATAGTCTTTCTTTTGTTGCAGATGATGGAATAGCTGGAGATAAAAATATATCCACTTATCCATCTTTTATCTTATATGTCAAAGCCTCAGGAATTCTCTGAAACTGTTTTTCTTAATTACATCTTCAGCAAAAAAAGAGCCTAAATGGATTCTGCTCATTTACAGCATATAAATACCTGTACTTTCATTTAAAAAATTACTAACATCTAATCATTACCAGATGGGACAGCAGGAGCTATTGTTACTGCCATTAGACCATATTAGATTCGATGTCAGTACTACTGTCAATTCCACAACAGCAAGCCTGATTAGGTTTGCATAGGTCATTCCTTTAGAACAAGTAAAAACACAAACAAAAAAAAAAAAGGCAAAACGCAGATTGATTTGCTGGAACTAGTGAATTAATTTCTACACAAGCTGTTGGATTGCAGTAACTTCATAGAGCTGGTGAATGAAGGAGTTAGTTATCACTTTTATAAATGCTCAAGTTCCAATACTTCAGATGTTTTTAATTATGGAATATTGTTGTATAAAGTGTGCCTAGGTATGCAATTTCATCAGATATAATCACAGGAAATTATAATAACTAACAAATACTGGGTTTTCAAGTCTCCTCATCTTGATGTAGATGCCAGATGTATTTTTTTCCTGACATCCAGCCTGAATCTCCCCTCTTTTAGTTTAAAACCATTACACCTTGTCCTATCGCAAAAGGCCTGCTAAAAAGTCTCTTCTATCTTTCTTATAGGCTCCTTTTAAGAACTGAAAGGCTGCAAAAAGGTCTCCAAGGAGTCTTCTCCAGGCTAAACAACCCCAACTCTCTCAGTCTTTCCTCACAGGAGAGGTGCTGCATCCTTCTGATCATTTTTGTGGTCCTCCTCTGGACCCGCTCAAGCAGATCATGTCTTTATTGTACTGAGGACTCCAGAGCTGAATGCAGTACTGGAAGTGGAGTCTCAGGAGAGCAGAGGGGGAGAATCACCTCCCCTGACCTGCTGACCATGCTCCTTTTGGCACAGCACAGGATATGGCTGGCTTTCTGGGCTGTAAGTGTGCACTGCCAGATCACACTGAGCTTCTTATCCACCAATTGCTCTCAACCCAGTCTCCACCCAGCCTGTATTTGTGGTACCAAAAGCACTACAACAAACTCAGGACAGTATCCACCCCTTATTCCATACCATTAATGTCATGCTCAGTATATAAACTGGAGGGAGCTCCCCAGAAGGGCCAGATCACTGCTTGGGTCAGACTGGGTATCAGTTGGTGGGTGGTGAGTGATTGCATTCTCTTTCCTTGTTATTTCCCTTATCATTATTATTATTGGTGGCAGCAGTAGTAGTTTTATATTTTATCTTTGTTACTGGACTGTACTTATCTCAACCCATAGGAGTTACATTCTTTCAATTCTCCTCCCCATCCCTCCAGGAGTAGGGGGGGAGAAAGAGAGAGGAGTGAGTGAGCAGTTTCGTGGCTCTGAGTTACCAGCTCGGCTTAAACCATGACAGTTCTTTTTGGCACCCAACATGGGGCACGAAGAGTTGAGATAACACTTATCCACATGCAAGACTTTGCATCTGACCTTCCTTGTTGATCTTCACGAGATTCATGTGGGCCCACTCCTCAGGTATATCAAGGTCCCTCTGGATGGCATCCCTTCCCTCCAGTGTGTCAACTGCACCACACAGTTTCATGTCATCAGCAAACATGCTGAGGGTTCACTCAATACCACTTTACAAACCAAATCACCACTGGATCTTTGGGCCAGGCTAGGTTACTAGGGCAGTTCAACAATGCTACTGGGAAGTCCTGAACTAGGGCTATCAGTTGTATCTGTTAGTGTGATAGCTCATTTTATGTATCAGTGGCATAGATAATGTCAGTAAGTTAATACGTGTTATAAAGGCCACCAGTTCTTTTAGCTGGCAGATACCATCACCCTACTGGTTGCCCAGAGGGGTGGTAAATGCACCATCCCTGGAGACATTCAAGGCCAGGCTGGATGTGGTTCTGGGCAGCCTGGTCTAGCTGAAGATGTCCCTGCTCATTCCAATGGGGGTTGGACTAGGTGACCTTTGAAGGTCCTTTCCAATCCAAACCATTCTATGATTCTGTGCTTGTCACCCAATTTTTTCTGTCTTGTATGAACATCACCTAATTTTGTCCTCTTTTTTTCCCCAAAAGCAGATTGCCATGTCTGGTGTTAGAGTCATTTTCTAAACACTGCTGCCTGGCATTTTGATATACCTGTCAGCACACAAACGCAGTTAGATCACCATGTAAGCCTGAATAAAATAAATGGAAAGCAGGAATAGCTTAACCTATACAGCAGGTTGGACAGAAATAGAAAATAGTGTTTCTGTAACAGACGGCGTATGACACTGAGTTTGGCAAGTAGCTCCACAGGTAACACGTTTTGTGAACGACCTCTGCTCATTTACTTCATTCAGTGACCCCATAAGTTCTTATACTGGAAGAGATGTAAACAATTTATGCTCTATCATTTCTATATTAAAGCTCTCCAACAGCGATCATACACCACTCCTCCCTCTTCTAGCCTAAAGAGTGCTAGCTTACCTACTGATTCCTGTTACTGAAGCCTTTTTCAGAGCTTTGATAATGCTTGTTAGTCTTCTTAGGGACTCTAGTGAGGGGTAACGGGTTAAAACTTAAACAGGAGAAGTTTAGATTGGCTATAAGGAGGAAATTCTTTCCTGTTAGGGTGGTGAGGCACTGAAATGGGTTGCCCAGGGAGGTTGTGAATGCTCTGTCTCTGGCAGTGTTCAAGACCAGGTTGGACGAGGCCTTGAGTGAGATGGTTTAGTGTGAGGTGTCCCTGCCCATGGCAAGGGGTTTGGAACTAGATGATCTTAAGGTCCTTTCCAACCCTAACTATTCTATGATTCTATAAATCTTTTCTACTCCTTCAATATCCAATTTGAAATAAAAGAACCTTTGGAGCCTAGGCTATGTTACAGATTTTATCAAAACATGGTTTTTTAACAAGAAAGGTTTATAAATTCTAGGTAGGACTCATAATATTTGCAAGGTGATGGTTTATGTCCAAAGCAGACCGAGATACAGTTGTGAGGAAGCCACTGTTCCTTCCTTTTCAGATGAAAAGAAAAAGGGAAGGAAACAAAAGTACGGCAAGCACTTAACTCACTACCTGTCAACTGAGTGTATTTAACAAATAAATAGGAGATAACCTCAAAATTTACTTTGAAAGACTCTGGACGAACAGCCTGGTCAATAAGTTCTCTAAACACAGAGCATCACGGTAAAAAAAATTTACAGGTAAAACAAAAATCCACCTTGCTGAAATTCTTGCAGAGTATGAATGAGGCAGTTTAGTAAATTGGTACGTGAAACGTCGTAACTACACAGGAAGTCTAGGCAATGACTATGAAACAAAACTAATAAAACCAAAAGACTTATGAAGTGTATAACTGTTCTTTCAGTTTTTTTAGAAATATCTTTTTAAAATGTTATGTATGTTTGAAATTTTCATTTAAAGAATCAGTAGCTTCTGACAATGCTAAAATCTTGGCCCCTGATAAGTGGATAAATATTTTTCTGACCAAGATATTTTTGTATCTATAAAATTATAGCAATAAAAGTAACCTAATATTATCATAAGCCACTATAGTTACATAAGGTATGTAAACACTGCTTTTAAAAATCATATGTGGCTACTATTTGAGCATGCTCATTTCATGTAAGACCAACAGGTCATGTGGTGAGGTGAACCACGGCAGAGAAGCCAGAAATTCAAGTGCCAGCCATAGTTATGGCGGTGATTCATTCTTTGCCTACTGCAAGTACTAAAGCCAACACTTTCAACAATTACACCTGGTCTTTGATCCATTTTAAAGACATAATGTTTTTAAAGCTGCTGACCTACATCTTCTAGTAAAGCTAATAATTATGAAGATAGGGATTGTCAGTTTTTTGACAAAAAAGGACACATAGCATTTTTCAGGCTTTTTCTCTTGCTGTTCAGGAAAACTGATACATAAAATGTCCATGTTGAACTGAAACAACTGAGATATAAGCAACCAAGTTGGTGTGCCAAATCTCAAATGAGGAAGTACTAATCTCCAGCAGATTTGGGGTGGGCAACAGGAGCTACATCATCTTAAACTACCTCTGCAGTAGTGAGCAGAGCTTATCCATCAAAAACCCTAGTCAAACTAAGTGCTGTCGGATCTGCTAAGTTTTGGTGTGATTTGTGCTCATGGGCAATTTGGGTTCCCTTGGAAATGCCATCCTTTCTAATTATGCACTGTCATTCATAATAGGAAAGACTGGATGATATCACAGTATGTTCTGCACATCTATAAGCTGCCCTGAAAAGAAGGTGATCTACTGCCCGTCAAGCAGTTTTGTTTCAGGTTGTGCACAGGGCATATTTATTGTAGTCTTTTAGATAAAACAGACAAAAAAATCCACAAGTATCAGGAATAGTTAAAATCAGAGAAGACCAAAATGGATAAGCAAAAAATATCTCTATCATTGCAGCTGACTTTGCAGACTACTATGCTTAACACAGGATTTCCCATAGTATTTTGATGAACCCAGGTGTTTACACAACCTGTGCTATAACAAGTAAATTGGAAATATATTTATTAGAATGAAAAATAATTACCTAGTGAAGACTGAATTACTGTATTTAGGTACCTATTAGTCCAAGACTATTAATCAGAATGCCCTCAATAAAAGCAGGTAACCAAGACATACCTCAGCCTTTAGAAGGTGACAGTTACAGCCAAGTCACTAAGCACATTCTACTTTGGCATGTATTAGAAGAGAAACAAGGCCCATTGCATATTCTAGCATTAATCAGCTGCAAGAAAAAACTCAGCATGATTCTCAAATTCACCAACAAGAGGAAAAAGTGACAAGAGGCAGAATGAAAGGAAAACTGCATTTCCAGGTTTTATTCCACTAAATACTTTACCATTAAGAGTTCATTCCATTCTCAGTCTGTTACCAGCTACCTTCAAGAGTTCCTGACTTCTGAGAAACCCATTCCTGGATGCCCATCCCTTCCCAGGCATTTTAGGGTGAGTTTAGGGTCTGATCCCAGGATCTTGTTTCAAAAATGAGAAGCAACATCTATTTGATCACTGTCATTAGTAGTACATAATGCACAGTGTGCATCCTTGTACCCTGCCATGGGTACCTCACTTGAGCCTATTATTACTACTGTTACTGCTGCACAGTTTCATAGAAATGTAAATTGTTATGGATCTTTCCAGCTGACTAACTACTTTCTTAAAGAGAGACAGAGAGAGCTAATGTACAACTGTTATGTGGAAACTAAGTAATTTTAGTAAAAGATATGTAATCCAGCTAGATGAAAAGGTAGCACAACTCTAATCGGCTTGTTACAGAAAACAATCTCATCTTTCCTAGAGCGATATACAAACATTTCTACTTGTAATACATAAAGAGGACTAATAAAAAATGTAGAGCACTAGAACTGACAAATACTGTAGTTTATAAACAAAGCCAGTATCCTAAGCTTTCAGGGAAAACAAAAAATAAAACCTGATTATAAAGTATTTTAAAAACCAGAGTGAACAGTCAGCAGAAAACAGAGCCAGCACTGTACTTGCATGAACAGAAAAATACAATTGGAAAATAAAATAAGCAGGCTGTCTGCCAGCAACCTTGATCTTAATCCCACTAAAATTAATCACAAATTCCTATCAACTTCAGTGTAACAGGATTGGACATCTGAATTAGAAAGAGCTATGGGCTTTGCAAGATAAGTACAAAATACAGCTTCTAAAGTTAGTTCTAGCAACATTAACACAAGCAGTTAAACACAGCATTAACACACTTCTTTTACGCAACTGCCAGGTGTTTATAATATTAACTTGAAAAGTTACTTTTCATAAACTTAACACCTATTGCTCAGGCACCAGAATTTTGGTACTCCTGTCTCCATCACCCCTAGCAAAGCACAGGTGTCTTGAAAGAAGTAACACCCAATGCCAGATTTTCTAAAACAGATAAGCAAAAACATATTGTGATATTAGTTCACAGTGTGGAGTGTCTGCGCATGTAGAATCTCAGTGGATGACCATGAAGCAAAATAGCACAACATTGTAAATGTCTCCCTGTTTGCACTTGCAAGCCCATGTGTACCATGATGGGCAATGTAAACATAAATCCAGACTTAAAGAACATACAAATAAGCCTACCTGTTCATAAAATCTCACACATCATTAAATCTGTGTAAGATACAGCGCAGACATGTAGGATGATAGCAATACTCTCTATTGCCATGATTGTACTGTGACTTCCTATTTTAATGCTGTACATCAGAGAAGTTAACA
Organism: Neopsephotus bourkii; assembly: GCF_033783945.1. Taxonomy (NCBI): domain Eukaryota; kingdom Metazoa; phylum Chordata; class Aves; order Psittaciformes; family Psittacidae; genus Neopsephotus; species Neopsephotus bourkii. The sequence goes on from NW_026902266.1 coordinate 8,729,942, forward strand.
ATCTCCATATCCAGTGCTGAATTAAAACAAACAGAAAAGAGACAGACTGTATCTACTAATATTCACCTTTCTGAAAATATTCTATCCTCAGCACTAGAATGAGAACATCACAAATACTATACCTTAACAATGTAAAGTACTCGTTCAGTATTTTGAGCTAGCCATCTAGCATCTTGAATCTGTTTTTCACCTCTGAAACTGTAATATACCAGTCCATATATCAGTTTAAGTAGAGAATGTTTAATATATTCTATTTCTTTGAAAATTATTTGCAAAGATATAAATTTATTAGCTTACAAAATATAAAAAAAATACTTAAAATGTTTGAAATTGGGCAGAAACATATTATTCTGCCACATTTTATGTTTGGAAACACCTGAAATACCTGTGTTCATTCCTCTTCATTCTTTCAAAAGGACCTGCTACACAGACACTGTTAGCTATCATACCTTAACCAATGATGAAAGACAATGAATCCATAGTTTATGCTTCTTCATAATATTATTCTAATGAGTTAATCTGGTATTAGCATGGTTAAAATGTGGTAACAATTTTAAGAAGCAAGTACAAATCCCTGTTTCAGCTCAAGCTTCTAAAGTAAACCTCTGTCTTGTAGTCAAGATTTTTTTCAGTAGGTCACTATTCTTGTAGATACAAATTTCTCATTGAAGGCATGAGCAGAAAATGACACAAAAAGGGAAATGGCTACAATGTGCAAGTTTCCCCGTTACAATTTATCTTTCAAAATACAGAAACACCTGCATACTTTTCTTCCGAAATAAGAACTCGGCCTTTTAAAAGTTAATATGCAAGCATAGTAGTTTTTCCTTCTCTCCTCTTTTAGTAAAAGTCCCACCCACACAAGCAGCAACAGTTTTCCTTTCATTATCCTTGAGGTATTTTTTTCCTCTCGTGTCAAAATTACCCAGTTTTTCTAGCCAATATCCAACAGTTTTCAATCTGGACATACTGTCCTAATCCTTTTTAGGGCACATCCCATTCAGTTCTCTGTATGCTGAGACATTCCTCATTTTTTCAAGAAGCATTTGAATACTGTACATAAATACAGGTTTATATAAAACATTAGCATTCAAGTACATAAAGCCAGCAGAATCCTTTCTTCTCATCCTCTTCACTAGGCTTAAATTATTTTCTTTGATTTGGATTGTTACATTTTTCTCACTGCACTTTATCTGCTTCTTTCTTTATACAATTAGAAGTTGGCTGGTAGAACAGATTCTTCTTTCAGTTTCTCAGGAAAGACAGCATGCCTCAACTGCATGTAGTACAACATTCGCTGACGGACCTTTAAAAAAAATACACTTCAGCTGTTTTACTAAATGAGTCATCCAAATGCTGGAAGATACTCTATAGTAACACAAACTGTGAATGCTCAACTGGGAAAGAAGCAACTACTACCTACAATGCAATTTTATGTCCTGATATAAAGATGGCATAGAAGCAAAATGTACAGCTGTATGGGCTTAGCTCTATCATATGTGAAGTTTGAAAAGAAAATGGTCTTTTCTTCTTGTTGCAATGTTAATGGTTCATGATTTAAAAATGTGTGCACACACGCATATACATATACGTGTTTGTAATACTACCTGCCTCCAAGGAACTTCCTTATCATAATTTCAGAAAAATAAGTATCAGTGTCTACAAAGCTGTCTTACTAACTGAAGAATGTTGAAATACTAGGTTTGGTTTTAAAAGGGATTTACATTATTTTATCAATTCTTTCTAATAAAGTTGCCAAAAAAAGTAATTTAGGATGGCAATACTCAAACAAAAACTTGTATTGAATTCAATACATACTTGATAAAGTTCTTATCAACTTTGAATTTAAAAGAAAAAAATATACCAATACAAACGTATCTTCCTGTACTATAAGTCTGGTTTCCATACAGAACAAAATACAACAGCACACCTGGAATCTCACAGATTCATTTTGTATAAATACAAACAACAATTTTGTCAGTGCTGGCATAAAAAGCAACCTTGTTTCAAGTATGCTACTACATGCAACCAAAGTATTCTCTCAAATCCTAATCTCAAAAAGTATTTCAATTATTCTACTAATATGTATTTTTCTTTAGTCAACAACAAACCATGATGCTAAAGTAAACCCTGAATGCCCACAGGACTTAAGGGACTTTTCTTCCCCTCTGGAAAGAAAACACAAAATAGCTAACAAGAATAAAACTAGACTGAATGATACGGAGACTGATTTAAAAATATTTAGGCATTTAATTATAGCTGCCTAATAAGATTTATTTCTATAATTTACTACTTCCCATTGATTTCTACTTGCTTAGGAATCCAAATATGTGTAAGCATCCCACACCTGTTTTATAAAGAATATAAAGCATGAGAAATATAATCATGAAAAGGGTTTATATATTTCCTGAATTACCTATATTTAGAACTGAATAAATTTAAAACAGCTCTAATAAAATGGAATTCTTCCAACTACCAAATAATGCATAGTACATAAGAGCAAAACCTGTTCAAATTGACATGAATTTTGCCTCTGATTTAATTAGATATGTTTTAAATATCTAGCCATGCTTTTAGCTATATATAAGCATATCCATATCTAGAAGTCTTCGTCTACTGTGTATCTAATAGGAACTTCAGTGAGATCTTTTCTGCTTACTGAGCAATCAAAAAGACAAGAGCACGATACCTCACTAGATAAACACCTTTGCTGCACAAGTTCAAATCGAAGCAACACTGATATTGGCTTTTAACTTAACAGTAAAGGATTTTATCTTTCTTTTCTAAAGCATATTAGTTCAGTCAGTATATCACTATGAGTCAATATTTCCAACCTCTGACATTTGAGTCAATATAATAGTATTTTACATTTTTTTATTGTCTCAAAACACCATTGTTCTTCCCTTTCACAATTACAATTTCAGTTTTATTTGGGGACTGCTTTTGACAGAAAACCTTTAACTTGGCTTATATGAACTGAAAGTTTATGTTCAGCAGTACTACCATTACTACACAGCCAGCTACAGTTTCCACAGTGGAAGCGTCTCCTTACTCTTACTGAAACATAATTCTTTTTGTTGTTGTTGCTTAGTTTTTAGGTTCTTGACGGGTTTTTCTGAACATAATTGCAAATAATGCCAAATAATGGTATCTTAAGCTGTAAAGCATCAAGTCACAAAGAAATTTACATCAGGTGCATATATTAGATGCCTTTGCATCTAACAGATAAGTTTTACGCATATCCAAAGGCATTATTAATTTATAATTTTGCTTTGCCCTTTTTTTTTTGCTTAATTGTCTTTGTAGAAGTAAGTGAGATTCACATTGTTCTACTACCACACAATTTAATGATAGACTTATTACTTATTTAAATAGAATTCTTTCTTATTCTAAAATAAAATGCTGACACCACCCAAAAGATTACAGTACTGAGTAAAGGGGAAAATTCATAATCAGTTAGGATGTACTGCATGTAATTAGGTTAATAATTTGCAGCCCATAGTGAATATTGCCTTGTGACAGCACAAGATCACTGTGTAGCAAACGCCAGTGGCAGATATAAGTGGATCTTAAGTGCTCACAGGAATGGGAGCATCTCCCATAAAACTTTTGTGAGTCTTAAGCAGTGGCCCACAAAGGCTACAATAAAATCTGGTTTCACATAATTTTTGAGTGGCTTTTCACTTCCTGTCCAGTCTTTAGAATGCTGCTCTGTGCAACTAAGAGGGACAGTCACCTCAGAATTCAGGGCAGAACTGCACCAATACTGACTCAACTACAGGACTTTTCTTCAGAGTGGGAGAAAACAAGATGACAAAGCAAGCCTCCAGGTTGAACCAGATACCATAGTGTACGGGTGCTTTACTGTTACTGTGATGGTCTAATTTAAAAAATGCTGCACATTAATTCTTCATAGCAAGAGCTTACAAGTCCAACGACAGAGGCTTTTTCTCCTATACCCACTAAAAAGTGTTGCCAAACAAGAACACTTTTGAAAACCATAGCCCTGTTCGTTTCAGCAAAAAGTTACCTCTCTACAGCCATATTTCAACCTTTTCCTCTTTCGGAATATTTTCTGAGTACAGTGGCTAACCTGACATTATTTTACCTAGCTCCTCCAGCGGTACTATAGCAAGCATAATGCAGAAATCCTATATACCCTTTCTAGTGAAACCAGTCTACTCTCCTGGACAAAGCAGACGAACTTTTTCTTGCGGTTGTGAAATTACCAGCCAATCAAGATTCTGCTGTAGCTGCCAGGTACGCATTAATTTCTACTTTAGGTGCTCCAAAGCTAACCGCTTGCGCGCCCATCAGCGGCGCTGCTGAAGTGTTACTTCCTGGAAAGCCATTGATCTGGCTGGCGGTACCCGAGCGTAAAGGCCGGAGAGAGGGAAAGAGGGAAGGGAAACCTGGAGAGCTTTCTGGCAGGGGCAGGACGTTCCCGGCCCAATTCCAGATGCCCCTCTCCTTGCACTTCCACCCCACACTCCCGAGGGAGCCCCTCGGCCCGCTGGACTGCTCTCGCCTACCCCGCCGAGTTACCGTTATTCCGTGTTTTCAAACCTGACAGGAGGAAGGACGGTTAAACCCCGCGAGCCACAGCGCGTCCCACCCCCCAACACGTCTCGGCGGTCAACTGCTCCCCCTGACAGGACCTGCCCCCCGCGAGGCCTCCGCCCCACTCCGCGCCGGCGGGGCGCCTCTCACCGCCCGCCTCCGCCAACGGCTAGGGGTACCCCCGCCTCGGGACGGGTGAATCTACCTTAAAATCCCCTGCGGGGGGGGAGAGGAGCCGTTGTTTCTTAAGGGCGAGGCGTTTCCTGTGTGCGGGGATGAAAAGAGGCGTTCCCGTAGCGTGCCCCTGGGGATCTGAGGGGCTCGGTGGCGCGGCACGGCACGGTACGGTACGGTACGGTTCGGCGCGATACCGTACGGTGCGACAGCCCCGCGGCGCTCCGGCGGCCCCTGCTCCTGTTGCCATAGAGACAGGTCCCGCCCTGCTTTACGTGTTGATTGGCCGGGCCAGACCCCCGTCCGGGCGTCGCGGAGAGCTCTGATTGGATAACACCGGACGCCGAGGCGAGATTGCGCGACAAGCCGCACCGCCGCCAGCACCGCTTGCGTCGGGAAGGTACGTGGCGGTCGCCGGGGGGGCGGGTCCCGGCCGCGCGCCTCTGGCGTCACGGAGGAGGTGGGGACGCGGGCGCGCACCTGGGCCGCTCGCGGGGCGTCTCGCTTCGGCCCCGGGCGTGCATCCCGCACGCGCTCTTTAGTCTGCCCGAGCCTTGGCTCTGTGTTGCTCCAGGCCGCTCTATAACGCGCGTTCCGATTACTGGCCGTTGGTCCTGAGGGGAGCCGCGGCCTGTAGTTGCCGCGGAGGGCCCAGGCTGGGGCCCGGTGCTGTCTACAAACAGCCCCCGCCTCACGCACACAGGCTTCTCCTCATTCTTTCAGGCATCCTTTTCCAGGACTGGTCCTTCTTTGCTACTCATTTCAGCCTTACTGAGTTCAGATTTGGTTTCCCTTTCGCCTTAAAGGAGGAGAAAATAAAGGGGTGGGGGGGTAGGAGAAGAAAGGTATCTTGACCTTTATGCAGATTAAACAATTTAGGAAGCTGTTTCCAACCTGTGCATTTGTTTATGCTTGGTGTCAGCTTTGGGTTTGATTTGTGGATTTCCAGTGCCACTTTGTTTCAAAGTGCAGTACTGGTGTTTTTGGACTAAGATCTTATGTGTGTTCTGGACTTCTGTTCAGCATTGAAATTCCTCAGTGATTATTCAGAAGTTTATTGGGTAGCTAAACACTAGCTGTAATAGCAAATACACTACAGTTCCTATAAAAATAACTATTTCTGGAATAAACATAGATGTCAGTTGTAAAACCTGTTAACATGTTTCAGTACTGTGAGCCTGTTCTACTGGTATTTAAACAAAAATATATTGACACATAAATTCATGAAAAACTTTTATCATGTGCACTGTATTTCTGTTACTCTGGTTTACAGAATAAGTAGCTACCAGTTCACCTTAAGAATCTGCTGCAATCATATATACAAATGAGAGGAAAAAATTATTTATTGAGAGATTTGCACAGTCTAGGCAAGATACTCAAAACTGTTGTGAAGTTTTGAATGCTTAATTATAATGAAAATTGGAGTACAAAGTGGTAGTTGAAATTGTAGCTTTTGGGTGATGTATGTGAAAGAAAAATGGGAATGTAAACTGCCTAATGAAATCTGTGGTAATAGAAAGCTATTAAAGTAATAGGGCTGATGCTGCTTGGAGCTTTCCCTCTCTTGAGGTACTTTTCAATGCTATAAAATAATTTTGTACACTATCTTTCACTTAAAAAACAGAGTTTTGTTGTAAGTATTCTTTACTAGTTTGTAGACTATCATTTTGGGGAGCTGGAAGCACTGGAATTTCTTAAATATAAGTTCATATGTGCATGTCAATAATCACAAAACTTACGGAAAAAAACTTAGGCAACAGTTGAAACCAACAGAGAATGATACATAAAATTCAGTTTAAAACATGCCACAAATATGTTCAAAAAGAACCTGTAAGCTTGCAGCTCTGCCTTTTATCAGTAGGCCACTATTACACTAGGAGAGCCAGCTGGGACCAGGCCTTTTGACACATCGGAGGCTGCACTAGTATGACTCACTGTAGGCAGGGAGATGGAGCTTTGCCTATGTGGCTGTGACCCAGCGTCCTCACCTGCACGTTGTCAGGAGGCAGGACAAGGCAGGAAAGAAAACCACTAGTGCTCTGGGTGGTGTTTGGCCATAAGTAACTTAGTTGGCCTTCTGGGGTCATGACCATCCTCACCTTTTGCAGCTTACTTCAGGGTTATAGTGTACCTCATGCTTCTCTGCCATACTGTTCTGTGTTCTGTATTTGACCAGGTGTTTGCAAGGCTGCAGGATAGATGAATTTGCTGCTGGGTATTTGAAAGATAAGCAGTTTGGGTTTTTTTTCCCCTGCCTTTACCAGCAACAGTGAAGAAGGGGAGTACAGGGGAGAGATGGATTTTAAATAAGCATTGGCCTGAAGAGAAAAAGAGCTGTGTGGAGTGGTGCCCTTGATACTTATGGTAGTGGGGGCTATCCAGTGTTGTTTTCCCCTATCTGGCACAATGTCAAGTTCTTCACCAGCTGATCTAGAAAATACAGAGGTAAAAACGTTACTCCAGCTTCAACATGCAGGAAGTTGCAAGGTTTTAAAACTGCTTAGGATTTCAGTATTGCGACAGAAGCAGTTATCTTAATCTGAAATTGAGAAATCACAGTCTGTTTCTTAATGCTGGACTGTTCTTAATGCTGAACATAGCATGGCAGAGCAGAAGAAAGGCCTGTCTTTGGCTACTGTTTTGTCACATTGTTCCAGCATGGTAGTAAAAATGGGTGGGATTTCAAGAAGACTCCTATATATCAGAGTGCCCTTAATGCTTTTTGCTGTTATTTTTATTTTGTGGAAGGTTACTGGTATTAAAATTCCCATCAGTAGAACAAAGAGTTAGGTAGTCAAATGTCCAAAGAAGTAGTCCTAAAATCTGGCTCCTGAGTATCTCTTTTCTGTCTCTCTGCTCTATGGAATGCAGTGACAGATGCTACTTTTGCCATTGTCAGCAGCAAACATTTTCTTACAGTAAAAGTGGGTAGAAAGGCCAACTTATTAGCATTAATTCGTGTTTTAACCAGAGTAAGCCGATAGCTTAAAGGCTGGTACTGAAGTACTTCCCCTCACCATCCCAGCTCTGTCCCTCAGAAGTGGCAGTAGTGACAGAAGCCATATTATAACTTGTGTTGTTTGACTTACAAAAGAATCACCTAGAAATGACAACAGAATTTACTTGCAATGTTTCTATGGTCATGGCAATGCTGCTATTGAAAAATTCATGCTTAAGTAGTGCAATGCTTGGTTTCCTATGATGTGTACAAGTACCTGCTGGCCACAGAGCTGAGGCTGCTGTAGTCATTTGCTATGTTTCCCAACAGCAATGAGTTAACAGACATAACCACAGACCTGAAATGAAAATACAATAGTGATTGTGAAGTTAAGTGTCATTAGGGTAACTGCCTAATTTAGCTGGTATGGGAGTGCTGTTGACTTCATATGAAAGTGGCAGACAAGAATGCCATTAATGCACTGGTGAGACTCAGCTGTGGCTTATGTCTGCTTGAGGAGGAGGTTTCAGAGGAGTTATGTGAGTTTATATTTAGCTTAGCGTATGGCCCATAAGTTTTCTTTCTCTGGCAGACCTCTGCCTTGAATCTTTCCCCAGTTTGAACAAGTACAGCTCATGTCCTCACAGATTAATACTAACGTTTTGGGTTTTGTTGTGTTGTTTGGTTTTTTTTATCTGAACAGTCAGAAACCCTGTCTCCAAATGTAATTATTGGTTCCATGATCTTATCAGCTATGGCCATATCCTGGCTTTCAGAAGACTATTCTGTACCAGTGTTACGTATTTCATGGGTGTTGTCGCCTGTTGTAACAAGGTTAGGTTTTCTCTCAACCAGATTACAGTGAAATTACTTCCTTACACTTAAGCCCTGGTACAAGTATCCTGACTAAAAAGGGAGTAGAGGAATTATGCTGAAATTTTAGCAGTTTTTTAAATTGTGTAGTCTGTATTTTATGCAGTGAAGAACATTTGCCTCCAAGTTTACCATATCTTATTGTTAACTCATACATAGACAGTTTGATTTATTCCTTGTAAGATAAATTTACTGAGGCAAGGTACATATTTTATGTAGAACTGCAGAAACATTTTATATTACTTCTGGCTGTTACAAGCCTTTCTAGGAAATTAGAACAAAAAATTTAGAACAAAAGACTTTGTATAGAACTAGTCCAGATGTTGCGGTTCAGAGCTGAAAATTGCAGTCACTTCAAGACTGAGAGGATGGAATATTTCTAACCCGTTGTTTTGTAAGCCAAAACTATGAATTCATTAATAAGTTGCTGTGAATCAAACTATGAATGCTCTTACAGTGTGGCAGCTGTTCTGTGTTAAACTTGAGACCCCTCACCCCTTAGTAGAAAAAACAAGCAGCAAGATTTTGTAGTTTTAGAAACAAATAACTAACAGCTGAAAGATGATAGCTTTTTCTTCTTCTTGCAGGTCCCATGCTGTTGTAAAGGCCTGCCGCTTGTAGTGGAGATGATTTTGATCATTTCTCTGATTATTTCAAGGTTGTTTTCACCCTGTCTCAGTCACAAGCTGGTAAGTACCATCACCTAGTTAGTTATGCTACTTAGTTTTCTCTCTCCAAATACTATGATTCTGTTTCATTTCAGACTGGAACCTGCTTTAACTGAAGGGCAGAGAATCTCTGGGTAGGGTGGATCCCCAGCTTTCAGCATCTGTGCCAGTGCCCCTCCCATGATCTGGGGCACATTTGGCTGCATGACCACAGCCACAGGGATGTGTGACTGGGAGTGTCTGCATTTTGGTCCCCACTTCTCATCAGGTCATGTGATTAATTGGAAGACATAAAGAAATACAGATGATTATTCTGTTTAGTTATCAGAGACTTCTAATTCCTGTTTTAGTGTTTGTCATCTATGCAATGATCTATCACAAGAACCCATTCGTTGCTATTCTTATGGAGAATTCTGTTACACTAGGTAATTTGGAGAGGTAGGGAAAAAAGAAATCTATTGTCTCCTAGTGCTGACCAAAACACAAATTCTGTAAGAAAGGTGAGTTATCAGTGTAACTGCAACTATTTATATTAAAGTAGTAGAAACTCCAGGTCCCTTTTCGGTGAGGTGCTGAACAGCTCAAACACAGAACACCAGAGCTCTTTGTCTATGAAAGGTTGTAAGTCTAAAGCTGTCCTATATTATCTCTCATCTTGTGCCTGTCCTTTCTTGGACATGTATCTAGCTGGCCTTCTGCTGCAGATTTCAGACTGATGTATTAATTTTCAGGCTGATTTTCTAATTTTCCAATTATAAGAAATGTTTCTTCTCTTTCTGTGTATTGTAAGTGAAAGGAAAAATATAATAAACTGTGAACTTAGAAAAGGCTGGAAATAAATGACTCCATAATATATAATTTTATTTACTGCATTTTAATAAGGTGGCCACCCTAGAACAAAAATAATAAATCTTAGTCTGATGAAAGAGGGGTCTGTTTCAACTGGACCTGTTTTATAACGGTAAACATGTTTAATTAGCTTCAGCTTTTAAATCCAGCAACTCTCAAACAGAAATTTATCAGCCAAATACTTTATTTGGAAACAAATATTTATGCCTTGGTGTAGCAAAATATTTAATCATATATTTAGGTCTGCGCCTACTTCCTTTTGAGTATTCATTTACTCTTCTGTAAGATGTTGTAATATATATTTTTATAAATGAGCCAGCCATTGACTTTGGACTCTAGGTTAGAGATCAGAGACGGGAGGCTTCCTTGAAAATTGCAGTTCTACACTGATTAAAAAACGAGACAGTTTTTGTTCTGTAGGGGACATTTACATGCATTTATCGAAGCCTGGTAAAAGTGGAGGGTGCTTTAGAATCAAAGAGATAATAAAGAGATGTGTTAGAACTGAGGCAAGGCCCATAATATATTCAGAAGGAAAGAACAGTGTAAATTGAAGAAAGCCAAAACAAAAAATAGGTTTCACTGTTTTGAAGGTGTAGAAAAATATGAGTACTGGTACAGGTCATGAGGATAATTTCAGACTTGAAGCAACATGGAAAACTTGCGAAGAGAGAAGGCAGAAAAGGAATGCCATTTTGCTGAAGAAGGAGGTAAGACATGTAAGTTGTTACAAGCTATTTTGGTGCTCTCAACTGAAGAGAGAGTGCCTTGGAAATGTGATAATAACGAACAGCAAGAAAAACAAGAAGTAAAAGGTAGCGTACTGTGGTTGCAGCGAAAAGCGTATCACTTGCAGCACTTTTTTAGCTTCTCACTTCCACTAATGGAAATATTTAAAGAAAAAAACCCGTGGTAAGGGCTGTACAGTGCATGTGTATTACACAAATCTCATGTGGAACAAGAAGTACCATAAATGTCTTGTTAAAGGAAGATGTAAACTTTATTCCTGATGCAGTTTTTATTTAATTTCTCAGGTAAATCAGTATTTTATTAAATTTTTTTCCAGTCATCTGCAGTTTATGTAATGCCACTGTCATCAAAAAGCAGATGAGTAGCATCTGAACATTAGGCAAAGGCTAAGTAAATACCAGATATTTAAAAGAGTTGTTCTAAAACAGTCTTTTAAAATTATATTTACTTCTGTCATAATTATATGTGTGATTATAACTCAATTACTGTGGTGGAAAAAAGGAGTCAACATGGGGGGTTAGGTTTTTTGGTTGGTTTATTATTATTTTGTATAAATCTTGGACTAATGGTTTAAGTCAGCAATGATGTTTTCAAAGAATGTGTATCAGTTCTCTGTGCTTTGGTGTTTACATAAATGATCCCAAAGGGGGTACAAAATTATGTTTGCTGATGACAGGGAATAATAAAATCAAAAGTTGACCTTTTACTTTAGGTCTGCAGAGTATCTCATGATATTCAGTAGTTGGGTGATAAAGCAGCAAATGATGTGTTAGTAATGTAACCTGATTTGCCTTGAAGAAAAGGTGGTCTTGGTTGTTTTTTTGTTTGGTTGGTTTTGCAGTGTTGTTTTGTTTGTTTGGGTTTGGGTTTTTTCCATCCAAAATGGCAAGCTCTGGACTAGCTGTCTTACTGCTCAGATTGTAGATGTCTAATAGGAAAGTTCTTTGAGAACATGCAATGCTCAGTGGTGGTCAAAATAACAAGAGTAGCAAGTATTAGGAATAATAGTATTCCTATGAAATTTATAGCAAAACATAGCATATTACTTCATAAATCCTTTGTACACCTGCATTGTAAATATGACATGCAGGTCTACTTCTGTAATGTTATAACTGGCATGCTGAAGGTAAACAGAAGTCGTCATTTTTCTCATACCAAGGAAAAAGCAATCAAAACAGGTGGTTTTGATTGCTGAACATTGTTACCTGTCTTTCCTTGGTATTGCATGCTGGAATTTCTAAACTGTCTTCTGCTCTGTGAATTTATCTCCCTCTTTTTGGACTGTATTGCAAATCGGAGTTAAATTATAAGCTTTTTAACTGCCTTGTGGAGAAAGATGAGGTAAGATCTGATGTATCTTTAAGAGATTAAAATTCAGAGCATGCTTTTCACTTTCCTGTGCATGTTGTGAAAAATACAGTTCTGCTTTTTAGGCTCTGTGGATGAAAAGTGCTATTACCTTGTGTTGTCATGAATTGTATGAACCAAAGGTCTTCTTTTAAGTTTTTAAATTATGGTGCTTAGTTCCTGATGAGAATTTATTTGCAGGCAAAATAATAATCAGTGACATTAGCAGAAGTGGTGTTGAAAATACAAAATGTATGGGCAAACAATTAATCATTAGTTGTTCTAGCAAGAAAAATATCAAAGGATGGGGTGGAAGCACATGTGAGTGCAAGCTGTATGACCAGGTGAATGTGACTACATGTGAGCATGGGCATGAGACACAGCAGGAGTCAGTGTGTATGAGTAAATGGGTATGTGGGAGGCATGTGAGTGAATATAGAGATGCATCAGTGTACATACATACTGGTGAGTGTACAAGGGAGCATGAGCATGCACGAGTACCCATTCAGGTGGATGTGTGTGTAGAATATTTTTTAAGATATACAAAAGTGGAGGATTTAAACCAGAATTTATGGCCTTTCATTTTTGTGCTCCACAGAGATATTTGAGGAGAGGTGGCTCACTCTCCAGTACCCTACCTGTCTGAAGTTTATTCATTTTTTCCTACCACTCTTCCATGGGGAATGTGTTGACAACTGAATTTTCCAGTGAAAGCGTGGCAAGAGCGTATCTGTTCTGGAAGCCATTTCCCCAACCTTTCTAGACTCTCCACAGCATGAAGCACCCTTTAGTCCACTGTTTCATCTGGTTAAGCTGAAATGAAATATGTGTGTTTGTGGACAAGTGTAGAATTATTCTGACAACATTTACAGTTTTGGAAGTTGAAAATAAAACACAAAAAATGTGCTCATTGGAACATTGGACTGTATGTGTGCTTGTTTCCTCGCACTGAAAAAGGAACAGTATTTAGCAAAAGTGGTGTTGGTGTCCTTGTTGGACCTCAATATTACCTTGTTCCTGAAAAACTTGATGAGGCAATTTGAATGTCAGAAGAATGGGAGGATATGGTTGCAAGTTCTGTGCCATCCTATGTTTGTTTGGACCCTGGCCATCAGGAAACATTCTGTCTATCTCAGAGATGAAACACTTTCTCTTCAGTACTAATAGTATGAGCAAGATGTGTAAATAATCTGTGGCAAGGGGCAACTTCATTACAGAAAGGAAAGTCTTTCCAACTTTTACTTTCTTTTATGAAATTTTAAAAAGAGATTTCCACAAAAGATGTTCCAGGGCGTAATTTGCATGTTTTGTATTGATCTACATAAACCTTAGTTGAACATAAAAGTCATAAATAAGTAATACATAAGTTGTTTCACTCTGTTTCTGTACTCTTTGTGCATTATTAACCATTGATTTTTGTCAGTTCATCTGTTTAATACTGCAAATATTTTTTTTTCTCACCTCCAAAAGTATTCGTAAAAATAAGGCTGAGAATATTTGAAAGAGTACTGTATGTCATTTTCTTGCCTTTGCTGAGCTGTGTGTCTAGAAAATGGAAATACAGGCTTCTGCCTACTCCAGAGGAATAGAAATAAATCGTAATGCAAGCTCTTTCAAAAGAAATTACGTATCCTCGATTAGGCAAACTCACAGATCAGTATGACATTTGGTTACATAGCTTGAGCTTTATTTCAAAAGATGGACTCTATACAGACAGACCTTTGCTTTGGTATCTAACTGGTAATTTTACCTAATGTGTCCAGTTTGGATGAAAAGTTATGTGACTGACCTGAATGACTTGTGTCACAGGGATGAAAGTGGTGGAAGGACAGTTTGAAGCAAAGGGTACAGAAAGCCTTGTGGAGAAAGAAGATAAAGATCGCTACATTGCTAAATATTAAGCCAAGGGTTTCATAGATTGTGAAGCAAAGAAGTTATTCCATGTTCTGCAGCAACTGCCACACTTAAAATAAAAACAAACAACTTTGATTGCAGATCTATTGATGCTATTTAGAAGTGGAGACACTGCTTTTTAAACCAACAACTAAGAGCTTCCTAGAGCTGGTTAGCTACATTCTGCTTACCTTTCTAGTGTTGACATTGGATTAAAGGGAGCTTATACTGCCTTTTTTACAGTACTTGCTGTAATTGTTCTGTTTACAGTGGAGATGGAAATGTCTGAGAGACAGACTGGCCTATAAAAGAGATCAAGACAACAACGATTCTTATGGATTTTATTTTATTTTATTATGTTGTCACGTCTTCTGGCCTCGCTCCCATATCCTTCCATATTCTATACCCTTCTCCAATAAAAATGTAATGCATGATGTAAAAGCTTTAGTCAGTCTCTCTGAAAGCACTCTGCAATTATTCCTTGTTTCACAAAACCACGGTTAAATAACGTCCAATTTTCAGGCTGATGAACTGAAGCCAAACCAAACTGGTTTGCCTAAACAAGCAGTGTCTGTTGTAGAAGTGTTATCAAACTCTTTCTGTGAGCTTCAGGCTGCTGATACATAATTTCATCTGAGAAGTGGTGCAGGCTCATTTGCTTCCTTGCCATGGGAATGGAAGGCCTTTTCATCCTTTTCTGGCACTTCTGAGCCTTTCCCAAAAACTTTTTGTACAGAGGGACATGTGGAGCCCTGGCAAATCCTCCTGAAGAGTTTTCATTCCCTAGCCTACCCAACAAATCACAGTCTCTATGTTGAGTGGAATTGCTGTACTTGCAGAGATGGAAACAAATACTACTTTCCATGTTATTTTTAAATTATTACTACTTTTTGAGGTTTTAAGTAATTTTACCATCTGAAGTGACTGCACAAAACTGTTTTTTAGCTATTCGAACATTGCCTTAAGGCTTTACCATCTGGTGAAGGCAGAACTTCACAGTAATGACTGCATAGAGGCCCTCATAGGACTCAAATTTTGGGCAAGAATTGATGTCTTGCATGAAAATACTCTGACTTTTGTAACACTAAGGGACAGTAATAGACTACAGTCAACTTATTTCGTAATTTACTGCATGGTAGGGTAGTTTTATAAGACTACCATGTTAATTTGTATTCAGGTTTGAATCTCATAAAGACCACTTGGTTTTAGAATAATTCTGGCTTTTGTGACTTAAACCTTGTGGATTTTCAGAGATTTTTAATATTTGATAGGACATGAGCATTTTAGTTCATAATCTAAAAGCTCGGTTAGAGTTGAACTTGTTTGTAATAATGTGAGATGAAGAAGGACAGGATGACCTTACTAACTGAGTATGAACAAATAGCTGGAGGACCTAGCTTTTCATTAATTTGGTATTTTAATACATATTCTCTCACAAGCCAAGGATTCAGCCTGGTACCTTCAGGGGACACCAAAACAGGTGGATTCATACATTGGTTTTAGTGGGATGAATCAAAGACAATTTTGTTCTTTTTAGGCTATGCTTTCAGTGAAACCTGAGCAAAATTTCCATTGATTTAAATACAAAACCAAGGTCATGCTTAATGCTGCTGTGAATTCTTGACTTGGATGATGAATTTCTGCTCTTCCAAAAGACTGTGCATTACTCTAATGGAAGTAATATTTGCAGGTGACATATTTGCAGTTTAATTTTTATATTTTTTTTAAAGGCTTGCGATTTACTAAAAATGAGATAGCTAATTTTTTTTTTCCCATTAGGAAGTTTCAAAGAGTCACTAGGCCACTCTATACTTTCACTACATACATGCATAAAGTTAAGTACTTGCTGCAGTGTGGCAATTCAAGTATGGTGTCATGGTCATTAGCCAATGACGCTATACTGAAGTGCCATTCTTTTATCCTCTTCCATATCCTTCAGCTACTCTTGAATATATTTTACAAAGGACCATTACTATATAAACATTTATATTTGGAAAATAAGTAATTTTCTTAACATTAATACAGTGTCAGCAAATGCTTCAATACTGCCTGAGCTCTGCCCTTCAGTAGGATGAGTGTTGTACTTCTATGTGGCCTGATGTGTCACTGCTTCATTGCAGAAGAATGACTGTGGATACTAAGAAGGTTTGCTGACAGGTGATTTCTCTGACACCTTAGAAGATAAGAAGTCACATTCCCAGGATACTCTGCACCCCACACTTGGGTGCATAAGCTTAGTCCTGACAGAGTCCCTGACACATTTGGGAGAATTATTCTGATGGATGCGGAGGACCTACAAAAACAGGGTTCATTATGGGACCAGAACTGTGTGGTGTGCGGATTAGCTGTCCTCCTCCTTGGATTTTCTTCCTGAGCAGTACATACATGAACACATGCTACTTTTTTATCCTCCCACTCACACAAGCTCTGCATCAAGTGGTTTGTGACATGTATTAATGCTGTTGGATTCTTTCTTAGAGCTGACTATTCCAATTCCATTTGAAAAGTTTTCCACCAAACTCAGAAATCACAGAATTCCAGAATTATTAGAGTTGGAAGGGATCTCTGGAGATGATCTAGTCCAAACCTCTGCCCCAGAGCTGGTTACACAGGGCTCCGTCCAGGCAGGTTTTGAATGTCTCCAAAGAGGGGGACTCCACAACCTCTCTGGGCAGCCAGTTCCAGTGCTCTGCCACCCTCAACACAAAGAAGTTCTACGTCATGTTGAGATGAAATTTGTTGTGTTCTAGTTTATGGCCATTGCTCCTTGTCCTGTCGCTGGGCACCACTGAAAAGAGTTTGGCACCATCTTCCTGACACTCACCTTTGAGATACTTACATGCATTAATGAGATCCCCTCTCAGTCTTTTCTTCTCTAGACTGAACAGGCCCAGACCCCTGATCATCCTTGTGGTCCTTTGCTGGACATTTTCATTAAAACAATATGTGGTTTCATCCCTCAAGCACGGGGGTCTTTCTACTCATGAATCTAAACAGCAAAGGCAAGCAATAAATCCCTTTGAATAATGTGCTAGTACTCTATTATCATTCCTACATAGAAGATGCTTATTTACTGGTTTTATTACATGAAGGTGTCTTGGCAAGGATTCCAGCATTTTAAATTAATTCTGCTGCTTCCCAGTACACTCATTAGATAAAATCTGTTGAATTTGAATCATTGACCCTTAACCTGAAAACCAGTTTTACAAATGTCCTCCAGGAAACACATTGTGTGTTTAACTTCCCCTATGAAAACTACAAAAAATTGTATACCAAAATACAAGAATTAAGAATCAGAGCCATGACAGAATTAGACTTAGATACCAGATCTTGTTGGTGAGAGCTTGGATCTTACATGGAGCTTCAGAAAATCTGGGCAGCTGGAAGAAGACCCTGTAGCCTCTTTCTTAGCAGCCTGCCAAAGAGATCACTTGGAAGTCTCTTGCTTTAAGATTCCTACTGGTAGTGCTGGGGTTGTTTTGTTTATTTTAATTCTTTGAAGGGGATAACCCAAATGAAATATTCAGTATGAAGTTTTATCATTCTCTGCCTTTGGATGTCTGATTAAGCATGACTTGCTATGATTGGGATTTTAAATACCAGAAGTCTTCCTAATTGCCTCATTATCTTTACCCAAGGAATGACTGCTGTTTCCAGGTACGCATCCTGTTGCCCACAGTTTCTCCCTCAGGATTTTCTGGCATCATTCTTCCATTAATAGCCCTTACCAAAGCAAACCATGAACTGACAGCTATCCCACGGTACCTCCTGAGTATATTGCAGCATTGATGCAGCTTCTGCATGTGTTTTCTAAGAGACTCTTCCACTTCATTTTAGGAATGTTCAGAAGCTTCATTTTATTTAAGGTGTTCAAATGACAGAAATTGTGCGTATCACAGGGAACATATCCTATAAAAAAAAATCACTTCTTATAATTTCTTCTCTGATCATATAAACCATCTGTGAAAGGAAGTTACATGAAAAAGTAATTTAAAAGTTATCACAAGGTATTTACAGCAAAACAAGTAATGACATGTTAGATTTTTCTGGTTTTGAGTTCCATGTTCTAATAGCTCTTCTGGGTTAGGGTTAGGGTTAGGGTTAGGGCATAACTGATTTGGAAAAAAGTGGGGCTAAATATGAAAAATCAGTTATGAATTTCAAATGTATGCCCTGTCATGCAGTTTTGTAGAGAATGTTGCCTAAATTGTGTGGGACATACCCAAGTTTCTGTGCCAAGACCTGTAGTAGCATTTTGGCTTTTAGTGCCTGAATTCCCATGTACTGAAGCACGTCCTGGGTTCTAAGAAATTGACTCAAGAAAAGATTTTGCTTGTACTTGAAACTGTCAGCAGCATTTTCTGATTGTAGAGCTGAATTTTCTTCTTATGTTTGAGCCTTAAACAGGTAACTCATATATATAGTCAGCTGAAATGACTATCAATTTTGAGAGCCCTATGCAGACCTTACTAATGTTGAAAACACATGCAAGCTGTTTCATAACAGTGAAACAAAAAAACATAGCCATGGCCTATTTTTCCCTTTCATACGTTACTAACACCGATATCCTCTTTCATCCTGAAAGAAATCCACAAGGAAATATTAATAGCAACCTACTGTTTAATAAACATCTGCAGATGTAAGCAAGAGCCATTTAAGCTTGAATAAACACTCAGAATAAGAAAAGTGAGAAGTAATAATAAAGTTCAAACTTACCAAGAAGAAGCATTGAGGGACTCATCTAGGAAATTATACTGGATTCTGAAGGTATACTTTTGAGGAAGTAACACAATTTTTTTTGCTTTCTTTAGGAGTAAAAAAGAACCTGTCTCCCTCTGCTGGTTTTCAGAGAAAAAAAAAAGTTTATAGAGACTAAAACACTATAGCTGAAATTTTGATACAAATTACCAAATTTCCAGAATTAGGTCTTAAAACTCAATGCCTTTAAATAATAGGAGTAACCTTAAAGACATTAGAACTACCTGTCTTGATAAGCCAAGGATTGGTAGATTTTCATAGTATTTACTCTGCTTAAGCTAATGGTTTCTCAGTATATTTAACATGATTTCTTTATATGTACTTCAGATAAATATAAACTGTTTAGCCTTTAATTCAAGCATCACTGAATCTTGTAGCTATCCTGAAGAGGAGCCTAATATTGAAGCTGTAAATGTAGATGCATAATTTTCCTTTCCTGCATAGTCTGATTTAGCGTACTTTATAATTAAAATTAAGGCTTTTTCTTTCAAATATGAGTTTCTAAGCTGCTCCATAAATGTAAGTCACAGACTATAAGGCTTTTGAAAATCACATACACAAGAATAGCCACAGCAGTTACAACAACTGCATGGGGTTTCTTTGGATTGCGCTGGGGCTGTGATGCTGAGGTGAGCTGCTCCAAGATGCTCACACCTGGCCAAAATGCAGCGTTGCCCACTCTGCTGAGCTGTGAGTCCCTGCCATGCTGTTCCCCCAGATGACTCCACAAGGCAGCTAGACACCCACATGTGGTCTGTGCCAGGGACAGTGTATCAGCAGGATGGGGGTGAACCTTGTGTTGCGATCCCCACCCTGGTGAACAAATGTTCGGGAATTTCCATGGAACAGATGTGCTGCAAAGTACCATGTTCTGGTACACGTCATGGTAGCTGCAAAGAGGGTTTTGTCCTTGGTACGATGTGCTCCATCTTCCTATTGTCAGGGGAAACAGTTGTCGTTTAATAATCCCTGTGCTTCTACTAACAATTTCCCATTCACAAGAAGGATATTCTAACAATAGGCATCAAGTTTATTCCTTCCAATTAGTTAAAGGCAAGTAGCAATTCCAATAGTTAAATTAAATTAAGGTATGTATCTGTTAAATTTGGATGGCTTACATAATGTATTTTAGGCTGAGAAGAAAACAAGGCAATTTTGGGTTTAAAGTGATCTTTTTCTTTTTTTTTTTTTTCTTTTTTTTGGTAGGCTTGTTTGGGTTGTTTTACTTCCCACATTATCTTCACCAAAACACATTTGTTATGCTTTGTTACATGTAGCCACCCTTTTCATCTATGTATACATACTGCTTCCTTGCATCCTAAGTATTGTTTTAGAAGGCATCTGCCAGCTGCAGTTTGTCATATTCCCAGTTAATACCAGTGTCAGTATAGCTAGTTACACAAGTTGATTTGATTTTTGCACATGTTGTGTGGGAAGTCTTTTGTGAAGTTTGAGTATCAGGGTAGGGAGCACAGCACTTGCTTTCTTCAAATATTTGACCAGGTTCTCTCATGTTTATTTTGTCTGTAGTATGCTATTTGAATTTTAACAGAAAAGTTCCTTAATAAGGTTGCATGCATTTTTACTGCTTGTCTATCTGCCACACACTTTTTTTATATTTTTTTTTTAAAGATACAGCTTTACCAGATGCCTCCTGAAAGCATTTGGTCAATGTATCACAGCCAGCCTATGTAGTAGCAAGGCAGTGAGACTGCTGAGACACACACCTTGTGCTTTGTATTTACATGGACATATTAGTAACTTCCTGTGTAAGAAATACTTTAAAACTGATGTCATGTTTTCATGTGGGAATGTGTAACTCATAATTATCCATTCACAAGCAAGTCTGCAGGCTATATCATTGTTCCCTTCATTGAGTCAGCTATCCAAGGGATAGTTTCATTTTACCTAGAAGCTGGACTTCTAATGTCAAGCAGTTCTCTCTGGAAGCAGAACTATTTTGCCTGTCCAGCTATGGAGAATGCTACATGGCATCTGATATGTAAGTGCTGTTTCTAAAACTGGTTGGTACTGCTTCTGGAGTGTGATAATTGGTATCTACGTCATGTGAATGTAGCTGAAAAACAATGAAAGCAGAGGCAAAAGCACTGATGCTGGAGCTGCTTTTCAGCACCAGGGTTGAAAGCAAAGGAAGGAATACAATATTCAGTGTGATAAAAGCAAAGTGGTAGGTAGCTTGTAGCATAAAGTGCCTTTAGAATATTTTGAAAAACTGGCATACTGCTTAAAAAGATAGGCTCAAATTATTAAAATAAATGCAGAATAGAAGGAATATTTTCTGACAATAAGGAAAAAATTCCTAAGGGAAGGCACAGAAGGTTCTTACCATTATTGTTGTACTGGTAGGCAGGCTTGAAAATAGTCTAAAGTTCTGCAGCAGTACATCGAATGAACCAAATCATCTTTCCTATCTCAACTTTTATGATTCATATTTGACCTGGTCATGCTGTCACGTAACATCATGGAGGTTGATCAGTCAGAGTCAGAGAGTCATGATCTTGTTGAAATTGTTGGATGTTGTAGCTGCCTTTTATTTAGGCTAAGCAGATTAATGCTTCTTTGGGTAGTGATGGATGAAACATAGACAAATGGTTGTCCCAGGACTAAATCCTGTGGCCAGGGAGTCAGAGGCATAATCCAGAGCACTTTAATGTGAATTGTGTACAAGAGGGGAAGTGGCACAAATACCTAGGAATTATTTTGCACCAGGAGGTGCTGGTCCATTAGGAACACAGTAAGAAAGGCACTCCACCTCTGCAAGGTATCATTTAAACTGCCAGCACTATGAAGATATGAGAGGATAGCATAGATAATCTCCCCCCTGTAGATGCTAGGAAACCTCAGCTGTATGTCATTGAGCAGACACAGCACACTCTGGAGACCTCATCTGTGTAACAGGGTTTCCCATGTCAGTCATTATAGGATTTTCTTACAAGAAGACAATTCTGCCCATCATTTCTACTACCAAATGGAAAGAGTGCTCACATAGGAACCTCTTGATACACTTCTAGATAAAGGCCAGGATGTAAAGGTCGTGTAATCTGTGGAACCAGATGGGAGCAGCCTGCAGGCTCCTGTTACAATGAGATGCAATATTTATCCTTCAGCCAAGAGACATGCAGGGCACAAGAAGAGTCTGAAGGCCATCCAAAACCTGTGTGGACAGTGCAGCACAGCACAGACCTGCATGTAGTTGTTATGTGGGTCACTAACTCCTCCACATACAGTGCTGTCCTGCCAGGATCACTACAGGAGCCCAACAGAAGGGGTAGCCAGCAGATTTGGCTGCCAGGACAAAAAGTCTGAGAGGCAACCCAAAAAGAAGGTGCATTTGGACAGTCTGGAAAGAAATGTGGACCTTGAGAGCGAAGTATACGTCTTCTACTGATGCACTATCCTGTGTTCAAAACTGAAGCAGAATTGACTTATGACTGTCAATACTGCAGTGCCATTAGAAAGGATTGATTTCTCCTCTTAATAACTGACAGCCTGAAAAGAATCTTGATGTCTTAGATCACAAGGGTAGTAAGAACTTTGGTAACTTCTTAAATCTGTATAGTTAAAGAATCACACCTGTGATAGTTCCACAGGAACAGGTTTTGTGTCAGCCATTTTCCTGTCGCTGAAGTCACCTGCAAGGGCTTTCATTGACCTGAATGGTGCTAGGTCAAGATCTATCTCATAGAAAATTCTTAGATGCTAAAATGCTGGGGGTTCTACACAATCACACAGAAAATGGCACTGCCAGCAATGTATTCATGAGTTGTTTTTATTATTTCATTTATGTTGCTGCTAAACTGGCACTTTTTCATGTGTTTTCTATGCTTCATTAAGCATTTTGTATTCTGTGAACTCTGGTGTGCTACAAATGCTGAATAAAACACTACTGGACATAAACTGAATTCTTTGATTATTTTAAGTAGTATCCCCTGAATGGATGGAATATTAACTTATTCTTTCTGGAACTTGTTTGCATGTACATTCAAGATGGTATTGTTACTTTAAAATGCCCATTACAACTTCTGATGTGATCTTATGAAGGGCCTATTGTCTAAACTTTGTATAAAATCCCACAAGCAATACTGTTGAGCATACTCAAAGCATTATGGTTTTTTGAAGCTATTGTGAAGGTCAAACCAAAATATTGTCTTTTTGAAATGCGCTGGTATTTCAGGAGTTGACAACAGGAAATCTTCTGGGGCTGGTGAAGTCGTTTTTGAAGTTAAATTAAGCAAAATTCTGTTAAGGGGAACACGTTGTTCCAAACCACTGGAGTCGTCAACTGGCAAGTGATTGAAGTATTTCCTTCTGGAACCGAACCCCATGTTCTCCGGGACACCTCCGTTTCCCAGGCGTCGCTTCTCAGCCTCTTCCCCGATGCCTTTCCGCTCTGGCAGGCAGGGGCAGCACCCTTCCTCCGCGGCCGGCGCTGGCGGGGAAGTTCATTGTGTCCGCAGCTCGGCCCCAGCCTCCCAGACGGACATTTTCGGTGCGTTGTGCAAGTTTCCAGTCATGCCGAGCATTCTTACGGAGATGGGGCGATAAGGGGAGGAAATGACGGAGAGTCACCTCAGGGCCACCCAGCCCGCGCTGTCGTGGCCAAAGGAGCCCGGCCGACACAGCAGCGACTGTTACAGCCAGGCTGCGCGGCCGTTCCTGGCCCGATTCCTCGGCCGGGGTGGGGGGGGGGGGGGTACCGTGGTTGCCGGCCAAGCTCTGCAAAATACTCCACTGGCCCCACAAAAGTGTCGGCGGGCACAGGTGGAGCAGCTGCCGCCACACGCCCGGGGGAGGGTCCGGCGCCGCGCCCCGCCCCTCTCCTCGGGGCTGCGTCCAGCCCCGCGGCCGCGCCACGGGCCGGAAGTGAGCACACGGCGGCGGAGGCGATTGAGGGGTGGGAAGTTGTCTGCAGCCTGGCGCGGTCTCGGTGGCGGGAGGCAGGCAGGAGGCACGAAGGGAAATGCCCGTTCCCGCAGGGCGGCGGCGCTGCGAGGTAGGCGCGGGGAGCCTCCGCCGCTGGTCGCCGGGAAGGGGCTCTGCTCCCGCCCCCCGGTCTTGTCCTTCTCTACCGGTGCCCGCTTGCTCCTCAACCCCCCACCCTCTCCCGGTTCGCTCTTCTCCCTCAGGGGTCGCCGCAACGCGACTCTCTGCCTCCGGGTGCTGCCCGCTGCTGGCCCGGCCTCGGCGCGGCTCTGGGCCCAACCGGCATCCCCCGGCGCTGCCGGGCCGGCATCTGCGAGCGTCGGGGCCTGGGGCTTGTTTGGTGGCGGGTGGGTAGGGGCCGGCGTCAGAGCTGCCAGCTCAGCCTATCCCCGCCGCTTCGTTCCTGTGCGGGCTCCGGTGAGGTGGCGGCGGTTCTCCCCGCTTCTGGTAGTTCACCGACTGCTGGCTGTATTTAGAGCGGTGACTCCGGGACGTCCTGAGGAGCTGCTCGGGTTCGTAACACTCCGGTTATCAGACATGCTTTGTATACCCGAGGGTGAAGTCTCCGAGGTTGGCCAGTACTTGTTATCTGGTGCTGAGCAGGAGGCCCTTTGGGAAGGTTTTCGGGAGCCCTAGTGCTCGCCTTTCAGCGGGGGGACCTTGGCTGTCGCTGCATTGACCCACCAGGTTTCCATTTCCTTTTTTTCCTTGCTGGCTTTTTGAGTGGTTTAGGTAACTGTGGGTCGGTGCGTTGTAGTGGTTTCAGAGAAGCTGGCTGTTGACAAAGCTGATCCTTCAACAGCTCTGCAGCTTCCTCTGGGAGCTTTTCAGATTTTAGTAGTACAAGGAAGCTGATTTACTGTTCCTAACGTGATCGAGTTTACTGTTCTGCGTCAGTGCAGTAAAATAAAGATACACCTGCATCTTTGTTAGCGCAAGTAACCTCCCACTAATAGCTGTAATGTTCTTGGGGAAAGAGAGTATGGTAGTAAGATGTACTCAAAGAACAGGAAGACTCTGACGCTCTTCCCTGTCATTGTGTTATTACAAACGTGGTCCTAGAGCATAGACGGTTAAACTGATTTGGGACAGGGAGAGATGCAGAGGTTTAAAATTACAGCTTTGCGTATTTAATGCAAATCTGTTTGAGAAGGGAACTGAAAGCTCAAGAAAACGTGTGATGGTTGTAAAACATGTTGTGCAATACCTACTCAGAATATGAACTGTGTACAAGAGTGGTGATGATGGATGATTTATGAAGAATCAAAGGGGAAGTAGAAGTAAGGCAGGGGTAATGAAATCTGGCAGACAAAAGTATTTTGTTAGTTGGTTTTGTTAGCTTTCAAAGCAGTTGTGTCCCTTGTTCCCCCAAGGTTGGGAGCAGGCCTTGAAAAAACTCTTATGCATCTGTGAGGAAGAGAAGTTGTTTAAACTTGGCTCACCTCATTTGGGGGATGAGGGGAGGAGTGACTGTAATGTCCACTAGCTTTCAGTTGAAACAAAAAATCAAAACAAAAAAAACCAAACAACCCAAACAAACAAAAAGTTGAAGCAAAATTAGTAATAATAAATGAACAGTGAAACGAAGTTGCATAGAAAATAACAGCAGTGGGAGAAAGCACAGGGAGAAATAACAAATACTAGAAGTTAAATGGCCTTTTGTTGAGGGGGTAGAGCTACAAACCAAACAAGTAATAAATTATTTACACCCACCTTCTTAAATGTTGTGTTGTATTTGAACGATTTTTTTACATAAAGGTGCTTGTTGGTAAAAAATACATAGACGAAAGAATTAAAATTTTGATTGATCTAATAAAGTAGATTTGTCCTGTTGAATTACAGTACAATACTAATCCTGATTTACGTATTTGAGGTTCCTCTTCATTCAGGAGTATTACTGTCATCATTAAGAACTCAAAGGTTCTTCAGTACAGATTATCAGTGCATATAAATTGATGACTTAGTTATTTCTATCATTTTTGAGTAATTCTCTACATAGCAACGAAGGAAATTGCATGCCTTAAGTAGAAAATGATTCATCTCAAAATGTCAAGTAAAAAAATATTTTCTGAATTTGTGTTCCTCTGTTTGTTTCTTCTGAAACTCAGTTAACTTGAAACTGCTGATGTTTCTTATCCAGTGCTGCTATTATATCTGTGATCTAGGTGAAGAAACTTAAATTCAAACATAGCTTGTAAAATAAAAATGCTGAGATGATGTTTTGGGTTTTGTTTTGTTGTTGTTTCAGGCTTTCATGTGGGGCCAAAACCAGACCAGTATGGGGTTTTCCAGAGAAATGAATGCTAGGACTGAATTATACTAGGACAGGATTGTGCATTGTTTGTATGTAAAGCTATGGACAATCTTAAGGCAATCATATGGAAGCTTTAAAAATTGCAGTAAGCATTGATAAGTAGGACACTATTAGCATAAGTGTGACTACTACAATTCATAAAATGTGTTCTAAGGTCAGCCTTAATGATGTTCAAATAATGATGTTCCAATTTTTTTATTTTTGAAGTACTGCCTTCTGGTGTCTGCAGCTGATGCAGAAATTACTGTGGTGTTTACTTACTTATTTTTAGACTAGTACAGCAAACTTAAAAATGAGGGAGTATGGCACAATGTAACTTGTTTGCTTTGTGGAAGTGTAACTGTAAACATATTCTTCTATTTTAAGTAGAAGATGTGAATGTGTAATGACTTAACAGAACCAGAGTTCAGTTTTTATCAGCAGTGGTCAGTAACATCCGTCATCTAATACAGCATTCATCCAGCCCCTTTGTACATGAGAAGACTGCTGTGATGTCAGTTCTTGCGGAAGAATGCAGGAGTTGTTTCCAGGCTGGACAAGTAAGCAAAGGAGGAAATGTTTCAAAGTATGCCAGTAATGATAAACTTATCTTCATCTAGATAAGATTTAGAATATTTTTCCTCAAAACTCACCTTAAAAAAAAGTTATGAGAAATATTACTGTGATCTGTACCTTAGAACTGCATCATGAAGTTATTTACTTAGCGTAAGTTTTGTTTGTTACAAATGGTGGTTGCTTCAGAGTACTTCTGTTGAAGAAATTGAAGTAGAGAAAGGTGTGTTGGTGTATTTCATGTAACTTGTAATTTTCAGGTGTGTGGCATTACAGTTATAAGCAAAACATCACTTACAAAAAAACAACCATAACTGGAAACTTACAGCATGTAGTGTATTAGGACCTCATGGTATTTGTGTTATGAGTATGCCACTAGTTCAGATCTTTCTCTTCAGAGGCTGGTTACTACATGTTGACCTAGGAGAAATAGTTTGGTCCATATAGATTTTGTAGCATGCAGGTTTCAATATTATAGTTGATGTTAGTAGTTACAGGAGAACACATGGAGAATGGGTCTTTGATAGCTGATAGGGTGGTCTATTTAGATTATAGTCACAGCAGAAAAGCAGAGGGTGGTGAGTTACAAGGTTTACATGAGTTCAGCATGCAGCTGGACAAATTCCTGGAGGGAAAAAAATCCATCATGGGTCTTTAACGTTAGAGAAGTTACCTCAGGATTCAGGAAGTACTTGAGTGGCAAATTAGTGGAGACCAGAAGAGTATTTTGAGGAAGTGCCATTACATGCTTGCCTTGGTTTAGCTTTTTTCCATTTGCATTTCTGAAGCCATCCTCAGAGGCAAGTTAAGAACATGATGGAACCTTTGGCCTGACCAAGTCAGCCATCCTGTTCAGTTCTCTACCAGTGCAGTGTTTTAAAAAAAAAAAAACAAAACAACAAAGTAATCACTAATTCAACAGGTCCAATAAATGTTTAGTATTTTCTGATGTATAAAGGAAAAAAGTACATGTAAGTAGTAAGTTGTCCTGTCAATCAACAATTCTGCATAATACTTTAATAAATAATAGGTTCATGAATAAGCATCTGCTGATTATACCTGAAACTGTGCAAGTTTCTTCTCTGAGGGGAAACTCCTATGCTGAAGCAAGTGGTAGAAATAATTAGGCTACCGCAGCAGAATTGCATTTGGTTAGACTGGCAGGTTGATACTAATACAGTGATAGAGAGTTAAATCTGGGATAGAGCTGTGGTGACATGGTTTTCTCTCCCTTTGCCTCTAGTGGTTTTGATTTATGTTTTGTTGAAGGTATATACTGTGCACTGCTGCACAGGGAGTAGAATAGGATCTTTGTGGGGGAGGGTTGTTTTCATCTCCCTGCGTTAATAGCACTGTACATTGCATCATGAACTTCCTGCATTCTGTTGCATTTTGAATGCTTTGTGATGTTAGGAGGATATTTGCAGGGCTTATTTCAGGCATAGAACTTCAGAAAACTTGGGGGTTTTACCATGGTCTTCTGTTTACGTTGTAGAATGTGATAAAACTATGTGGAAGGTGCTTGGGCATCTCTATTTGGGTAATTAAAGCAGATAGCACAAATGTTTCTTTGCTGTTTTTCCTGTTCTCTCCACACTTCAGATGCTGTCTATATTTTCTTTTTTTTAATTAGTTACTACCAATGCCAATTAAGAATTGCACCTGTACTTAAGCTAATGAAATTGGCTTTGAAGATTCTGTAGATATGACACAAAATGAAATAATTTGATCTGTGGGTTAATTTTATCAATCTCACCTATAAGGAGGCACTTTCTAATTTTGCTGAAGTGACTGGATTAAAGAACCTATTGAGTTTTTAGTGGAAAGATAGTATAATAGAACTATGTACCTCAGACACTAGTCTTTCAGGACTACTTCTGTACATGTTTTTGAAAAACTTCCAATTTAAACCTAACTAAGTGTCTTAAAAAAATAATGGACTTGCTCAGTACATGACTTCTTGAAGTATCTGTTCAGTTGTTTCTCAGATTGCTACAATCTGAATGCATCTGGCAGAGAGGGTTTTTGAACATCAAAGGTTTTGTGTTTTTTCTTGCTAAGGAGTTTTCCTGCTGTAGCAAATGTCTTGCTATGAATTCCTTTCCAGATGATTAGTACTTTCCATGGTATATTACTGTTGTCTTATTTTGCTAAATTTTCCCTGGTATCCTACAAAACTGCTACTGTCTCTGGTATGCTGGCAGGATTTTTTAATTATTAAGTTACTATCCTTCAGTGTTATGCAAATGCCTCAAATATCCTCAAATATTTATTTGTTTATTTATTAATGGCAAAATAACCATTAAGCTATTGTGAAAATTACACTTGCTTTGAGGCAGCTCTGGCTACTATATGTCAGGCTTTACTTTGTAAGGAAAGCAGGAAATGGTCTGACTTGTCATCATTGCTTCTGTATTTAGTGCTTGGGCTCTAGGGAATTATTGTGCACTGATTTGTGGTAACTAGAAAGTATTTCTTAAGAATGAATTACTAAATAATATGTTCTGTGCTTGTTTAGCTCTAGACCAAATTATAAATAGAATGTTGAAAGTCTTGGGTTTGTTTTTTGGTTGGTTTTTTTTTTTAGTAGAAAATTATTGTGCAACTCCTCTTAAGTAGGGAAGAATGTTAAAGTGTATGTGAGCAGATGGTGAGATTACTTCTGCTTAAGGTAACGGGATTTATCTCTAATAAAGTCATCCCTTGTTCATTAAGATAGAAAACTGATTTAGATTTTGGGAGTCATTGTCCTGGTGGAGACGTAATATCTTGTATTGATTCTCGTGAAGTTTTTTACCAAAACCCTATGAATTTCTCATTAGAAATAAACTTCTTCATGGCTCAATTTGCTAAATTAGTGCATATGTAAATATAGTTAATTTTTATATAAGCGTCTTCAAGTGAAAATCTGGTTTGAAATTAATTTCCATTCCATATAAAGGATTTGATCTGAAGGAGATGGTCAGGCATCTATTCTGTTTCATTGTTCTTCATATTAATAAAGTTTTATTGCTGCATTTTTAAATAACATTTTATTCTCTTGAAATAATGAATAATGCTGAAATAATATTACTTGGCAATACACAGGTACTTGACTGAACAAATCGACTTTAGACTCTAATTGCACTTATTCAGAATTGCCACCAAGGAAGTGTTGCTCTTAGGGAAACTGCTAGACTGGAGCCAGAGAAGGTGTGCAGACTGATGTCTGATTGCATCTGGTCAAATACTTAAAGAAAATATTGCTTAAAGGCAACTAAGTCTCACTGCAAGAGACAGATTATTTTTTGTCAAGGCAGTAGATAAATCAGGTGGTTGATATTTTTAGACCTGTTTTTAAATGAAGCAGGCATTGTTGGTGAGTTACTGCTAGGGAAGCATAAATATGCTGGATTTATACAAAGTATGAGTATGCCAATTTAATTTCAAATGTAGGGAAGAAGTGTGTTTGATGCATTCTTTAAGTGTTTGGAGAGTCCTGAGTTGTGCTCTTGAAGGTGAACTGATTGACAGCTGAAAACTGATTATTACTGTTACTTAAAATAGTATGCAGCAGTTGAGATAAGAACAATCCTGACTCTCTGAGGATTGTTTCTAGGTCTTCTGATGAACTCCAGTTGTGAGAAACTTCTGGTGAATTCCTAAGGTATGCTCAGAAATGGTTCAGGTATCTGGTTTTCTTGTTTCTGGGATTTGCATTGAAACATTTTCTTCCAAGTGTTGGAGAGGAGTTCCCTGCTGATAGATCATAGAATCATAGAATAGTTAGGATTGGAAAGGACCTTAAGATCACCAAGTTCCAACCCCCCTGCAATGGGTAGGGACACCTCACTCTAAACCAGATCACCCAAGGCCTCGTCCAACCTGGCCTTGAACACTGCCAGGGATGGAGCATTCACAACCTCCTTGGGCAACCTATTCCAGTGCCTCACCACCCTTACAGGAAAGAATTTCCTCCTTATATCCAATCTAAACTTCCCCTGTTTAAGTTTTAACCCATTACCTCTTGTCCTTCCGGTACAGTCCCTAATGAAGAGTCCATCCCCAGCATCCCTATAGGCCCCCTTCAGAGACTGGAAGGCTGCTATGAGGTCTCCACGCAGCGTTCTCTTCTCCAGGCTGAACAGTCCCAACTTTGTCAGCCTATGTTCATGTGGGAGGTGCTCCAGTCCCCTGATCATTCTCGTGGCCCTCCTCTGGACTTGTTCCAACAGATCCATGTCCTTTTTATGTTGAGGACACCAGAACTGCACACAATACTCCAAGTGAGGTCTCCCAAGAGCAGAATAAAGGGGCAGGATCACCCCCTTCGACCTGCTGGTCACACTCCTTTTGATGCAGCCCAGGATACGGTTGGCTTTCTGGGCTGCAAGCTCACACTGACAGCTCATGTTCATTTTCTTATCGACCAGCACCCCCAAGTCCTTCTCTGCAGGGCTGCTCTGAATCTCTTCTCTGCCCGGCCTGTAGCTGTGCCTGGGATTGCCCCAACCCAGCTGTAGGACCTTGCACTTGGCATGGTTAAACTTCATGAGGTTGGCATCAACCCACCTCACAAGCGTGTCAAGGTCCCTCTGGGTGGCATTCCTTCCCTCCAGCGTATCAACTGAACCACACAGCTTGGTGTCATTGGCAAACTTGCTGAGGGCGCACTCAATCCCACTGTCCATGTCAGCGACGAAGATGTTAAACAAGACCGGTCCCAACACCAATCCCTGAGGGACACCACTCGTTACAGGTCTGCAGCCAGACATTGAGCCATTGACCACAACTCTTTGTGTGCGGCCATCCAGCCAGTTCTTTATCCACCGAGTGGTCCATTCATCAAATGGATGTCTCTCCTATTTAGAGACAAGAATGTCGTGTGGGACAGTGTCGAACGCTTTGACCAAGTCCAGGTAGATGACATCAACTGCTCTATCGCTGTCCATCAGTTCTGTAGCCCCATCAAAAAAGGCCACCAAATTGGTCAGGCGGGATTTCCCCTTAGTGAAGCCATGCTGGCTGTTACCAAGCACCTTGTTGTTTTTCATGTGCCTTAGCATGCCTTCCAGGAGAATCTGCTCCAAGATTTTGCCAGGCACAGAGGTGAGACTGACTGGTCTGTAATTCCCCGGGTCATCCATTTTCCCCTTCTTGAAAATGGGGGTTATATTTCCCTTTTTCCAGTTGTCGGGAACTTCACCTGACTGCCATGATTTTTAAATGTGATGGACAGTGTCTTAGCAACTTCATTTGCCAGCTCCTTCAGGACCTGTGGATGGATTTCATCAGGACCCATGGACTTGTGCACGTTCAGATTTTTAAGATGGTCTCAAACCAGTTCCTCTCCTGCAGTGAGCCCAAGGTCTTCATTCTCACAGTCCCTGCATCTGCCTTCCAAGACTTGGGTGGTGCGGTCAGAGCCTTTGCTAGAGAAGACAGAGGCAGAGAAGTCATTCAGAAGTTCAGCCTTCTCCAAATCCTGTGTAGCTAGTTCACCCGAGAGCTTCCTGAGGGGGCCTGTGTTCTCCCTAATCTGTTTTTTATTTGCTATGTACCTGTAGAATCCCTTCCTGTTATCCTTAATATCCCTAGCCAAGTTTAATTCTAACTGGGCCTTCTTTCCTAACCTGGTCCCTAGCTTCCCGGACAACATCCCTGTACTCTTCCCAGGCCGCCTTTCCTTGCTTCCACTTTCTGTAAAACTCTTTTTTTCATTTGAATTTTCCTCAGCAGCTGCTTATCCATCCAAGGAGGTCTCCTGGCCCTCCTGCTGCACTTCCTTCTGGTTGGGATGTAGCACTCCTGAGCTTGTAGAAGTTTTAGTGTTAAGGAATGTACATTTATCTGCAGTTATGACTGGAACAGTGACTTACTGTGAGTAGGAGACTACTTGTCAAGTATGGAGATCAAAGCTGTCAATTTCAGCAGAAAAATAAGGCTTCCTGTTTTTTTAAGAAGCCAGAGCTGCTGTTTGAAGGCCATATAATCTTGAATTTTTTTCTTCAAAAAGAATCACTTGCTGCTGTAATTATCAAGCAGTACCAGAATGCATTTATAATTTTTAGAGTTGTAGCTCAAACAGTTCTGAGTAGTCTCAGAAAATATGATCCTATTTAAGTTTTTTGAATAAAATGCAGGAAAAAATCCTGCTATTTAGAATCGTTAGGCAACAGCAGGACTGTGAAAACTGCACTTACTCTATGCTTTTGCTGTTGCTTAGAAAAGCTAAAGAGCAATTATTGAGAGGACTTCCTAAGTCAGGGTGTTCTTCCATCTGAAAATATGACATAGTAATTTTAACTAGCTGTAAGTTAATAAGGAGATTAAAGCCTTCTTGGATATCTAGGCAGTCTGAGCAGTTGGTGTAAAGTATATAGGGCTTCTCATGAGGATGTTATCTGTGGCTGGTAAGCTTAGACCATCTACAAAATCTTCAGTACATCTTTAGGAGAAGATTGAGAATGTCCTGCTAACAGGAGGATGGCAAGTAACTGAATGCCACTGAGGGCCACAGCTGCGCTGTAAATGGGATGAGGGTAATGCACTGTCTATAAAAGAACTCAGCAAAAAAGTTTTGGGTTTGGGTTTTAGCTTTTTTTTTCTGGTTTGTTTTTGTTTTTTTTTTTTATTTTGTTTTTTATTTTTTTTAATAAGTTCTCTGATCAGATTCAACAGTCGGCTGTGCAAGTAAGCAGTAGGTAGGACAGGACTTCTTCCTAATGGAAATAGTTGTGGCTTTAGTGAATGTCAAACCCTGCAGCTTAGTAGGTTGTATTGAAAAGGGTCTGGTGTCTCCTCTTTTCTGTAGACTTCATCCATGCTGAATATAATTATCTCACAGAATGGATACATACTAGTAATGCGTCCTTAAGCTCCTCCTTAAGGCTTTATTCCCCAGGACTTTAGTTGAACGGTTTTCAGGGTTTTATAACTTGGTTAGTCTGTCACTCTTTCAGTCTTTCTGAAGACACCCTCTTTCATTTAAATTTTATCTGGTACCTTTAGCATCAGTTCTGGTTTAATCTTGCTTTATGAAGGGCTTCACCTGAATTTATATTTTCAGACTTAGCTGAAATGTGTAGAACCTTTTATAGTCTGTCCTTCACAGTATAAGCCACTGAAGTGAAGTAGATAAAACAAAAGCTTGGCCAGAGTCTTAAGGAATTTAAAGAATGTGTTAGAAATCTGTTAGAAATCTTGCTGTCTCTGGTGAGTCCACAGAAGTACAGTTGGTTCATTTAAAGCATATATCTCTCATCTGATTCAAGTGGGTGGATGGGGGATGGAACCAGAAAATAAACCCCTGCTAATGGGTGTGAATAGCAAAAAAGATAGACTCTTGAGTTATCTGCATTATTTGCTGCAGAGAACTCTTGTAGATTCCTGCATTACTTAAACCTATGATGGTTTACATCTAAAGGGCTCATCTAGTTCAGTGAAACTGTGTTTTAATTAGGATTGCTGTTTATGTAACCCTCCTAGCAGAAACTCATTATTCATGATTTTTATCTTGCTACTCGGTATGCATACTAGCTGTTGCTGGAAGACATCTCCCGGACTCAGCTATAACCTGACTGTGTGTGAAAACTGTAGAATAAAGTAGAAATAATATTGAAAAATAACATAGCTCTTGTGGAAATCTCTTGTAAGATTATTTTAATAAAAGGCATAGATATTGTGGTGGATAAAGGGAGTTTATAATAGTATACTCAACACAGGACTGGAATTAGAGAATGCAGGATGTCATTTTCTTGGTGGTGGCCTTTAGCAAAAGCTACCTGTCAGTTTCTTCCCTTACCTAGTAGTGGATGACACTTCTTTATGTGGCTGTTAAAGGGATTACTTAGTGCACAACTGTACTTAAATTGCTTATTTTGCTTCTCCAAGAAATATAATTTCATAAGCATTATTTCTCTTGGGAGGGTAAAGTACAATCAAGTGTTCCAAAAGGAAGGGAGGTCGTGCAGCATCACTATGACCATCATAATCATGGTACAGCAGTTGGATAGGTCTTCTGGTTTTGTGATATATTGAAGTAACCTGGAAGTCCTCTCAGTAATGTGCTTTATCAATGCTTTAGAAAGATTTCTGCTTCTGCGATTGAACCTGGCTAGGTGTGCAGAATTGCTCAAATTTGAAGACAGGTATCTGACTAGCTTTTCTGTGTTTCCAGTGTATTGGTGCAAAAAGAAACCGAGTGTTTACCTACTGGTAAGTAGTAGTAAGAAAAATAAATGGGTCTTGCATAGTTTAAAGACTGTGAAATTAATATTGTGGCTTCTCCTTTTAAGTTTGACACATTATCCCTCCCTCCAGAGAACACTTGGTCTCTAAAATTTTCTGTCCTGAATTTCTGAAGGCCATGTGCAACCTTGTCAGTTGGTGATGTATGACTTACAGTTTTCCACATCTGACTTTTTTGCATTTCTTATGTTTCATTTCCTTTCCAGATCTGCTAAATCTATTCCGGAGCCAAGGGTAGACAACCAGTACAAACGAAGTGTTCTTCTGTAAATGGACATCTGCTCTTGCAGTATGGCCCAGGTACCCAGTAGCAATGGATTTAAACAGCGCTCATCACCACCTTTGGCAGCCTCAAGGTCAAAAGATGTGGACAAAGAGGAGGCATTGCAGATGGAAGCTGAAGCGTTAGCTAAGATGCAGAAAGAAAGAGGTGTAACTGGTAATAGACAAACTTTTCATTCCTTAAGCAGCACCAAACAAAAAACACAGACTCATAACAAACAGGACCATGATCTCATGGTGTTTCCAGAGTCTGATGCCAAGGGCATGGAAGATAAACTAAGAACCATAGACGTAGAAAAACTTACTCATGCTGAACTAGAGAAACTGCTGCTGGATGACAGCTTTGAATCTAGTAAAGTACCTGCGTTACCAGTAAGTCCTATATTGAGCCCATCTGTGTCTTCACAACTTTATCTTGGGCCTACAGGTCAGAGAAGACAGTGGATGCCTGGAATACCAGCACCTGTGACATGCACTTTACCTCCTATTTACCCCTCAGCTTCTTACACAAAACAAACTGTTGTATTTCATAATGGATTCCATCCAACTATGTCCTCCTGTGACTCTAGAGAGCCTGTTTACCTTGGTCTTCCAAGACAGTCCCAATACATTTCATACCCATTGGCAGCTACTACGCCTTTCCATCCACAGGGAAGCCTACCTATATATCCTTCAGTACTTACACCAGAAATGGCACAAGTATTTGACAAAATTGCGAGCACCTCAGAATTCTTGAAAAATGGCAAGTCGGGCACGGACCTAGAAATGAGTGCTATAAATTCTGCAGTTTCTAACCTACCAGCTTCGGAAAATTGTGGGGACGTGAGTAAATTTGACTGGTTAGATTTGGATCCCCTAAGTAAACCAAAAGTGGATGGTGTGGAGACTTTAAATAAGGCAGAGAATGATGGAGATAAGGCTTCAAGTATGGCTGCTGAAGATCCATGGGATGCTGTGCTCTTAGAAGAAAAGCTGTTAGTTACTTGTCATCTGGAACGAAAAGTTAATGGTAAATCTTCTGGAGCAACAGTTACAAGGAGCCAGTCCTTAAATGTGCGAACAACTCAGCTTGCAAAGTTTCAGGGCCAAACATCACAGGTATGTAAATCAGCCTTTTTAAATTCCAGTGTAGTAGTAAAGGATAATCATAGTATTTAAAGACACTTCAAGGTCTGGATTTGTTTGTTAAATACTACTTGGCTTGGGCAGTGTCCAAATAATATGGTGTTACTGGCATATGCATGTAGTAATGATACTCAGAAAATTTTATGTTGGTACTGAATGAAATCTTAAAATACCTCCAGCCTTGTGTAATCTTTCCACAGATACTGAGGAAATTGCTGTTTTTCAGTACTTCACAAAAGAATTAAATATTTAAATCATACTAACAAACATTTAAAGCAATGAGTAGCTCATACGATACTATGAAATAGGTGGCAAGTTAGACACTGAAAGCTTTATCTTGAGCAGCCTTTATCTTAGACTTTGGAAAAAAAAATTTTGCCTCACATTTGAGCCTGTCAGCTTTTATTAAGAAAACAACAAAAAACCCCCCAACAGTTAGAATAGAAACGTGGCATAGTCAAAACTTTTCTGCTTTCTCAGCATCATTTGCAGTATTTCACAGGACCACTATAATTCTCTTTTGTATTTAGAAAACTTTCCTTCTGTGTAGAAATGTAGAGAGATTGTAGTCTAATCTTTTGGTTATACTGTCCTGGAATGTGGGATGCCTGTTGGGTCAGAAACCCTGTACTTCTGTTCCGGAAGACGGAAAACTATCTTTGTGGTTGGGCACAAAGGCAAAAGGGTACCTTCTCTGGGGCAGGACAAAAGGGTGATTTTGGCTCTGGGATCAGGATCACTTCCATCCAACTTTCAATACAAAAATGTGAATAGAGACTAGTTATGAGACTCATCTTTTGGAAATTGAGTATATGCAGTTTGTATCAAGGCTAAACTGTACAGCAGATGACCAGTAGCAGTCTCACCTGGCTAATTATGCCTCTGTAAGTGCTTCCTACCCTACAGTCCAATAAGTGACTGTAGATTATTGAACTTTTCCTATGTTTTTAAATTCTTTCCATGATAATTGCATCATAAGACATTATGTTTTTAAAATATTAGTCACCTTACTAGAAAATGATTATGAATACTTTTGTAATTTTATTTTTTTGGTAGAAAGAGTACAAAGACTGAAGAAGAAGTCTTCAGTGGAAAAGTCACCATCCTGGCAAGGGTGATAGTAGCAGAAAAAAGCTACAGTTGTAGAAATTGGTTGGGGGAGGGAGGGGCAAGTAAAAGATTTGTTTCCCTCTAAGACTTCAGACTGTATATTTTGAATCTTAGCTGTTGTCTTCCTAGGTGTTTTTAACAGACTTAGAAAAACCCAACTGTTATCAGTCAGAGATAGTTTCTAAACTGCTACTTTATTCTCCGCCCTCCTCCTCCCCCAAAATGGGGGAGGGTTTTTTCCTTTATTCTCAGAAAAAGGAATATTTACTAGACTTTGGCTTAAAGGGCTGTCTAAATTTCCATTGAAGTGAAATTTTTGGCCCTTCATTTGAGGGATTTCCTGTTTTTTTCTGGGCTAGTTGACAGTATTCTGGCAAGAGTTTAATAGGAGGAGAGTGGAGAAGGTCCAAAACCAACCATTTACCTCTGTTTCTAAGGGACTGCATTTTTAACATACATGTGTGAAGATCTTGAGTCTAACTTCGTTTTATTTCTTTTCCACTTACTGTTGAGCTCTGATATATGAACTCAAGTTATTTCCTAGTATTTGGAAAGGCATATAAATTTGGGCTTTACAGCAGTTTGCTTCTTCAGTTTGTTGTGTTATGTAGTGATGAGTTTGTCAGTTTTCCAGTGCTTGTTATGTGGTCATTACAGGTAGGGGCATCCTGCTTGATGCACCTTTATTGCATTTTCTTTATTCACAGTGGCATCCCAACAGCACATATCAATCCTGTAGTCAGTTAAGAGATCCGATTTTTCTTAAGCCATCATCTTTTTGAACAATTTCTTAGTTAATAGCAAATTCCTGCAGTGAATGCCCAATTGAACGTTCAAGACTTAGTTTCCACTTCTGTTCCTCGATCTGTGGTTAACTAGTTTCGGCATAATACTCCTCTTCTAAAACGTGTATTATGAAGTTAGCTGACAATACAAGACTCCACGTTATCAGCAAGGTTCTTTCTGCTGCTCATGCTGAGTTATTGAAGATAATAAATAGATTTAAAGCAGAGTCTCTTAAATGGATATCCTTTCAACATAACCTGTGGGGCTTGCTTTATCTTTTGCCCATCCTGTGCTACTACTTTGTTTTCTAGTTTAAATAATTTTCCAACTGGTATAAGAAGCTGAGTTATGTAGCTTATATTTCTGGCAGTTCTTTTGTATTTTATCCCCATTTACCTCTAGGTATACATTTCCTTCAAACAATATCCTCATGTCTTGCATCCTAAATAGTCTGGATCATTTCTTCTTCTCCCCCAGCCCCCTAAGTAACTCAGGTCTCACTGCCCTTTTAAACAAAAATAATTAGTAAAAGTTTCTAGTGATACAGCTTGATTCTGTTATATGTAATCCCTTGAATCATAGATTGCTTTGAGTTTTGCTACAGTATTTGTTGAAGTAACTATATATTCAGTATTCCCCTTTAAATACTTGAGTGTTTGTCACTCTCATTTCTGAAAGCAGAGGCAAAATCACAATTTTGTCCTATTTTAGGTGTTATTCTTCTCTACCTTTCCACAGAGCTGAAGTGTCTTGTGGCTTTATATGTTCGTGGGATTTAACTTAACTTTTTTTGTAATTTACTGGGGTTTGTTTGGTGGGTGGTTGTTTTTTCTTTTGTTTTTTTGTTGGTTGTGTTTTTGGATTTTGGTTCATTCTTGGTTGTTTTTTTTTAAGAGCAATGGTCTTTACAGAACTCTTCCGGTTTTGCAGTCTGTTCTGATACTTGTTCTGATGTCTACTTGTCTAGTTTGGCCTGAAGCCCTTTCTTGCAAGTTACTTCTGGTTTGATAGCTTTTGCACCTCTTAGATTTGCTCATCTGGAAGTTAAAGAAATTCAAATTCTGATTGTTGCTCAAAACTCATGTGAGTCGAGTCGATTTTTAAATTAGTTGATTTTTACCTAGTTTATCCTGAAACTATCTTCCAAAAAGTGATCAAAAATTAGTACTGAAATTCAGCTAAAAAAATCAGTGAGATATTTAATGTTTGTAATTGTCTGAAAGGAGATAATTTCCAGCAGTACGTATCTGTAATAACCTTGGTTTTTTGTTTCTTAGCCAAATGTGACCCTGAGATCAACTGTGGTAACAAAATAAACCTTTTTCTTTCCTCATTACATTAAAATTTATTGTTTACTCTGGCTAAGCTTGCATGTGCACAGTTGCCTTGTAGGTCCCTAAATTTCTTTGAAATTAACAGCAGAATAAACTGAAAATTTTGCTGTAAATATTTCAGAAGTGTCACATAATGGTAAAAAGTTGCAATGCTGCATCACTGGTGTGACTTGGTAATCCATTTATGTGGTGCTTTCATACTCTGGTTAGTGTTGCAAAGTGCTTTGGGTACTTATTTGTAGCATTACTTAGCTGAGTTAAAAAGGAGTTCCTAAGTAGAGAAAACTTTATAGTCAGCTTCTTGATTTCAGATGATTGTGGTTGGTCTTGAGCACTCACCAGCAGTTAGTTGCACCTTCATCAAAGGTATTTACCTTTCACTTGATATGTTAACTTTTCTTCTCATATGATTTTTTTGTTATCGTGTAACTGCTTAAAGAATACATATGCTAGATTGCATGGGTTTGTCAACAGGTCTCCTGCAGTTGCCCAGAAGCATTTTTGTGATGAAACTTGTCTGAGATATTATAATAGAAAAACCTTTTTAAATTTAAGGTATTATCCATGCTTCTGAATCTTATTCCAGATTTGGTGGCTTGATGGCCTCCTGCTTTAATTGCTTCCCATAGCAGGGCTATCCCCAATTGCATGGCATTTATCCTTTTGAACTCTCAGTGTTCATGCAACCAATATTTTAGCTGAAATAACTAGGCTTAAGTGCAGTTCAAGTAACAGTTATAGGTTGTGTATATTAGCCTTGCCAAGTTTAGGCTATACTAGTTAAACAAGTTAATATGAGGGGAAAAAAAAAGTGCTAAAAGACCTGAGCCCCTAGCATGTTACAGATTTGACCTACCTTTTCTGAGTGTAGTTGAACTACAGTATACTATATGCTCAGTGAAATCAAGATGCTCAGCTAACTTTGTCAGCTAATGGTAAGTAACCCACACACTAGTTAAGCAGTCAATCCCTATTTCAAATAAGAATAAATTGTGAAGATTTTCAGAACTATAGTCTGCTTTTTTTTTTTTTTTGAGTCCTTGGTTTCTATAAGCGTTGTAAAATCTGTGGATGTAAAATGTAACTGGTCAGAAGGCTTTATCCTCTGTGTGCAATGACCCTGGATTGGACATGAGCAAACTCTTAATGATCAGTTTATTCCAGGAAGTATCTGGCTGGAGTTTCATGAGTGCTTCAGGCTAGTAGTGGTTGTTAGACTACAGGCTGTTGAGTTACACTTCAGTGCCACTGGTTCTTCCAGTTGCTCTTTGCTTTTTTGCTAGCACTAGCGATTGTGAACTGCATCAGAAACTGATATGGATTGAAGACTGCTGCAGGTTTTTGTTTGTGTTTGGTTATGTTTTTGTTGTTGGCTTGTTTGTTTTTTTTAAAAGTTTATTGGATTTTGTTATTTGAAACTGCAGTTCTCTTTTAGTAATTATTTTTTAGATTGAATACGTCAAAGATTGTGGTTTATGTATTTGTGAGCTGGTGAGTGCACATGGCATAAGGGATTGAAACAGTAGTCATTTCATACCACAAGATTAGTTCCGAGTTTAGTGTTCTGAATGCTGTTTCCTTCCAGCGTACAACTTTTCTTTTCCTGCTTTGTAAGAAAAGGTAATCATGGGCAGAACTTGTGTAATGATTCTTTCTGGAGCTACACTGAAGGCTGAATCATAGACGTGGAAGAAAAAAAAAAATTGTCTTCCTCCTTTGCTTCAGCAAAATTTATCCAAATTCTAATGCAACAGCGCACTGCTGAGAGCTCAGGAAATGCTTGCAACTTCATTTTAACTGATAATGATGCTGTCAGATAAATTACCTTCTGTAAAGGAGTCCAGTGAACCTTAATGCTTTTCAGTTTAGTTGCTATGTGCATTTTTCTCCTTACAGAACTTGATATAAAACTAATAGTAAACCTCAGACTCATTAAAGTCTTTCATCAACACATGGCTTTGCTGGCTATAGGAATATGTTTGCAGCTATTTAAATACTGTATTATCTTTGAGTTGCAGAAAGACAATGGGACCACTGGCAAGCTGACAGAAAATGTGCTTCTCCAAGAAATTGAAGGACAGAATCAAGAACTGTCAGCTTTTTCTCAAGCAGTTACAAAGTAAGAAATTTCTGAATACAAATCAGCTTTTGGAAGGAGAAAAAAGGAAAAAAAAGGCAAATAATTAATTTTTAGTTAGGTTGACAGGGCCAGTCCCACCTTTTTTGCTTGATGGGGTGGATTTCAGTATGTGTGGGTTTCCCTTTTTTTCCCTTATCCCAGGTTTTTCCTGGTTTTGTCTTGTTTGGTTTTTTGTTGTGGTGTTTGGTATTGTGTTTTTTGTTTGTTTGTTGTTTTTGTTGCTATTGTTTTTGATGTTTTTGAGCTGGTTTTGTTCCCCAGCTCCTCCCTTCCCCTAAAAATGTAACAGCACTGTAAAGGTTTTTACTACAAAGGTTTTTGGTTTATATTTCCTCTTTATTCTTTTGTTCCTTTGATTTTTCCTGTTTTTTTTCCCTTGTTTTCATAATATCTTTTTATCCTCAAACTATTTTTCTGTATCTAGCTCTACTATCTTTTTAATACAGTTTCTTTTGAAAGAATTTGGAGTTTTGTTGGGGTTTTTTGGGTTGGGTTTTTTTTCCTTAGTTGATACACCTCATTAAATCCTGTCATGCAATGGCTTTCCAGCCCTTGAATGCTCTAATTTTAATTGCATCCATAACTAGAGTTCTGTGACAGATAAAACCTTCAAACTTGTCCCTGCTTTGATCAGGTGGTGAAGTTTCTTAAGGTCATACCAGAGAACATGAGACTTGATAACCCAGAATGCTCCTTCTTTGGTTTTGTTTTTGTTTACTGCCACAATTAAATGAGTTCTGGTATTTGGTTTTGTTTTGCTTCCTTCATTTAGAACACAAACTAGGAGCCTTGCCTTTTTGTCTCTCAAGATCAAAAGCCAAGAAATAATGGGGGAAATGGTATCTTTGAATCTGAAGGATAACAGCTCCTTCTAAAACCAGGAATGTTTATAAAAAGAAAAACTCTGTAAAACCAATGAGAATTCATATGAAACATACTGATGAACATTAAGGGAAATCTCACATAAAAGAGGCTTGTTGCAACAGTTTCTAATTAAATCTATTTGTTGCCCTTTCTTTCAAGACCCTGTGCTTAAAATGGAACTTCCGTGACTTGAAATAACTATTTTCTGCATAGCATCTAAGTTCAGATTAGAATTCCAGAAACTGAGACATGTAAAAAGTTTTGTGGTGTCTTGCACTTAAAGGAAATTACTCTTCTTTTTAAATATTTTTCAGCACATGCTATGCGTTAGCTTTTTAAAAACTGTTTTAGGACTTAGCTTCTACAGAAGTTGCATATGTCCTGTAAGCATTGACCTATTAAATATTTAAGCTCTATGGAAAACGTGCCTAATTATAAGCTGTTTTTTTTTTTTTCCTGTGTAACTACTATGTGTGTAATTACTGTGGGCAATGTTCTGTTGACTGTAGAAAAATTAAATGGTGTTTTGTATATCCAATTTAGGTAAAGAGCAAAAGGTAGTTTTTACTGTTCTGGTTTGTGGTTGTTACCATGTTATTTTGCTTTAGTCTAAGACTTACCCATTGCAGTGTTTCATAAACTTTCTGTATTTTCAGATTGAGGACCAAGTTTCCGTATGCTAATCGGCAAACAAATCCAGGCTTTGTGCTGAGTCCAGTCACGCTGCAAAGAAATATAAATGGGGAGAGTGCCAGTATCAAGGTTTCTATAGAAATTGAAGAATTCCAGCAACCAGTAACTTTCACGTGTGATGGTATGTTTCTGCTTTTTAAATTGGAGTTTGCTTGT
This sequence comes from Neopsephotus bourkii, assembly GCF_033783945.1. Classification (NCBI taxonomy): domain Eukaryota; kingdom Metazoa; phylum Chordata; class Aves; order Psittaciformes; family Psittacidae; genus Neopsephotus; species Neopsephotus bourkii. Next base: position 8,773,281 of record NW_026902266.1, read on the forward strand.
GAGACTTAGAAAGGTGGGTTAAGTGTACACTCTGTCCTGGCCAATGGCTTTCAGTTGTAATCCCTGGGTCTCAGGTGTATGGATTACTCATGGGGAACGTGGAAAAGGTAACAGAAGAAGGAATCTATTCTGAGTCACTGCCTCCATCAGAAAACATTTAGAAGCTGACAAAGTAAAACCTTTTTTGAAAAAGGAAAGACAAGCAAACCAGAAGCACCATTCTATCCACAGCTGGGAATGTTAAAATAATTTTTCAGGAGTTTGACCTACTTTATGCTTATTGAGGGGACAACACCAGGACACAGAGTCTTAACTTTAATTTATTTTTTTTTTCAACATACTGACATGTTCTTGCAGGCTATATAAATTCAGATAAATTGCTGTTGGGAAATCAGAATCCACATGGAAATTATCTGTTACTTGAATTCAATACATGCTTATGAACACAAACACTCAAATAATGCTGTCAGTGTGCCACAGCTAGGCAGCCCAGTTTCATGGGTAACCCAGGAGTATTAGTTAGCTTGGGGTGAAACTTTTACTTTTGCCTTGTACATATATTTGTATTTTCTGTGCAATCAAGACTGCACAGCATGTTTGCACTAAAGGCTGTAACTCTGGATGTTGTTCAGTTCTGGCAGTTCATGGTGATAAAACAATTGATGATAAATTGCCTCAGGAGCAACTTGTTTTTTAGCTTCTCTAATTTGTAGTATCTTAGCCCTTGTGGGGGTTCCCATTCTCAGACTGTGACACTTGGTAGAGGATCTGTGCTGTGGTGGATTTTTACTATTTGGTTCTCTAACAGTGTAGATGTTTTAGATTTGCTTCCAAAAGATACAAAGTTGCTCTATTACTCACTGGAACTAGCTGCTTTATTTGAAAACAAGTTCTCAATGCATAACTGCATTCTCTACTAATTTGCTAGACCTAACAGTTATTCTGCTGAGATTTTTATACTCTTTTGTTAAGAAATTAGGTGGAATGTAAATGGAGCCTAGGAAGGGTTTCTGCCCTTGATCCTTGGGTTTATACTTTCCTAATATTACAGGCTTAATCCTTTCCTACAAAGGCTTTGGTAGCACACCTAAACTGTTCTGGCTTCAGCCACTTATTCCTGGAAGTTTTGTGAATATCTTGGAACGTATTTTGCATTTTAGCCCCACTTATCTTATTCTTTTGTGCTTTCTGCTCTCTTCATTTATCTGATGCTGACACTAATTGCACTTAAAACTACTTGCCTTCCATAGCCTGTGGAAGATGGGTATGTGTAGTTCCTATGTGACTAGTAATAGATGTATTTAAAGTTATTCTCTTCCTTTAATTCCTTCTGTGCTTGGTCAAGTTGTTGCATACCTTATTGGCCTACTGTGCTAGAACTACCTAATATAGCTTTTGAGTCCTGCACAGAAGGAACTGAAGCCTGCCAGTGTTCTGACAACGCAATGTGTAGAAAGAGTCCAGGAGGAAAATGGATTAACTTCAGAGTTTATCTTGGGTGTACCTATTTTTTTATTTTATTTTGTGTTTGCTTCTTCGACTTCTCACAGAAGTGTAAGTCTACCTGAATAATCATAGTGTGTCAGTAAGAAATTAATGTCCTCCAGTAAGACGGATGGCAGGGAAGAAGCATTGGTAGCATTATCTTTGCATTATTCCACTAGGTGTTGCAGGACTGGCAGATCTTTGCTAATGCAGCCTGTAGCTGTAGTCTATAAACTCTTGCTGCGTCTTTTTTCTCTAACCTCCACCCTATTATCTGCTGAAGGTAGTACAGGAGTACTACTTCCTAATTTAGGAAGGATTTATTGATTTTATTAAACTACAGGCAGGTTTTATAATTGCCTTTCTTTGCAAGGAAAAAAAAACCACTCAAACGCAAAAAATTAAGACCTCAGACTATGAAATCTAGGAGATTATAAAAGCTTAAGAGTCTTCCCTATGAATATAAAAATAAATTTCATTAAATAATTACGATTTGTGAGTGAATAATTGTTAGTATTACTTGATTTATATTTAACTCCTAGATGTAATTTCTTTAAACAGTGAGTTCCCCTGTTGAGCTTATAATAATGCAGGCGCTTTGCTGGGTGCATGATGATTTGAATGAAGTGGATATTGGCAGCTATATCCTGAAAATCTGTGGCCAAGAAGAAGTTTTACAGAAGTAAGCAAACTCTTCTTCATTAATATTTAACTTCATGCCTTTTCATGGCACAGTTACTGGAAAGTATGTCTTTAATGATTAAATGTGTGAAAGCAGAAATCCTAAAACATGTGAGAGTCACACTTCGCACAAAGATCAGAAATCTCTAGAGTTGCTCTGGGATGCAGCGAAGTGAGTTCTCATCACCTTCCTAAAAACCTATTCTAGTCTGCCATCTGTTGTGTTGAACACAAGCAATTTTTTTCAGATGCAGATTTCTAGAGCATTTCTGTAGATGGATATTGTAGTTTTCAGCTGCTCTTCAAATTCTAGCAAACATGAAAAAAAAATCTACTGATGACTTCTGATTCCTAATAATTTGTGTTACTTGGTTTTAGTTTTGTTGGTTTTGGTGGGGTATTTGCTTGGTTTTTGTTTGGTTTTGGTTTTGTTTGTTTGTTTGTGGTGGTGTTGTTTTTTTTCCTCCTTCTCCCCCTCCCTCCTTCTCCCAAGCTAATGATTTACAAATCCCCATTAGTTTTTTGTGTTAGAATACTTGGTTTCCATGTTAGCCACAGCAGTTAAGAGCTTTACCCAAAGTACAGGTATCTGTAATAGTATACTAAAGCTTCTGCAGAAGTAAAAATCAGATCAAGTAGTATGGTGTGGAGGTTAATTCACCATTTCCTTATTTTGAGCCAACAGTTTGCCTCAGATATTCCATGTGAGATTTGGGTTTTTTTGGGAAACACTGCGTACTTTTGATGTAACTTATAACTTTCTTTTGTTTAACAGTAAGCACTGCATAGGAAGTCATGAATATATTCAGAACTGTCGGAAGTGGGATACAGAAATCAAACTGCAGCTCTTGACCCATAGTGTAATATGCAGTGATCTTGCACGAACAGTAAGTACCTCCTAAACTGCAGCAGCAACGTAAATCTTCAGATTGGGAATTCGTATCAGAGTTGATGGATCTGAAGCATAACCTTTTTGTGTTTACAAATTAGTATATCTACTTGGTGTTGGGAATTGTACCCTCTTACACTGAGAAGTTGAAACATATAACAAATTTTCACAATGCAAATTGTATAAATACAGATGATATTTCTTATTAGGAAGCACTATAGCTGGAAAACATACGCAACCATTTGGTGTAAACTTGAGGTCTGAAAAGACAAGCAACAAATTTTGAGTTAAATAAAAGTTGTGAACAGTTTTTGCATTTAATTAGGTATGTATCAAACCATAGACAAAGGGAGAAATATTTGATTTCTGCATAGCTAAGCACTTGTTTCCTGTATCTTCTCTCTTCCCCCTGTCCCAATATATGCACTCTTTGTAGGCTGTTAATTAGTTATTTCTTTTTCCCTTTAAAGATACTGCTTTCTGTCTTCTCCTTTTACTTCATGGGTATTAATAATGAAACTTATAAAACAGTATTAGAAATTGTAGGTAATAAATCCAGTTCTCATGTTTCTAATGTTTTATTGCAGGATGATGATGACAGAACACCCATACATCTAACCAAACACCTCTACAAAGTAGAAAAGCCTTTCAGAGAGCCTGTTATAAGGTAATACTATGTGATTGGTTTAGTAATCAAGTCCATTGCTGAATTTCTGACCAAACTTATGTTATTCTCTTGTATTTGTGATCAATAACTACTATTTTTTGTAGGTCTTCTATTGAAGAGCTTTTTGATGTATATCACAAGCAAGTTAACATAGCTCTTAAAAATGAGGTAAGGTCATTGCAAGTTATTGTTGAACCAAAAGTAGTATGCGAAAGTTTATTAATGAGGTATTATATAAAGATTATTTAATGAGGTATTAATGGGAAAAAAAACTTGCAGGTATTCTTAGGGAAACTTGAGATCTGAACAAGTTGTCAAATGTAAGTTTGTAATCATGGATTTTTAGATTGCTTTCCTCTTTTCTTCCTAGTTTTTCTTGGAAATGAATTATTACCTAATCATCAGAATTAGAAATGTATCTTCCAAGTCCTGGGGTGCAAAATAACATTTTTCCTCAAAAATCTCAAAAGAGATTTATCTGTCGGAATAGGGAAAAGGTGCGAATTCTGACTGTGTCAGTTGTCAGCCATAAATGCTATATTGGTAGCAGATACAAATCTACACAGGTGAACATTAATCGTTGGGTAGAATTGGAGTAACTGAAGCATGTGTGGAGAATACAAGTAAGTTTTACACAAACTGTGATAATTTTTTATTCTGCTCTATTGGATTAATTTAAAATACGCTGTTAAAATCATTGTCTGTTTCAGTGTATGATAGGTAGCTTAAAACATTGTGCATGTGGAGTAATTTGGAGTAATTTCCCAAATGCAAAGGCAAGCTGAAGATACTTCTAAAAGGAGAAGCTTAGTTTAACTGGTAGGAATGTAACTTGGAGACGTAAATTCTCAAATATTAACTACGTTCCTTAAACTGTTTCTATAAGAACAGTCTTGAAATTAATGACTTAATTACAATACTTTTCATTTCCACTGTGTTTGTTTGCCTCTCAAAGGAATGCAGGCCTGAACAAACTGATGTCCACTATTTACATATTCCCTTGATGTTATTTAATTACCTTGATGGTGATTCACCCTGTTCTCAAGGGTAATTTTGAATACAGTCTTTTTGTAGAAGAGTGGGATGTTACTGCTCCTTAATATGGTGGTGGTTTTGTTGCTTTGCTCTTGCAGCTGCTTCAGCTTGCTTGTTTAACTGTGATTTCACAGGCTGAGGTGAGGAATGCAAAACACCTCAATTCAGGCTTATATGTTCTACTCTTTCTACAGTCTTTTTAAGGATGGGAGATGCACCTTGTAGGTGATGATGGTCAGGTTCAAATATCATCAGTTACTGCATTTTAAATTTCACTGAAGTGAATTCCTATACGTACTCAGTAGCTGAAGCTTGCTAATCAGTGAAATGTGATAAAGTAATCCATAAATAACTTGTACATAGCCTTTGAATTTTATTCAGGTTAATTCGAGAACCTGTGAGGAAAATAGTAGTGGAAATTTTGCTTTTCATATATCAAAACAGCTGTTATGTTTAACGTGTTAGCTTTGAAAGTATGGCTTAAATATTTACAGTGTCTTCGGACTTATATGGTTATTTTCTTACCAGGATGAAGTTAACTGTTGCCACATAACTCCCAATCCAAAAGCTTTATGGTTCAAATGGCTTCTTTGTTATCCATTTGTAGGAAGGTTGTGAGAATATGTCTGGGTGGGGAGGATGTAGGCCAGGAATCAGTTTAGGTTTTGAGGGCATGTTACACCAATCCCTTGTAAGTGACTATAAGTAGTTGTGAAAGAAACGTATACATAAGGCCTTTAAAAAGTAAACAGTTATTTTGAAGCATCTGTTTTAATTTTCTACATGTGTTCTTTAAAATTGGATTAGGACTTTGCTTATACTAAAGAGCAAACAAAAACGATTCCTGTGAAGTGCACAACCCCCCTTCCTTTCCTTCTCCAAGATTTTGCATTTGCATTTACACTTTTGCATTTGCATTTCTATTTTGCAATTGCTGCATATAGAAGAACCATTTAAATAATACATAAGGCAAAAGTTGCAACAGGCGTTTTCCCAAAATTATATTAAAGTGAAATAAAAAAGATGAAGTTCTATTATGGAAGCTGTACTATAGTGTAAGTGTAATATAAACCTATGTGCTTGTTTTGAGAGGGCTGAAATTGAAGTGCTGCTTCTTTAGCATTCCTTGCTCACTCTAATTGAATATCCTTTTTTTAATCTACACTTACTGTGTCATGAGGGAATTTGAACTTAATCTCATTCAGTAATACTTGTCTACCAACAGCTTAATAGGAAAACAGTTGGAAGCCTCAGTGTTTCCCAGGACCCTATACTATAATCCATACTAATATGTTTTTGGCATTGATAACTGTGCTATAGGAAAGTTGTCAATACTGAAGTTTTTGTTTCATTCTTTCACCACAGTTTAATGTAATTGAAATATGCATCTCATAATGAAATTTTCTTGGCAATACATTCTGTTAAGAAAATAAAAATTGAAACAATATTGGATTTCATGATCATGATCAGATTAATCTCTCTCTTACTAGAACCAGCATAAAGCAGTAGATCATGTAATTAAGACTGTCAGAAAAATCTGTTCTACATTGGATTGTGTAGAGACTCCTGCAATAACGGAATCAGTAAAGAAGCTAAGAAGGGCTGTTAATCTTCCAAGGACTAAAAATGCTGAGGTAAACTTTTGACACTATAAATTGTATTCTGAGGTATGCTTCTTAACACTGATAAATACTACTTAATAGTCTTTCATAACTGAAAATACCAGCAACAGCCCAGTCAGGTTTATATTTTGGTTTGCTTTTTGATTTTTATTTTAGCTGATATCTTCCATTTTATTTTAGCATCTCTTTGCTGTTAATGCATTAACTGCTTTCTTACAGAATCCTGTTCTGTTCCAAATAGTGACTTTTTTTTAAAACTATTTTAAAATACTCATTCTGTAACTACAGATTTGTATTGCAGCACATGCTACTAAATCTGAGCAAGGGAAACTGGCAGCTAGCTCATGCCCACTAAAATCAATGCAGTTATGCTTAAAGGAGGTATTCACATAATGCACTTCCTGTGCAGTATTTATGTGAATAACAACAGCATCTTAAAACTCATAACAGTTCATGCTCCTGCATTCCTGAGTATATGGACAAAAATAAAATCTCTCAAATAGCACAGTTTTTATGATAAAACTGCCTTGAGCAGAATTGTTGTCAAGGCACGATGTCAAAACGGTCATTAGTGGAGAAGCATGCAAATAAGAAGTAGCCTTGTAATGCTGTTTTAATTGTCCTGCTGCCTTTTTAGAGTGGTGGTTCATGTGCAGTTCTGTTCATTTTGGACTTCATCAGTTCTGTGTCGTGTTTGTAATACTGAACAGAAGTCTCGCAAAATGCACAGACCAGATACAGTAGTTACCAGAACCAAAATTCTTGCAGGGAAGTTCAGAAGTTGTATGAAGAAAACTTGGTGAAATAATGTGTTAAGTATTTTTCAGTGTTTGTTTTTTGGTAGAAGGAAGCTGTCAGAATAGTTACAGTGTAAAAATAAATTCCCAAAATAATGCTATCCCAGTAGAATTTGGAAAAGGTGGTACTTTGTCAGTAAAACCCTGCAATTCTCTTGTGATGAACATTGGCTTAAACAGTAATGCTTGTGAAGGCATGTAGAGATTGCATTCAGAAATGAAACTGCTATAAAGATTGGAGCCGGTTGCACCTAAGTCTTATATTGTTTGCTTTTCTTAGTAATTGTTTTATGGTTGGAAGAAGTGGCCAGAAAGTAAAAGAAAGCAATACACTGTCAAGTCAAAAATCAAACATATATTGCTGTTCCAACAGTTTTGTATCCTGTCATCCAAAAGTACTTGGACTACTTGACAAGTGAAGTGAAAAGATACGGCAGCCTTTCTGAAAGGCAAAAATGATGTGATTTCTATCCCCCCCCCAAGTTTTTGCATGTTTTTTATAAGAATGTGAAATTTTGGTAATTAAATCTTAAAGTTGACGATGCTCAATTAATAGATCAGAAGTGTAAGGAGAACTTTATTTCTTCAGTAGCAATTCTGGCAAGCTGCTTAGACTTTCTCTGAAGTACTAGGAATTTCACTGGGTTTTGTTTTTAAATCACAAACTTAGTTTTCATTAAGAGTTTTAGTTTTATCAGAAGCTGAATTTGGCTGGAAACCCTTCCTTGTTAGAAGGGAGTAAATTCCTGTGATTTGTTTGTCACCTGTTGGCTCTGACAGTGTCCTTGTTGAGAACAGACATTGCTGTAATACTGTATCATGTTTAGACTTCAATTCTAGCAGACCAAGAAGCAGACACAGCAGATAGCACAAAGTAACAGTACTTGCTATTCAGTTTTGTCAGTTGTTTAGCATATTTTATTCAGTAAACTTATAGTAAATCTCCCTACAGAAGATACGTTAACAAATGCCACAAACAGAACATCTGTTCAGACTTAAATGACCGGGTAGTAGAGCTAACAGCTTCTTCATTCGACTGTAACAGCCTTGGCCATGTTTTGTCTGTAGTCAGGGTATTCTTTAACAATATTCCAATGGACTGTATCTTTTAAAAGTTGATAAAGAATATCAAAATAGTTGTGACTTGAAAAAACATGAGTTTTTGAACTTGGTGAATAATTGCGGCATGATGTGGAAGCTGTGATGCTGTCAGTTAACTCTTCCGGAGCTTTGAGTAAAAGGGTGTTGCATAAACCCAAATATGGGTCTAATTCAGTTTGTGCTTTCTGTATATCATATATAAGACAAATAGAAAATTCATATGGGTTTCTTGGTATTGACATCTGCTTTAACTTCGCTGTGCAGGTATCCTTAAAGTGTGGTGATGACATTAGCAAGAGCTCATCCAGTAAGTAAAGTTTTTCAATCTTACTTAAAAACTGCTTTCAGGTGGCTGTCCAGGAATATATGCATTAAAGATAAATTATAATTTAGGTTCACTGCAGCTTGAAAACCCTCTGAAAGTGAGTATAGACCAGTTAACAAGAGCAGTTGAAGCCCTTCTGCAACTCCACATGAATTCATGTAGCAGTTCTGCAGCAACTTCTCCAAAAGTTGGTAAGAGTACCAAGGAGGCATGGACTGCCACAGAACACCTCCAGTTCACAATATTTGCTGCTCATGGAATTTCTTCTGGTTGGGTATCAAAGTGAGTAATTTATTAATTGTAAAATTCATCCTCTTACAGATTATTTTTTTGTTTAATTTACTTTCTTTTCCTTGTCCAGTTATGAAAAATACTACTTGATTTGTTCTCTGACCCATAATGGAAAAGATCTGTTTAAACCTGTTCAGTCCAAGAAAGTTGGCACATACAAGAACTTCTTCTACTTGATTAAATGGGATGAACTGTAAGTGATTTCAGCACATTAAGACTCACTAAAATATTTCAGTTTAGCTAGTACCTAGTCATTCAAGCATCTCTTGCTTCGGATTCCATTTGAAGTGTTAAAAGTGTGTGACACATACTGCCCACAATCAGAAATAATATTCCAAACGATATTTCACTATTCATTTTAAGAGTGGGGAATGGAAATGTTGGACAAGTGCCCTCTGCTAGTGTGTTTGTAGTATGCACTTATAAGGGGTTGGAAAGCTCATAACATAACTTGTAGTTGGAACAGTTTGTGCTGCTTAAAGAAAGATGAATAGAACTTGCTTATAAGCAGTGCTCAAATTATGTAAATGGAGATGAGAAGGAACTCACTTTTACTAATATTAACATTGAATCACTTTTTATTCTGAATAAATTGTAACAACTTTGTATCTGAATTTAAAAATCTAATTTAGGATTATTTCTATAAAGAGAGCAAGTTAGGGTGGTGAGACACTGGAATGGATTGCCCAGGGAGGTTGTGAATGCACCATCCCTGGCGGTGTTCAAGGCCTGGTTGAACGAAGCCTTGGGTGACGTGGTTTAGTGTGAGGTGTCCTTGCCCATGGCAGGAGGGTTGGAACTAGATGATCTTAAGGTCCTTTCCAACCCAATTCTATGCATAAGTTCCTGAGGGTATCTGTCTGTAGCATACGGGAATGTCTGGTTTGAGCTACTAAACTTGTTTCTCTTCATGGGGCAGGGGAAGACAGTAAAAAGGCAGAAGGAAGGGCATGTAGAATAAAAATAGGGAGAGGATGGCAGGTGATAACTGAGAAGGGAAAAATATCTTTTTTTTATGTCTGTGCACAGCTTACTCTTTACTGCTTAATAGTTACCAGGCAGCCTGTCATAAGTGGAGCATCTCAGATGAGCTCCACATTGCCCTATATCTATTTTCCTACCTGTTTTTGAAGGTCAGAGATAGACCCGGAGGAATACCCTTAAAGTTTATAGTACAAATGAGTTTGCGGTTCTAGAATACCTGACTTCAGAGAGTACTTCAACTACTGATTTTTTTTTTTTTTTTTTTTGGATGATGCAAGGGATTAATTTTCAGATCTTTTGCTGGCAAATACCACTGTATTACAATGGAAAATGTGTTATATTACAGTTATTGTAAGCAGGTTGTAAGCAGTGTATTGTAGTGTAACTGGCTTAGTAATACGTCGTGATAGCTTTTAAAATGTTTTGATGTGTTACAGAAGAATCAAACTTACAGAACATTTTAAGCAATAGAAACAGTGTAAAACAAAGATCTGAGTTTAAATTGCTAATTGAGGTGTATACTCCTCAGCTGCTTTCTTTATGGGTGCTGGTTTTCTACCATTTGAACTTAGCTTTCGGGAGTTCTGAGTAGATTCATTCATTTGGATGGGAAACTATTGGCAGGTGACTCTTTAAATATGACAAGTTAAGAGATGGCTAACATGGAACTCTGTGTCCTCCTAGTGAGTAGAGTGGGAAGACTGGTTATGCTGGACAGTGCAGTTCTGTGTAAAGAATGTAATTTAATAGACAAAGATTAAAAGGAGTTGCTCAAAATCTGGCTACAGAAGTGTAATTTAGCAGTTTTTTCAAACTATTGATGTGGGAGATAAAGTGGAACAGAATATGAATGCATGGAAATTTAACACTTGTTTTTCAATGTTAATGAACTTTTTGAAAGCAAGACACATGAAAGGATTATACATATAAGCCTGTAACTTTCTGTCTTTTTCCTCTGACTTATCTTTAATATTTTTCTTTTACAGCATAATTTTCCCCATCCAAATTTCACAGTTGCCTTTGGAATCAGTCCTATGTCTGACTTTGTTTGGAATCCTAAATCAAAGTAGTGGGAGTTCTCCTGACGCAAATAAACAGAGAAAGGGTCCAGAAATTTTGGGTCAGGTTTCTTTACCTCTTTTTGATTTTAGGCGGTAAGTATCCAAAACATGGGTAAGAGTAATATGATTTACTCTGTATAAAGCTTACTGCACTCCCATAATTAGAGAAACTGCTTATCTGACACTGAATGTAGTAGATTATGATAAAAGTAAGACTCATTAAACTATATTGATATGGAAATAATACCTTCAATTAAATAGGGTTCAAATCACAATCCTTCGTTGTAGTATTTCCATCTGACTGGCTGGAAAATCCTTACCTGCTGGCAAAAGCTGATTATTGTTTGGATGAAAGCAATTTTATTTGCAGGAAATATTCATAGTGACGTGGGCCAAAAGGGGTCATGTTAGTACTGTTTGTAAGTATGCAGCAGTTGAGTAAGTACAACTCAAGTTACCCTTTGAGGAATCCACCGACATTCAGGTGTTGCCCTGTAAGTTATATGAAGTTAAATGTATTTGCAGGTGTCACTGACTACTGAATTGATAGCCTGCTTTCAATTGAAAAGAGTATGGTTTTGGTAGGTGGCATTTCATGAGTTCTAATACCTGATATTGGCTAGAGGCACTTCAGTCAGTATTCACGTATTTCAGCAGATAAAGTTTGACCTGCCAGTTCTTACCCAATTCATGAGCCATGGTGATAGGGAATGCAACTTTGAATTATAGAATCAACTAGATTAGAAAAGATCTTTAAGATCATCAGATCCAACCCTTATCCCAGGACTTCCAAGTCCACCACTACACCATGTCACTAAAGGCCTCCTCTGTATGGTTTTTGAACACTTCCCCGGATGGTGATTCCACCACTTACCTGGGAATCCTGTTCCATGTGCAAAAGAAAGTGTTTGCAGCAAACTTTGGTTTTAGCAGGAATAGTGCCTACTGCAATACAAAACAGACCAGAATCCTGACAGCAGGTAAACAATGTGTTATGCTTCTATCATGTCACTGGAAAAGAAGCACTTTTGCCTTAAAGCTGTTGTAAGATAGGAAAATAAGCTCTTAACCATCACCCAATCCTGATTTTAGAGCAAAATATAGTAATGGCTCAAATTTTTAGAAATAAAAGTCTTTTTAAGATCTGCGGTATTTCTAAATAATGATATTCTTTAGAGGCATTTTTGCCTTTGCTGCAAATGATTCAGTGCTGTGTATTTCCTAAGTTTACATATGCAGGACCCAATCTGGAGAATTTTTGATGTTCATTTTATTTTTCTTTTTCCTTTAATCCTTTTTAAAAAAATCCAAAACCTAATAATAGGGTGGGAGTATGTAAGCCAGCGAGAGGATCCAGATACTGTTTTGAGTAATAGAGATCCGAGAATGTTCTGAAATGATCCCTTTTGATTCACAGCAGGATTTATTTAAAAAATAAAGGAATAATTAACAACCGTGTTAAAGTATATTTCAAGTTTGAACAGGCCTTCCTTTGAGTACAGCTGCTGGATCCTACTATACCTTTTTCACTAAGAGTTAAAAGCCTACTGTAACTTTATTCATTTAAGTGTTTCTGGATTTGTTCAAGTTGCCTTGTCCTTGAAACTTTCATTATGAAGAGTATTCCAGAATGCTTATCAATTTGGTAGTTATTCAATGAAACATTAAGCAATAGACTTGAACCACAGATGTCAGAATTAGGCATGATGTTGCAGAAGTGATCACACCATTGCAAAATAGCTTCAAGATTTATGCTGTTTTCTGTTTACATGTGCTTCGCACTTCTAGGTCTTACTGGAAGCTTAAATTATCTAATTGTCAACCAAGGTTGCAGAAAGACAACCAAGTCTTTCCTGGACAGTTATTTCTATGTATTGCTTATGTCTGTTCTGTGTGGTTTGTGTCCACTGGCTCTAGATAGGACTTTATTTGTTCCACTTCCTATTTTGTATGGTGATGATTCCAACAGCTTGAGCACTTAGGATTTCCTGTATTCCAGAGATGGCCTGAAGCTGCTTTCATTCCCCACTAAAACTTGGATTTCTTTTCCTAAATTATGCTTATTTCAGCCTTCTGTCTAAATGTTCTGTTTCAGTCTCCTATCCAAATACCACATTTAACAGTATTTGATTGTAAAGATAGCTTTTGTTTTGAATTGTGAATTTATCTTGTCTTCATGCTGCATGGTGTTCTCGCAGTCGGTAGTTTTGGGAGAAAACTGTATTTTCTGTTTATGCAGAGTGCTACAACAGAATGTGTTGTGCCAACGTTTACTGGATGTCCTGCATAGGCCGGCTATTGAGATCCTAGTGGTCTAACCCATTTGCAGTTTACATGACTAAAATCCAGACCTAGTAAAAAATAGTAGCCAAATACTCCAGTTACAGTCGAGAACAGCAGCAGCAGTCAGGAGCTAAAACTAAATATAGGTAGGATAAAAGTCATGTATGTGCTTCAGAAGAATCCATAGTCAAGTTAAAATCACTTCAGGTTAAGTGTGTTTGGAGTGGCTTAAAGTACCTTTATTTTTGGATAAGACAGAAGGCTGTGGCATCTGTATTAAACTAGAGACTTATTAAAATGAACAAGCTGTTCAGTTATGCTTTAGTGGCATGATTTAGTAATTTTTATTGGTATCATAGGCTCCCAGTTAATTGATACGTACACATAAAGAATTGCTCTTTGAAAATCATAAATCCTAAAACATCTTTCAAAATATACTTAAGGCTTGGCCTTCAGTCAGTCTTTGAGACTGTATTTTGATTTTTAAAGACTGATAGAAATTTTCTGTACCTAACATACATTGTTTAGCTGATTTATGAAGTATTCTTGGTTGTGCCTTACTACAATTTGAAACAGTATTAATATTGGGAATAAACTGGGAAATATAAATGTCATCTGATAGGCGCTTGCAGAATCTGGTATTATGGAAAGCCCAGGCAAGTGGTGATATCTATAATATTCATCTGCTTGTGTCTTTTTTCTGAGAAGGTAAGAATGTGTGTCTGTGTTCACTTTATTCTTCAGAGAAAATATTCCTTTTCTCCCTTAAGAAATAGGAAGCACTTAATTTAACTAGGTCAGTATTGAACTTTTTCCTTTGCCTTCTCTGCCTAAAAGTTGCAGGTAGTGCTTTAAAGAACTTAAGTAACAGAAGACATCTGGTGAAAAGAATTAAATTAATTTGACACTTGATAATCATAATGCCTTTTATGCTCCAAACTGTATTGGCTAGTACAGTTTGATTTCCTGTGTTCTTTTCTGAACATCAGTAGTTGTCAAAAGATAACTTCTTGTCTGTGCTGTAAAACACATACTCAGTTTGAGCTGTCATCCTATACCACACTAATACTTTGGAAATGTTTCATCATAGTGACCATTGATTTTCTCCAGATAGTTTTTTAATAACTAATACTTTGTTGAAGTACACAGATTGTGACACTAATACCTGTACATGCTTTTTTTCTCAGATTGCTAACTTGTGGGACAAAGCTCTTGCAACTCTGGACCTCACATCCACATCACGCATCAGGGGTGGCCAGTAAGAAAGGAAATATGGAAAGGATAGTACTGCAGGTTATATATAATTCTGACTTCATCTGGCGATGTTTTGTTTGAATATTGTGACTTCTAACTCCTACATAAGTGGAAATAGATCAGTTAAAGTTTTGGGGAGAGTATAAATATTGCTAAGCCAGTATAAAATATTGATAACTAAGCATTAAGGTCAAAGAACGGAAAGCTGCTTTAAGTCAGTTATTGAATCACTATCTTGAAATAAGAGAAGCTGGCGATACCTTGCTAGCATGTGCAATCAGTATTGGGAGAGAACTTCACTGAAAAGCAATCTATAGAAATGTATGCTGACATGAGAGTTGCCTAGATCCAAACAGTAGCAATTCCAGTTTCTTTACGGAACATAAGCAGCTCTTATTCTAAATTCAGAGTCCAAATTTCTCTCCAAAGAGAAGGCACCTTGTTAGGCGTGGTTTAGCAGCCCCCAAGCACGGTTGGATTTGGTGGTTGGGTTGATATCACTGATGCAGATTTTAATAGTTCTGTGATTAGTCTTCACTCTAAGCATCCTCACCTCATTTCTGAGGAGTAATCCAGCTTACTGGATTGTGCAGAAACCCAGTTGACGTGTTTAGTGACCATAGTCGAATGGGACTTATGTCGAAGAATTTAGATAGAAAAAGTATTCAAGAAGCAGTGTCTGAAAACTGTTACACATGTAGAATGCAAGAGTTCAGATGCCTGAACATCCAAGGTTGCTGGAAGGGTGAGCTTTCTGTACTGTTCTTAGGGACTTGCATTATATATTTTTTGTTGTTGTTTTTTTTTTTTTTTTTAGATTGACTTCCCATCACATGCTTTTGATATTGAATATAAAATTCCTGAAGCTGCAAAGACTACTGTGCATCATTCCATAGAAACATTAGAAAAACCATTGAGACAACGCCTCTTTGCCATTCTCTCCAAGGATAACACTATTGGGTACGTTAATCTCTTTCTACCTATGGTGTCTCTGTATGTGACAATTTAATACAATTCTGATCTATTTTGAAGACCTTAGAGACTTAAACAAGAAATTGAATTAAACTTGGGAAAATAATGGTGCTGACTTAATGAATTGACTCGTGCTTTCTGTGGCTGGTGTCATGATATTCTCTGTTACAAGATTGCTACCCTTCTGGTTGCCTGTTCCTGCTTGGCATTTTTTCAGTTGCAGGGAGCAGGGGCATGAACATTTTAGTTTATTTCACATTATACTACAACATATTTTTGTCCTGCCCAAACTATAACTTTGAACAACTGTTTCCTTAATGTTTGAGGCTTTATTTTGCTTCTTGTTTTGACTTTCGTGGAGGAAATGGCCATTTTAATTTCATTCTATTTTGCATGTTAAAATTTATACAATTAGAAGTAGCGTTGGGGTTATTCGGGTAATGATCTGTAATTTGCATTATAAACTGAACTGCTTTTGTCTGCAGCCTATCAAAAGAAGATAAGGAGTTTCTGTGGGAGAAGAGACATTATTGTCATAGTCATACAAATAGCCTACCAAAAATCCTGGTTAGTGCCCCTCACTGGGACTGGGCAAGCCTTCCAGAAATATATTCACTACTTCAGCAGTGGCCTCCTTTATCACCTTTAGCTGCACTGGAACTCCTTGATTCAAAGTAAGAAAAGCAATGTAAATAAATTCTGCATGTGTGTGTTGTACATTAAATTGCTCTACTTCAGAAGATTCTGAATGGTGTTCGTGTGGAAATACTGCTAAATTTCTTATAGCAAAAGCTAAATTTTCTTAAAATATTTCAAAAACATGTGCTTACTTCATACATGTAGGCTTAGCCAAGTCATGTAGTGAAAGAATAGAAGTAGTGGTTAGGATTCTGAAATCTAATTTGTGAGAGGACAGCAAGCTATGCAGCCAACCTGTCAAGAGTGAAGTTTTGAGATGTTAGTATTCTTGTACTAAACACGTGCATGTGTTTGCATCTTAGGTAATGAAGGGCCTCAAACTTGCAGGTCCTTTACTGAGCTGTTCAAGACATTATATTGAATGTTCTGTATCTAGCTGGTCTCAAAAAAAAAATCTACATGAACAAAATAAACTTAATGTGGACTTGTGGCAACTTTCTAGGTTTGCTGATCAGGAAGTACGAAGTACAGCTGTGAATTGGATAGAGACATTAAGTGATGATGAGTTAACAGATTTCCTGCCTCAGTTTGTACAGGTAAGACTTGCTTCCTATGCTAAAGTGAATTTTTTTGCTTTTGAAAACTGAAAGGAATTGCTGGGCACTGGTAGCAAAAGTGCAATTGCATGCTTCTGTGCTTAATGACCTTAATGCCTAGTAGGAAAATTGATTTTAATAAATGATTGCTTTAACTACCATATGGATCTGGGATGATTCTGTTTGTGCATTAGTCAAAATTTTACTAATCTAGAATTAATTCCACATCAGAGGTATTTCATTTTCTTTGTATTTAGGCATTGAAGTATGAAACCTATCTTGATAGTGCTCTCGTCAGATTTCTTTTGGCCCGGGCACTGGGAAGCATTCGAATAGCGCACTACCTATACTGGTAAGATATTTTTTGTTCCATTGTTCACCTAATGTGTTTAATATGAGGCTAATACTTCTGTGGGGGTGGGGGAATATTCTTCATCAATATCGTCATTCATAACATTGAATGTTAGGAATGCAGAGTATACAAAATATAGATCCTGGTGTGGTTGTGTTTTGGGTATTTTTGTTTGGTTGTTTTGTTTTTAATAAAAAAACAAAGTGTGTCTGCAAGGCACAAACTTGCTTTGTATATCCTGTATATCAGTAACTTCAGATATACATACTACTGGTTGATTAAACTATTTTAATCTCTTAGTATTGCATTGTTTGCAGTATTTTCCTTAAGAATTTTTTTCCTTTTTTTTTTTTTTTTCCAGGCTTCTTAAGGGTACACTGTATGACACAAAGTTTGGTGTGAGGTATGAGCAAATTCTTGGAGCTTTTCTTTCAGTCTGTGGAAAAAGACTGAGGGAAGAGTTGGAGAAGCAGACCAAGCTAGTGCAGCTTTTTGGAATGGTAGCAGAAAGAGTAAAGCAAACAAGTGGATCTGCTCGACAGGTGTGTATATATTTTTAATATTGTTAAGGAAAATTAGACTGAGTGTACCCTCAAAACAATCTACTCAGTTGCTTTTCTGATCTAAGTTCAATAAAATGTTTTGTATAATATATTGATAGATCTATGAATCTATTGTTCGTTATTTCAACAAGTTAATGGCTTAATGAAGTTGATGGTTATTGTTAAATCTGTTGTCATTTGAAACATAGGATTGTGTGAGGTGATAGAGTAAAAAAGTAGGATGGTTTCTGTGTACAATAAACTGGGAGTGGATTTCAGCCTATTACTGCTGAAGAATGACCCTATTATGCAAAAGAATGGAGTGTCTCTTTATATGCTAGCCATATCAACTTTCATTTTGCTTGAGTGGGATGCTATTATTTGGTTTGGTCAAAAACAAAACAAATAAACCAAAGCCCATAAACGTTTGTGGTTGCACTGCTAGGCATATTTATTCTTAATAGCTGAAACAGCAGTTAGAATACCTAGCATGCCTTTGAAACTGATAAGCTTCAGGCTAACTTTGTCCAAAAGTTCTCTGTAGATGCTTCAGTTAAGGAAATGTCAGCTGCAATATTATCGGTTTTTGTCTGCAGGCTGCCTTGCAAAATGGCATGGAACGTGTGCAGTTATTTTTCTTGAAGAACAAATGCCGCTTGCCTCTCAATCCCAGTCTTGTGGCAAAAGAGTTAAATATTAAGGTACAGTTCATTCAGAGTTTCAAAAGCTTTTTGTAACTATTACATAGATAGACAGCTTTTACAAATAGAAAAAACTCAACTGACATGCTTGAAAGCTCTTTATGACAGGGGGAGTGAAATTAGCTGAGCAAAGGTTAAAATTATGCAAATACCTTTTTAAGACCAATGTAGGTCCTTGTATTAAATATATATATATAAAAACATTTTATCTTGATACCCTGTCTCAAGACCAACAGTCCTGGTTATAGTAAAGCAGGGGACTATTTAAAGTGTGTGACTAAGTCCCGTTTGCCGTCGTAATCAAAAAAGAAAGCTGAGCAAAGCTATATAACTCAGTAAGTAGATACTGTGAAATAGGTGAAACTACCAGTTACTGCTTGCGTTCAAGACATGCACTGATTCCAGGGAGACAGACAGTAGCTTTATTTTATTGTGAAGGTCTAGAAAATAATAATAATGGAGCAGAAGCAATTAAATTGTTTTTCCAGAGCTCTGCATGGTTTGACAGTATGTGCTCAACCACAGTCTTGATTATCATCATGCATGACTGCTAGCCTAAAGGTCTCTGAGCACTGGAGTTAATCCTGTGTGGAAAGACAGTTTGTCTTGCTTTCTTTCTTGTCTTGCTTTCTTTCTGTACTGTAACTATTAAATCATAAATATGTATTTGAAAGCAGATAAATGAGAAAATACTGTGAAACTTGCAAATACCCAGTTTTTATGCTTTCTATCTTAAAAAAGAAAAGCTGCTGAAAAATATCCATGTTTTATTCACTCTTACCTTCAAAATGTATAAAACATCACTGTGCTGCACTACTGGATTTTGTACAAAAATTCAACAAATAACAGCCAAAGGGCTCTTTATTCAAACGAAGCACGTATTCACCACAATCACAGTGTTAAAAGTCTGAATAGACTCACTGTGTGTCAAACCTGTTTGTTGTCAGAATGTCTTGTTTTCTGGGCTAGCAGAATAGTCTTTCTGAGTATTAACACTGTATCTACTTGTAGGCATGTTCTTTCTTCAGCTCCAATGCAGTACCACTGAAAGTTGCATTGATAAATGCAGACCCTCTGGGAGAAGAAATCAATGTGATGTTTAAGGTAGGCCTTACATGTGTACTAGAGAAGAAAAGTTGAATGATAAGCACTATTTCATTGGTATCAGTTAACTTTGGCATAGCTCAGTTATTTTGTGAGGTTGCTCCTCTGTATCTAGAAATCAGCACCTGAACAGATAAACTATAAAAGCAAGTCTACCACATGTGACAGCTTAAATGGAACTTCTTTTTGAGCACATAACTATGAGGAAATAAGTAGCATAATGCATCATATGTTTCCTAGAAATGTAAAACAAAATCTTAAGTTTTGTTTTGCTGAAAACGTGTCCCTAACTTTTATTTTTTCATTTAAGGTTGGAGAAGATCTGAGACAAGACATGCTGGCTTTACAAATGATTAAGATTATGGATAAGATATGGCTGCAGGAAGGACTGGATCTTCGGATGGTTATCTTCAAGTGCCTCTCAACTGGAAAAGACCGAGGTGCAAAACCAGATGCTGCCTATAATCTTTGCTGCCCCACTTCAATTTGTCATGCTGATATGAAAAATTTCTGTGCAGAGGCATGCCCAAGAAACAGTGGAAGGACAAAGGCCTTCCATGCAAGGAACTTCAATACCTGAGAGTATAGCAAGTTAAATTGTTCTGAATTTCCTGATGGCTGAGTTGCATTTAAATGTGTCTCTTCTTGAATCCTGAGATGGTTATGCATGCTGTTGTCCGTGAATAGTGGTGCAAACAAATAAACATAACGATAAAAGTGAAGGTTTCTCTTGATGCCCTTACTGCAGCACAAAATAATGTTGCCATAGCAATCCTGATTCTGAAAGTTTGTTATGATTAGTTATGGTGAAAGAAAGTATTCAAGTCAAAACTGAAATTCTAAAGTCTTTGGAGTCTACTGCTGTTAGGTCTGGAAGTATCATTCTTGTACTGAAACAGGCAAAAAGAAGGAAAATTTAAAATGCCCCCCCACACGCACACACATACTTTCCAGAATTAGTGTCATATACTGGTAAAAGTTCCGTGGCAATATGAGGCTGCCTTTTAGACTTGAAGCTAGGTCACAGAACTCTTGAGTATAAATATCACCCTGCACCTCGAACGTGCTTTTTTGCTAGTTTTCACAAATTCTCTAGAGCTACCACAATGAGCCACATGATCTTTAGAAGGATAAACAATAACTAAAATATTTCTTCAGTCAGATACTAGACCAGAATGGTGAAAATCTTTAAATACATGAAAAAGTTGGAAATTGAACTTGGCAAGCCTAAGCAAAAAGCTTCTATTTATGTAAGACTTGCTATTTAGAGAAACAGATGGCTTTTCTTCCTACTTGAACAATTCCTTGATTGTGTAGCATGTTGTTTGGGGTTTTTTTGTTCCTGCTAGTATTAGTATTCCTGAAGTACTTGAAGCATTAAAGTGAAGACCAGACTTGTATGTAAACTACAGATTTGCGTTCAGTAACCCTAGCCAAGATAGCAGTACAATTCTGTTAATCAATTTTTTTCCTTTTATAACTTAGCTCTACAAATACTTTTAGTAAATGGTATCTCTAAAATAAGGCCATGTATAAAACACATGGCCATATTTCTGGAGCTCTGTTTCACCATTCGGCAGGACTTAAATTTACTATATTACTTAAGTGTCAGGGTAAAAGAAATGTCAAAATAACTTGAACAATTACTTTCTACTACATAAACTAGTATTAGTCTTTAAGCAGTAACTGCAAAGTGTAAATTATATATGCATTCTAGCCATGGTAACTAATTGTAATAAGGCCTAACTGGGATTGCTACATGTGTTTCACGCTATACTATGCCACATGGCGTGTAATAGTGCTTAGTACACTAATAACACTAACTTTATACCTAATTGGGTTTTGAAAAAAGGTAGTCTAAGGTTATAAAATCCATTGTTGTCAAGAAAGTTTCTACTGAATAATGAAAATGCATTATAACTAAAGGAGATGGTTAAATATACTCTTATATTTTATATATAGGCATGGTAGAGCTTGTTCCTGCTTCAGACACACTCAGGAAAATTCAAGTGGAATATGGAGTGACAGGTTCTTTTAAAGACAAGCCTCTGGCAGAATGGTTGCGAAAATATAATCCTACAGAGGAGGAATATGAAAAAGTAAGTTTTTTCACTATTGTTCTTTTTGGAAGATCTTTAAAAAGGGATAAATAACATATTGTAAAAGAATTTTTTCCAGATCTTTCATTTAAGTTTTGTTTTACATCTTTAGAAAACTTAATTTTTTCCTATACTTGGAAAAAGAGTAAATGAAAATCCCTTTCATAACAAAAAAGTAGCCAGATGGATTCCCAGGATTCTCATCAGTTTTTATTGCAAATAGAAAAAGTGTACTTCAAATTTAAGATGGGGAGGAATGGAGGCTCCCTTAACTGTGGTTTAGGAGCAGTGCCCCCTTCCCATAGGACCACATGGGATTCAAAACCCAGAAAGTTTTCTTTTGGCTACAGTGATGTTACAAGACATTGGAAAAATGTCTTGCACCCTTTTCTCTCTCTGCTAACATACTTAATTCTTTTTGTGATTTGTCTTCAACTCCTCTTTTTCATTTAATTAAAAACCAAAATTCTGATATTTGATGGAAGGTGTCATATCTGAAGTATTTTGCAATGCTATCTGAAAAACACTTTTTTTGAGAAAAGCAGATTTTATGGTGTCTTGTCTGACTTGGACTTTACACTTGTCAGGATTGAATGTTGAATGCATGGATGCTTCTTCCTGCTAATATTCCATATAAAATTTATTCTTTTTTTCTCTCCCTCCCAGGCTTCAGAAAACTTCATTTACTCTTGTGCAGGATGCTGTGTAGCTACTTATGTATTGGGAATTTGTGACCGCCACAATGATAACATAATGCTCCGAAACACAGGCCATATGTTTCACATAGACTTTGGAAAATTTTTGGGTCATGCACAGATGTTTGGTAGCTTTAAAAGGTATTTTCTGTAGCTAAGTGATGTAGAGCATGAAGTGATATTTAGTATTTTTTTATAATTATTATAATTATAAGCATTAACTTTTAAATTCCTGTTGTCTGCTGGTCTCATTATGAAGCCAACATCTTGCAATTTAACCCCAGAGTTTCTAGAATGCTTTCAAATTTACTTGTATAGAATTAATTTTTAAAATGCTCCATCTTATTTCCATATTCTGATCTCCAGAACTATTTTAAGTGGAAGCACATCTAACACAAATCTTTGTGTCATACTTTCCCACGAGTACTGGATGAAACATGAGTATAGTTTCACCTTTTTTATCTATACTTCATGCAATTACATATTTTATACTTGTTAGGTAAACTTGAACCCAACAAAAATTGGAGTGCCAGGACCTTTATATCACCCGAGTATCTTGTGTGTGAAACAAATGAGAAGAGGCTCTGGCTTATAAAAACAGTAGTGAATGTCAACATTATAGAAAAAAGTGAGCAGCAGGTTTGTTATTTACTAATCCTCTGTGTAGAAGAAGATAATCTACATCCAGCGTAGAGGAGTTACGTGTTAGTTGGGTGATAGCAGAGTTACTCCGTTTGTTCTAGTGTGTTATGGCTTCCATAAATGAGATATGGAAAGCACAGTATGGTAATGTGTCCTCCAAGTATCTGCTGTAGGCCCAGTACCATGTGAATGTGCTGGGAATCTGAGCTGGCACTATGGAGTTGAAAACCCAGAAACGTAAAATGGCATTAATTGATTATTTAATATCGTTATCTTGTGGTGGGGATGGAGTGCAGGAGGAAGTATGTGACAAGGTGAATAGATCTTACAATTAACTTCTGAATTCTGTGCTTTTTGAGCAGGGATCGAGCCCCTTTTGTGCTAACATCGGATATGGCTTATGTTATTAATGGTGGTGAAAAACCCACTATTCGCTTTCAGTTATTTGTGGATCTCTGTTGTCAAGCTTACAACTTGATAAGAAAACATGCAAGCCTCTTCCTTAACCTCCTTTCACTGGTAATCATTTTCAAATTCAGTTGGAACTTGGTAGATCTGTCATGTTGGATGCATTAAATGCTGTGCTTTTTATGCTGCAGAAACTCTTAATGCATGCTTTTAAAACCCAGGAATATGAGATGTACTGCTTAGGAAAGCTATATTTGGAATTTTCTTTAAGCTTTTTTACTACCTACCTGTTTCCTGAAAATTTAAAGCTAAGATAATACCATAAATTACACTGCAGTGGTTTTAACTGCTTTTTATTCGGCAGAAATGGTGAATAACTGCTGATCATAAGTAATTGTTGGCTCTCACTGTTAGCATTTAGCAATTTAGCGCAACTTAAAATGAATTTGAATGTTTTAAGTTTGAATCATTTCAGTGTAAAATCATGCTGGTTTTACAGCATTAAATCTGTAACTTTTAATTTCTTGCAGATGCTTTCTTCTGGGTTACCAGAACTAACTGGGGTTCAGGACTTAAAGTATGTCCAGGATGCTCTCCAGCCCCAAACAACAGATGCAGAAGCTACCATTTTCTTTACAAGGTACTGGATAAGTAAAAACTAAACTATCTCCCAGCAGCATCATCCTCTTAATGGGAGCTTTTGGCTATGGAAAGAATGTCCAAAGGATGTTCACAAACATCACAGAATCATAGAATAGTTAGGGTTGGAAAGGACCTTAAGATCATCAAGTTCCAACCCCCCTGCCATGGGCAGGGACACCTCACTCTAAACCAGATCACCCAAGGCCTAGTCCAACCTGGACTTGAACACTGCCAGGGATGGAGCATTCACAAGCTCCTTGGGCAACCTGTTCCAATGCCTCACCACCCTAACAGGAAAGAATTTCCTCCTTATATCCAACCTAAACTTCCCCTGTTTAAGTTTTAACCCATTACCCCTTGTCCCATCACTACAGTCCCTAATGAAGAGTCCATCCCCATCATCCCTATAGGCCCCCTTCAGATACTGGAAGGCTGCTATGAGGTCTCCACGCAGGCTTCTCTTCTCCAGGCTCAACAGTCCCAACTTTGTCAGCCTATGTTCATATGGGAGGTGCTCCAGTCCCCTGATCATTCTTGTGGCCCTCCTCTGGACTTGTTCCGACAGATCCATGTCCTTTTTATGTTGAGGACACCAGAACTGCACACAATACTCCAAGTGAGGTCTCCCAAGAGCAGAATAAAGGGGCAGGATCACCCCCTTCGACCTGCTGGTCACACTCCTTTTGATGCAGCCCAGGATACGGTTGGCTTTCTGGGCTGCAAGCGCACACTGCCGGCTCATGTGCATTTACTCATCAACTAGCACCCCCAAGTCAATCGTAAGGTATCAGTTAATCAGTGAACTACATAAATAAGATCAGTTTCATGCAAGATTAATGCTTGTGCTAAGATACATTGCCTTTAAGAGTAACCTTGTGCAATAAAATTGTTTGAAATACCAAGAGTAGATAATTCTGTCTGGCTGTTTGAGACTTGCATTTCCAATACATGCAAAATTGCTTAATAGTAGTGTGTATGATGAGAACCTTGCATTGTAAAGAAATTGTTTTTTTAAGAAGTGCTTTTGCACACTAGGGAGGAAAGGATGATGCTCTATTGTAGCAAGTGGGTGTGTGTATGTATAGTGTAACAGAGTTGTTGCTATGTGTTACTGTACTTAATTTTCAATATATGGGGGAAACTGCAGTAGAACAATTTGGGTTAGAAGGGATCATCTAGTCCAGCCCTCCTTCAATGAGATGGGACATGTTGAACCAAAGCAGGTTGCTCTGTGCAGCCTGACCTTGAATTGATTATAGGGATGGGGCATCTACACTCTCTGTGGGCAACCTATTGCAGTGTTTCACCACCCTCATCATAAAAAAAACAACCAACTTCTTTCTTTATATCCAATCTGAATCTACTCTCTTTCAGTTTAAAACCATTACCCCTTGTCCTATTGCAACTGCCCCTGCTGTCCCCATCTTATTGTACTTTTAAGTACTGGAAAGCCACGATAAGTTCTCTTCTTCAGGCTGAACAACCCCATTTCTTTCAGCCTTTTCTCATAGGAGAGGTCTTCCAGCCCTTTGATCATTTTTGTGTCCTTCCTTGGGACCCACTCCAACAGGTCCAGTCTTCCTTATACTGAGGACTTCAGAGCTGGATGCAGTGCTCCAGGCTTTTTACCAACTCTGGAAACCCTTAACTTCTTGGATACTGAATCTTCTATTAAATGTTGATATGATGCTATTTATACAGCCCACTGATCACAATTAAAAACTCTTTCTCTGTCAATAAGAGATTGATGTTTATTTTTCTTAAGTCTTATTCATTGATAGATCTACTTTTGTGTATTTTGACATTATTTTTTCCTTTCTAGGTTGATTGAATCCAGTCTGGGAAGTGTTGCCACAAAGTTTAATTTCTTCATTCACAATTTGGCTCAGCTGCGTTTCTCAGGTCTACCTTCTAATGATGAACCCATTCTCTCATTTTCTGCTAAAACATACTCTCTTAAACAAGATGGCCGAATCAAACAGGTGTCTGTGTTTACGTATCAGAAGAGATATAACCCAGATAAACACTATGTAAGTATGTGGAATCTATTTCCACCCAGTGAAGTTACTGTGCATTTTCTTCCAAGAAGATATATTCTCCTTCTTGCCTTAACTTCAGTATTTAATCACAGAGAATTAGTACAGGAGAAATTTGCCTTGTTTAGCCTTAAGTAGCTAGCTTTGAGGTAGGCATCTAGGTTCCCTTTCTTGACAAGAGATTTAATAAATACAGCTATAGAAACATTCATTTAGGCACTAATGTCAGATTCAGGATGAGCTGAATTCTCTCAAGTATGACTGTGTTGACTAGAATGGAGCCTAGAAACCTACACCAGTGTTGACACGCAGGACTGTGGATTACTTGAAAGTAAAAACCTATAATCAAAATCTAGATCTTACTGGGAATGGGCTGGCTTGGTTGCTCCCTGGAGGAGAACAGAGTTTGTGTTGGTTCTTACTGGGATTGAGTTACCTTTCTTCACAGCGGGCCACGCAGTGCTGTGGTTTGGATGTTTAACTGAAACTATGTTGGTAACACATGGTTGGCTGCTATTGAACAGTGCTTCTGCAGTGTCAAGGGTTTCTCTTCCACTTTGCCCCTCCCTCCCCTACAGTGAGTAGGTTGTGAGAGGACAAGGAGTTAGGAAGGCGCACAGGAGGGACAACTGACCCAAACTGGCCAAAGAGATACTGCATAGCATAGAGTCATGCTCAGCAATAAAACTGGGGGTAGAGGACTGGGATGGTGCCATGGGAGGGACACCTCGCACTAAACCATATCACCCAAGGCCTTGTCCAGCCTGGTCTTGAACGCTGCCAGGGATGGAGCATTCACAGCCTCCCAGGGCAACCCATTCCAGTGCCTCACCACCCTAACAGGAAAGAATTTCCTCCTTATATCCAACCTAAACTTCCCCTGTTTAAGTTTTAACCCGTTACCCCTTGTCCTATCACTACAGTCCCTAATGAAGAGTCCATCCCCATCATCCCTATAGGCCCCCTTCAGATACTGGAAGGCTGCTATGAGGTCTCCACGCAGGCTTCTCTTCTCCAGGCTGAACAGCCCCAACTTTTCAGCCTGTCTTCGTATGGGAGGTGCTCCGGTCCTAAATGTAATCCTACACTGGTGTGTTGAAACTTTGTTCACCTGCTAGATGGTATGAACTTACCATGAGGCTTAAAAGGGAGAATGTGGACAGCCTTAACTACCTTTATACCCCTGTCAGATGTGGATCTAACTTCTGGGAAGATCATGTGATGTTACTGTGCATTACAGTAGGGCTATTTAAACTCTGCTAGAAAGTGCAAATGCTGTTACTGGGATATGTGTGCATGAGAAGGATTACCATAGTAGAAATAATTAATTGTTAAGAAAATTATATTAAGTCAGTTGTATAATATTGTTACTACTTTCATCTTTTGGGGTTTTTTTTGTGTTTTGGGACAGATCTATGTAGTGAGAGTTCTGCGAGAAGGGCAAGTTGAGCCAACGTTTGTCTTCCGAACATTTGATGAGTTCCAGGAGCTTCACAACAAACTTGGCATTCTCTTTCCTCTTTGGAAGTTACCAGGGTATGTTCCTAACTCACTCATCACTGATACAACAAAAGCAACAAAAGTGTTCCCAGCTGGGTGGATGAAGAAATAGCTTGAAATGAAGACAACACTGCAGAAGGGCAAATTAGGCCTCAAAGTGGCGATTAAGGGAGAAAGCTGTTCTCGTGAGTTTTATGGGAGGAGAGCCAGAGGAGCAACTCTGTATTTAGACTGTGCCATACCACTTACAACAGTGACCTAAAATGTTTTCTTGCCTTTCTATACTGTCATTACATAGTTACCTAGTAGCATGCTGTGTTTCTACTCATGATTGACTTAACAAGAATGTCAGCACTTCAGGATGGAAATGACAATGAAATCTAACTCCACATAAATTAACTAGGAAGTCTGTCTCATTCTTTGTTGTAGCTTTCCTAATAAGATGGTTCTGGGAAGAACACATATAAAAGATGTAGCAGCTAAAAGAAAAGTGGAGCTCAACAGCTACATACAAAGTCTGATGAACAGTTCTTCAGAGGTGGCAGAAGTGAGTTCAAATAACTTAAGCAAATCTAATGCAGGTTTTCAGAATTTGATGCTTGTTAACACTTCAACTAATATGTAATGTTTCTTCTTCATCCAAATTTAGTGTGATCTTGTTTATACTTTTTTCCATCCATTACTTCGTGATGACAAAGTGGAAGGAATAGATGGAATAGCCAGACCTACAGGTAGGTAATGGTTTTGGATGGTGTTTATAAATTAAATTGTTATAGTGTAACACCTTCACAATGTGTTTTTTTCTTTTTTTTTTTTTTTTGTTAACTGTAGTTTTCCCTCATTGGAAACTTTGCATCCCTGTCTTTCCAAATTTGCCTGCATACAAGTTTTGACTCTTAACTTCCAAGTTGGCTCTTACAAGAGAATGCAGAAATCTTTAAAATGCATGGCCTTGCTCTCTTAATAGGGAACTAGAAATAAAATCAGAAACTGATCTTGGTCTAAGGCTTTTATTTTTCCCCACATATAGTCAGTGTAGTACTGATGAAAATGTGCAAATTTTACAGAGAAAATAATTGTATATTTTCTTTCAGATGCAAGTCCATCAAGTCCTACCTCAGGCAAAGTGGGAGGAGAAGTGAAGCTATCCATATCGTATAGAAATAGCACTCTATTTATCATGGTGATGCACATTAAAGACCTGGTAAGTAGAGATGCTGAGCTTACTGCTGAGAACTGTGAAGCCTGGATATGAAAATAAATATTCAGGTAGATATACACTAAGTTTTTTTTAATTTGTCTTTGGTTTGGATTGCAGGTTACAGAAGATGGCACAGATCCAAATCCCTATGTGAAAACATACTTACTTCCTGATGCACACAAAACATCCAAACGCAAAACCAAAATCTCCCGGAAGACAAGAAATCCAACTTTCAATGAAATGGCAAGTTAAAATTTATGTAGTAACCACCTATGGTTTGCTATTGTCTCTTATTCCAAGCAGTAATCAAAATACTGTCTAAAAAAATCTGCAAAGATATGTAAATGGAAAAGGATCTTTTTTGAAAAACTTTGTGCCCCAATTAAAAAAACGAACAAAAGGACCCCCCAAAGCTCCAAAGCAACTGAGTAGGTAAATGTACTGTTACTAGTAAGCAGAAATTTATGAGTTGACTCTAAGGAGTGATGGGGAGAAGGAAAGAAGTCTGAAAACTAAAGATTTCCCTGCCCTGGGTTCACTGATCCATAGGATGGAGAAGAATGAATTTGGAAGTCTTGGCATGTAAACAGTACTTCCATCTCTAAAAACACTGGTCCTTTTAAACATATTGGGAGCACAAAGAAAAATGTGGACGTACTTCCAGCCCATCCTCTGAGAAGCAGAGACACTGTTACAATGTCATAATGTGCAGTTAAGACATCTGTCAGTGGCTAGGCAGTCAGAAGAAAGGGCCATCTCTGTGACTTCATTTGGATAACCAAAAATTTCTTGACTTCTTACCTTCTAGCTTGTGTACAGTGGATATAGCATGGAGACTCTGAAACAGAGAGAGCTGCAGCTAAGTGTGCTCAGTGCAGAATCGTTACGTGAGAACTTTTTCTTGGGTGGAATTACACTCTCATTAAAGGACTTCAACTTGAGCAAGGAGACTGTTAACTGGTATCGACTAACTGCTGTACCCTATCTGTGAATGCATATCTGCACCTGAGTAAGACCAGAACAACTGTATTCACTTGTGCTTTATGCATCTTCCTACTTGAAGATAACATCTTAAAACAAGAGACTCTGCATTTCAACAGTTATGTTGGACCAACGTTCATGTAGCCTAATTTGGAGGATATCTAGAAAACCTGGTTTATGCTTTTGCAGTGTTATCAAAGCATTGTTGTAAATGTTTAAGAGCTGCAGGTAGAGGAAGAGGTTTTTAAACCACCCATGAAAGTGAGATGAGCATTTTGACCGTGATTGTTGGTTGAATGGTAATTTCACCATTAGGCCTGTGGGTATAGTGCATTTTTGGTTTTCATTTTTGTTACCTGTGTTGTCATCCATAGTGTGATGTTGGAGAACGTTAAAGAAATAACATTATTTTAGGATTACATTCCCACTAATAACTAGATGTCACAGAAGCAGCAATGGGTAAAAATTTTGGCTTCACACACACCTGTAGAAATGAAGGTTGAAGGGCTGGAAAAATTGCTTAGTATTGCATTTAATCCCAGATTCATACTTCTCTAAGATTTATTGGAGTGTGTGCCAGTAATGGAAGATGTAAATAACAGTGCCTTATAATTCAAATGCTTGTCTTTACCTCATTTCTGGTATTTAAGTATGTACACATAAACTTTGAGCTCCTTCAAAAGGGGAAACATTCTCATATTTGATATCTTGCAGGTCCTGCTGGAAGTCTCTTCCTAAGATGTGCTACTTAGAAATAAGATCACTTATACTGATATTCATAGTTAGTGCAGAATTCTACCCTCTCTTCTACCCATGATCTCCAAAAATTGGATGAAGACTGGCTGAATGTGGTGCTGTAGGAAATGTGCCCAGCTGCTCAGTGTTCTGAAATGTCTGAAATTCTAGAACATTTAATTAGTGCAGTGATTAAATGTGGAACAGATTCAAACACTAAATCCAAAGTGTATTTTGCAGTTGTACTTCTAGGTAAAGATGGCCTCTAGTAAAAAAAAGCACAACTACTGGATGAATTGCAGGCCAGAAATGAGTTGCATTAATGAAGTGGAACTTGGTTACTTTTTAACATTTCACAGCAATACTGTTACTTCTCCCAGTAAGAACCAATTCCTCTAAAAATACTTGATACCACAGGGGGTTAGGTTTGAAATATATTGTGAGAGTGGAGTACAAATGTCACTTAATGTATCTTGTTAATGATACCACTGGTTACTTTATTAGGTGTTTCTGCACTTACAGGTGTAGCCTTTTTATTCACCTTACTCAATATTTAGGATCATATTCTGTCTAAACCAAGCTATAATGATACACACTTTAGTACTAAATCTTGAAGCAAGACAAGACTATCACCACTGACTATGACTAAGGGGATTTTTGAAGTAAAATATGCAACTATGAACAGAGAGATAATATAGGGAAAGCCTTCTGTATTCCCAACACTAAAAATCTGTTTCGTAATCTGGTTTTCCATTCCCTGCTACTGACCAGTCTCTCTTCAGTACAGAAGAGAGAAGTAAACTTGAATCTCCTGGTGCCTAAAATATTCATGGTCCAATTTTGTAGGAATTATTACAATGAAAATGCTAAGAATATCTTGAATGTTAGAAACTGGGTTGATACTAATGGACTCTAACAAAACCCAGTTTTCTAGGCGTCTTCTGCATATTTTTCATTTAGTATATAGCCTGTAAATAATAACCTATATAACTAACTTAGATATATTTCCTGCTCACTTGATGCTTTTGAGACTTACTCCATTCCATCATTAGAATCACAAGTCACTTAAACACAGGAAAGTAGACTACTGTTTTTGTGAAACGTTCCATTGTGAAATAAAATGAAAGCAATATGTACTGCCTTTTTTGCAGTTTGCTATTAAAGCACAGTGTCTTACAGCACAAAATACAGATAAACTAAAATCATTTAAGAAATGATTTGCAGTTTTAACAGTTGTCTGGACTGAAAAAAATATATAGTACTGTATTATTATTAGCCCATGTCCTGACTTCTGATTTAATCTTCTTCATAGCTTAACTCATCTTGTGCCTTTCCCTCTCTTTTCAAAATAGTCACCGGCTGAAGATTTTTATGGTCATGGATTTTATTTTGTCTTGGCCTCTCCTCACATGTGGAGGAACAGCACCAAGCTTGCACCTCTTTGCACTATTCTCAATTAAAAAAGTGATTGTTGCAATAAGACTTTAACATGCTACATAAAAGAATAAATTGAAAGAGGAAAATATTCAGTTGGGGTTCAATTTATGGTAAGTAGCTTGAAAACGTAGTTTTAAAGCTTTTTCTTATCTTGTTTAATGAAAAAGATCTCTTACGCCACGTATGACCTCCAGCCAGAAGTATAATTGTCAGTACGATTGTTTTGGTATTTCAGAGCAACAGCTTGTGCTAAGACCTCTTCCTTTTCTCTATTGACCTAGAACTTTGCACTGAAACTTTATTACTGCCTTTTATGACCTACAGCTACCTGTCTCTGGAAGCATGTGCGATCTTTGATAAAAGTTCTTTATTTTTACAACTCGGGCTGTGTAGAAATCCCCGTCGCCTGCCTTAACGCGAGGGCTCTGTCAGGGCTCGCCGCTGCCTTGCTCTCCCTTGTGCTCGTTACTCGGACACTGTGACTGAGGTAGTGCTACAGCTAAGGGAAGCGAGTGCCACCAAATCCTTTGTCTCCCTTTGTCTATGTATCTGTAAGAACCAAATACTTTAATTAAACGAGCTCGTTAATAAAGATGTACAATATTGCCCTCCGTCGTGCCCGTACTGAGCGGGTTAAATGTGACTCCGTATCTGTCCTGTAAGTACATTAAACGCTATTCTGAGTTAAAAACAGTTCTGCTGCTCTTCATTGCCCGCTAGAACACCCGCGTCCACCCCGGCACCCACGCGCGGTGTGAGCCGGGACTTCGGGTGGTGTCGTGCGCAGAGCAGTCCCAGCACCTCTGATTGGTTGTCGGTCAGGGCGGGGCCAGGCTCAGACACGCCCGTTCCCGCGGAAGTTGGTCAGAAGGTGCGGCAGCCGCGCTTTCCTCCCTCTTTTTGCCGCCGCCATCATGGGTCGTATGCACGCTCCCGGGTAAGCTGCTGCTGCAGGCGTTCGGGCTGTGCTATGGGGCACGTTGGGGCTGTTGCGAGTGCTAAAGGAGGTCTTGGGAGTGTGTATATGTGGAAACAGGCTGCTGTGAGAGCAGTGCGGCGTTAGTGGGGGTGGGTGGGGAGGCCTGCGGCTGGCCAAATATGGTGGCAGGCAAGGGAAAGGATCAGGCTAGTGCTGAGGTGCGGCTTGCCTTGGCAGGCCCCAGGCAGGGTCATGCGTATGGTGCCTGGGCTCTTAATTTCTGATACTGCCCCGGCGTGGCTCTTACTGTGAGTGGCACCGTCTGTAGGCGAGGAGGGAGGCTGCAGGCCTCGGCTGTGCAGGCTGGGTATGGCCTTGCAGGAAATGTTTGCACTATGCTGCCCTGCGGTGGGGTCGGACGGCAGTGTAGCTTGGCCGGCTCTGCTTAGACTGTGATCTGTTTCTTCCCCACAGAAAGGGCTTGTCCCAGTCAGCCTTGCCCTACAGGCGGAGTGTGCCGACGGTAAGTAACTACCCGGCCCGTGTGCACTTCGGCGTGCCCGGCCGGCTCCCCTGTGTCGTTCGGTGCACGGTCCGGTCCCCGTAGAGCTGCCCCGCGGTGCCCAGAAAACAGGACTAAAATAAAAGACCGCTGTAATATTTGGTGTCACCATCTTTAAATTATGGCCTGAAAAAATGCTCCATTAGCCTATGGCCTTTAGGATATTGAGAAAAAACGTGTCGTTCTCTGGACAGGTGATTTGTTGGAGGAAAAAAAACCTCTTTTGCTTCAGTTCTTTTTAGTCTGTATGTGGATAGTTCATAGAGATTAAACTATTCTCTTCACACGTGAGTTTGGCATTTGCCAGTGTGGAATAAAGTGACTTTTTTTCTAAGCTATTTCTGACAATAATTTGTTGGGCAGAGCATGAGCTTAGTTTCAGCTTGCCCTTAGTGCATCCAGGGTACTTCCCCTTCAAATGTTTACCTGTCAGCCGAATAAGCAGCTGCTTAGTAATCTTACCTTGTTTGGCAAGACTGGGAGCATCTGTTTTTTGGCAGAAAGATCGATTTGTGGTGTATATTAAAAAAGCATGCACTGAAAATCATGAAATTAAAGCACAAAGTAAGAAAATAAAGAGATTAAAGTATGATAACTTTAAGCTGCTAAAAGTACCCGTGATGGTTAAAAAGTTCAGTAATGGTTAGGATGCTTTAGTGCTGGGGGGGGGGGGGGTTTGCTTAGTTTTATTTGCATTCCTTTTTGAATTGTAATCTGTAGAGCATTTCCAAATAGATTTTTTTGCTGTGCTTTTTTATTTCATGCTTTGACTGTATTAAAAAGGGAAAAAAAAGAGCTCTTTGTAGGTCACTGAAAAAGCAAGGATTAATTTGTTGGTGTTGTCTTCCCATTAATCTGACTTCCACTGTTTCTTTGGGGCTGTTCAGCCTGGGGAAGAGAAGGCTGCATGGAGACCTCATAGCAGCCTTCCAGTATCTGAAGGGGGCCTGTAAGGATGCTGGGGAGAGACACTTCATTGGGGACTGTAGTGATAGGACAAGGGGTAACGGGTTCAAACTTAAACAGGAGAAGTTTAGATTGGATATAAGGAAGAAGTTCTTTACTGTAAGGGTGGTGAGGCACTGGAATAGGTTGCCCAAGAAAGTTGTGAATGCTCCACCCCTGGTGGTGTTCAGGGCCAGGTTGGACAGACCCTTGGGTAATATGGTTTAGAGCGAGGTGTCCCTGCCCATGGCAGGGGGTTGGAACTTGATGATCTTAAGGTCCTTTCCAACCCTGTTCTGTGATTCTGTAGGTGCTGTACTAACAAATGCAAAATGGTTCTCTATGTTTCTGTCAGAAGCCCAGTAAAAGCGTTCATTGTAAATAGTGGTGATATTTTTGTTTTTGTTAATTTCTGTTTATTCATCTCATGTGGCAGTTTAAATAAACTGATGGCAACACAGCTGGTTGGAGGCCCTATGGGGTCTTTTAAACACAGACTTTCTTCCTTCAACTCTGCCTTCCCCCGCCATATTTTGCTAGCACTTTAGGTTTATAATAAAAGGTTTCTGTATTGTTAGAAGTATAATTTCAGTTCTTGGTGGTTTTTTTTCAAGCATTACAAAGCATCTATTTCTGCCGTTTATCAAAAGCTTTTATCTAGCTAGCCCATGTCTCTGTATTAAGTAGTGTTCATTAATTTATTTTTTTTCCCCTAATTTTCTTCAGTGGCTGAAACTTACTTCTGATGATGTAAAGGAACAGATCTACAAGCTGGCCAAAAAAGGCTTGACTCCCTCACAAATTGGTAAGGCTTATGAATCACTCACATGTTATAGGGGAAGTCAGTCTGCCCAGTTCCTTGGAGAAACTTAACATCTCATCTCAAATATTGGCAGCCCCACATTCAGGAGTTTACTGAGCCAGACGCTGTAGCTACATTATAGACAAGTTCCTGCTAGAGCTCTGCTTAAGTGCATGTACAATGCAACTTTATATGATCATGAGCTATGCAGTATAATTATGTGCTGTGTGAATTATTATTTTTTTTTCGATTGTAATCCTGAGAGTACTAATGATCCCTGTGCTAGAGTACGTTTTTGTACAACGAATATGTCTCTGACATCTTTTGTTAACCATAGGGAAACAGTGATTGAATACCTAGCTTTAATGAGTCGTGTTTAATGTGTTCAGTATTGTAGCACTAAATATGTTGCCAGCCTAAATGTGATGGGTGGGTTAATTGCCTGTTAAGTGCTATCTGATCGTGTTTCAGCTTCTGTAAGTTTATTTTGTTTGCTCATTTTCTACAATTTGTGCAGTTTGCACAAGAAAGGTTTTTAGACAAGACCTTTGGATATCTTGTAACTGTAAAGTTGGTTTCACAAGATTTGTTTGTGTAAGGTTTTTGTTCCGGTGTGAGATGTAAATGTTCGTTTCAGGTGTGATCTTGAGGGATTCCCATGGTGTTGCCCAGGTTCGCTTTGTTACTGGCAACAAAATTTTGAGAATCCTTAAATCGAAGGGACTGGCTCCAGACCTTCCAGAGGATCTTTACCACTTGATCAAGAAAGCTGTTGCTGTTCGCAAACATCTTGAGAGAAACAGAAAGGTGAGTGCTACTTTAACTTGGTTATTCTCTATATTTGTTTTCAAATAATACAGTAGTTTATTTACATCTCGACAAAGCAAAGACTCTTAGTGTACCTCCTCTTAGCCACTCCCTTTGAGTAAACTTTGGGGAGGCATTTCAGCAAAGGAGAATGGTCTAAGTCTGTGTAAAGGATCTTAAAATAATTGGTTATCCTGGATTCATCAGACTTTGGAAATAGGAATGTGGAGCTTATAGCAGTAGCTGTGGATCTTTTTACTTTAGTAAAGCTCATCTGAGTTGTACATCATTGAGAAGTCAAAGTAGTGCTTGGTTGTAATGTAACTTTCTTTTCAAGGATAAAGATGCCAAGTTCCGCCTCATTCTGATTGAAAGCAGAATCCATAGGCTGGCTCGCTACTACAAAACTAAGAGAGTGCTGCCACCCAATTGGAAGTAGTAAGTCTTCTCTTAAGTTACTATTTCACTGAAATCCTGTGGGTTTTGTAAGTAATAAGCTGGGGCTGTTGCTCAAAGGGTGAAAAGCACATTATGATCAAGCATACAGGTAAACCAGGAAACAAAGAATAGGTATTTCAGAATCATAGAATAGTTAGGGTTAGAAAGGACCATCAAGTTTCACCCTCCCTGCCATGGGCAGGGACACAGCTCACACTAAACCATGTCACCCAAGGCTCTGTCCAACCTGACCCTGAACACCACCAGGGATGGAGCATTCACAACTTCCTTGGGCAACCCATTCCAGTGCCTCACCACCCTTACAGTAAAAACCTTCCTACTTAATATCCAATCTAAACTTCCTCTGTTTAAGTTTTAACCCGTTACCCCTTGTCCTATCACTACAGTCCCTAATGAAGAGTCCCTCCCCAGCATCCTTTTCATAATTATTAACTGATAAATTTATTAAACTTATTACTGGGTAAAATGACCATCACAACTCTAAGGAAATAAATAATTATCTCAACAAGTCACTACTACATAGTTTTTATAGCGCTTTGTACAGACTGCAGTCTTTATCTCGGATACTTAACATAGTTTGTGTTACTTTCAGAATTTATTGAGATACGGCTTAGTAGATGTGGCAAAACTGAATGTAACTTGTAAGTTTTCCTCTAGGAAAATTAAGCCAGTGTAAGAGAATTCCCATGGATGTTAGGGTTAGCTTCTTTTTTTCTGAGAAGACTCAAGTGCAGCTAGCCAGTTTTTTTATGGCTTTTGTGCTGTTATTCTGGTATTTGTATTTCAAAAAGAAGAGCAAAATGTTTATGGCATAAAAATGTAAACAGGTGATGAGTTGGCTGAGGACTTGCAGGTAAGCTTTGAACTGAAGCACTGTTTTTGACAATTAGTTTGAAAAAGTGCCTCTTTTTTTTTGTAAATCCATGCAATTAATATTTCGCTCTTTCTTCTCTCTTTTTAGCGAATCATCAACAGCTTCTGCCCTGGTTGCGTAAGAGCTGGCTATGACCTACTGAAAGAATAAATTTTCATTAACCAAGTTTGTGTTGTCTTGGAGTGGTTGGTGTCTTAGAAACCTGCTTGTTTGAGGAAGCTGCCTGTAAATGGGAAGTTGTCAGGGTGAAACCATCATGTGGTCATGGTTTCCATATTGTTATCCTACCTTGTTAAATCAGGTAGCACTTGTTGCTGCTGTAGGCCAGCTGTACAGTTTGTGTCCATGCTTAAACTGTTGGGTTTGGGCTTTTTTATCTCATAGCCTCGAGTTAGTAAAGTAAATTAGTCATTCACAGCAAATGTATTTTATTCATGGGGGACTGTGCCTCTGTGTGTCCTGCAGAAACAACTGGGAAGGATAACTGACAGGAGGGAGAATTGGAAATTAGAAAATACAGAGGTTGGGGGCAGGTAAGGAAACAAGATTGGAGAGGTTGATTAATTCGTTGCAGGTAATGTCGGTCTCTTGTGCAGAAAGCTTAAGCAGACCTCAGCCAGTTCCTGACAGTAACTTCTATCATTTGTAAGTAATTTTAAGAGTAATCTTTGAGGTTTGGGTAAATAGAGACAGCTCTCCTCAGATTTACATCTTTACTGAGGTAGTTTTCACCCAATCCAAAGGGCAGTAGCTATTGTATGTATGCTTGTTGTTGCTACTACGGCTTGGTGTGTTACTGAAATGTTGCTGCCTTAAAAATCTGAGTAAATTTAAATAAGCCGTACCATTTTTGTGAAGTGTAGCAGTTACTAATAGATCATAACTAGTGGAAGCTGGTAACTTGTAGGTTTAGTTTTGCAGAAAAACAGGATTCTTCTGCCCTGATTATGAAGCTAAATGTAGACCTGTGATAAGGTATGTTTTAAAAGAAAATCACTGCATTCCAGTTGAACTGTCAAGTACTACTGTCTGGTCCATCTTAAAAGTTGAATTACCAGCTTTCATCTACTGTCAAAGGGCTTGCTTTCTTTTCTGAAAGCTTCTGGTCATGACTTGCCAGGCTGTCACAGTGATAATGCAGATGTATTAAACCACTTTCATGATGTATTAAAAGGTTGCTGCGATTCTTTGGGGTCGAAGGTATTGCCAACTGGAAAGCACCTGGACACTTACTACTTCCAAAATAGCTATATGCAAATAATGAAAGTACCAGCAGATGGCACTTTGAAACGTTTAAGTGTTTTTAAAAAGTTGCATACTGCGAATAGTGCCACCTAGAGATCAAGTGTTAAAGGTGGTTATCCAAGCCAGTGAACAGATGATGTATTTAGAGTTGTACTACTACTACATGTGCTGTGCCAACTGATACAATGGTTTTGAGCACAGGTGTGTTGAAGCTTATACAATTATTATATTTCATGCTACTGGGGTGTTTCAGTCTGGACATATTCTGTACTGTGTGTTTTCTGGCACTGGTTTGCTGAAGGGTCTGAAAGCAGGCTGTACTGTACTGTGTGGCATTTTGCCCATCCAGTGGTTTTGAAGGCTGCTGGCCTAGCCAGAAGACGGAAGGGCAGGGATTGATAAGTGATGGGGTCTACCTTACAGGAATGGAGGGGAGAGGAAATACCATGTAAATAGTTGTCTTTTGCTGTCCTGTCAGGAATCAAAATTACACGGGGAGAGTTCCTGGGCTTGCAGTAAAATCACATCCAGATGTTGAACGTCCTCCTGAGGATACAGAGTGAGATGTACATCATATTTACTGCCTGTAGAGTTTTGCAACCTCTTGTTGAAGAATGGTAATGGTAGTGTGATTGTAGTGTTACGCATGTAGATTTCTACTACTTGTGTTGGTAACAGTTCTGTAATTCCTGTAAATCTTAAAGACTAGCTTAAGTAGGTTGTCCATTCTCATCAGGACTGTCAGTCCCTTACCCCTTTGATCGCCAGAAAAGGTATGCCATCAGCTGAACTAATTTCCTCCAGGGCACAAAGACTGTCTGCTCAGCAGCTGGCATGGCACAGGGCTGTCGGGGCATGACCAGTTGTTGGAACAGCAGCAGAGCCGGTGCACTAGCAGGGGTAAATCCTCCCTAGGGAGTAAACCCCTACGAAGCATGATGCTGAGCAACATGACTGGAGAATGTGATGCTGTGTGTGACTAAAGAGAGCAGTGTAAGATCAGGAGGAGCTTTGTCCTGTGGAAGCATCAGGTAAGTTTACTGTTTGGGTTGTGGTACAGGATTTTGCCTGGGTAAAAGTGAAACTCTTTCAGGAGTCTCCCAAGTCTCGAATCATGTTAGCTGAGCACCAGGACTGCCCTGGGCAGCTCAGGACATGGGATCCAGCTGCCCAGGTACAGTACAGTATGTGTCTGGGATAGTGGAGTCTTTGCTGCTGCTCTGGGTAACTTCCTTTGGCTGGAGAGACATGATATCGGGAATAAATGTAGATCTGCAAATAGATACCCAAAATTAGTTCTCTTTATGAACCAGCACATGATGGCTCTGTCCCATGGTTATCTCCAGGCATTACCCTAGTTTCCTTCTTCCTAGCAGTCTGGGGTGTTCTGCAGACTTTGAGGTCCACTGCCCTCTTGCATTTTCCTGTCACAATGTCTTATCTCTTTACAGTTTCTTTTGCTTTGACTTAACCTCATTTTCCTGTCACAATGTCTTACCTCTTTACAGTTTCTTTTGCTTTGACTTAACCTTCAGAAGCTGAGTTCTTGTTTCCGCCTCATTTCCAGCAGCTTCTTTTGAATTTTCCAATGTTGTCTTCTCCTTCTGCAGTATTTCTTGCTTTCCTAGCAAGTACAAATCTAAGTGACTTTGCCCCCATATTCCAGTGTGAGTTTCTTCATGCATTGTGCCAGGGCACACATCAGAAAGAAGCTCTCAGCCTTCCCCACTTCTAGCTCTCTTGGCCCCTCTGGTGCAGTGAAGCCTGCCCTTCCTTCTTCAGAGAGGTACAGGTTCTGCCTCCACACCAAAAAGGTAGATGCCCCCTTGACAGCCACGCGGCTGTGCTGCACTTTACTGCTCCGTACCAGGATTGTTCATGTGGAGAGTGGTTCACAAAAGCCTCCCACTAGAGCAGTCCTTGCCAGCTCTGCAGCTCTTCTAGGGCTGTGGGGTGTATTGCAGAGGCTGCTTCATTTTGGTTCATAAACAACTAGTTTTGCACAGTCACTTTGAACGCTAGGTTCATTCTGAAAGATGTTGTGGTATGTGACTGGTTTCCTCATGGAGAGAAATCATCTTTTACCTCTGGATTCTTCTAATTGACAGTTCTTGTTTACAAGTACTTCTGTGGAAAAAAAAAACAACACTAAAACTAGTATTTCAAGTAAAGAAACTGCTTATTCTGCTGTTGAGTCAGTACCATTGCTGGAAACACTGAATTTCTCTAGCCAGCAAAAAA
The DNA here is from genome assembly GCF_033783945.1 of Neopsephotus bourkii. NCBI lineage: Eukaryota > Metazoa > Chordata > Aves > Psittaciformes > Psittacidae > Neopsephotus > Neopsephotus bourkii. The sequence goes on from NW_026902266.1 coordinate 8,813,892, forward strand.
AAATAGTAAACCAAGCTATAGTAGTAACCATCAGAAAACACAAGAAATTGTTTGGTTTTATAAGTGTATGGCTGCAAGTGTAGGTTGTTCTGCTGCTTCTGGAAAACAGCTTCTAAAGTGTGTTTTCAGACAGTAAGCTTTTTACAGTTTTCAGTTCAAAATCATTGCAAGCACATTAATCCCAAATAGACAAAATGTGAATGCACTCTGATTTTCTGAGCAAAGGTTTGTGTGTCACTTTCTTCCACTGTTTTCAGTGTCACTTACAGATCATGAAAGATAATGTAGTTAAAAAGCACTGCACGTGTTTTGTGGTGCTCAAGGGCCAGTTTCTTTCACTGTTCCATTTGAATAAGGAGCAGTAGGGCCTGCTGAATTCACCAAAGGCAGGTTTGGTACTCATATAGGTCTGGGATAGCTGGTGTTTCTGCCTTACGCTAAAAAACTCCTTCACGTTCATGCAGTTGTTTTGTTTTCTTTTCAATGTTGGGATCTAACCAGTGAAAAAATGTGTGCTGTTGCTGGGCAGTCCCTTCAATAACTCTGCATCATTTGCATGACAATATGTCATCTTGCCCTGGTAACCTCCCTCTGCCAGCACATATCTTGGCAATAGAAAATGGTTCAACAATGTTCTCTGCACAAATGAGATGTCTGTGAATGTCCTTTTCTTGCCCCCCCCCCCCCCAGGATTTCTGGGCATAGTTGCAGTTGGGTAAATGAAAGCTTCTCTCTTTCCACCTTTCTCCTGGTTTTAGGATAAATTTTACTTCTGATTAGAGATCTATAACCTTTGTAATGAACAGTGTTGCTGACTGGTGTGAGTTCTTTTCCTGTTGCCACAGGATTTATTAAAGACATTAACTAGCACAGATGCAGTAACGTGCTGAATCAATATAAAAGGTTAATATTAATGGCACAGCAATATGTATTGGATATGATGATAAACAGTAGCGTTGTCCTACAGGGCTTGGTCACTAGAGAAGAAATACTGGCAGCTGGAGATACTGTGTGGCAAGTAATTATGTTGGCTGTGCCTGAGGCAAAAGGTGTTACATACATTAAAAGATCACCTGAGTTTTCCAATGAGTGCTGGTTTTACAGGCTAATATTTTATTCCCTTTGAGGCTGCTCACTCAAGACCCCTTTTCAGGTCAGAATTCTCCTTCTTCAGAGCCAGGAAGGGGCTTTCAAGTTTAGTGGAGCTGTCAGGGATCAATCTCTTTTACAGCTCCTTCAAGTTCTTTATGATGCAGATGAATAATTTCCATAGATCCTGAGTCCTGTGTTGTGCCAGAATGGGAAGAGAGTGGCTGGTGTTTTTTAACTGTAGCAGCTGTTGACTGACTGGGTGAAATAACCAGTGACAGCCATTAAAAATTAACCAGGTTAAATGAACTTGGGAATGATCTCAAAGGATCAATTCTGATGGTGAATGCATTTGAGATTTGCAAGAAAGGGGTTTGAAGCATCTCTCAGTATAATCTGTCCTAGTGGACACTGGACACCCCAAAAGCTGTTGTGTAACACAGGCTGTAAAAGAATTGCCTCCTTGTGAGGTTTATTTTCTGTTGGTTTTGCTTGTTTGGAGCTTTTTTTATTTTGTTTTTCGGTGTTTTTTTGTTTGTTTGTTGGTTGGCTTGTTGATGTTGTTTGGTTTTGTTTTTTAGGAAAAGGCATAGCATCCTCCTTTATCCTTAAAATAAATCCTATCCCACCTTGCTCAGTTCTGCTGGTCTTGGCAAAGCTAGCACTATAAACTCATAAATTTTCAGAAACTGCTGATAAGGTAATACCTATCTCTTGTATTGGGTATTCCATTTACAGCTCAAACTCATGCTACAGATACCTCCTTAGATTTCCTTTCAGAAGTTCTTCAAGATAACTTTCTTCAGCAGTAGAATCAGGTCTGGATTCTCTTTAGTATTCTGCAATTGAGCCACACTGTATCTGGAGAGCAATAGAAGAATAATATGTTAAAATAGTGTTTAGCTAGTTTCAGTCAAGCTAGAATCTCCGAAACATATATGATTAACAAATAAAGCCCTCAGTATCAAACATAATTCCTGTAATGTGCAGGGAGGTGACTCAGTGTTTCAGTGGCCTCCAATTCCAAGTGTTGTGTAGTGACCTAGGAGCAGACAGGTGCTGGAGGAAATCCTTAGTTTTCTGGAATTCACCAAATGTGAGTGTTGCAACTTTGATGCTGCAGGAACACTTTTGCTGATGTCTAGCTCTTACGTAGTACTATTGACCCATAAATCTCTGCTTAGTGTGAAAACAGACTATCCCTCACCCTTTCTTTGGCAGCAGAGGCATAAAGCAGTGGAACAGCTTGCCTGGGGCATTTGGAGATGTAGGCATTGAGCTCTGATGTCCTAAATCCCAGCCCTGTGTCCTACCTGTGAGCCTGTAATACAGTTACACTTTAAACAAAATGGAGTTTATATGTAAATGGCATGTGTGTGGAGTGGTGTTCTGCTGAGCACAGTGGCAGTTTGCAGAGGCACTCAGACCATGGCACTTACTCCTGGCACCGGGATATCATAGTGTGACTCAGCGGACAACAGCGAGCAGTTATGATAATGCCTTTTTGCACTGATGTATATGCAAAGTTGAGATTGGAGGGGACAATTCCCCAACCTCTTCCTGTCCAGGGTGGGGAGTGGTCTGGGCCTTCCCTACTTCCTCAATGGAGTGCGAGGGCAGTGGAGCCAGGCTTTGTCTTGGAGCTTTGCCTACCTGCTTGTGCCTGTGGGGCACATAACCCTACACTCCTACCACCTCAGAGCAGATTGTGATGTAGTCTTTTGTCTGTGTTATCTTGTCTGTGTATGGCAACTTTGGATATAGCAAAAGAGGGTAGGTAATGTTAGGAGCTTGGCCATGTTGTACAGTTGAAATGCTGCTTTCTCAGGTTTGAAACTTCTTGACTTACAAGCTGTGGTAAAATACTGCACCATAATCACCTCGATTTAGCTGCCTAATATACAGGATTCCCTTTATAGCTTAAGTAAAGCCTATGTTTCAGTGATTTCTGGAAACTGTGTCTTCCCCTCATAGCAAATATCAGTACTTTCTGCAACTGTGTAATAAAATTGAGGGTCACAAACTGGTTTAATAAGAAATTCTATTTCTGATAAGGATTCCTGTCAGCCTTGTTTCTGGTCTAATCCAAATATCAAACTAGTAGGGTAGAATATGAGGAGTTTAATTAAGCAGGTTGCTTAAGCAAAGCAGTCATGTCCTGCTGCAGTATTGTTTGGTGTTAAACAGCAATTACATTTGTCTCTCCAACAGAATTGCAAAGCTTGTCTGAAAGCAACTGTAATCGAAAATGTCATACTGCAGATACTGATGACAGATATGGTTTAAACAAACACAAGCTTTGGCTTGAGTTCATCACAATGATGGATAATCCCGTGGCATACTGTTTATGTAGCCTGTGGTTTAGGTTGAGAGTATTCCTTTCATTGTCACATCCACCCTTGTATTTTTGTTTTTTCAGTCTGGTGTGCTGTGTGACCAACAACCATGTTAGATGAGTGCTTTGCCCACGTCACTTACTCTGCAGTGAAGGTCAAGTGAAATGGCATTTTGGATGATGAAACTGAGGTTTAACCAATGGTACTTGTGATAACAGCACAGTACTGAATTCCAGCCTCAGCTTTTGGCAGAGGCTCACTCTGTGAAACTCAAGAAACTAAGCCACATTTTCAGAAAGGTGCAGTGGTAGCAGTGAGAGTCATGCGAGAGCCAACACCGACAAAAAGCAGATGTGCTGAAGTACTGATAAAGGAGCTGTTTACACAGACCTTAGGTATATGGCTGGATTGGTTAAACTGTCTGTATTGGAACTTTCACAAGAGATACTCTGGACCGAACAAAGCTTCACCTCCTGGACTCTTGCATATTTGCATGATTTTTTGCTTAAAAAAAAATAAAAACAACCTGGAATATGTTGCACGTGTGTCAGCCAGTCTTAAATGCAGAACTTTAGTCAGTAATGAGCCTGCCTCCATGCACCCTTAAATGTTTGTGTGAAACAGATGTAGCAGTGAATGAAAACAAGGCCTGTTAGAGTGAGAACAAGCACCTGAAATGTGTAAAAGAGCTGGCCATCAGTGTATTTTTAGTCTTAATATTTCTTCCCACGTGAGCTGGAAGACAGTAGGAAATTCCCTCTTGCTGTTTGTTGTTGATAGGAAGTTATGGCCACTGTGAAGAAGTGTTAGGAGTACTGCTGTACTGGAGGTCTGCATGGCTCCACGTATTTATGTCCACAAAAAAAAAGAGGCAGTCTCTGACCATTTGTACTGGGTATTTCAAGCAGTGGCTTTTTCCTTTTTTTTTTTTTCCCTACTTCCTGAGTATTCCTGCACTTATTAAAGTGCAGAGACTCATTGAGAGTAATGCTAAAGTGCCTGGAGTTCTAATGTGTGTTATTTGAAGCTTTCTCTGATCAGTGCCAGATAGCTGGGGTAGTCTGAATACTATCCTACCATCCCTTCCCTTCTAAACCAGCATAACCTGATGACCTGCTAAAGAAACCTCATTCCCAGGCTAAAAATCTTTGTCAGAAGTAGTGGTGTCTGGATCCATATTACCTCTCCCCAGAGGACACAAAAGGTGGTCTATCTGATGACTGCACTGTCTGGTTGGCATGCATTGACCCCTAGCATCATTCATGCACACAGTGTCTTGTTTAAGTGCAGTTTCACTTGGCGAAGTCCAAGATACAAGTTAAGAGCCCACTTAAAGAGAAACCTTCCACCCGTGCAAGCTGCAGGCATTTACTTCTCGTTGCCAGGAAGTTTGTTCTCCTTTCAAACAAGACACCAGTATCAATGTTGATGCAGGACACAATGAATTGCAGGCATCTCTGTCTAGAGAGGAGAAAGGGAAACATATCTTTGCACCTAGATTTTTGCCTCAGTTTTCCAGGCCGGGAAATAGGCTGCCTTCCAGCTATCTGCATCCAAGCTGGCTCCCAGTGATGGGAACTTTCCTCAGTTCCATGGCTTGAGAAAGATCCAAACCTCATACGTGTTGATGTAGGCTTTAACTTGCTGTAGGGGTGCAGATCATGTTAAGAAGAATGTCTCTGCACTTTGGATGTGTTCCCTGACCATCAGGTGCAGGGCTGTTTTCTCTTAACTGATCCTCTTCCTGCCCCTCCACTGACATCTTTGACACCCTTATATGCTATCACCCTGCGACTAGGATGCAAAGTTCTGGATAAGCTTCATAGGGTGTGGTTTACTATTTAAGCAATGTTGGTATATTAGCCTGCTACTGCTGAAAGTGCAATCCAGTGTACAATTACTATTGCAGACACTAGATCTAACATAAGGGAAGAGGTAATGAAAGAGTGGGAGGCAGAAGAGGATCCCTTTCACTGCACAGCTGTCTGTTAAATGCTGTTTACTGTTGTGCTGACTGCAGAGTCCAGCTTTCTGTGACAGCTGGCTCAAGGCAGCACAGAAGTGAGTGTGTGCGTGGGTCACGCAGCTCTCTCCATGCTGCTGTGCTTCACATGTCAGCAGGCTTTCAGTCTGTGCTTGGTTGGTGTCATCAACCCAACAGATCTGGGCAACTGCATGAGATGGGTTCTTGTGGTCCCAGTAGCAAGAGGCTGGTGCCACCAATGCCATTTCTGGGAAACTCTTCCAGTCCCTGCTATGTGATCCACATAGGTCTGTGATAAAAAGGCAAAAAGCCAAGAGAAAGGAGCTGTGTGGCCCAGAGACATTGCTGTAGCATGCCCTGTGTGGCACACAGGCCACAGTCTGAGAAGCCCTGTGAGGGACAAGTCAGAACCCAGAAAATTAGGATAATTAGATTTATAAGTAGCAGTGTTATAGTTCCTCCCAGAGGGGCCCCAACACAGTTTGGGGTTTTCTTAATAGAGTGTTTTTTTCCCTTTTTATGATTGTTCAAATATTTCCTCCCACAGTCTTGAATTATTCTGAGTGCTTTTCATGTGTCAGAGGTAGCTCTGCCTATTTACCCTTCAGGGTAATGGAGCAGTCATTGGTTTTGCTTTCATTTTCCCCCTCCTCTTGTCTTTCAAATATCTACTAAGCCATTGTCATCTTTCAAATTAATTTTTAAAACCAGAGCTCTCTTACAGTTCAAACTTGCACAAAAGCAAGATCCAATTTGCGCTGTATTCTATGGAGAATTATGAGTGTGTCAGGGCTGCAGTTTCTGGTCTTAATAAAATAACTCTAGTAACGAAGACACTTTCCTTCAAAGCAGCTTCCTTCAGTTACTTGTTTTGTCTTCTTTGCTAATGTTAATAATTCAGTGGAAGAGAAGCCTTAAAAAAAATAAACACTTTGTGTCTTGGTGAGTAAGATGGATGTTTTTTATTTTAAATTCCCTTGCTAAATGCAGTCTGTGATTTGTTGTTGGGCTATGGTGTGGCCTCAATAACTCTGGTGCATTAAGTGCAGCTAGATCATGCTGCCTTAGGAAACCCACGAGAGGACAGTGCTGTGTCAAGTGCCAGGCCTTGGAGCTGTTTGTCTTAACATTTTAGATTCATTTATCCATTCCCCTAACAAAACCTTTTACTACTGCACTGAGTATTATATTGCCTGCTTTTCCTGTTAAGTAAGAAGGCAACAGGAGCTGCAGATTTTGCACAGCAGTAATTACTTTAGGCTTCACTACCAAGGACCTTTTGACCTAACTGATGCTCAGGCCAGATCTGTCATGCTTAATCCCCATGCTCGTCCATCCCTGGGAGGCTGCAGAAGTGTCCTGTTCTTACATATAAACAAGGTCTAAAAGGTAAAATTCACGTGGTGCTTCATCTTAAACGATGCACTGAACCCATTCAGGAATTGCTTCCACACTTTGAGGAAAGTCATGGTTTTGTTGGGAGGCTCTGATGGCTAGCTGTTAAAAGGAAGGGCTGAGATTAGGGGTTGTTCTGTTCTGTCTCTGCCCCTACTTTGCAGGTTTGCCTGGAGTTGGTTATAAGTTGCTGAGCCTTTGAAAACAATTTTAAATTTTGGCCACAAATTTTTGTTTCCTCAAGACCAGCTCTGCCAAAATAGCCCCATTTAATCATAGTTTAGTTTTCAGACTGAATGATCCATACAGGTGTGGGTAGCCAGCAGCTTAATTTCTGGTTGTTAAAATTAGGCTGTTTTGTTAGCTCTTTGATTCTCGATTTCTTCACAAAGTCAGGGTACAGAAGTACAGGCACAGAAATGCAGAGTATTAATTAAGAGTTTTTTGTCGCCCTGTTATTTAGCTTGTCCTTGGATTGGCCCACTCCAGATTACTACCCAGTTACTATTGCTATTATTCTTGTTTAATGAGATAATCCAAATAATCTCATTTCAGTTTCACAGATCATTAGATCCAACACACTTATTAATAAGGCATTTGTGAGATCTTTATGTCCACTCAGCTGTTTTCAGTCCTTCTATTATCCTCTGCAGCAGAGGGTAGAGATGTGCTGAACATTTAGTAGTTGGATATGTTTCTTCAAAGTATTAGCACTTGTCACTATGTATTGTTTAAACAGCTGCTTCTTCTTGTTAATTGCAGTAATAAAAATGTTGTACATCCTGGACAGAGGTGGTGACTGTGCTAGTGAAGAGTGGCTCTCCCAGAGAGGGAACTGCTGCAGTCTCTTTCCTAACAAACAGGGTCACCTTTCCCATGCAGGCAGCAATGTGCAGCAGATGTGGGGCTACTTCGCTCCACTGACAGTAAGATAAGAGTGAGCAGGGATGCTCTCATGCTGACTTCCAATGACAGTCAAAGGCAAGAAAGCACTAGGGGGACCACCTAGATCATTGCTTCCCAATGTTTTCAGCCAGCATGTTTACCCATGCAGCCACTACACGTTCCTCACAGGTTTCCCCAGAGGGTGTCAGTCACAGACGCGTGCCCCATGCCTCATTGGCTGTTTTAGAGTTCCTTGGTGGCAAGATGTGCCTCTGAAGCAGAGAGTGTGGATCAGGTACATCTGGCAGGATGGCAGGAAGCATATCTGTGCCCTTGTTGAAGTATTTGCAGTGTCTTGTTACCCCATGCATCTCCTATCAACACCAGTACCTACGTGTGCTCTCTAGCACCATGGCTTGGATTCTGACGTTGCTTAGAGCTAGTAGAGGGTTGCTTGGATATCTGTATTTTTGTTGTGACTGTGTTATTTAAAACAATGAAAATTCTGCAAAGAATTGAATTAGACAGGTCTATGTGGCTGTGCTTTTGTGCCAACAATGGAAAAACCTCCAGTTTTTACCGACACACATAGAATTAAATGCAAAGAGTAACAAATGCTTCACTGCTTTTGATAGAGAGAACCTATAACTCTGGAGGATGTGTGCCTTTTAGTCATGTCACTTGGCTGCCAAATGTGACAGTACTGGCACTGAAACTGTTGCACTTTGTCACTGTGGTTTGTAGACAGGCATACCTAGCTGACTCTGAACAGCAATCAAATGGGGAGAAGTGCTTGAAAAATCAGCTCTGTTTTATTGTTAGACAAAGTGGCATGGGCTGTCTGAGTGCTGAGGTTGCCATCTATTCTGTGATACTCTTCTCCCTACTGTGTCACCCACACGTGTCTGTGATATACATGGGAGCTGCTAGAAAGGACTGTGGGCTGGAGGCTTCACTTTGGCAAACCATGCATGGCATGCAGGCCATGGCTCTTGGTTCTTCTAAAGCTGAAACTTGCTAAAAAGCAAGATCCAAGCCACACTGCATTGAACAGCTGATGAATTGTCAGTGTCCAGTGAAGCTATTCTTCACTGGGGAAAAGCTCCATCTGCTCCACTCATGATCACTGTGGCCTGTCTTCACCACCACACCATTTTGAAGTTCAGCTCAAAGCCTGGCCTCTAATGTTGCCTTCATTCACATGCAGAAGTCTTTAGCCTGGTTAAGTATTAGCTCTTTGTAAGGAAATGTGCCTCGAGGCTTGCTTAATGCTGCAGTGGGGACTACACAAGCTGTGGATTTCTCATTTGACACCAGCCCTGCTTAAGCAGGATTTAGCAGTCTCCTCCTCAGGTCCTTCTTCCTACTCTTCCATTCCCTTTTCTGTTGCATTGGCAAGGTTCCTGATGCAGCAGGGTGGTAAACTGGAGTGAGAGTCAATATGGCTTGAGAAGACAAAAATTAATAATCATAAAACAAGCTGAAGGTTCTTTCACGTGGTTTTGTATTGTTTTGTTTTGTTTTGTTTCTAGATTTCAAATCTTTGATCTGTTTGATCACAAACAGCTATATCAAAGAGTGGAGCAAAGATAGGAACAAATCGCTGCCCAGAAGCAAAAGTGATTGATTGCACAAGGTTTGTTTTCAGGTTTGATGGCAGGGCCAGCAGCACGGGTGAGCTAATGCCATCTGTGTGTATGTTACAGCGCTGTCACCCTGGTTGTGCCAACGCAGCTGGCTGCAGGACTGCACTTGGAGTCGCTTGGAGCAGCTTCGTGGTGCAACAATTGTGTCTGCTAAAACCTCCACACGAAGTGCCCTGCTGCTTGGTGCAGGGTTTCTAACTCTCATTACATACCCACTTGAAGAAAAAGGTATTAGCTGAAGGGTGGATAATCCAAGCCAAAGGTGCAGTGAAAATAAGTCCTTTACCTCAAATATCACTAAAGACTCTTATCCCTCCCAAACCTCTGACTTCCCTGTCCTTTAACAGCAGTCGATATTCTCCTGGCATAGACTACAGCAGGGGAAATTAATTGCTCTGTAATGACAAGCCTCCTCTCAGGAACTGGCCTTCTGTTCTGGGTAAATGGAGGGCAGTCTGCAGTCTATCAACAGATGGTTTCCTCTGGGGAAACAAATTCCAGTTCTCAGATTCCCCTTTACGTTACTGACTATTGGCATCTCTTTCTACTTCAAGATCTGCTACATTGCTGCACGGTTTTTTTCTCTTTAATTAATTTCTTTCAGCTCTGTCAGGATACAGGGTAATTAAATGCTCAGTATCTTGTCATAAAAATGCCACTTTTCAGAGGAATTGTCTTAATGAGCCTGTTTTTCAGTATAGCAGAGGCTCATCTATTAGTCGAGTGTATATTTTTAGAGCATGGCATTAGTTAGAAAAGCCCATTAGGTCGTTATACAAGTAGCTGAATCAGCAAACTGTATCTGCTGCTATCCTGTCAAAGCAATAATGTTAACGTTATCAAAGTGATTAAAAGCTATTCATTCATTTTGCATCTGAGTTGGCAAGTTCATTCCTGTAGAGGCATACAGTATGAAGCTGTAAGAAAGGAAATAAAGAAGCTCATCATATTGCTCAACCTAAAGATCTACCAGTGTGTGACAGACGCAATCAAAACATGACAGTTGAGTGAAACATTGGATGTCTGTGTTCTGTCACATGGCAGTTTGTCACTGGCAAAGCAAAATCAGTCTTAGCCTGGGACCTTTTTTAAGGATGCGCATCTTTATGCAGTGAATTTAAAAAGCTGTGTATGCTTGAGCGGGGGCAGGGTTTCCACGAGAGACATTGCCCTTCAACTCTGGGTCACTCTCCTGGAGCTTCAGAGCAATGATAGTGCTGCTGGTCTTTCCTTGTGGGACCTTATGGGGTGTGTTTGGCCAGTGGGCTCCTCGCTCTCCAGCCCCCTGCAGTAGCTGTTGGGGGCTGGATCCTTCAGTTGCAGTTCTTGGCCTTGGCTGAGGGGTGTTGTTTGTCCAGTGTTACAGATGCACAAAGTTTACAGGCAGGGTAAACGGGCACTGGCATCCTGACTGTGACCTTTCTGAGAAAGCTGAGTGGAGAGAAAGGTTCAGTTCCTGGGGGCTGCGCTGAGGAAACTGCTCAACAAACCTGCTTGTGAAAGGTGCAGCATATGCAAATCTTTTCTGTGGACAGGGTGTGATTGTAAAATGTATGGCAATTCAGAAGAGCAGTCTGAGTCTGAGACCAGAGTGACAAAATACCTGTTGGCTAGAGTGGGAGATTTGCATGTAGAGAGCTCTTTTCCACTAACGAATGTAAAGCAGCTTTGGTTCTGCAAATCAAATCCTGCATCAAGGAAGGAAAAGGTGCAGGGTGGGAAGGTCAAGCCATTACTTGGTAAAAATCTGACACCTGCTTTCACTAGTGATCCCACCTACTCAATTCTGATCAGTACATTAATGTATTAAATTGCATTAAGCCCCCCCTCCCAAATGTTACTGACCCACTGAGTTATCATGCTGGAGTCAATATGTTTAGCTGACTTTTCTTCCTCCACTCTGGATTATCTTAATTGTGCTGGTGGCCCTTAATTATTGGTTCATTTTAGTGCCATAAGTCTGTTGTGGTAAAGTGTCACTAATACTATATATCTGGTTTATATGTCTCATAATTAAATCTATATGAACGTGTCAGATTTTTATGCTGTGTGTGCTTGTGCATGCATGGTCAAGGGAGTCAAGGGAGATTTGCCCTTTTAATGGTGGTTGTGCGTGCTATGCACATTTGTTCTTTTCCTTTAATTTCCATTAATTTTGGGTGGCATTTTTAATCTGCAAAGAAAAAAAATGTAGTAAATCTGCTGGTTGATGTTTCTCCAGGGAAGAGTTTTTCCAGTAGGGTATCCAGTTTATCCAGTAGGGTGTTCTCAGAGCCCACAAAGTTAAAAATCCATAGAAATGGGGGGTGATTTAGGCATTTTAGATATCTGTATCACTATGAACTACAACCTGGGAGCTTCTCTCCCATTTGTAAGCATGTACTTTCTAGTCACTTGGCCACAGAGTCCTCCTGCTCATGGAGTTTGTGTCCTCATTGTCATTCTTCAAGTAAATTAATGATTGAAGCTGTTTATTATCTCCACTAGCTTGCTAATACGAATAATGCCTGGGAAACAATAATTTGTACTGATTGTGAAGAAAAAACAATTAGGAAGTGGCTGACTTAGAAATGAATGGTGAGTTCAAATCATCAGATAACTGGGAGGGTTAAAAGACAGGAACAGCGATGTTCCATTTTGAGAAGTGAGATTTGAATTCCTGTTGTGGTTTAAGCTGAACCCAGGACCATTTCTGAAAGGCATTTGAAAACGCACAGAATGGTTGTTAGGTTTGAACTGGTAAATGTATCTCAGAAGAACAGACTGGAAGAGAATTTGTAGTAACAGTGCTTTCTGTGCAAAATCTGTGCATTGATACAGGCATGAGGACGAACGCCTGAATATTTTATATCCAAAAGGACAAATTTAATGAGCTGTTGTTGCTTTTAGTGTAGTTTATCTATCAAAAATCTGAGAATCAATTTTTTTTTGGTGATTTGCTTTGTATATATGCTTTGCCGAGCAGATTGCATTGTAAGTTGTGGTAGGTACAGCACAGGAGATTAATGTTTCACTTTATGTGTCTGCCACAAGAGAGCAGTGTTGGTGTAATAAGCTAGGAGAGTCTGCCTCTGGTAGCTTAATTTTTCCATCAAAAAGTACACTGAAGTACTGCAAGAGAAATTCAAACACAGTGCAACAAATCTTCATGGAGCACAGCAGGATTAACGGATAAAAATCATGAATGGTGCCTAATTTCAGGGATTGAGTTTAAAGTTTCTTAGAGACAGAATTGATATGACTGTGGAACCTGTGAAATTTCAAGGAGTTTATACAAATTTCATCACACTAGTGATAATCTAAAGATATTTGTTCCCATATTTGCCACTGTAATGCTACTGAAATCAGTGCTGTTTCCCCTAAGGGTGTAACTTGGTGGTGTATGCATATTTGTGTATGGTACAGCCAGTTCTTCAGATCTGCAGGAAACAGCTTCCATTGAGGGCACTGAAAGGTGAGGCTTCTCCAGACTTTTCGGGGCTGAGTCTAAGCTCTGTAGGGTCACGGACTGGGAGTTCTCTGAGGGTGAGTTGTAAGCTTGATCGGGCTCATTAGCACCCAGGGTTGGCTTAATTTTTAAGCATGTAATTCAATCTGCTGGGCTGTGTGCTCTTGACGAAGCTCAAAACTACTGCTCACTGCAGATGCCCAAATCCCACTTTTACTAAACAGGACTGTGCCAGTAAGTTTGCTGCTCCCTACCCTTTCCTGGCTGAAGACCAGAGCACAGCAGTACTTGAAACCTATCACTGCCAATTTCTCCAAAAAAAAAAAAAAAAAAATTAAAGAATAAGCATTTATGTGGAGAAATTTTTAAGGATTAGTTTGGAAGTAATCAGCCTGGAGTTGTGTGCGGTTTTTCAATATTACGAAAAAATAACTGCATTTAGATCTTGATCAAAATGACTCATTTTCACTGGAATGTAGTAAAAATCTCTTTTTATCAACAATTCATACAAAAATTTTAAAGCATGTGCCTGACAGTCCCTGACTTGAGAGCCTGGACACTGATTTTAAAACTGCCACTTTACTTGGTGCTGTCGATGATCTCTTCCTGTGTGACAGAAAACTTTCTATCTAAAGATGACAAGGCAAGTATGTGTCAAAATGAGGTCCAACAGAAGCCAGGCTTCGGCCAAAGAAAGCATGATGGATTACTTTGAAAACAAGCTGTGCTTAAAGGAGGAAAGGACTTAAAGGGGGAGAAGCTGCTAGAAAAAAAAAAGAAGATGACAAATGATCCAATCATGGAAGAATATTTTAAGCCTGAAATAAGTGGAAGAGATTTAGTAAACTGCATTATCTCTTCATGCCATGAAACGCTGAACTTAGCAGAAATAGATCTGCAGATAATTTGATCCATTTGGAAGGACCAACAAAAGCAGTTGGGTGAGAGAAAAGAAAATTACAGGAGAGCATGGCTGTACTATGTCAGGGTCTAGTGGACGAGACAGGTCACTGGCCTGTCTCCAAATATGTGCTACTGGATGCTTAGGAAGGGGTAGCAGAAATACTCTGTGATAAGTTTTTTCCTGCTTTACCTGTTATTCAGAAGACAAACAGGGAGAAGGGGTCAGAGAATGCAGTATCTCATAGGTTAGAAAGAAAGCTGGAATAAAATGTGTCTGAACTGATTAGCCAAGTCAGTGCACTTGCTAATGTAGTCAAAACCAGCTTCATTTTGACTAAAATTAGTTGTCTTATCTAAATATGTCATGCATCTACCATGCCTTCCACTTCCGAAATGTTATCGCAGCTGCACTGTCCTGCATCCTAAATTTAGACTGAATTCATTCGACTGAATTTTCCAGCACAGTTGATGGATGCAGCAGCTTTTTTAGAAACTAAACAGTAGAAAAGGTTAAGAATAACATAATGCAGAGCTGCCATACCAAAATACTCGTGCTTAATCTGTGGTAGCTTTTACTGCCTTTAGTTCTACTCTTGTTTTAAGTAGTGATTATACAAAATGCAATCAATTATGAGTGATGGTTCTGCCTTTTTCTAGCATACTGACAACCGCCCTTGACACCCCATTGGTGCAACAGTGTATTTGACTTCAGTCTGTGAGTCACACAAGACATGAACTCTACTGACTGCTTATTGCTGTAAATCAATTTTGAATGTGAAATATGTGCCTAATATGCAGCAAGATGAGACCAAGGATTTCCAGAGCTTTATAGATCTGCATCCTTTAATGACCTATCCCAGGTAGAGATTGTTTGGGATTTAGTTGGGTGTTCTCTCCACAGGTACATGAAGAAATAAGGTCACAAATCCTCTTTTTACAAAATTTCTTTCTACTCGTACACAGTTGTCAGCACAACAGCTTCTCTAGTGTCTAAATAGCTAATATTCTTACTTTAGGACTTCCCAGAATACCTCTAAGTTGAAGTTTAAATTAAAAGTGCATACTCTTTTAATAGTTTCTGCTATTAAATGGTTGCAAACTCCTTCTTTGTATTTCACCTAATCAAGATATAAGAGGTTAAAAAAATATCTAATAGGTGAGTAAGGCTTTATGTTTAGATCAGTTAAAATTTTTCTCATCATCTCATAAACTGAGCCAAGTTCTTGATACATCTTGAATTGTTGTTAGATCTATTAAAATGCATATGAAACGCTGAGTTTGTCGTAATGTTTTTCCAGTTCATTCCTGATAATCAACTTAAAAGTTTGGTAATGCATGAGTGTAAAGTGTGAGTTTATAGAAGGATGTTGCTTTTTTGTACCTGACCAAGGATGCAGAAATCTTGAGGGACTTGTAGATTAACAGTAAAACTGTTGATTTCCTATAATGTTTACAGCTGTTTCCATTTTTGGAAACTGTAAACTCTACTGGTACCGGGAATCAAGTTCTTAGGCTGGTTTCCTGAGGTGATTTAGAACATAAAGATCCTATGAACGGTACAGGGAGAGGGAAATAAAAAGTGTTTCCTGACAGTTTGAACACCAAAATGCAGCTTCTCATGGTGACCACGCCAAAGCAGTCTTTAGACTCAGCTATGTGGAGTGAGCAGTGCTCAAAGTGGATTTCACGCTCACACGTCCTCCTTTGTGTTGCTGAAACGACAGGCTCCTGCCCAATGCAGGCAGTGGGACTCGGATGCCATTCCCAAAGTGGGCTGGCTGTGAGAGAGACTGCTGCTTTCCCTGCCCTGCCTGCTCGCAGAGAGAGACGATTTTGTTGTCAGATGCAATTTCAATGCTTTTCAGAGAGCCACGCATTCCTTGTAGAAAAGTCATTGTCATAAAAGTCAGTTTTACAGGGAACAGTTGTAAGAGCTCGCAGGCGGGTTGCTATTTAAGTCAGCAGGGACTGTGTGGGGCTGTGGTAACGACTGGTTTGTTGTGGAATTGTTATAAAATTCACACTTTGATATAATTTTTTTTTAGTATTCCTTCTTATTTTCAGTTAGGGTAAAAAGAAATAAAGGAAGAGCTGGACTGAGCATCTTCCCTAGGAGGTAATGAATTCTGCATCTTAAGCCAAGCTGTTCTCACCAAAACTGGATTTAATGGTGATTTGTTTTCTGAAGGATCACAGGGGTTTGATGCCTGTCTGAACGTTGTCATTATCTTCTAAATCTCCAGGTGTAACCTCTGACCTTTCTCCTAGGCAACTCTCTGCTGACAAACCTGAAATCCCAGTTGTTAGATACCTCCCTCAGGTTTTCGATTCTAATTCCTTAGCTTTTGGGTGAGCCAGTGAAACCTGGGTCCATTCTGCTGATTTCTGTTGAGAAGGGCACGCTGCCATTTTCCAACAACTTGGCATTCTCAGCGAATTCTGTTTTGTAATCACCCAGGCTAACACTCTGGAAAACAGATTTGGTTGTTTCTTTCCTAAAAGGCAACCACAGTTACCTCAAGCAGTTCTGTGGCAGTTTCACAGTTATGGCAATCATTAGGAATTCTTTCATTCTTTATTGTACTTGCGTTTAGTCAGACATTAAATACACATTGCTCTCTGAAACTCTGCAGCTCTCTTTGTGCATTGTATGACCCCATACCTGGACCTTTAATCAGGCTGTGGGAGTGTTCTTGTATCGCACTTCCTGAGATGAAGAATAGGGCTCTGTAAGAGAAAATGACTCAGGATCAAAGATTAATAATCACCCTTTCGTTGTTGCTTTTGCCATTTGCCCATTTCAGAATAAAAGGCATAGGATTTGAGGGGAGGGAAGGTAGAATTTCAGGCAGTGTGATTTATTCCTTACTGTATTTTTAAAGTACTTTAGTAAAAAAAGCAAGATGCTGGTAGAATAAGAACTGTGAGATGTCTGTCTCAGATGCAGAAGTTCATTTACAGCAGGAATGTTCTTGCTCCTAAAAGCAGATCCAGATCCAAACTTTTGCAAAGGTTTGAGGTGGGCTTTGATTCAGATTTCTTGCCAGTTATTTGCTCTTACAGCAGCTACAGGCTCCCGCTGAGATCAGAACTTCCTTTTGCTAAGTAGCTCATATAAATTAAGAGGCAGATTCTCAATATGAAGAAAGAGGACAGAACAAGAGTGCAAGAAAGGAAACATTATTTTCCTCTGTGTATTTGTAAGATGACAACAGAGTCTTAAAGTTTATGGAATATTTGGGAACTGAACTCAAATGTCCCCAGGCCGCTGTTCAATCATAAGATATCCTTCCTGTGGTTTTTGTATTTACTGCATGGTTGGGATGAGGGTAGAATAAAATACACTCTGGAACTACTTTGTGTGTGTTTGGCAGCTCTTTCATGACCTTCCTTCTGTACGTGCTTCTCTTTGCCCTTGCTCCCCATTCCCACACACTGAAATTTCAGTGCTGTAGTGACAAAGAAAGATGTTCTGAAAAATGACAACTGAGAGGTAAAGTAAAGGTCTCTGCCTGGCCTTTCACCCAGCCAGAATTTGTCTTTTTTGTCTGCAAGTAAAATGTAAACTTGAAGGTTTTTATTAAACTTTGCTTTCTGCTATGTTGGACAAGTTCTTAGAAACAGAGTAATTTTGGCTGTCAGCTTTGTGGAATTTCACCCTGAATTGGACATTGTTAGTTTTCATGCTTCATCATATATTTCATAGCCTTCTCCCCCCTCCCACTTTTTTTAATTAGCGCCCTCAGTCATGTGATTAGGCTGGACTGCCAGATTTATTTTGTCAGAGAAGGAGATGCTCCCTAGCTTTGCTAGCTAAAGGCCCTTACTTAAACAAAGTGGTCCACCACAGGGTGCTGAACCTGTTTTAGCAGCTTGTCCTTCATGCAGCAAGCCCAGGCGGGGTGGGAAAAGGAGTAGGAGAGCAGTCAGGAGCAAGGAGCGGCCTAGCTGTGCTATCTTGACTTTCTTATGTGCAACTGATAAACCGAAGCTGCAAATTACACCAGCCTTACCGGGTGAAACTTTGGCTAGACCAGATCATGGTGTTTGTATAAAAATAAGGTAAAGCTGTGAATGAGTGTGTTCAGGAGCGAATACAGGCCATGTGTCTTGCCAAGGTGGTGGAAAAATCTTTTTTCCTAGATGTCTTTCTAGTCTAGTAATAAAGGCAACCTCAGGCAAATGGGTTTTGTTTCCATTCTTCTGACATCTATTTTAAGGATTACTCTTGTGGGAAGTTTTACCTGCATTAATAATGTCTCTCTTACTGTTGTCTTTGTCCTCTCTGTCCCCTGTCACTGAGAGCGGTGTACCAGGATAATGGGAACTGGGGGCATTGAGCACATCACAGATATCAGTAGGAATTATGCTCATGCATCAGAGGAAAAACTTCACAATGTTAGAAACAAAGATAGTCTTGATCTCCAGTACATAAAAGGCACATTGTATTTAATTTATGTGGTCATTTTGCATTGTCCTCACATCCTTACAGTATCAGTGAGGGATAAACTCTTCTTTCAGATTTACCAGACTCAAACCACAGAACCTGTGCTAAAAGTGTACAAAAGTTGACCTAGAATGTCTGCTATTGTTGGGTCTCCATTAGCACAGTATATAATCTGAATGCTGTGTAAGACAGGAGCTATAGGGTAACAGTCTGTCAACAGGATAACTTTGTTTAGAAAAGCTTTAGAAAGTGCTATATTTTCTCCTGCTGTTTAAGACTTTCCTAGGGGCTAGTATCAGGGATCATTAGAGAACACACTAAATGCATCTCATGTAGGCCAGCAGGTAAGCTGACTTAATTTCAGTAAGTTGGCTTGGGTAAGCAGGAAGACAGGCAGCATCTTTTGTTAACCTTGGAGCTGATTAGTATACAAACTGTGTATTCATCTCAGTAGGTGCCTGATAACCCAAAATGGATTCACACCGTTGCCATTAAGTAGAAAGCAAGATCTTGGACAGACATTCTGGGATAATCATAGGTCAGCTTATTCCATTGATTGTCCCTTTAGTTTTATACACATACACCAAAACCAGACTTCATATTACCTTTTCTTCTTACTTGGTGACAGAGTCTCTTAATTTAGAGAACGTGATGACATCATCTGAACAGGACACCTCAGCAATCCCTGTTCCCTTTGCCAGGAGTTTCAAGGAGGTGCAGCCTGCCTGCCTGCCTGCCTTCCACAGCATTCACTGGCAAAGTGATGCTCTGATCCTGCTAGTGTGGTGCACTAAGCTCTGCAAGGGGTGCATGTGCTGGTAGAAAACTCAGCACTGCACAGGGAGAAGACTTCAGCAGAGAGAAAGCTAGGGACTTCCTACTCTGCAGCATCAGGACAGCTATCCAGAGCAGTCTCTTTCAAATCCAGGTGACAGGACTCTCTCACTTCTCATAGGTGCAGACAAATCAGACCTATATAATGAACTGTGGTGGTGTGCTTATGTTGTGTTGTGAAGAGTGATGAGCTTGGATGGTCTCCTAAAGCAATGGTAGAGGTCCATGTGTGGAACAGGTACACTGGCAACTTGAGCTGTTACCTAGAGCCCATTTCATTGAGAGGGAGGGTGTTTTTCTGATGAAAATACGAGTTCTGTTTTTCTACTGGAACTGCATGTACCCTAGAAGTGTTTTGCTGTGACAGTTTCCTGGATGAGTGAAGTGGTTCTGTTGTGCAGAAAGCCTTGAACTCCTTGTCTCACAGCATGCAGCATTTTATTTTTCCAGGAACTTTTTTATGAGTACGTATGCACACAGTAGCTCCCAGCTGCCGGCCTCTGACCTCACCTCAGCCTCTCTCAGTCAGACAATGTGCTAGGAGTCTCCTATCTGTATCAAATCTGCTTCAAAAAGGCAAAATTACTGATGGTCAGGACAAGGAGTTTGCAGACTGTGGTTGAAAACAGTCTTGTGACTTTTACTAGGACACTAGCAATTGGGTATAGCTGCGTAAAGCCCATGATAAAAAGCTGTTGGCCAGTGTTGATACATGTTAGTGAGGCTGCACTGTAAGCTTTAGCTTCATTGCATACTGCTACTTTATGTTTTCTCTCTTCATAAGTGGTGCAATTAAACCCACATTCTTTAGTCATCTGACTTGCACACCAAGTTCCTTCACATAAAGACCATTTTCCATTGGCTTGTTAGAAGCTGCACGTCAAAACCTACTTGTTACAGGGAAAGAGGATGTATGAATTTGAACTAGTTGCAAATCAGGCTTTCTGGGCCCTACTCTATAAGGGTCAGTGTGTTCCTTTAAAAACAGATATTGTGAACTTCAGGCTTAGGAAACTGGGAAAAATGCCAGCACAGGATAGAATGAAGATTAATGCAGGCAGCTCCTAGGCAAGTTTTCCACATTTCCTTTACAGGATGTCAATATGTTAAGATTATTTATTAATTTATATAGAATATTATTATAAAGGCTGCCAATGAAGACTCTCCTTCTTAGCCTAAACTGGTTATGTTTCAGTGTGAAGCTTCTCCTGCACAGAGCTGCTACTGTGCTGAGCTGTGTTCATGTGAAGAGAATACATTTCTGAAGGGATTATGCTGAAATTGCCCAACTTGTTTCCTTTTGGGCTTAAGTGAGATTTAAATTTTGGCTTGTAGATGTGAAAAACAAACACACTGATTTGGTGATTGGCTTCCTGCTCCCAGGAAACATTCTCAAATAAAGATGAAATTCTTTTAACACTCTTGCTCACACTCCTAAATATAGGGGTGAGCTCCTGTGAACAGAGCCAAATCTGCTACATTAGGATAAATATTAGCACCTCACACGTACCATGTCCCAGTTTTCTACGGATGCTCCAGTTTTTCCATTGTAGCCAATTATGTTTGAAACTAGCGGTTTGTCCCAGTTTCACTAAAATAACACATTACATTTATGAAGTGCCCATTATCTCAAGTTCTTCCAGCATTTTACAAATGACAAAAATATCCCTTAATACCTGTACATGCTGGTGGGAGATGGAGGTGGCAGTTGAAAATGGAATTACAAAGACAATAATAATGATAAGAAAAAACAACTGCTGGTACTTTGAATTGTTAGCATTAATGAAGAAGTTTGAATCTACTTGTGTTTCACAGGGTCTGAGCTCAAACACTGAGTCAAAGTATGCCAGAGCAGAAAAGGTTAAGATTCTTTCTTTACATTTCTGTCTGAAATACCTTTGAATTCAGGACAAAAATATCCTGATGAGTGTTGCCAGGATTCCCTGTGGATTTCTATTACATCTCCTAGTAAAAATCCATTGTTCTAATGCTTTTAGCTGTGGGTTTTCTTCACTTTTGCTTGATTTTATCAGCTTAATAAGAAAGCTACTGTTCTGTCTTTATTTGGCAAGCTGTGTCTGCCAAATGAAAGTTCCTCACAAATTAATTAAAGATTATTTCCTGCTTTGCCTGGCATTCCTCAGTAATAATGCCATTTTTTCAGAATTCATGCATGACCCTTCTCAGCGAGGCTCTGTTGAGCAAAGACCCACAAAAGCCTGTCATAAGTGTATCTTCGACTCAGTGCTATTCAACACAACACAGTTCCATTTCTTATTTTCTTTATTCATTGGGTGAGACAGGATTATGCTTAATCCCTTCAACAGTCTCATATTTGTGATGTGCTGGCATCTTTTCTATGTATTGCGCTCTGTCAATTATTACAGAGGCTATTAGAGAGATGTGTATAGGACATTTCAAATTGTTGAGCTGGCAAATGTTTACTCCAAGTGGCTTTTGATTCCTAAGGAAATTCCAAGTGGATTTGAATTGGTCCTTTGCCATTGCCTTCCATGTTAATTTTCTGTTGTGCTAGGTTTTTTGTCAGTGTTACACAAAACATTTATGTCAGTGAAACTTAAGTGAAAAATGCCACCAAATGTAAATCAAAGTGTCTCACAAAGCAACTTCAGTAAAGCACAGACTTCACAAATCACCCAGGTGTCTCTCCTGCCCATGTAAGAGCAGTTTTGAATAGTGCTAACCCATTTCAGAGATACTAGCAATTGTACGTGGCAGCTTTAAAAGTTGCATTTAATTCTTTTCAGCTTGAGAGTCCAAATACTGATCAGCAAAAATGATACATCAGGTTGCAGAAGGCTAACAAGGAGCTGGGTTGTCTTTGCAGTGGAAACAGCAGATATACGGCTTGTTTCACACTGGGAAACCTCTCCTCACTTTGCAGAGCTTCCAAAATCTCCCCGCATGTTTTTAGGATGTGGGAAACTGTTGCTTCTCAGAATGAATCCATTGTTCTTTTCTCTCTTCCACCTCCAGGCATATGGAATACAGTTAGAGCTCAGCAAATATGGTGCAGCTCTTTCCTGGGCATCCAATCCCCCTTCATGCAAAGGTTGGGTAGATGTTGCACCCTTTGCAGAACAATCCACGTACTGCTCCTTGGTTCTGAAGTTCTGCATTTTTCTGCATCTACCCTTGGGTCCTGATAACCACCAGATTCCAGCTGGAGTTCCACTGAATGGTTTTGAATAATTGGAGGTAGAAGGAAGGGGGGTGAGGCAAAAGAGTTAGCTAGTAGATAGGGCACTGGCCTTACACTCTTGAATGGTAACCTGCCCTTTAGGGTAAGTGGCTTTCCATCTCTTTTCTTGCTTTTTGTCTAGCTTGTCTTTTTAAAGGCATATACTATTCAAAATAGGAATGAGCTCTTAGCACTCCTTTTCATGACACACTGTCAGTAGCATCTTGGTTACCATTCAGATCTCCAGTTTTGATAGTACAATAGTTAATAGTTGATTCAGTCTCCCTGCTGCTAGTAATTGTGGATACATTGCTACCCCTGGAAATATTATCTCCCCTCTCCCTCTTTTTCCAAGGTTTCTGTGTGTCAGGAAATGGAGTTGGGATAGAGAAGGGTTGGGGTTTTCTATATTTTTTAGTTTTTCTTTCTTGCTTTTAATATTGCGTTATTCTCAGTGGCAAAGGAGACATTACGTGGCAGTGACTGCCCTGGTCCTGCTGGATCACATGCTTCTCTCTTTAAGCTTCAGCAGTCCAGCCACAGAAGCCACGTAGGATCATGTGTTGGCTAATGTGTAACCAGCTGCTTTCTGCTATTCTTTCTGAGGCTCAGCTCTTTTGTTTTTTTCAGGACTTCAGTGCTTTTGTTTTCTTTTTCACTTTAAAATATAGGATCTCTTGGATCATTGCATCCAGCCTACTGTATTATTGATTTGTCAGTTCTGGTGCAGTCAGGATGGCAGACGGCCATACTGAAGATACAACATGTGACAGAGGGAAGTTATTCTGCTGTGCTTACTTCCCATTTTCCTGAAAGCCATAAAGTAAACCAACAAAGTATTCTATACTTTAGCCAAGGTAGCCATACAAGATAGGAGGACTTTATTTTTTTTTTCATATTATTAGCTGATACACAGTATCATCAAAGCTTTGTAGAACAGAGCCCCATCTGCCGACAACTGTACCATTTTGCAACTGCATTTTTTTTTAAGCTGCTTCCAGGTATGGGTCAAGTCTGAAGGCAGGATTTACTTCAGGTCAGTTGTGGGAAGGAAGGGGATAAGGGAGGAGAGAATTTAGGTCACTGGCAGGTGGAAAGAGAGAGAAATGTTTGGGTACCTCAGGTCACCTGCAGGGACTGAGAAACGCCATACAAGGGGCCTGGGGAAAGAACAGCATTTTTTTTTACTTGCAGGTAAAGCAGACATGCTGTTCAGCTCCCCGAAGCCTTTCCTCATTGCCACGCTTGCTGGCATGGGCACACTGACCCACTGGGACTGGTAATAAGCTGTAACCATGCCCTTAGCTTGCATCAGCTGTAGATTGCATTGCTGTCGTAACCAGATCCCCCTCAGTTGTGTGCCTTTGCTCCTTGTATAAAAACAAAACATCTGGTTTTGTTTTTAGATTGTCTTAAATAATCTGGCATGCCCCCACAGAAGGATAGCACTTCACCAAATAAGTTGCTAAACAAATTCAGTTACATTGATATTTCTTTATGTGAACAAAGCCTTAGTAGATGCTTAAGCTTACAATTTTCTAGAAAACATTGACTGTGACCTTTAGTACGCATCTGATTTTTCTTGTTCCTTGAAGAAGCCTTTCAGAGAGAAGCCTTTCAGAGCTCATTGCTTCAGGGAACGGGAAAGCAGGAAGTTGATCAACAGTTTTCTGACATTGATTTGCTGCCTCTTTAGATTACAGCTGCTTTCACTGAGAGACTTTCCTGCAGGAGCTCAAAAGCAGGTGATAGGAATGACACTCCTGCTTAGGCAAATGTCAAAACAAGAGGATTTTCAAATGGTAGAACAAATTCAGGACATGTAAAACTAGCAAAATTTGAACAGTGTTGAAAATCTGCCTGAGCCCCTTTTATATGTTAGAGAGGAGCTGCATTTCTTGTTCCTCTCCCCTTAACTGTCTGAAAGCATTTTCCTCAGTTTTCACTATGTACTCACAAGTCACCCCTGTGAGACGTGTACTTGCTGTGCTAACATTTATTGCACAGATCATTACGAACAGCTAAGCTTGTGTCTGAATTTGAGGAGGCTGCTCTTTAAAGCATCCCCAAGAATGAACCCTGGAAGAAACCACAAGATGTTTTCAACCACAATAGGTTCTAGGGGTGCATAAATACACAGAGGAATCTGATCAATCTTTGTGGTGTGTGAAAAAGGTGTGAAGTTCCCAAATCCCTCCCCCATACACTTTATAGCTCTGCCAGCCATTGCCAAATGTTTTAGAAGTTGCATAGTACCTATTTTCTTTTAGTAAAATGGAAATAAGTCATGGAGTCCTTTTAAGTGTTGGGAGACAATTGAGACTGCAAGACCCTGATGCTATAGGCATCTGTATGCATAGAATCTTTGACTGGTTTGGGTTGGAAGTGACCTTAAAGCTCATTCAGTTCCAACCACCTGCCACAGGCAGGGACAGCTTCCACTAGACCAGGTTGCTCAAAGCTTCGTCCAACCTGGCCTTGAACACTGCCAGGAGTGGGGCAGCCAGTGTCCCTGGGTAACCTGTACCAGTGTCTCACCACCCTCACAGTAAGGAACTTCTTCCTACAATCTACCTTGTGGTCTCTGGGCTAACATCCTCATTGACCTCCAAGGTTGAATCTGTGTACAGTTAAGCACATACTTCAGCATCTCCAGGACTGGATGTAACTTTGGTTGTCATAACAGTAAATTTGTACATACTAATTCTGCTGGCTGTATAGCAGATGAGATAAACAACATTTTAAGTCAGGCTGAAAAGAACGTCAGGGAAACTTAAGCTTATTTTTTTTTATCCCCAGCACTGAATACTTGTGTTTAATTGGTTAATTCCCTTTGGTTTGACCCCTGTGAACTCAGGTCAGTAATGTGATTAATTAATATTGCTTATAAGGGTTTGAGACTTATTAATATTTATTAGAAGGCTGGAATGTGCTGTGTGCTATGTTCTACTGCTATCAGTACTATTAGCCACAGAAATTCTGAACAGATCCATGACAAAAGACTGCCTTTTCTTTAAGCAGATAAATTGGTCACAGGTCTTTGTGTCTCTGTGTGTCTGTCTCTAACACTCAGATTTTCTCCAAAGTGTTTCTGCATGCTTCCAAAATATTTGAGAAGATGAGATTTTAATACACTTTCTCAACAGTGGTCAGGAGGTTCCCACCCCTCAAGGAATTAAAGGGAAAGGTGTTAGTCATTATTTAATTCATATTTTATTCATGTAGAATACTTTGAATACACGATTTTCTGTGCAATGTCATACATGCTTTAATATGCATTTACAATATGATTCAATATGAAGTATTCATAAGGAATTGTATATTTGTCACAGCTGTGGTAAAGCATCAATAATGCAACTGAGGACAGTATTGGGCTGTTACAGTAATTTAGCCTGGGTATTTGGAATGCTGAAATATACTGGTTATCTGGATGCAAGGCTTTTATTCTGGACTAATGCAAAATTAATTACAGTTCCTGATGTTGTATGTGCAGCTGTTTTCTCTTGAGAAAAAGAGAATCCCGCTGGGGCAATAATTTAGAAAGAACACTGAAAGATCAAGGAATTGGCACTTGTGTTTGCAAGGATCCAAATAACTTCACAAGTAGAATAAGAATCCAGATCCTTAATGGTCCAATTGCAAAAACCAGTAACTCCAAGAGGAAATCATTAGACATGACCTTCTTGCAAACAGGAATTAATAAACTGTAATCTTAGGCTACAGCACATTTTAATTAACATAATGCCTCCTTCTGATAGATGCTCGTTTCTATAAATATTATCTGCATATATAGTAGTGCTAAGGAAACTGGTATAATCTTGAATTCCAGCCATGTTTCTCCTGGGCAGTATTTTTGCTAATTCTTGCTTTTCCTTCCCAACAGAATGCAGGCTGACTTCTGGGTATTAGATTACATTTTAGCCAAACTAGTTACAATGCTGGCTAGTGAGGAAAAATGACATTAAACTTCAAAGCTGGCTATTTAATAAAAGGAATGTAATAATAATTTGTATCCTCTGTCCATGAGGCTTCCATGAACCACTGACAGCTTTAGATTTTGTTGGCATATTGGCATTGATGCATACAAAAGAAACTGTGCCTTCTCTTGTGTCCCAAGATGCAGCATAAACCATGTGTGAGAAAAGCAACAGCCACTTTAGAATTAACGGATCTATTCTTCACCATGGCTAGTGTTATATTGGTTTTTATCATTAGAGATAATGCAGCTGTCATAGTGTACAAATAATGAAAAAAAGAGTTTAAGAAAATAACCATTTGGGGGAATCTCATTTTTTTTTTCAAATAGAAATTTAACCACTAAAAAGGCATACAGCATCTTTAACAGATGCAATGGTACTGCAACAATGGGCAAGAGAATCCATTGTGAAGCAGATAGCACATAGAAACATGAGATCAGCTTGTGTGTCACTTCTGCTGGTAGAAGTCCATTTCAAAAACCTGTATTTTGGAAAGCTGACCTTCCAAGGAGAAATATGGTCATGTAAGGAACAGAAGTTGACTTCAGTAGCATCCCAAGGTGGTAGAGATGGGCTTAAAGAGCTCAACTCTCCTGGTGTTCCAGTGCTCTCTTCTTGACGTTAGTGATGGTGATAAAATGCCTGAACTCACAGGATGTATCATTTTTTAGAAATGAAGAAGAGCTATTTCCAAAGGGAGCACTATTGCTACTTAAAGTTGTTTATTCTCTGAGAAGTTCTCTGAGATATGTAGGATTGCCCCATACGGGGAAAATAAGGGTGAAAAGGGGTGAAAATAAGAGAAGAGACAAAATTACATAACTTTTCCTTTCTGTCTGCACTTTAAAGTGGATTCAGTGGGCAGGAAGCACACTTAGCCCTTCAACTTGGATAGGACATTAACAGAGAGCTTTCCTACCTGGTGAAGTAATACACCCTTCAAATGCACATGTTGATGAGCTTTAGGGGCTTTTTTGAACCAGTAACCTACACTACTTCATTCATTGTAAATGGTATAATATTTTGCATTTAAGGAGTGCATTTCAGCTAGAGCTTTACAAATACTCATTAAGCCTCGAAGCACTGCTCTGGAATAGATGAATAAGTTATATGGGGAAAGTAATCATTAGAAACGGTGTTGTTTTGTCAAATGGTGCACAGTTTTCATGTAACAAAGGACTTAAGTGCAGCAAGTCCTTGACACCTATTTTCACTTTCCTATATGAATATTCATTTGGCTTAAGTTAACATTTCATCCCCATGTCTTATCAGAATTAAAATTCATCCTCCTCTAATGGAAACTATGCTGTTGCACGGCTACGGACAATGGCTGGCATCAAATAAAATTGTTCTTTGTTTCAAAACTATGGTTAGAATTCAGTGGTTAATCAGATGCTGATAGCAAACACTCGTAGTTTCCTTTACATCCATGTGACAATACAAAAGACAATTCATATGTGGCTAGCATAAGATTCACTCTCGATATTCCAGCACTCTGGGCTTTGTCAAGACACCAATATACAGCTTGTCATTGTATGTCACCTGTTTCTTTCCCCTAGTGCCAAAAGGCAACTGAATTCTATTATAGACATATCTTAAGTACATGTATCTTACATGTAACTACATATCTCACACTTGGCTAGTGCTGCATTTTGTTCTTAAAATCTCTCTAGAATCCTGAAACAAGAAAAAAGGATGCTTCCAGGGACATATGGTGGGTTGTCATGTTTTTTTCTAAAAATCCATCCTGAATCTGATCCACTTTGTTAATCTACAGATGTCTCTTGTTACATTAGCATCATCTTAAATGAAACAAGTTTAGTTGGGGTGCTCATAGTAAAAAACAGTATATTTTTTGCTACTTATCTCCATGAAGCTAACATTTGAATGGCCAGCGTTCTAGGTGCACTTGATCCTGCCATCAGGTCTTACTGCATTGTAACTTACATGTTCATAAAGCCCAGGGTGAAAGCTTGCAATATCCTAACTCAACTTGTAGCTGCTTTATGAACTGTATGTACAATACCTGTTCATCTTGATCACAAGCAACAACATACTCTTCAAAAAGTAAATATTCTCAACTCAGCTACAACTGAAAATGTTAAAGCTCATCTACCAAACTAATTATTTTCCAGATTTTACATGACAATATCATCATCAATACCATCAATATTACTCCAGAGGATGTAATGCTGATAAAAAGTGGAATTTTAAACATGATTTAATCTGATTTGCTTTAGCAGCAACAACCCCAAAACAGCGTTAATTGGAGTAACAACCTTTGGTTGAGGCATTTCTTGGGAAATCTACCAGCAAGTGTAGAGAAGGGTACTGAAGTGAAAAATCTAGCGCGTTATCAGTCTCTGGAAAAGTCTCAGGCCACCACTGCTACTACTACAGCAAAGCTGCACCCTCCACTCAGGAATTAGCACATTCCCTACAGATTTGCATCTGATGGAAGTAGTTGTGATAATTTCTCAAAAAAGTCTTCGTTTTCACCATGCCTTTGTCAAACCTGAGCCAGAAACATGTCATCTAAAGAGTCATTTATGTACTTGAAAGATGAGTACTGCTTTTATACTGTTGCCATGGGACAGCTATAGCAGGAAATGAGCAAAACACCCACATAATTGTTGTTGACAAAATACAGTTCCCATTTTATCAAGTGTAACCCCTATGTGATATGTTGTTAAGGCAGCCATCAGCATCTCAGTGAATGAAATAGTGATTTGAGAAGTATGCAGTGCCCAAAAGTATCATACAGTTGTTATGTTTGAAAAACAGAATGTGTGAAAGCCTGAGATGATATGGGAGTAATTACTGTTAAGCCTCTGAAGAACAATTAGCAGGTTTTTTTTATTAAGTTTTCATGTTATGATTGACATTGAAACTGAATGAATCAATTTGTAAATCCATATTACAGTGATCTAATAAGTTATTGAGAAAGATGAAAGACGATACTTCACAAAGTCTGTGGAAAAACTATACAGTGCTGAGAAAAACCTACCAAATTATCATTTTGCAAATTGCCTTGCTTTTGTTCTTTATTTGTATTTAATCTGCTTAGCTACTATTTAAATTAGATTTCAAAGGAGTCTGTAATTAAGAAGTGGGATATAATTCATAATTTGTAGAGGTCACATATATTAGGTATCTAAATAATTTAAGTTATTTATAACGATGTTTTATATCAACCTTAGAGAGTTCCAACCATTAATCAGTAACAATGGAGAAATGACAATATACAAAACTGAATCAGGTATAACAATATTACAGTTTGATTAATATCAGGATATAACTTGCTGAAATACATAATTGTCTTTTATTGTGTGGTTACTTGCTTCACTGATTAAAAGGAAGTCTATTTCAGGTGGGTTCTATTATGAATAGTAACAAATTTTTATATATTTGAAAGTTAGATGGAATAGACCTACAAAAGGAAGTCTCAAATAAGAAAGAATAATTTTTTGAAAGGTACTACAGCAGTAAATGAAGGTTTCATTTTTTAAAATGTCTATAAAATGATTAAGCTCAATTGACATCTTTTTAGTACAAATTGAGTCTGTATTGCTTATCAATTTCAACATGTGTATTTTAAAAAGCAGGAATAAAAAGGTGTGACACACATATCAGCATTAAATTACTGAACTATGTTTTGTACCCTGACCTTTTTAGTGGCAAAGTAAGGTGAGGCACTGAGCCTATTTTGGTCTTCTTTGTGGAAGTCCACCTACACAGGCTCTAGAGGTGAAGAATACATGAAGGTTAGAAAAGGCATCTTTTCTTCAATACCTTAACTCAGTCCAGAGTCAAGAGTTCTTCTCAAGAGTTTGCAGAGGGCTCTATGTTTTGAAAGTTACCTGTCCTATTTTGGATTATTAGAAATTGCTCTCCAGTTTGTGCAACAATGAACTGGGTCGCAGTTTTGTTGTGTGTGACTATTTATTTATTTTCCTCCTTAAATCAGGCAAAATAAAGTTTTATTTATATTTCACCCTGTTTTGGGCTAGGGGGAAGATACAATCAGGTGAAGATATGCAGGCAGGTATTTATGGAACCCTGCAATATTTGGGGATGGGGAAAAGATGAACGATACCTCTCGGATTTTTTTTGTTTCCGATTTCGTTTAACGTATGCCTTTCCGTTACTATAGCTACTGGCTCTGTCATGCTCACAAACGGATGCTTTATCACATTGCCTTTGGAAACAGACTGATTGCTGTTGCAAACCATCAAAGCCAGGAGTGGACGGGGTACAGATATGTAGCAGGATACTGGAAAACCGGGGAAGGACCTGAGTCCAGCATATGGAAAGACAAAACCAGAGTGGAGGATTGGCAAGAGGGCATACTTGCTAGGGTTGTAACAGAAAGCAGGAAGAAACCAGAAAGAAGTAGGATACTGGAAAACCTGCCATAAGGTATGTACACTTAATATTACCAGAAAAATCAAAGAGCCTGGTTAACCCTCAGTTACCTCCTTCTGGAGACAAGCAGATAACCAAAATCTTAGGTTCTCCTGCAAAGAGGTCTTTGAAAGATGGTCTTGGAGACCATGGTGGGAAGTGATTGTTCTGACTGGC
Source organism: Neopsephotus bourkii (assembly GCF_033783945.1). Taxonomy (NCBI): domain Eukaryota; kingdom Metazoa; phylum Chordata; class Aves; order Psittaciformes; family Psittacidae; genus Neopsephotus; species Neopsephotus bourkii. The sequence continues at coordinate 8,844,619 of NW_026902266.1, forward strand.
AAAGATTATTTAAGAAGAGGGCTGAGACCTTGGTGAGTTATAAGCTTGCTTGGAAAATAATGCCTCTGGAAAGACATGGCAGAAGATGCTAAAATTGAATCTTGTCTGGAGTTTTGTGTGGGTACAGTTATTAAAGGGATTCCAGGGTGAAGTTTGGCATCTTGCAAAGCAAACAAGGAAAAAAATTCAGGAGGAGCCTAGATACTGAATTCTTTAGAATGTAATGAGGATTACTGGGAATATGTGACATTCTGCTTGCCCTGAGTGAGGTATGCAGTTGGAGGAAAAAAAAAAAAAAAAGCAAATATGGTAACAGAGCTGCTGGAAAAGGATAATGCCAGTCATAGTCTATTATACAGAATAGGGGACTCAAAGCTGGGGAAAAAAGCTTTGATGGGAATACAGAAGTGAGGTATCTTATGTTAGCAGAGTCATAATCATTGAGGAAACCTCGGAGAATCCAACAGTTTGATTTAAAAAATCAAAGCTTTTAGTGTTACAGGTCAGAAATTTTCATCTTTCCATTTGTCTCATTTCTTAAAAAAGGTTCTCCTCTTCATGCTCAGGTGCCCATGGCCATGGGATGACATTGACCCTATTTGTGTTCATAAACAAGGAACACCACATGTCTGCTTTAAAACAAACCAAATGTTGATAGTCACATGTACATAAATGTTGAAGAGCTGAGGGTTTCTCAGTGCTGCCAGGCCTACAGTGTTCTTTGCCAAAAAGTAAGAAAAACCCTCTTAACTGTTCATTATAAAAATCTTAGTTAAATTTCTGGAAATTATCCTGTAATTGGCATGTAGTTGTTCTTCTGTGTTTCTCCCTTCTACAAATATCTTGAACACTGTGCAGACATTTAACTATTGCCACTTGTGTTTAGAATGCTAAGGCATCGTGTCATGACAAAATTATGATTATTTGTTATTTAATTATTGATTACAAAATATACCTTAGTACAAGGATTCTAGGTGTTAGGTATGTAAATTATTGGGACTTGGTGAAATGCAAACGAGAGAAAATGAAGAGAAGCAGTGACAGGATTTTGTTAAATATAGCAATCATAAAAGCTGGTGTGACAGAAAATTGTAAATTGACATAGTCATTAGGAAACGTATTCATTTATTTTTGCTTTTGCATGCGTCTTTGTGAATTTCAGGGCACAAGCTTAACTTGATTCCTGAAATAGAAATCTTTTGGGCAATAGGAGATTCAGGTGAGAAAGGTAATTGGATATATTCAGATATAAACATCTGAAAGGTAAAATCAGTAGGATATCTTAAAAAATGAAGGTGATCTGTAAGGAAAATACAACTGTTTTGAAGCTATCTTCTGCGTTCTACAAAAGATTCTTTCAGCATGAAAATACTTTTAAATACTGACAGTGATTTGGAAAAGAAAACCTTTTAACTAAAGATAATTACCATTTTTCTTACTCCTGGGAGAGTTGAGCAGGTTCTGGAAGGAGAAGTTTGGATTTGTTACACTGCACGAGTGTTGCCTTCTCAGTGTAATTTTCCCATCTGTCTTGCTCAACAGTGTTACAGTCTTGGCTGATCCATGTGTGCAGCCATCAGATCATACTGCATAGAGTTACAGTGAGCCTGAAAACTATTCTTGTACAATATCTGCCATGCTCCATATCTTCCTCAGAGGAACTGTGGATACAGTTTGAAGTTGTTCATATTCTTTCCAGTGGCCAGGATAATGAATAATACCTTTTTCTGTATTTAGAATTCCCTTGCAATAGATTTACTATTATTTAATCCTTCTTACTTCATGAGCTATATTTATGTTCTGGTAGTCATAAAATTCTATTGCCTGACACTATTCCCATGGAAATTTAGGGAAACATCTCAGTCTATTGCAAAGAAAACAGGGTCTAAAAATCTTATTTTAGCTAAAATTTGCCATCACTTACTTTCCCAATGGCACAAATCACCCTGTGCACAGAATGCAAAAGATGTTTCATTTAATGTCAGTGCTTATAAAAATATAGAGCACAGTCTATTGGTGACAGTACCTTTCCTGTTCTATTCAAGATTTATTTGGCATTGCAAGCAATACTTATTAATCCTGCCCTGGAAAGTATTTATCCTGGAAGTGGGTGATATCTTGATGATATGGTTTGCTTAACTTTTGCACCTATCTCGTGAGTCTTGCCTTTGCTTGTGTCTAGCTCTCCTGACTTCTGTGGGTTGTGGGGTTCAATTGAAAGCATTCCAGATAAGAAAGGAGCATGTGCTCTGTATTTAGTTACGTCATCAGTAGTACCATTCTGCAAGTTGCTTATCTTTCTTAACTACACAAAGGATTGTCCTTCCTCTTGTAAATAATAGGGAACTTCTAATTAAAATGTATGCCAAGTATTCTTTCTGTAAGCTAGATAGTCACTTGATACTGATGCTTTTTAGTAGGTAGCAGGTGATGACAATTTTTGATGTCCACCTATTTCTGAAAACCTTAACATTTTGAATCAGTTTTTATTTTCAAAGAAACCTAGGTGAAAAGAGATCTTGTGAGATCATCTCTTCATAGCTCCTGATCTGAGATAAAATAAGTATACTTAGAATCTCCCTGACAGAAGTTTTTTGTGGACTCATTTCTACTTACTTCCTGTTTTAGTGCTACTTACATTTAGGAAAATTTTTATGTAGTATCTATCTTCAACTTTATCTTGGCATAAATCAAGCTGATATCTACTCATCCTGAAATAAACAAACATGGAATAAAATTGATGGGTATGTATTAAAACCCATCATCAACTATATTTTCATTATGAAGGAATACAATAATCATCTTTTTGTTATATTGTTTGCTTTCCCTACTAAGTAAGGTAATATTTAATTTTCTTTGACTTGAGTATTTTTAATTTGCCCTCTTCTTTTTGTAAACAATTTCTGGATCTCAGACTGGAAAAAAAGTCTTTCTGTATATTGGATCACTTTCTGCAAGTGTTCCTTCATCCTACAGCATGACAGTGGCTCTACCTTTCATGACCATTTTTTGTTTTTTCAGGTTACTGAAGTGTTCTCTTGATATCACTAATATTTTTATTCTGCACTGAAATACTGACATTAGGTAATCAATTACATATATTGTCTTTTGTTCTTTATAATTCCTTTCAAAGAGAAGCTACCCAGATATGTCCTAAGTGGCTGAAGTCTACCATTTTTGAGGGTTCACACTTGCAGCAGTTTGGGACCTCAGCATGTCTCCTTGAGTTACCCAGGGACAAAGGAATCTATTATTCTTATTATGCTGCTTGTGGAATCATTAATACCATCCTCTTGAGATGGCTTTTTCCCATGCTGTTTGAAAGTTCAACAATGAAAGCTGTTTTCCCTAATTTGAACAAATACACCATAGTTATTCCTTTGTGAAGCTCCCCCCCCCCAAATTTAAATCTGAAAAAATATTCCAGTTTTGGAGAAATGGCATCAGAAATTTTCCTGGAATGCGGATTTCCCTAATTTCTCCAAGATGTCTTTCATATCTCCCTTATTGCCTGATCATCATATTCTTCTATCTTGATTTCTGGTCTCTTAAGCCCTTGCTACTGCTAGATGTGAACCTCACTGCACAATCTTGATGAACAATTCAGTTGCACAACCTATATTTTGAGTGTAAACAGAAAAAGAATTGGCCAAATTGCTTTGAAATTGTATTGCAAATTAAATTGTCTGTGAAACCTTTTGATATTTTAATTCTCAGCTGTTCTGAGCAGAGTTGATAAATTAGGCTAAAAGGCATATTACATATTTCATGTTATGGATTATGAGCCTTCTTAACTGGGATTTAATAATTCAGATTAATTGCTTCTCAACGGTTCTGCCTCTGTCTGGCATTGCACCTTTTATAGATTATGCTTGTCCTTTAAAAAATGTACAGGCCATGATGAAAAAGTCATAGCTAGCATATATATGCTTTTGTATGCTTTATGTCTCACTTCAGTTTCCTGAAACAGCAGCAGCTTTTGACCTCGAATACCATCAAATTCAATTATATCCAATTCTCTGAAAAATAGGAATTAGATCATTAGAGTACACAGCAGCCTGAAATCCAGCTGTGATTCTGTAACCTCCTGAATATGGGATCTCATTGTGACTGATGGAAATTATACATCAGGTTTTTTTTGTTGTTGTTGGAGATTCTTATATAAAATCTAATTTCCAGATTCCTATTCTATGTTTTATTGAAAACTTATAGCATATGAAAGCTTGAAAAAGTACAGGGAAACACGTGGATCTGAACGGGACAGGGAGTGGTGATGTGTGCGGTAAAACGGAAAAAGAAAGAAATGAGAAGGATTGGATGTTGGCACTGACAGGGTGAAGCTGTGTTGTAAAGGCTGAAGATAAAAAAAAGGGATGAGGTAGAAAGGATGTTCATATTAGTTGTTTGATTTTATTCTGGAAATAGCAAAGTGTAGATACAGATTTTGGTATACTTTAAAATAGATCACTGTTCTCCCAAGGCAGAAGAAACTTAATGAGGTAATCCAAAACAGTGCTCCCAGGGAACGCAGGCAGAGCAAGTAACACTAGTAATGCATTCATATAAAGCTGCCAAATGTGGGTTCACACTTGCAGTATTCAGAGACCTCAGCATGTCTCCTTGAACTACCCAGTTATCAACAAAGAGCCTCAAATCTCCTTGTTTTATTAGACGTTTAATCAAGTTGAATAGCATATTTCACTTCCGTTAGCTGAATTCCTGATATTGTGACCTGAAACTCCTAATTTAACCCCGAATAGCTTGTTCCAGTGCCTCTAGAAAGCAATGAATGCTATGTAATAGAAAATAGAAGTATCTGAGGTTAGCCAGGGAGGACTGGAACCAGAGCTTGAGCACTAGCTGTATGGGGGGAGGGGACGCAGACGGACAACACTGACACCAAACCCAGAAGAATCTGGTAATTTTACTAATGATTGATGCCTGGAGGCAGTCTTCCACCAGGGCTTTAAATCACAGACCTACCTCTGGATGAGCCCAACACAAGTCAGGTTGTGAACTTTGATGAATTTAAAGTAAGTTTTCATCTTGGTTTTAATTTTAGAATAGAGTTCTGCAAATTACTGTAATAAAACATGCTTTTTCAATAATGGATTTATCTGAAATTAACGTGTATGTGATAACGTGTAATGCTGCAGGCATCATGATACATCAACTCAAGATTTGGTCATACAAGGGTGATAAATTGAGACAGAGAGCTTCTAACTTGATGTAATGAAAGTATTTTCACCACAAGAACATGGGAATGAATTGCTAAGACAGACTATGGAATTTCCATCCTTGGAGGTTTTCAGACCCTTATCTGGACAAAGGGCTGGGCCGCCTGGTCTAAAATCAATGCTGATCCTGCAGGTTTGAACTAGATGACCACTCTCTTTCACTGCAAGAACTGAGTAGAATCAATGAAATAGGAGCTCAGTTCAAAACAAACAGAAGGAGGTGATTCAGGTAAGATGAGTATTAGGGACACTTTGCTAGTGGCTATTTTGGATGATAGAAGTTATATGGGTTCTAGTCTGGACAGGTTCACTGAAGAGATCCAATAGGGGTTACATATGGAAACAACATGCTGTTCAAGAGTTTTCTTAGCTCACAGCTTCTGAAGGCAAGCACCAGATGTAGACACTAGAGTTAATGAAGAAGCTGGGGAGTTACATATAATTGTCCGGCTCTTGGGTCCTTTCCTGGCACCTGCTCTTATTGAGATTTGAGACAGAGATAAACATTTAATTTAATCTGGTACAGATGCTTTTAGGAGCCGAAATCCACAACACAATAATGTTTATTCAATTAAGCTACTATTCTCTATAAGTGGAGAACCCTATCTTGCCACAGCGGTCTAGTGGTCAAAGGGTAGTGCAGTTACAAGCTAACTTCGATGAGTTCATGCAGCTGACAGAGCATGAAAGACTTGCTTCATAGCATCTCTGCTATGAGATAATTTGTCTTTCTCTTCTGCACATATTTAAATGCACAATGACACTAAGGAGCTTGTATTTGATTCACTTCATAATTGCATGAGAACTGCCCTTATTGCAGGTTCTGTGATAACACACATCTAATCACATTACCAGAATGACTCAAAATTGTTGGGGTTTTAAAGAAAAGCAGCAGAACAGTTTTAATTTTAGAAGTTTTTATAAAAAATTTGACTCTAGGATAAAGGACTAGAAGACAATCCTGCTTTTTAATTGTGCATAAAATTCTGGGAATTGTTGGAAGATGATCATATTGAAGAATTTTTGATGGTGTAATGTCAGGGAAATTAGTCCACAGAACTCAGCAGCAGATCTGCAGGTGTAAGACTCTGCTGGACTTTAACAAAACCCTCACCAAGCTCTTGATTTTAATTCCATGCTTTCTTATGTGCAATTGAAATCAAACCTCTTTTGAACATGTAGCCTGTAAGATGTCCCATAGTAATGACCAGTCTTAGTGTAGTAGTGTCACCTTCTCCAACAGTGGCCAAAAAAGTAGAGCCACACAGTGCCAGCCTGCATGTTGTCTGAAACTCCTGTGAAATAGACCGAAGTCCTCTCTCTTCCCATTGCTGTTTTTCTTGCCTCCTAATTTCTTATGATGATGCCTTTCAGTTATTTAGAAGGAAAAGCATACAAGTATTATTTTCACTGTACTGCAGCACTCTCCCCCCTTACACCCTCCCTACTGCATCAGTTCTCAGTCTCCTGCACAGCCATGCCCTCAGTTGTTCTCTATTTTCTGTTACTCTTGTGCTCTAGTCAAGCTCATCTGTCCTTTCCCACCCCCCCTTGCAGCCTGTTTTTCCTCTGTTTAACACTACCCTCCTATCCCAAGCTAGCAAACACCCCATTTCCTTGCTTCCTATTTTTTTCATTGGAAGAAACAGGTGCAGACTTCCCAACCCTGATGCTCTTGGCTTGCACAGTCCCTCTCTCCTGCTGCAGTTACCACTCCTGCCAAGCCAAGGCACAGGCTGGGACTCGCCATTCCCCACTGGCTGGCACAGAGGACTAGAGGAAGAAGCATTAAGGCTCTGCTGTGTGGCAGCACAGCCATAGCACCCTGTGCCTGTCCCATCCACTCTGTCCCTACTGCGTATTCCCAAGTAACCTCAGCTTTGCCTGAGGCACCCACCTCTGTCCCTTGTGCAGCTGTACAAGCACCAGTAGATACCTAATGCCACAGATCTGAGCTGGGAGAGAGTAATGTGTAACTTCAATTCACCTAGCAGGTTTTCTCATGTTACCATTTCCTCCTTTTCCAGGTCATTGATGAACATAGGGATTGGCACAGGTCCCTTGTGATACCAGCGACAGCTCTACTTTGTTAACTACCTGTTACTGACTCTTTGCTATCTGTTAACCTTGACAGCAATTGTCCCCTGTACCTGAGGTTCAAAGTCCAAACGGTCTTTCCCTCCTCACCTTCCACCACTTGCGAGAGTGTATCCCGGGACACGGTAGAAATCAAGCCACTAAAACACCTGTACTTATCCTCCCTTTTGACACCTCCTGGACAGCAGCTAGAGCAGGAGATTCACCCTGCCTCTTCGTGCAGCGAAGAGCGTCCCTAAGGATGTGCACCTTCCCCGCCGGACCCTGCAGCCGCTCTCTCCCAAGCGGTACGCTGCTCGCTTCCCACCCGGCCTGTCCCTACCTCTCACTCGGTGTCCTGCGGCTCGGGGGCGGCCGCGGGGCCTCTGCGTTTCTCCCGGGCGAGCGGGAGGGGAACGAGGCCAACAGCCCTTGGCGGGACTTGGCCAGGGCGGGCGGTCGAGTGCTGGGCAGCGGCGGACAAAGCTGCCGGCGTCACCTCAAGCTCCCGCCCCTGCGGGCTCCCCGGGGCAGGCGCCGGTCTCCTGAGGGGCGGGAGGTGTCGCCCCTCACCCGCGCCGGGGCGCCGCGCCTCCAGCAGCCGCGGTGGCGCTGCCGAGCAGAGCCGGGCGCTGGGCGCCGAGCTCCGGCCGCCAGCCCGCCCGCACTCCCTCCCCGGCCGGCTGGCTGGCTGCGCGCACGGCGAACATGGCGGCGACGGTGGGGCGGGACACTCTACCTGAGCACTGGTCCTACGGCGTCTGCAAGGACGGGAGAGTCTTCTTCATCGAGTAAGGGGGAAGGGGTAGGGGGTGGCCCTGCTCCCGCCGCTTCCCCCTCGCCTTTCTCCCTCCCTCCCGCCCGGCCGGCCAGGGGCCGCACGCAGGCACTAACAGGTGCATGTTTTCCGCTTCTCCCTCCCAGCGACCTGACCCGCACCACCACCTGGCTGCATCCTCGCACCGGGGAGCCCGTCAACTCCGGCCACATGATCCGCTCAGGTGGGTGCCGGGGGACGGCGGGAGGGTTGTACCGCTAACGGCTGCTCCGCTCGCCCTCCTCACCTCCCTCCCCGCGGTCAGCGAGGCACCTCGGGGCCGCGGGCGAAGTTCTCACCCGTCCTTCCCCGCTTTCTTTCTTTCTCTCTCTCCCTCTCCCTGCTGCCTTGCAGACCTGCCCCGTGGATGGGAGGAGGGCTTCTCGGAGGAGGGCGCCAGCTACTTCATCGAGTGAGTACTGCCCTGCCCCGCGCCGTCCTCCGGCACTCGATGGCGCGGGGCGCTGGCGGCGCGGCCCCGGCCCGCCCGCGGGGACGCCTCAAACGCCGCGCCGCTTCCGTTCCCCCTTGTGCCCCCCAACCCGGCACGTCCGCCGGTTTCATTAATGATTAACGCGAGGGAAAGTGACATCGCGGTGGGCGCGCGGGTTCGGCGGCGGATGGGGAAAGTTGGCTGCGGAGAGCGGAGGGATGTGTGGATCCCCTGGCTGCTGCGCTCTCGCAGTGGCTAGCAACAGGTTCCCCTGGAGGCGGCTCTTCAGTTTGCTGGCGTTTTTTGTGCTATTGGTTTATCCCCCCCTTCCCCCTTTCTCTCTTCCTGGTATTTAAAGTGCGGTTTGTGGCAGGTGGAGCTACGCGTTGCTGAGCGCGGGTCGTGGTCAAAGGTGGATGATTGGTTTTGGGTTTTGTTTTTCAATGGCTCGTGGCTGTGGTTACAGCACTGGGAAGTTTTGCAAGCAAAAAGCTTTTTCAGTGTTTCTTAACAGACACGGCTGAACACATGGAGTTGACTTGCCTGAGCTGGTGGTGGCCACCGCATCTTTCATGTCGCATATCTTATTCAGAGAACGGTTAAAAACTGGAGATGTGCTGCCTATTTAAGGCTCTTTTATTCTATGAGATGCAAGCAACTTGCAGTAAAATAGGATAATTAAAAGATCTTCTTTCACACATTGCATATATAAGGCTTTTACAGATGTTAGCACTGATGTAACAGTAGAGGTTTAATCAAATCAGTAAAACTGTTGCATCCTGAATATGGAGTTGTGTGTCAGTTATGAGGTTTTTGTGTTTTCCTTTGGAAATCTGAGTGCATGGCAAATTCAATGAAACTGACAGAAAAGGACTGGGAAACAGTCTATATTATTGCTTCAGTGAAGAACTGGAGCAGTTAACCCAGGTATAGTCCCCTATAACTGCTGACAGCTGTCTTGCAGATGTCTGCTTTTGAAATGCCTGCAGAGCGTACTCCAAAAACTTTGATGAACTTGAGGTTTTTAGTAAAGATCAAACTTCAAAACCATACTGGGCTAGGTGAAGGAAAACATCATTAATAACCTCACATGGTAGGATGTTTATTAAATAAAATTGCCCATGTTTCTAGAATGTTGGGTTTTTTTTTCCCTACGAAGGACAAAAATGGTAGTCAGTCCCTCTTTGGCAGAGCTAGAAAATTCCTTACAGTGCTGGTCTGGGCAGTTAGTTTAGCCCTCAATTTGTGAATAGGAGATAACAGCAAGGCATTGGAGAGCAGTTGAATGCCACTTGCAGCATCCACCCTTTAAAAGTGGCCAGCCTGTTGAAAGAAAGGAATAGAATATTCTTCTGATTCCATAGGTGGCCAGTGGAAATCTCTATTAAGATAACTGTAGGGGTCTGTAAATGTGGTGTAAACAGATCCTTTAGACAGGTACAGCAATACAAACTTCTTTTCTTCATAGGAATACATCTATGTGATTTTCTATCCTTTCCAGAAGCTTACTAGTGCAGTTTTAGAACAGCTTAGATGCCTTTTCCCAGCTGCTCTATTTGGAAGACCATTCTCATGCCTTGTTTGTCAGGCAGTTATGAAACTTCAAATTTCTGATTGTTAAATTATAGTTGTTTGCGGTGCATTGTCATAACTTGTGGTAATAGCGTTCTTTAGCTTGGGCTGGGATTGCTGCAGGAAAGGCAATAAAGAATGAAGAGTGTATTTTACAGAGTAATTGGATAAACTTGACTATCTTTAGCCAAGCAGTTTTGTGAGGAGCAGTAGCTTTTTTTTTTTTTTTTTTTTTTTAACATAAATTTGTTCATCTGTGCTACTTCAGACCAGAGATTCACCTGATACAGTATCCTCTTCAGCAGTAGTGCTTCCCCTACAGTACTGCTCTAGCCTCTCTGTTTTAAGCTCAGAGGCTTTCTTCTGAGCCTAGTGGCGTTTCTCAGTTTTATTTCTGTGAACATATTGAGCTATCCTGGTGCTCATGTAAACATCAGCATCCTTAGATGAGGCTTTCTATACCTCACTGCTCTGTTCCTTTCTCCTATGCTGTTTCCATGTGATGAGTTCTGAGCTTACAGAAAAGGTTACTGGTCCCTAAATGCATGATTTCACATGTTGTACTATTCAGTTTTCTGGCATTCCAGCTCACAAACCTGTGAGCTCTCCCATGTAGCTACCAAGTCTTCCTTATACTGGTCCAGTCTGGTGTCATCCACAGAAATTTCATGAGCACATTGTCACTCTATGGCTACTAGTTTATTGAAGAGTGCCATGAGGAATGCTACAGGTAACCCCACTCTCTTGTGATAATTTCCACTATTAATACAACCTATTGTAGTTTTTCCTCTTTGGTCAATTTCCTTATGAATCTTATAAGTCTTATTTCTATTTTAAGTATTATTTATTATTTCTTTAATGAAATTATTTCAATCTTAAATAATTTCATGTGGGACACAGTATCAGACATTTTATATAGGCTAACTCCACTTACATAAGTGATTTCTGGTACAGCAGTAATCAAAACATTAGCTATAACATTGGATGGGAGCTGTCTTTGACTTAAAATTAGTGAATCCTGTGTCCATTTTCCATGTCTTTATTACTTTATTTGGTACTACAGACAACCTTGAAACATCACATAATAAAACAAAGATTTATAAGCTGGTCAAGCTTAATATCAAAGCCAGGTACACTTTTCTTCCCTTTCCACATACTGTGAATTTGAAAATTGTTGGAACTCCACTTCTGTGGTAGAAGCTTTCCAAATTAATGAGCTCAGGTTTATAATGGTTTTTGTATCTTAGTGCTGTTCTATAGTTAAGCAGCTGTATTGTATTTTGAGGGGGACTATTTTCCATTTGGTTATTTGCTCAAGCTGTTTATCTGAAATCACATCTCTTAGTTTTGTTTTGCTCAACTAAATAAGCTGTGTTCTTTGTCCAGGCCTTTAAAAAGGACCCTCTGTCTGATTATCCTGTGGTTATTCTCTACACCTCTTGCAAAATTGAGTCATCTTTGTTGTGTGTGAGTGAACAGAATCATACATTGGAGTGAGCTGTTGTGAGACTCTTAAGCAACAAAAGTGCTTTCTTGGCTCTAAAAACTTATCAGTTTTCTACATTTTAGGTTGTTTTCCTGTTTGGGGAAGACACCCACACTGACACCACATGTGAATGCTGTCAGTTTACTGACAGATCTTTCTGACATCTTTATTTTCATTTGCTGCTTTAACTTTTGAGATTGTAATTTATATTAGGAAACCATCTATGAAGCTACATTCTAGTTCTTCCCATATATGTACGTGCATGTCTTCCTGACTGATTTTCTCTGTTCTTCCTATTCTTCAAGTTTTCTTGATAGTGGCAAACTCTATTAGTGCATTGCTTCCTTTTATCCTAAAATCGCTAAATAAAACATTAAATAAATAATGTGTAAACTGATTTTTCTGGATGTCCATTTCGTAGTTTTGGTAAAGTCTTTATGTCTAAAGGTATCATGGGTGTTGTGTTTTCTGATTTTGAGTGCCAGGGAGAGCTTACCTTACTCTTTTCCATCTCGTTTGTTTGTTTGCTGATGTTTTTAAAGGATCTTGCATTTGTTGGGCAACGGCTTTATGTTACCAGTCACTGTAGAAAGGTTATTGCTGTACGTATGTGGAATTGAATGAGAAACTGACAATGCTTCATCTGGTTTGTTTCTGGTAGTTGGGTTGCCCATGTGAAGTGGTAAGTGATTGGCAGACTCTTTCTGGGGAAGGAGATGTGACATGCAAGAAAAATAGTGACTGATGGAAAAACAGTGCATGTATGAATATGCAGGCTTTTGTTTCCAATTGCTTTTTATCTTTTTCTGATCATCCAGAAGACGTAGGGAAGTTGGAAAGCTTTGGAAGTCTGGAATGGTTCTTTTATTACCTTCTTACACCTTTGAAAGATTGAGATGAGTATTGATGTCAAAGGAGCCGTTATTCCAGTATTCGATACCTAACTGGCTTGTATTAAAGTATGTTAAAAAAGTGTACTGCTACTAGAGAAGTTGTTTTAGGATGCTGCAATAATCCTGCACATCTCAAAGGTAATACTGCATTCAAATTGTAGCCTAAAATAAAGAGTAGGAAAGCGGAAATTAGCATTTAAATGTCTGAAGTTAACCTGTTATTTATTTCTGAAGTTTTCTTTTGGTCCTGGTTGGCCTTTTCCTTAGTTTGCATTGGATGACCAACAATAAAACTTTTTATGAGATCACCATTGTTCATGCAATAGTCTCTAGCTCTTTGCAAATGTTATTCTTTAATTATTTTATTTAGGTTTTACTGTGCTTAGAAAATACGAGTTGTATGTGTTTCAAGTAATTGGAAATAGTAAAAGAGCAAAGAACACCTGAATTGAACCTGCCTTTGTAACTTTGTTTCTGCCATGACAAATGCAGACGTTGAGTACTAAGTCACTGAAAACTATACAAGGGCTTTGATTACCCGGTGTGAGCTATAGATGTTACCCGACTGATGATTATTTAATCACAGAAGCCTAAAGGGAAAGGGATTATTGAGTTCAGTCCTTTTGATTATCTAAGAAGATTGTCTTAGAATCTTATTTATAAATTTAATCAACAGGTTTCTTCTGCCCTGCAGAAATTCCTGTCTTCCACACTCCTAGTTTGGTATTGAGGACTGTTTCTTTTTTCGTGGTTGCTTAGGTGGGTTAAAGCACTGCTTACTGTATTACCTACTTAATGTGTTTCGTGGCCTGTTGTAAACATAAAATATGTTTTTGTTTTTTTCTTGCTCTCTTTTCCATGATGGTTATCGCTGTACAGGCAAAAGATACTGGAACACTTAACTACTGCAAGGAGTAGTGATGTCCTTCATCATGATATCTTCAATATGGGTTATGTCCTTTGTGGTTCCTGAACCCATGTTTGGATAAAAGTTCTCAATTAGTGTTTAAATAAGTATATGAACCAATATGAAATCCACCTGTGAGGGACTGGCCTGTTAGATATTTCACTTTGATGTTGATGTGTATAACTAGTTTGAGTTGTGTGGAGTTCCTGAGGTGGAATAAAAATTATGTAGTTGGAACCACATGAGAGCTTCACCAACCAGGAGTGAAGATGTTTACTTCATCACTAGCAAATCTGAGGACAGTCTCTGACAAAATGAAAGGACTTTGTGTGCTGCAAAATGTCATGGAGAAACTTCCAGGGAAAGAAGTCTGGACTAGTTAAACAGCAATGGGTAAAGCTCTAGTTTGAGTAAATCTTGATGGGCACCATCTGCAGCAATGTGTAGGTTATGACTGGTTACTAGAATTCAATCAGGAGTTGCCCTTGAGGGGATTAGACTTCATAGAGATAATTTATACTGATGGAAAAGCAGATATGAAGTTGAGAAGTGGAGGAGAAATCCTAGAACTGGCTTTTGTGTTGAAATAGGACGGTAGGGAAGCTGTTCCATCCTGCAGTTCTGCAGAAGCGATGGATGGTCTTGAGCGGCCTCTACTGGTTCACTGGCAGGAAATGAGGCAGCCAGAGAAAAGCTCCCACGATGCAGATGAATCTGTGTTGGTGTTTATTGTTAGTATTTTTAAATTTCTCATAAGACGGTGTTCCATTTGGGCAATGGGAGAAGAAAGAACTATATACAGTAGCAGTAAATAGTATTGCTTATATGAATTTCTCTATATTTCTCGTTCTTTATTCTCTGGTTCTGGGCTTGGTCAGATATCCTGTTCGATAAATTGTGTTCTCCTGGGTAGTGAACAGAACTGAGCTGGAGATATTGGACCTGCTGAGTAAATAGAACAGCGCTGTTTCATTCAAGTGGTGTAAACAATTAAGTGTTTAACTTTTTCGGTGACAGTTAAAATGAGAGATTACTCAGTAAAGAGTGAAGTAAATGCTGATAAGTTTGTACTCATGCAGCGACTGCTGATGAGTGCAGACAGCAAAAGAAGTACTTTGTAGTTTAGCTCCCAGAATGCAGGAAACGGGTATATTCATGCTGCCTGAATTTCAGAGCGCACTCTGGAAAACCAAGCTTGGAACTGTGCATAAGGAAAATGCCATGCATGATTTGATTCAGCAATGTATATGAATGAAGAGGAGTACTGCGTGCGTTCCTTGCGGGAGGGAGGAGTGTATAAGGGTTGGTGGTGGGTTTTGTTTGTTTTTAAGGAAAAGCTGCATCAAAAAAGTACTTAGCTTGGTTTGTGAATCCTTGTTTGCCTTCCAAAATACGTGTGTTGGAAAACTCAACTTTACTACCTGGAGGCCAGCAAGGATAGCATACACTTAAAGCATAATTCCCATTAGCTTGAGGTGTTTTTTGAGTGTTGAACACTTATAAAAATCAAAGTTGGCTGGCAAACAGAGGAACGTTCTTTTTTTCTGGTTGGGGTTATGTGGCTTGCATGTATTGTAGCACAGAAACAAGGGTATGAACTGGTTCTTCAGAACTGCCAGCATCCACATTTTGTTCAGTATGCATTCTAGCTTCTTTAACATGAATCTGTCCGTCATTCATTCAGCCTCTTTGCCAAAGTAGTGTCAGCTTCTGCTTTCATTGAATCTTTGCACAGGTGAACATGCGCATATGTTTTAAGAAGCTGCGTGTTGCAGTGAGGGTTTTAGTATTTCTGAAAATGTGTCTAAAGTGTAAAGATTAAAAATAAATACAGTTGTACTGAGTAGGTATTACTATAATCTTAAAAATAATTTTAATAATATTGTGTTCCATTTCAGACTGCTTTTAGAAGTGTGCGATAGTCTACTGCATCAGATGATGAAATAACCTATTCAACACTTTTAATTTTGTTTTACTTTTTACCCATTATCTACCAGAATAGAGAGAATCTCAAATATTTGGGGTAGCAGAATCTTGATAGTAATACTACACATTTTGTTGAATACTAGTGCTTCTTCAATATATCAGTAGCTGTTACACACTCTAGCAACTGGACCTAGCTAAAAGGATTATCTGTCTACAGGCAAATGTGTCATGCATGATGTTTTTGTATTTTATAATGAAGGAAACTACCTTTTCTAGGCAAGCGTGGCAAGACTAAACAGTATTAGGAAGTGCTTTAGTGAGAGAGAAGTGCACACTGTGAAGTACATGGACGAGTTTTTGGTTTTTTTTTCCTCCCAGGTTCTATGCCCTGCATTCCCATCATTGTGTTTGCTGCAGAGGGGTTATACTAAAATGAGGGTTTCTTTTTTTACCTTGCAACTGATCAAAGTTTGCCATCCTCTCAAACATTTACATTTCATTGGTATAGATTAAGTGTACTGCTTCAGTATTGTACTGCTGCATCCCTCCAAAGGCCAGCTTGAATAATGTGGTGTCACATTTACTTCATATCACATCCAGTTCTATTCAGTGTGAATGTACTTTCTAATTTACTGTTAGATCTAATTTCTTTTGCCTTTGCCTCCTAGATATGCTATTAAAAAAAAAATGGTTTGGTTTGTGGTGTTTATTTATTTATTTATTACTTTGTCTTGGATAACAGTAAAGTATGGGGCTAAAACCTCATTTTATTTCTAATTTGTCATTTCCTGCAGCATTATTAGAGAGTTTTATGAAGTCTGCTTTGAGATACTGTTCTTAGAAACGGAACTTTTAATTTAAAAGCAGATTTATAATTAAAGATGTTAAAATCTAGGAAGAATCTGGTAACATGCCCAACCCTTTTTTTTTTATTTTATTTTATTGCCTGCCATGTAGTATTTGGCAGGAACGTCACAGACCTGTCTAGACAGGTGTAAAAGCTTGTTACCAATACGTAGTAGGTATGTGCTTTTCTGCCTGAAGTTTTCTGTTTAAACCCTTGTTTTCCTTATTGCTGATCTGTATCTTTAAAGGTTTTATCTTTTGTTTAATAGAAAATACAACCAAAACCACCACAGCTTCTGGAATGAGATTTGGATACACCACTGAAATGAAGCATTTGAGTACTACTAGATTTTATTTACAATTCTTTGATAAGTGAGGACTTTTATTATATTTTATTTACTTCCTAGAGGCCAAATATCCTTAACTAAGAGCAGAGTACAGAGCATTTTGAAAATACATGTTGATTCTGCAACCTGCAGGTAGTTTTTGTTTTCAGAAGCTCTGCATAGACTGTGATTGTCAAGTATGACTAAGCAGAAGAGCTGCTGTTAATTTTCTACTTTATTTAATCTGAAAAAGTGTAGTTACTGACTTTCTGCAAACTGCAATTGTTTCAAAATGTCTTAGTTTCATAGTTACCTTCAAACAGGAAAAATGCTTCAGCAGCAGCTTTCATTAAATTTTGTGTTTACTCGGTTCTTTACTCTTTGCAGTTACTCCTCTGTCCTTTTTCTAGGCAGAAGAAAGACTCATTTTGGTTAATGTAGGATATCGATATTAATGTAATAGAGAGAAATGAAAAACTAGAATTACTTTGTTTATGAAGCAGTATAAATCAGAGTGCAAAAGGCAAATGTAATTTTTTTAAGTAAGTGTCTTTTTAGGCTAATTTTTAAGTGTTTTATATGTCTGCTCTGCATGTTAACCTTTTAGGGCTTCAGTTCAATGCCTACTTGGGATCAAAGGAAAAGAAATAAGGCTTATACTAATACCTCGAATAATGTATCTCTTAGATCTGTTCAGCAGAATGCTTAAACACATCTGCAGACAGAACTATGCTAATGAGTGTGATTCACTGTATGTGATTTTCACTGAGTGGTCAAGCAGCATTAGTAATATTTTCTTTATATTTTTCTGAAGATCAGGAGTTATAACATTAGCTGTTTGCATGGTGAGATAGGACTGACAAAATCTAGATGTAGGAAGTTGTTCCACGGAAGACGTGGTGGTTCAAAACCATGTTCAATTGCCTGGGATAACTTAAATTAATAAAAATTAGCTGCAAAATGGTGAAAACTCTTTTTCTTAAAGGATGGTTATCACACACTTCATCTTTATTGTTACCACCTCATGATCCTTTTATTATCCTTTTTATTTTTTATTTAAAGTGAGCACTTTGCGAACGTGCCATTTTTTTTAATGTGAAGTTGTTGCTTGCTTTCCAGTTGAGACAATGATATTGTCAAGTGGCTTGAGTAAATATTTTTATTTCCTTCCTTGCAAATCATAGGTTGACACTGTTCTTTAAATGCTACTTTTGTGCTTTGTTAGTGCAATGATTTATTCCTTCAACACTGTGCATATTATTACTCCCAGTATTGAATTTTTAAATAGCCTGACCTCTTTCCTTTTGCTTTTCCAGTTAGCTATGTAGTGAGTTGCAGCTTGAGCTCAGTTATATTTAAAAGGAGAATAAAAATCAATGACTTATTTTTACTTGCCTCATGGGAAATCATTAAATGAAATTCTTTTAATAAACAGATGACAGGTATCAAGTTAGGCTTTGGTATGCTCCTTTAACAGTGTATTTAGTCCTTTCAGTTGAAATATGAAGTGATAAATCTTTACTTCCTCATGGTGTTAGAATTAGTGTAGTAGATACACTCCAGTGTCACTGGCTGTTTTTTCTCCTCTTAATGCTGTCTTGTTTGGGAAGGTGGACAGTCTCCAGATGAAGTCTTGAGAGTTGCATTTCCATGCCTTTGGAGACTATTGAATTGTCTAAGGAAATACTGAAAGAAGAGAATGGAGGAAAGATAATTGAAATGACTGAGGTCTAAGACAATGTCTTCTGACACAAAAGTAAACCAGCATTTGCTTTTATGACTTACAGCCAGAAGCAGTGTTTGTGTTGGATACTATAGGTTGTTTCAAGTTTATGGCTGAGTTACAATAGCCCCTTCCCCTAAATCTATGTCCTCTTTCTGCAACTTTTGCTGCGGGAGTTCTGCTTATAAGGAAGTTCATGGTGTTTTCATTTTTTGATTGACCAGGTGCAACAGTTAGCTATTGTGCCTGAAATCCTTGTCATTTCACTGTTTAAACATATGGTTCTGGTAGCATAGAGGTAACTGGGTAATGAGGTACCTGGAAAACTGCAGAGATGAGCTCCAGTGAACGATGGGCTCAAGTGAACGATGGAGCTCTGTGTGTATCAGCCAATGCTGGGGAGACTTAATTCTTGAGTGAGTGGTAGACAGAATGTAAAATTTAGTAACGTTGAAGGGTTGGAAACCATTGGCTTAAACTAGCTGCAAATAAACTATTAAATGGTATTGATAACTAAGGTAGGTTAAATACAGAAACCAAGGAGGAAAATTGAAGTTTCTGTGTACGAATAATGTGACTTTTCCCTCATCAGAAAAGTAGCGGAGCTACAGGAGCCCAATTTTTTACAGCTCATCTTCCTCCATACTTAATAGAGGAACTACAGTTAGCAATTTGAGGGGTCTCTCTGATTAACAGTGTGCTGCTCCTGTGTAACTGTGGTAGTCAGATAAAAGTAGTTGTAGATTGTGTTTCGAAGTAGTGAGTAGTGTGGCTACTGATGTACAGAACAGAATTTTGTTTGGTTAGGGAGGTGAGAAGAGTGTTTAGTCTGTCTTACCGCTATTTCCTGAGTGGTTTCTGTAAATATGATGAGGTACATTGTAAATAGGCCTGCTATTTTTTGTTTGTTTGTTTGTTTTTTTCCTTCCCCCCCCATGGCCTGGGTGAATAATGTTTGCTTCCTTTAGAAAGAAAATTTCAAATGGTTTATTTCTGATTAATTTTTAATATCTCTATGATTAGAAGTACAACAATACATTCTATTAATGAGATGAATAAACTGTGAGAATTCTAAATGCAGTATGGCAGAAAGAGTCAGTTTTCCCCAGAATGTGAATGCTAAATTAGCTTTTTTTTCTTTTCATCTTATCTTTTAGGAATTTCATTAATGAGAACAAGCGGGTTTTGTTCCTGCTGTTTGGTCTGTATAAAGATTTTGGATGAAACTGAATTAGTGAGACATGCTGAAAATGCTGTTCTTGGTGAATTTTGGCATTTGTAAAGCATGTAGGTGAAAATACAAAATAAACATGATTTTATGTTCAGATGATTTAAAGAAGTTCTTAAATATTCTGTCACAAGGTTTCTTCATTCTGCAGTAGTACAAAAATATGGCAGATTGGTGAGACCTCTGCAAATATATTTAAAATTCTACTGTGTTATTTTCTGTGTTTTATTCAGCTCAGCAGCTTCCATGCCAATTAACTTGAAATTCCATTTATTTTGGCTACTGAAGTTTGTACTGAATATGTGAAACTGCAGTGTCTTTTCTACCAGGAAGGTGAATAGAAATATGAAGAAGGTAAGAATTCAGAGTGCTATGGTCTGTGAAAAGTGCCCATGTAAAGAATTAGAGTGGAGAAGTAGTGTTAGGAGAGCCCCAATCTTTCCACCTGATTTGAAGGTAGTGTGTTTGTTTCTCAGTTGTTTTGTGACCTTCTTTATGTTGAGTCCTATTTCAAAAGTTACAAAAAATGTATGTGGACATCCCATGTAGGGATGGATTATTGTGATAAAAATTAAACTTCCTGGAAGCTTTTAACTACTTGTGGGATAGACAAAACAATTTCTGTCTAATGGTAAAACTTATTATTTTGTGGGGAAGTAGTCAGTAAAGTTGGCATTAGTTTAACTGCTTCATTATTCTTCATAAATGAAATGCTATTTATGAGATATACTCTGCTTAAACACTGAAGAGCTTTTGCTTTGGGGTTTTTCTGAATTTTGTATATGAAATCCTTCAGTGGTTATTTCATGTCATACATGTGTTTCCAGAAATGAATGTCTGTTGATCTGGTTAGAGGTCACAAAGCAACTTACATTGTGGCAGGAAATATGTGGGTCCCCCTTTGCATTTCACTTCTGAAGTGAGCTAAAATAAAATGTCTCTTATTAGCATGTGATAAAATTGATACTTTTTTTTTTTGAGTGCTTCAGATAATTTTAAGTAGCTAATCTTGATTTAATTTTCTATTTTCAAGCTGGTTTTAATCTAAAACCATTCCTAGTGGATGATAAATTGCAAAAAGAAAAAGCAGAGTGTGTTCCTAGTATTTTTTCTTTGCTTCTGACATAGCTGTTAACTGAGTTAGCTGGATAAGAAGAGGAAATGTTTCCTCTGTGCCTGTCCAGAAGCTAAAGCATTAAAGAGACTTTTGAAAACTGTTTAGAGGTACAAGAATTACTTAATCGCAATATGTTATGGGCAAGTTAAATTAACAAGGATGATGTTAAAATGCAGAGTTTGTGATACAATAGGAAGGGTTTGTATTGAAATAATCATAGAATCATAGAATAGTTAGGGTTGGAAAGGACCATCAAGTTCCACCCCGCCTGCCATGGGCAGGAACACCTCACACTAAACCATATCACCCAAGGCTCTGTCCAACCTGGTCTTAAACACCACCAGGGATGGAGCATTCACAGCTTCCCTGGGCAGCCCATTCCAGTGCCTCACCACCCTTACAGTAAAGAACTTCTTCTTCATGTATGCATATATTTTGAAAAGCTCCTGATTCACATAAAGGTCTTGAAAGCAAGTCTTGACACTTTATCTACTGTTAGGAAAAAGCCAAACACTACCACCTCCCTCTCCCTGGAATTTTAAAGGCTATGTGTTAAAAATTGTTATTAAAAATAATTATTAAAAATTAATATTATTATAATTTATCTTTGTCATTCTACCTAAGATTGCTTTTATAGTGGCTTCCATTCTTCAAGAAAGATGCAGGCTTCTCATCGTGGCAGATTTGGACAGTGAAGTTATTCTCTCAACTACTTTGTATCAAAGTGCATTTATGTTAAAATACATTTGTAATGATGTAGCTAGCATCTCCTACCAGGCAAAAGGTTCAAGCAGGTCACATACTGTCTAGTGGAGGGTTTCTTTGTATCTCATGCTGGATTAATAAACCTTTTGAGAGGTGAACACTTGCTATCTTTGTAAAACATTATAAATATGCTACTTATTGAGACAAATGGCTTTGAGGAAATATTTCTGTAATGGGTGTTTTTCTTGATGCGAGGAAAAAACAAGTTGTATCTCTTTTTGAAAAGCTTTGGAAAATGGTGGACCAATTCTGTCGTAAGTCTTTCCTGGAATTTATGCTGTTTCAGCTACTAAAAGGTCAGTCTGAGATTTACAGTAAACTTTTAGCTTGCAAATGTTCTGTTGTTTTCCTTTCATTTTTAAAGCATGGGTGTTTACCATTGATTGGGGTAAAGATTCTTTTCACTAACTTGATACTCAGACGAGGATCACTGTTACAGTGAAGCTTAAATAAAATTTTTTTTTTTTATTTTTAAGGTGGATAATTGCGAGGATGGCTACTTTTCTTGTTAATAGGTGTAACAATTAGAGGAAGAACTTTGTATTTATTCCTCTCCTGTTGTGTTTCAGATTGTCCTTTAGAGTTTTCTAGCTCTCGATACCTCCTACCCCCCCCCCCCCCCGTGTTGAAAACAGTTTCTAAAGGGCATGAAAAACAGCTTTAAGTTTAGGTAATGCTTCTCTGGAAATAAACTTCTAAATGACTATAAGAAAAGCAGTTTTTAGAGATGTTCTGTTTTGGAATGCAGCTATTTGCGGGTTTGGAAAAAAGGCAGACCAACCCAGTCAAGTGGGCTATTGCTTAGTACATAATAATAATGCGAGGGTTTTTTTGTATAGGCTTCTCCTTAGATTGCCTGTTAGATAATCTTACCTTACATGTCACAGCTGCCTTTTTGAAGTTGACTTGTATAAGGGTATCCTGTGTACTGTGTTCTGTTGCTCAGGGTAGCTGCAAACAACTAAGATGCCTACAGTAGCTGAATACTTGCCTTCTTTACACAAGTGGTACTAGGGATAGTGTAGATACTATAACTGATGGGAAAGGGTTCTTAGTTTCAGGAGAGCCAAGGTACTTGTGACCTGTGTAATCAGTGCCATTTGTTTAAGCATGCATACACTGAAGTGAAATTGTAAATGACAGACCTTCTTAGCATTCAAGTGTTCACGGGTTATGAGGAGTTATTTCCTGTAGGGGTTGGGAAATGGTGTTCTCTGCCAGAATAGGTAGGCTGGTGCTCTGGAGCGGAGATTTGCTGAGTCAAGATGGGTGGATACAGAGATTGAGAATTTCCTTCCAGGGCCAGAAGACAGAGATTAAGAGAGCTGCAGACATCCTAAAGCATCACTTTGTTAGTGATTTGGGATAAATTATGGAGAGAGGAACTTCTGTTAGTATATTCCTGAGGAATGCTGGTTGAAGAGGAAGCCTCACATGACTGCGTACTACTGACTGGAGACTTCTCCCTTCCCGTCTTAGGTGTGGCTTAACAGCTATTCTAAGGTAATAAGGAAACATGCTGATTTCTTTTCTTCCCCAACCCATACTGCTCCTTTTATATGGGTGTGTGTGCATACATGTTTTTCTTCTGCAGGCAGTGGAGGAGAATTGCATACAGCTGTATGAACTGCAGTGTTGATAGGTTGGGATCTTGACCAGATAACTGGGTTTGTAGATATTCCTGTGGCTTTGTTGGCTTTGTTTTACTGAGTTAATTTTCCTTTTAGGTAGCAAGACAAGGATGTAGGAATAGACACAAGCTAGGATAACTCTAGGAGGAAATGGTGATTTGTTGATTTAAAGAGGAATGAAAAGCTTGGTTGTACCAAAACCCACTACCAACAACAAAAAAACAGCAACAGCAGAAAATGCTGTTGGGATGTAATACTTGAAAGAATGCAGCTTAATGACTCCTGATTTTCTTCCCTTTGAGAATCTTTACTGGAAATGCCACATGAGCAGAATGATAAAAAATACTTCAAATCCTACTCATCTCCCATGTTATCATGCTGTGTTGGTAAACTCTCTCACCATAATCCTGTGTGGTTTCTGAACTGTCTGAGCAGCTTTGCAGCGTGGCTAGCAGGGCTTTGTCCTGAGGAATCTGCACTTACGTTCAGTGTCAGCGATGTGTGCGTTTCCATGACCATTGTGTGAAGTGTTCTATAATCTGGGGGGCCCAGACTGCTACAAAAATAAGGGTTTAGTGCATATATCTGACTCCTCACAGGATGACTTGCATCTCAGTTACATACAAACCGAGTTCTGAGAAAAAGATCAGTGACACTTGTCAAAAAGGATTTAATTTTGTAAAGTTTACATCTGTGCTCTTACAGGGGAAGTAACAGTCATTTCACTAAGGATTGAATGACTGCTTTAAAAGACATTCTTTTTATAACAAGTATCTCAAAAAAATTTCTTGGAACTTGAAATTTCAGTTGTAAACTTTGAAAATTCCTTTGTATAAACCAAACATGAATGGCTTCTCTCTGAAAAGAGGAAGTTTCAGATACTCAAATGATTAAAATGCTTTGTTATTTTATATTGTCTTTCTATTCCAAGTGAAAATTTGGGTTTATAATAGTTTGTGAAAGTGTTGTGTGGGTTTTTCCTCGTTTTTAACTGTTGCACTGAGGTAAAAATACTGGTTGAATGTTTTCTTGTCTGACCAAAATGCGGTGGGTTGTTTTGTTTTTTTTTTTCTCTCAGATTTAACACTTTCAAACTTGCCTATCCACTCCCGCGGCTCAGTGCTGCGCGTATACCCCCACCAGCTCCCTCTGAGTGCTTGTTACAAGCAAGCATCCGTGAAGTATGACCGTGCTCTGGGTTGTTACACATTAACTGGCAGCTGAAATATGGTATTCCTGTGCTTACAAACAATTGTTCCCTACTTGAACTGTGTCTTTCAAACACAAAGTAACACCTTTCACAGCCGACTGTTTTCACAGGAGCTGGCCGAGGGAAACAAGCTGTTAGTGACTATCCTCATGAATAATCTGGCGGGCTGCCCAAGCAGCCCGAATTGCCATCGGGTGGGAAAATGCAACCAAGAGTGATCTGTTAAAGAATGCGCTCTTAACTGTGCTGTATTGTAGACGCAAGATGTAGATGTAAGACTCCCCCCTCCCCTGGCTAGGCATTAAGATTTTAGTGCCTGGTGAGGTTTGGCCTCAGTTGAAAGGCTCTCTTAGTGGTTTTTCCTTTCGATTTGGTTGCAAATGAACCACTAAATTAATGTTATTTTTGGCAGACTAAGAGTTAAAAAGCAGCGAGAAAATCTGTGTGAAAGATGCTGCTCTCAAATAAGGCAACTGTGGCTGCCACAGTCACTTTTCTGTTAACTGAAAAGTTTGTCGTTGGGCTAGCTTTGTTCCATGGGAGAATAAATCTGCTCGATAGTTGTCTATGATTGTAGTTGTCTTTTGATTTTCCTCTTATGTCCACTGGTACATTTCTGAGAATCCATGCTCCATGGGGATGACAGTGAAGCAGCCTTGCGAGTTGTCACCTATTGTTGGAGATGTCAAAGTGCACAGATATTTCCCAGTGAAACTGTTTTTACATGTATTCCTTAATACAAGATTCAAACAGCACAGATTCCCTTTTCAGGAATGTGCCCAAGTGAAAGTGCTCTGTTCCCAGAACAGCTTTCACCAGGAATTTGATTATGCTTAGATTTATGGGAGAGACCAGGTCCTCTCACACAAAAACTCAAAAACTGGAAAATGAAAGAACCACATAGCCAAACTGGGTTCAGGCACTAGTGGAAACTCTGAACAACGCCAGCAGTTCTAGTTTAGCTTATTACGAGCTTTCATTTCTCATTTTTGTTTCAAAATAAGCCCTGAGTAATACAGTCTTAAAATTTACATTGAAAAACCCGAGGGTGGGCTCTGCAGGGTTCTGCTGTGCCACAAGAGGGCAGTTTTGGTGTCAACTGTACAGCTACTAAGGAATAAATGTGCTTTTAAATGTCTCACTTTGGATGAATTAATCTTGAAAAACAGAATTGAAATGTTACATCATTTCTCCAAGCTCCTTAGTTTCATAATGAAGAAAGTTCGAGATCTTTGTTTTCGTAGTTTACATGGAATTGTTGAATGGGTTTTGTAATTACATAAAGCCTAAGAATTCATAATAGAGTTGTGTTAGATTCAGTTTTTGTGTATGGTAAAGTTTATTTAAACGATCTATGTAGTACTGATTGCAAGGAATTAAGTTGCACACTGAAGAAAATAGGATGCAAAACTGTTTTCCTTTTAGAACCAGTAACTTAATGTGGTTCAGTGTGGCAGATTGTGATTATAAGAACAGTTTATCCTTTTGTTCTATTTATATGAAATACAGGACTAATGAAACTAGGTGAAATGTACTGTAAATACAGCACCATAAAGTGCTTTAAATGGTGCAAGATATCATTGTGCTATTTTGTGGAGTTTGCTTTTTATCACTGAAGATCAGTGATACTGTAAATGGGAGAAAAAAAACATGCATAGTAAGTTCAACCTGCTGTTTAATTCAGATGCCCACCCTTTGTAGTGGGGCAATCCACAGTTTCAGTAAGCCCTAGAAGACCTATATATGCCGGTTGCTTCCTCCTTGTACATGAGGATGTTTGCATGAGATTGCTTCATCACAAGCTCCTGGAACGTGCATGTGCCTGTAACCTGTGAGTGCATATCCTCTTAAACAACGCGGAGGTATTCTCCAGGGCTCTTCTCAGGTGAGAGGCCACATTCATGTACTTCAGTTGCTTATCTTGATTCTGAAACTTGTCATGTGATAAGGGGGCTGTTTACTCATGAAAGAGAGTTGCAGGAGCAGGATGCCAGGAGAGTTTATCCAAGTTGGAATACGCCTGCCTTTGAGCATTCCTCAGGAAATATGGCTGCAAGGAACAGCATATAAACCAGATGAATTGTTCTGGCAAGTTCAGTTTGTTATGCCAGCTCAACTGATCTTCAGGGGCTTTCCAATCTCACTGAACACAAAACATAATTGTGGTAGGATTTTGTTTGTTTGTTAATTTTGTAGATTGTGTCAATTTAAGCGCATGCTCTTAGGTTGGTGGGCCAAACTGGGGATGAAGACATTAACAAATACTATAAAAAACAACATAGAGAATTTTGAAAGTTGATCCAAAAATTCTATTGCAGCAAAATGTGGCTAGATGGTTTTAATGTAATCTATTCTCCACCAAAGGCACACTTAAAATAAAAAAAATAACATTTCTTTAATAACCAACCCATGCATTATTAGCTTCAAAGATAATATCAGGTCTCTGCCTGTAAAAACTGAAGTTACGGAAATACCTTTAGTTTTATTTACTTCACTCACTTGGCATTTTTTGCTGTTGTGTTAACATACTAAAGTACTCCAATTCATAAATAAAATTGTACTGAAATTGTGCCTTTAAAAGTCAGCAATATGCTGTGCATCAGGAAAACAGACAACTGTGTTTTTATCATTTGGTTCTGCATCATGTCTGCATGATAATGTGAAGGACGGTTGAAGCCTTCTGAATGCTTTATGCGGAGGCGTATGGTGACACCAATAATTTTTGTACATCAATTAAATAATGGAGATGCTTGTTTTGAATAATGCTATTCATTTGGATTTGGCATGGTTTGTATTGGGAAACATTAATTCTTCTGCTGATGTAGTTTTCCATTGGGAATTTTTAAAACTGTGTTGTATATTTTCGCTGAGATTTATGTGTTTTTGTATATGATGTGCCTGGTTTTGTGGCTGGCTTGCCAAGAATCAGATTACTTCATTGCTTTTGTTTGTTTTTTTCTTTTAAAAGAAAATTTACCTCAATGGCTTTTTTAAAAAAAGAAGTTTGTGCAAAGGCTGTTGTAATGTGTGTGCTTTGAAAGAGGAGGGGGCAAACCTGAATGGTTTTTGTTGTGTTTTTTCTTTTTTGAAACACATTTCTGCAGTGCTCATTCATTTGAGATTGTTAGAGAATTTTTATCTTTTTGCAATAAGAAGGCGCAAGTGCTGGTAACTCCTGTTGTTTACCCTTAAGGAAGAGGGTTTCAGTTGTTAGAGTTTATTAGCACTACGTTGACAATTAAAAGCAGTTTACTGATGTTTATTTTTAAACCTTTCTATCTTGTTTTGCATAGAAATGCAAAAATAGCTAGTTCCACACTGAAGCTCTGTTTTTTTTTACAGTGTTAGGGGCAACAATCAAAAATGTGGAAAATTGCTGGGGATTTGGGATTATGCGTGCTTGTAGAGAGATTCTGTTAAATGAATAAAGGCCAAATATTTGCAGTCTTTGGCTAGCCCTTCTTGGGTTTATAAGGCATCTTCATATAAAAAATACTGTCATAATTGGCACCAAGTAATTATTGTTTTGAAAGTCTTAATTGAGGTTTGGATTGAATTACTCATGGAATCTCTGTTGTTTTCCTCTGTAAATTCTGCTATAAATTGGTGTTGAACTGCAGGGGAAGCTGGTAGAAATCCAGGGGTATACACCTCTGCAAGAGACATACTTGCCTGCAGATACATACATGACTTGGAACTCATATTGCCAGTAAAACACTTTTGAAAAACCCTTCTGTCCTAAATCTAGAGTCTAGGAAGCATGACAGGTTTTGCTAGCTGTATTTAAAAACAAACATACCCTCCCTCTTCCCACACATGCATGTGTAGAAATGACAGAACTTAATATTTGCATCAGCGTAGAACTATGGAAGTTGTCTCCATACACGAGGAAAACCCATGCAGGTCAGAAGTCATGTTTTGGATGGTAAGCTTTTACAAAGATTTTGCTGGTTGCTGATATAGTAAATATTTCCAGTGAAGACCTATCCAGCAAATCAAGCAGTAGATTCTGGGTAAGTTCCATTAAAACTTCATGGTTACTTCAAATTAGTAAAGCTCTTGGAGGGTACGATAAAGGGCCTTTTGTAGTGTAAAGTATTTGCAGTAAGCCTTATTCAGACAAGACAATGATTGCTTTTCTTTGCATGTGTAATGTAAATGGCACTTTTAATGTAAAGATGTTTAACTTCTGGTGCCTTCAGAATGGCTTTGGAAAATAATATCTTCAGCTAAAATGATGGATTATTGAATAGATTGTAATCTACAGACTGGATATTTTTCATAATAGAGAAATTAATATCATAACTTCTATAGAAAAACATTTGTTTGAAACATCTTAAGTCATACATGTTTTTTTTTTATGCTTTTGAACTGTTAGAACAGTGAATGATGTGTGTATGAGCTGCCCAAGAAATTTTTACTTGTTTGCACTTTGTAACAGAAGAGGGAATTGTGGAGGGTTGTGTGCAGAGTGTGAGTGACTCCTTGTAAACATAAAATGTTTGTACATGAGCTTTTCCAAGAAATGGTTATGAGATTGTTGGGCTGTTTACTGGTCTGTGAATGAGTAAACATTAATCTCCGCTGTTATGGTTGCTGTATTACTTGGCATTGAAAAAAAATACAGTAGTGACCAAAACAAACAGTATAGCATTATAGGATATAAGTAGAACATGTCTACTTTGTGGCTTAAAGCTGGGGCCAAATCCTTAATTTGGCCACAATGTGCATGTTCTTACTTGCAGTGCTTTTGAATGTGTCATGTTCTGACATTTTGTTGTGGACAGAATTAGAGAGCACAGTACTTAACCGTGGGGATCATACTTCTGAAAAATCCTCTAGGTGTGAGGGTTCCTCTATGTCCAGGGTTTTAAAAAGGAGAAAGATATTTTAGATGGAGTAAATATGTTTGACTGGAACTAAATAATTTTTGTGTATTCCTTAAATACACAAATGGCTTGCAATTCCCACACTTGAAGTAATAGAACAAAACCAAAACAAGTAATAACACCATATATATATATGAAAGCTTTGCTTCTTTATAAATTCTCTCCTTTGAATACTTAATAACTAGGAGAATAATAAAGTTATTAAAACCAATAAAAGGGTTTTTTTTTTATGACTTAGGACGTGTAGTTGTTTTTTTCAACTTTATGAGGGTGGTGAGGTGCTGGAACAGGTTGCCAAACAAAGTGGTAAATGCTCCATCTCTGGCAGTGTTCAAGGTCAGGCTGGGCAGAGCTTTGGGCAACACTGCCTAGTGTGAGATGCCTCTGCCCATGGCAGGGGATTGAAACTAGATGATCTTAAGGTCTTTTCTAACCCTAACCGTTCTATGTATCTATGATCTCCACATTGTTTATTATATATAGTACAATTATAATAAATAACCAACACTAAATAAGGTGTCTGTACTGTCCGTATGCTAGTTATATACAGTTACAGACGTGGGCAGTTGTGTACTGTCCTGTTTCCCTTATGGTAATTATGGGAGGGCAAATCTTGAAATATAGTAGGTGATGTCTGGATTTGTTAATGAATATAAACATTATTTAGTGATGATTCAGCTGGTGACCTTGAGAGTACCTTTTTACAAAATGAGATTTCTTTAGCAGTTAATGTTCAAACTTGTTATTCATTTTGAGGTATTGGTTTAGGCCTTAGGTTTTTAAGCTAAATAATTAAATCAGTTGGTAGATTATTGCTTCGCAATTTTGCATGTTATTAGAGTTGGGCTTCTGTCAGTACTTAAACCTACCAAATTTATATAGCTAAGCTACTCAAAGTAAGGAAATAGTTCTTGTTTATTTCTGAAAAACATAATCACCATATGTATTTCTTAGGTAATTAGACCAGTCTAAAACTTTGTAGAAAGATAGTGTGTTGGTTTGGGGTTTGTATACATGCATTTAATTTTTTGTAGAAGACTTAGATAAACTGCCTTGCCATGGCTTAGATTAGTATGTCTTATGGTAGTACTGATGTTCATCTTTGTCCTGTTAACCTCTTTTAATGTCACTGTAGTATACTTGTTGCTTTGCGCATTAGAATTTGCTAGGTCTGTGTAATTGTTACAGTAGCTGAGGTTTTGTGTGCCCATAAATTTAGTTGCATCATGTGAATATAATTAACTCTAATTATGTGTGCCTCAAAAGTTCCATTCAGTTATCTGAGTTGTAATCAGCTGAAAAAGTAGTGGAGGTAGTGTGTTTACCAGCTACACAGAAGAAAAGTAGGAATGTGTAAACACTGATCTGACTTATATTGGGAATTGCTGGACCTCAGTTGCCCACACTGAGTAGCCCTTCAGGACAAGAAAATCAAGAATCGAACAAAGAAGGAATAGTATCAGTAAGTCAGAACAGTATTGACTGGCACTATGCGTAGAGGGAAACACATGGGAAAATGTTGCAGTGTAAAGGAGCAGGATATTTTGTAGCATTTCCTCTTATTAATTCTGTAGCTATGAATGTGCTCATTGCTCTCCTAAAGTGATTGCTGAAGTACTCATCTCTTCACCACACTTCTGAGATCCCAAACCCTTCTCTCTAGTGAGTCCTCCTTGCATATGTTTTTCCAGAATATGCGTCATCCTTTCTGATGGATATCCTACCAAGTTACTTATAAACAGTGAGTATTAGCAAATAAATGTGAAGATAGGAGGCAGAAATTGTGTGGGAGAGAGAGGAAAACTTTGAAGAACCATGTTTACTTGCATGCTAATAAATTAGCATATTTAGATGATCCACTGAATGATAATTAAAGGCTTTAGTTCGTAATCTTTAAATCTCATGCATTGACTTTTTCCGGAAACTGTTTCTGTTATCTGAGGTAAGCTCACAGTATCTATCCTTTTCTTCATATGGACTTTAAACAATAGTCTTTCAAGTATGCAGGGTGTGCTGACGGTTGTGAGAAACTGGGAATGCTTGACTGTCAAGATTTCTGCATTGTAAAACAGTGTATTTTTTAAAGGAAATATGATTTCTGTTCTATGTAGAAAATATTGTACTTTAACATATCCAAACATCTTGATAAAGAATTAAGTTTTCAAGCTATGTGGAAATTATAGCAAAGCCTGTGGTTGCCAGTACAGTTCTGTTTTTAATTTGAAAAGATTGAGAATAAGTGAATAAGGGGCATAAAGGTTTGCTAGTACAGTTCTATTTTTAATTTGAAAAGGTCGAGAATAAGTGAATAAGGGGCATAAAGGTATTTGGGGAACTGTCTTAAAGCCAATATTTTTAATTAAGCTTTGAGCAGTTTTTATTTATGCTTGTTATGTGTTTGCATGCATCTCTGTCAGGAAACATAAAGTGAAAGTGGGAGCTATATAGAGTAAGATTTATTATCAGGCAGACTGTTTGTTCATCTCTGTTTGCTTCTTGTTTGGCCTCCTACCCCATCCTCTCCCTCTCCTTTCAGATTCCTTTTCTCTCTCTCCCCACCAGATTTTTTTGATTAATAATGTGTTAAACAATGCCATTCCAAATTAGGTATATTTAAACATCTTTTCCTTCAGTGTGGCGACTAAATGTTTTGGGGTTCTTTGTGGGGGTTTTTTGGGTTGTTTTTTTTTTTTTTGCTTGTTTTTTTTTTAATAGTTTGAACCAACTCTAAGTATTCGAGGTGACTTTGTTACAGATACAATCAAATACTCAGATTATAATTCTGTGTACTCCCCCAATGTGTATTTGGAAGTTACACAATGTGTAACATCTTCTTTTTTAAAATTCTTTCAAATTGGAGTCCTGCTATACAGGACTACTGCACTCCCTGCTCATCTAGCACAAGCTGCTGTGCTGCCTTAGAAAACGGACAAATGCTCCTTGGCATTTTGAATTTTCAGATTTGGCATAGATAGTCCTAATGCTGTCCACACATAGTCTGATCCTGAAGTCTCTAATCTAACAGAAGGTAGCAGAAGAAAAGCATTTCTCGGGCAACTTCATCTATCTTAAAGTTGACATCTGAAGTATTGTCTTTCTTAAATTCATGTTACTATTTCGAAGTGTGTGGTTGGTTCTGTGTTGTTACATTTTGAGGGGTTTGCTCATTTATTTGTGATAGTGTCTGCGATAATCAAAGTTTTGATTCTAAATAGAGCCTGAACACCGGTTCAGATATTGTGCTGTTTTTCAATGTTCAGTTTGGCTCTAAAACATATTCTGCCTGTAAGGTGTTCAACAGTCTAGTTTTGCTTCTCATTTGTGACAGTAGCTGCTATGAGCTTTCAGATTCCAAACAGCTAATAAAACACTGTCAGCAGCAGTATTTAAGTGAAAGGCAAAGAACTGGAGTTATTAACGTCAGAATAAAGCATTAAGGTTACTGCAGTACCTATTTTGGAAGTGACATTATTAAAAGATGCTTCCTCTTTTTTTCCTTCAATAGTTGTCTTTATTTACCTTTTTCAAGTTATAAAAGTACAAGGAAAAGAACCAAGACTTTTGAAAGCAACTGACCTTGGGTAGTTTTGTACTCATCTTCTATTTGGTACCATTTCCCAAGTCCACTCCCCACACCCCATCCTAGGTTTGTGCATTGTGTATTCTGAGAAGTTTGAAATGGTGCCCTGTAAAGGTTCTTCTTGCTTCCTAAAATTTGGAATTAATTTCTTTCTTAGGTTACTGTTTTTGTTAGGGGGCTATTATTTGCTGGTTGAAGTAGTTGTTCCCACCAGACAGTGGGCTACTTATATGCAGCATGTGGGAGTGGAAGATTCAAAGGAATTAACATGTGCCCATTTCTGAGCATTTCTGTAGAAACAAAGGACAAGAAAAATAAATGATGTGCTTTCACCACTCCAGGTCATTAAAGGTCTAATCTGAAGCTTGCAGGTTTTAGTGAGTTTTGGATTACTGCATGACTGAGTTAGAGGCCAATTAATTCAGCCTTTTCAGTTTCATTAGAAGAAAAAGTTGTGAAGTCCTATCCTGATTGCTGGGAATGAGAGGAACATGAATAGACAACCTAAGTTTCAGAAAGGGCTTAAATTAATCTAAAAATGAGCTGTCAGTGAAAGGGATGCTAACATTTCTGGTGTATCTTTGCAGCCCTTTCCTGACCAGTCCTGGAACACCTTTTTAGCAGTGCAATGCTCCAGCTCACTTCTGTGATCTAGCTGAAAGACACATCATATAGGAGACTGATTTCAGCTAAGTAACTTGCCCTTCAGTTTGCTGCATGACTGCACAAGCGCCAGTGCTGGTGCAGAGGAAGCATTGGGAAGGCAAGAAGTGGGATTGTTCCTTTCAGGAGCAATGGGATCTTAGTTGGACTTAAGTTCTTCAGAAAAGTATACATTCAGTGGAACTGCATGACAGACAGGACTAAGTAGAGCACATATTAGCGATTTAGACCTCCCAGGAGATTAGACGTTCCTTGAGACAGCTGTCCTTTAAGAGTTTCGTTTATATACTTCCCAGCTGAAGTAATTTATTTTATGTTGATTTTTTTTTTACATTCACGTAAAATACGTCTTACCTAACCTTTGCTTTTTATGCCTGTCACATCCCTGAGCAGAACTAAAATAGCTCCAGTCAAATAAAAACTATGTATAATTAAAGTTAAGTAGTTTTATCTGTGAAAGCTTACCTTGGATTTCATGTGAATTTTGAAATGAAGTTATTATGCCAAAACTCCTTTGACAGAGATAGGAAAAATTAGCAATTTACTGAATGACACCTATGTTGGTGTCATTGGAAGAGCATTAAGCTTTTGTTTTAAAAAATGGGCACTTAACAAACTTATAGACAATGTCTTATGGAGTTCTGAACAAAGAATATTTATGCATGCTTTTAATGTAATTTAGTCTTTAAAGTACCATTCATGGAGTCTGCGTGTTATAAGGATATATGATCACCCAGGCTAGATCACTGATCTGTTCTGCTACATATTTATGGGACATAGACTTCCCCGGGGACATGTGATAGTATTTGGCACTTGGTTTGTTTTGCTACCCTGTAAGATTGGGAAACTGAGTAAGTTTGCAAATACTAAGCCATTGCTTTGGTGCATGG
The DNA here is from genome assembly GCF_033783945.1 of Neopsephotus bourkii. NCBI lineage: Eukaryota > Metazoa > Chordata > Aves > Psittaciformes > Psittacidae > Neopsephotus > Neopsephotus bourkii. The sequence goes on from NW_026902266.1 coordinate 8,878,834, forward strand.
AGAGTTAGTTACTTTTGTAAAAAACTGGGTATTTTTGTCCTGTTTTCCAAACAAGGAGTACAAAGGAACATTCAAATCTACAGCTGTGGTGGGAGGCTGTGGTTTCTGCAGGGACACCACGTACATTCCGTCTCATGGAATGTACTTGGTATGACATTTAACAAAATATTTTGCTTAACAGCTTCAAGAAAGACTGTCTTAATTGTAAAGATGTATGCAATGGGAACATTTCCTGCAAGATGACATGCCTTTCCTACAGTTCAGCAGGGGGTATTTATTGTCAAGGTAGAGAATGGGACTGTGGTGCTGGAGGGTGTCCTTGAAGTATTTGTGGTTTAAACCAAACAGGACGAGGCATGCTCCTGTGCATCCCAGAAAGCAGAAGGATTACCTGGCCATATATAGTTCCTGGTGAGCAAATTGAAATGATTCAATTAAATAAGTAAGATGAATTGTTTATTGTTCGTCAAATGTTTATGTAGTCATGTTGAAAACTGCAGCTAATATGCAGTCTTCTACTGTCTGCTTCTTATGCTAATATGGTGTTATTTGCAAAGGTCTAGGAAGAAAGCCTGTTATTTGGCTTATTGATCTTTGTGGTATTGACTGGCTGCAAACTAGCTTCTGTAAGTGGCAAATCAAACTGATATTTCCAACTTGAGGTAGTGAATTTGGATGTTGTCCTACTTCTGTTTCTTAATGAAATCCAGCAAAGAGCATAGGCATTGTGAGTTGGGTTTTGGTGTTTTGTTTAGTTGTTTTTGTTATAACAAACCTTACAAAATATTTGTTAACCCATAACAGTTGTTTGACAAAGTATGTCTATTTTTATGGTTTTGGGAACAGGGAGAGTTGGTAACTGTTTGTTTCCAGAAAGGAGCTATATGGGCACTATGTGGTAATAATTATGGCAGTTATGTAATCACTGGGAGATAATTACAAATGTAAGCTCCAATGTATCAGTTGTGAGGATTTCTAGATAGCAGAGTACTGTTTAATACACAACTAAAAAATTTTATAGGAGTGATGGATTTCCTAAGGGTCTGCCTGTCATGCACTCTGTTACCTGCATTTCTTCCTCACTGGAAACAGCACATGGTATTTAAAGCAAGATGATGGTTTAGGTGTGTCTATTTTGATGAGGGGCTAGAATTTTCAGTATTACAAAAATAGTTCAAAAGAATTTACTAAAATTACAGAAGCAAACAAGTTAATATAAATTAAACAAAATATTTTCAGAAATGGAAGTCAGGAAGAATTTAAGAACTGGTGTTTAAAAATGTGTTTTAAAGAATAGATGTTTAAGCCAAGAAAATTTCTTGATGAATCTGTAGAATACAATGGTGTGTAGTTATATCCAGGATTCATGAGTATTCCTGAGGCAGTGGGAGAGCAGCAATACTAAAATAAAATGTAATGTAAAAAATTCTTATCCAAGCCTGTTTTAGAGCAATATTGTATATTTTAAAGTAGAAATACCTTACAAATCTTCATACTTAAAGGAGCCAAATGTTTGTACCTTTCTCAGGTCGGCAATGATTCTGTGTGATTCTACTTTTGCATTTTTACATTTGTTAAAGCTTCATCTTTATTCCGAATGGGAACACTCAGCCTCTTGAAAGTAATGGAGGTGTGCCACTCTTCTGGAGAGTGCAGCCAAAGAGTTCTGTGTGCGAGCAAGGTCTTTTTGGAAACTGCAGAAGCTGAACCTTGTTGAAAATGACTTTTGTCAGACCTGTTTCCAGGTGATAGGGACAAAGAATTTAGACTTGGCAAAATATATTGAGGCTTTCATAGTTGTTTTTGTTGGCCTGTGCTTTTCTGCAAGAGCACGTCAGTCCTTATTAGTGAACGACCTTATTTTGATTCACTAGTTCATGGTTTGGAGACAAGGGCTATCTGTTCCTTTTTTTCTGTTTTCGTAGTACTGCTTGTTCTAGAAAACTTAAAGTGTGTGTGTAGTAATATCTTGGTGTAGATTCTGTCTTTTGTTGTTTGCTTTCTGCATTTCCCTGTTGTAAGGCAGTGGAGAGGTCAAGATCCAGAATGAAAATTGTGTTATAAATAAATTGTGTTTACATTCTCCACCCAGACCCATAGGTCCCTTTGTACGAAGCTGTTTTCTAGCCAGTTGGCCTCCAGTCTTTACTGCTGTATTGGCTTATTCTGTCCCAGGTGAATGAGCCTGCATCTGTTCTGGCTGAATGTCATGATCAACATGGTCAGCATATCTCCCAGACCTGTCAAGAGCCCTCCAAATGGCAGCTCTGCCCTTCAGTCTAGTGTTGTTTAAAACTGATTTTTATAGTAAATTTAGATGGTTTAGTAAGCATGGCTTTTGGTGAGCTTTTGCATTGATTTCCTCTTTAGTTCTGTGTTATGAAGAATGGCTATAAATAAGTATGGTAAATTGATAGCCTTAAAGGCAAGCCTGAATTTTAGCATCTTATTGCACTAGTGGACAAAGTGCTCATCTATTCTGTCTCAATTTGCTTACATAATATAGTATAAGTATGGAACTTTGTAAACTGGACAAACAGATGAATGCTTGGTGTATAGGACTTTTTGATGTGTATGTGTTGAAAGAATGGTAGAGAGCTCTGTAAGACTGTAAGAGATTTGCTGAAGTCTTCATTGCTCGTTGTGCTTTTCTGTGTATGAGCTAAGATACTTGTAAGTAAATACTTAAACTTTAAAAAAAAATGCCCCCTTTTTTTTTTTTCTCTAACCGAACCACTGTTATTGAAGAACTCTGTTACTGTCAGTAATACTATAGCAAAACTTCAAGCCAAGTTAGAAATGCTCGTACAGGCACCTGTGATTCTCTTGCTCTAATTACTCTTCAAGACTTGACTGTGCTTGGCTCAACTGCTTAGTTGTACATGTGTGTTTTGATCTTCATTGTGAAGGACTACAACAGCTTTGTGAGAAAATCACCAAATAGGCTTTGTTCATGCAGAGAGTTTACTTGAATGGAAGTTCTTGCACTGCTTATGCCTGCAGTTTAGATAGCTTGCTCATTTTTGTGAGGTTATATAGTAAATTAGGGGAATGGAAATGGGGGATGCATAGAGCAGTTGAGAAACAGTGCAGCCAAAAAAGAGTTCTTATTTTATGGAAATTCACTTTGAGTTTGAGTCTCTAGAAGGTCAAATTTTGATTTTGATGGGGGGGGGGGATGGGGATGTAAAAAGAATACACCAAAAAGAAATGGTTAAGGTTTAAGAGTTATGAAAATCTTCTAAGTAAAATGCAAAAAAAGAGAGGATTTTTAAAATAGCGTATTTGTGGACCTTATATTTTTTCTGTGGAGTACAGAACAATGCCTGGAATGTATATTTCTCGAGTAGAATTGCATAATGATTTCTAGATTTACTGGCTCTTACTCTCTATTTATGCCCACATATTTATATCTGTTTCCTGGGCCTGTTCAGAACCTGTTTTTTTATCTCTAACTATAAATATCAGGAACATCCGTATAAGATGAAAGCAGGCATTCTTAAGTCCTTACATGATTCCAAGAGCTGGGGTTTTATAAAGTTGCTTAAACATAACTTCTATTTGCAAATGGCAGCAGTTAACTAACTGCCAACATCTTCTGGTTGCATTAAAGGCATGAGTGGCCCAAAACACTGTAAATGTGTATATCCCTGACTAATGCTTCTATACATTAATCTTCTTGCTGAAGTGCTAATGAGCAAGTGCCTCTTTAGCCAAATATATTTTAGTATGATTGTTCTTGTCAGCTGTTCTTAGGCCAAATCTGGTACTTACATTGATTTGGTTAAAAAAATATATTAATATTTAACATAATATTTATTTCTAGCATAAGTAAAAGCTTAGTGAATCTATTCTTTTCCCCCCACATTTGACAAGTGCACACATGAGAAAATTCATGCATGTCAAGGATTGTGCTTAGGTGCTTTGAGGCTTGAAGGGGCTGTGTAAGCACTACTCTCTACCATGCAAGTATACTGCTCACAAGCCATCACTGTCATCTTCAGTCAGCCAGGAGAGGTGATTCTGCATTGTGAGAACAATTAAACATTGGAGTAGGTTGCCTAGAGGAGGGGTCAAATCTCCCCTGCTGGAAATATTCAAGACTCAGTTTGGATGACCCTGGATCACCTAATTTAAGGTCTTGCTTTCAGCACAAGGTTGGACCAGATAACTCCCCGAAACCCCTTCCAGTCTAGGCTTTTCTGTGTCCCTGTGATTCTTAACTGGGAAAGGGTAAGGCTTACACACCAAAGTCTTCCTCAGATTAGTTAGAGGCAGGTATTGCTAGTTGTCCTTTGATGGATGAAGCAGGGTTTTCTTCTTTTCTCTAGATACAGCTTGATCATTTGAAGCTTTTAACATCCTATTCTCAGCAGGTCAGGCATCCTGACCCTGTATGGGTTTAACTGCAACAAAACAGGTTTTATACTTTTGTGATAATTTAATGATTCTAGAAGAAATTGTGATTCTTCACATTCTGGACTTAGGATCATATCAGAAGAAGGTATATTCTTAATGAAATTGTGAATAGTTGAGGCCTTACTTATCTGACATAAGATGCCCTTGTCATTCATCTCACTGGAGAGGCAGAAGGAGACTCTAGTACTGTTGCTGGAACCAGACTGATGAAGGCAGGCATTTAGGTCAGATTCCTTTGCTGCACTGAAGGCACCATAGGTGGAAGATGATAATACCATGTATGTTAATTAATAAAAAAGAATGTTACTTCCTAGCTGATGAAAACATCATGGTCTGTTTGAGACATCCAACTGAACAGATCTTGAACTATCTTGATCCAAGATACATACATTGCATGATGAGTAGCAGTGTGTGTAAGTAGACTGTTGCGGACATAAAGTAATTGTTTTAAGAACTGAAGCAGTTTTTAAGTATTACATAATGCAATACCTTCATGATATGGGAAAACTGTATTTTTCTCTGCAAACTAAAATGGAACGTTTAAAGAATTTGCTGACCTCTGTTCTAAAATAATGCTTGTTAGCTCCTGCTTCCTGCTTATTTGTAGGGCAGTTTAAGAAAAAAGAGAAAAAAAAAAGAAAAAAGAGTTAAATCTTAGTTTGCATAGTAGCTTGGCATGGTAAACTTTTAACAAATTATCTTCCAGTATGCCACAGATCAAAGACTTATTTTGAATATTCTTGATTCAGAAGTTTCAACATTCACAAGTGGTATTTTCACAATTGGAGAAGCTTTCAGGCTTGAGAGATACAGAAGAATCCAAAATATTTATTGATATTTACAAATGGCCATGAATTCTTTGCATGAACATCGTTATGAATTACTAATAAATATATAAATTAACTTTTGTTTCTAGTTTTCCCAGACAATGGGCTGGTGTCTGCAAGCAGGTATTGACTCAATCATGTCTTTTAATTTTCACTACATCATTTAAACTATCTTATGGACTGAATAATCTGCATCTGTTTCTTTCTGTGTGTTTGCAATTTGTTTTCCTCTTTTTTCCTGTACCTACTAGGTTGCATTAGAAATAAGGAAATTTTGGGAACCTTGTTTTAGTTCTGACTTGTATTAACAAGTGGCATTTTGGTGTCTGTTGAACTCCTGCCGTTCCTGTTGTTTGACAAAGGCACCTTTCCAGCACCTATAATAAATGCTCGGAGCAATGTAGAGATATTCCAGCCACTCCAGCCAATGAGCCAGCTTCATTTGGAGCTGTTGCATCCCAACTAGAAGGAAGTGCTGCAGGAGGGCCAGGAGACCTCCTTGGGTGGATAAGGAGCTGCTGAGGAAACTTCAGAGGAAAAAACAGGCTTATAAAATGCAGAAGCAAGGATAGGTGGAAGGCAGCCTGGGAAGAATACAGGGATGTTGTCTGGGAAGCTAGGGACCAGGTTAGGAAAGCTAAGGCCTAGTTAGAATTAAGCTTGGCTAGGGATGTTAAAGATAACAGGAAGGGATACTGTAGGTACATTGCAAATAAAAGACAGACTAGGGACAATGTGGGCCCTCTCTGGAAGCTATCAGGAGAACAGGCTACACAGGATTTGGAGAAGGCTGAGGTTCCTAATGGCTTCTTTGCCTCGGTCTTCACTGGCAAATGCTCTGACCGCACCACCCAAGTCTTGGAAGGCAGACGCAGGGACTCTTGAGAATGAAGACCTTGGGCCCACTGTTGGAGAGGATCCTATTCAAGATCGTCTTAATAACCTGAATGTGCACAAGTCGATGGGTCCTGATGAAATTCATCCGTGGGTCCTGAAGGAGCTGGCAAATGAAGTTGCTAAGCCACTGTGCATTATATATGAAAAAATCATGGCAGTCAGGTGAAGTTCCTGATGACTGGAAAAAGGGAAATATCAGCCCCATTTTCAAGAAGGGGAAAATGGATGACCCAGGCAGTTACAGACCAGTCAGTCTCACCTCTGTGCCTGGCAAAATCTTGGAGCAGATTCTCCTGGAAGGCATGCTAAGGCACATGGAAACCAACAAGGTGCTTGGTGACATCCAGCATGGCTTCACTAAGGGGAAATCCTGCCTGACCATTTTGGTGGTCTTCTGTTGTGGGGCCACGGAACTGATGGACAGCGGTGGAGCGGTTGATGTCATCTACCTGGATTTGTGCAAAGCGTTTGACATTGTCCCACATGACATCCTTGTCTCTAAATTGGAGAGACATCCATGTGATAGGTGGGCCACACGGTGGATAAAGAAGTGGCTGGAGGCCCGCACACAAAGAGTTGTGGTCAATGTCTCAATGTCCAGCTGGAGACCTGTAACGAGTGGTGTCCCTCAGGGATCGGTGTTGGGACCGGTCTTGTTCAACATCTTTGTCGCTGACATGGACAGTGGGATTGAGTGCGCCCTCAGCGAGTTTGCAGATGACACCAAGCTGTGTCGTTTGGTTGATACGCTGGAGGGAAGGAATGCCATCCAGAGGGACCTTGACACACTTGTGAGGTGGGCTGATGCCAACCTCATGAAGTTTAACCATGCCAAGTGCAAGGTGCTACACCTGGGTTGGAGCAATCCCAGGCACAGCTACAGGCTGGGCAGAGAAGAGATTCAGAGCAGCCCTGCAGAGAAGGACTTGGGGGTGTTGATCAATGAGAAACTGAACGTGAGCCAGCTTCAGTGTGCGCTTGCAGCCCAGAAAGCCAACTGTATCCTGGGCTGCATCAAAAGGAGAGTGACCAGCAGGTTGATGGAGGTGATCCTGCCCCTCTACTCTGCTCTCGTGAGATCTCACTTGGAGTACTGTGTACAGTTCTGGTGTCCTCAACATAAAAAGGACATGGATCTGTTGGAACAAGTCCAGAGGAGGGCCACGAGAATGATCAGGGGACTGGAGCACCTCCCATATGAAGACAGGCTGAGAAAGTTGGGGCTGTTCAGCCTGGAGAAGAGAAGGCTGCGTGGAGACCTCATGGCAGCCTTCCAGTATCTGAAGGGGGCCTATGAGGATGCTGGGGAGGGACTCTTCATTAGCGAGTGTAGTGACAGGACAAGGGGTAACGGGTTCAAACTTCCACATGGGAAGTTTAGATTGGATATACAGAAGAATTTCTTTCCTGTAAGGGTGGTGAGGCACTGGAATAGGTTGCCCCGGGAAGTTGTGAATGCTCCATCCCTGGCGGTGTTCAAGGCCTGGTTGAACAGAGCCTTAGTTGCCATGGTTTAGTGTGAGGTGTCCCTGCCCATGGCAGGGGGGTTGCAAGTAGATGATCTTGAGCTCCTTTCCAACCCTAACTGTTCTATGATTCTGTAACTCTATGGTTCCCTTCTCTGGTATCTTTATTACCGATCGTTTTGTTTGTTTTTAAAAAGAGCAGTCCTACACCCTACAAAATAAAGTGTTGAATAACCGTCATGTAAATACTTTGTGCAGTGTATTGAACACGAGGCCCAGCTCATATACCTGTGTAGCACAACACAAGCCATAGGCATTATTTTTCAGCCAAAAGCAGTATAGTGATGTCTGCATGTTGATGTGCCTGGTGTCTTGTAGTTTTCCATCTTCAGTTGGTCTGGTTCAGACACTAGCTTGGCTTGCTTTGGCTCAAGTTTCTCTGCTTGTGCTACGTTTCACAAAGTAGACGTGCTCTAGCTTGTTGCAAATGACAGAGTACTTGATGTGTCCTGATCTCTTCCCCAGATACAGGAAGCCTTTTTTACATGCGCCTATTTGACATTTTCTATATCGAGGTTATCTAGAATGATGCATGCTATTCTTGATAAAGTCTTGCTGAAACACTTACAGTTAAAGGCTGCTTGAAATATTTCCTTGTCCCTTCTGGAAATACCTGTCATGATGTATCCTGGCATTGAATTTTGTCTTTCACTGCCATATTACAGTGGTGGCTTATGCCAGGGTGCCTCCTGCTTACTGATCAGTTTACTGTCAGACATGCATTATGCATTATCTTTGCATTTCTGTACTTTCAATTGCTAGATCATACTTTGGATCTAATTTTGAGTGTTCCATTTTCCTTGCTTTTTAAAATTTTTAAATTGTTTCCTATATATGCAGCCTGTTGTCCGATAAGAAAAAAAAAAATTCTTCATGCTGTATTTATTGCACAGTTGGATCTCTGGAAAAATTAGTCTTTTCTGCTGGTCTCTAACAATGAGAGACAAGACTAGAGGAAAAAATAATTTGGGAGTGAAAGTTTGTCTTGTCAAATACATCTTTTTATTAGAATTTTTCTTTTTTAATTGACAGGCTGTCATACAATTCCCCTTGCTTCTTTTAAGTTGGCTGTAGGCTCTGTTGTCACAGTATTGCCATGAATATTTCATTTTAAGTTTGAAGAAGTGCCTTGCTGAAAATGGTGGAAGTCGTGGTTTCTAATTACATCTGGGTATTTCTTTTACGTAACTCAATTGACCTCATTGTGTTTCTTGAATTGAGGGACTTAAAGGGAAAAGAAGCTGTTAATTCAGATAGGGTTCCTAATATTACATTGTTGTTGTTATATATCCACATGTTATATATCCATGTTATATATATCCATGTTGATATATATCCACATGTTATATATCCATGCTGTTATATAAAATCCACAAATGTACATACCATCAGCAGAGTCTTGATTTTAGGCTGTACTTTTTAAACTTACTAACTTGTCTTTTAAATGCAGAACTTGGCTTTTTCCTCTGCTTGATCTATTCTGTCTGTTGCTACTCGTAATGGGACAATTCTCTTCTGAAGCTCCAGCTGTTCTCAATCTTTGTTGCTCATTTGAAAAATCCTGTTAGCAGAGGAAATGTGGTGAAGATCTGCTTCTGTCTTAGCCAGAATAGGTGTACTATAAGGGTGTATGGAGAATAAAAATGTGAGGTCTCTGGAGGAATAATGATTCTATTAGAAACCGTAAATGTTTAAATGGGCTTTCTTTATAAAGCTACGTTTGATGTGGTAAATGTTTGCTGTTCAGTGAATATATTGCTTGGAAACAAGGATGCTGCTGGTTTATTTTAACCTTCTTATTGTAAACCCTCAAATTAAGATATGGTCAATCTTTTCAGTCAGTGTAATTTGAGTCTGATTTGAGAAAATTGATGTTAACCACTCTCCTTACTGTAGTGGAGAGAAAACTGCCAAGACTTGAAAAGAGATAGTTGAGGAAAAGTTTAACTTCAGCCAAAAAGCCTTCACTGCTGCTTTTGGCTGTTGCATTTGTGTGCAAGCATGTTTGTTTGCTCTGTCCAGGAATACCAAGCCGTGTGAACTGCCAAGTTGTTCAGGCTGTGGTATTGCAACATGGGTTGCGAAGTAAAATTTTAGAAGGAATATATCCATTCTGCATTTCACAGCTTAGAAACCTATTTCACGTGTGTTTCTTCTAGCTTCTATTTTATCTAAATGAGACCATTCTGTGTGTGTGTTGTGGATCTTTTTCCTTTCCTTACAAATATTTGTTCTATCAGTTTTCAGCAACAGCTAGAAATAGGGTGAGTGGCAGTTTGGCATCTTCAGTTTGAGAGTCTCAAGATTGTTTCCTTTAAGCAATTGAGAATTAGTCAGAGATGGAATAAAACTACAAATAGCTAAGGTTCTTAGGTGTATTTAAGCATGGCTAGTCAGTGACATGAAGATGAAATAAATTAAGATGCTCTTCTGACGCTTAAATTCTGTGGGGGTGTTCTAAGAGAGGAAATGCTTAGCACACCTTTAAAGCCTGTAGACATATATGAAGCTTGGAACTGAGCAGGACAGTAAGGTGGTCACTCATTCTTGTCTGTCTTTTCTCCTTCAGGAGTTTGCTGTCCTCTTGGATCAGCCAGCATGACTGTGTATATTGTCACTTCCTAACCAGGTGTCTTAGTGATGCAGGTTACCTTAGTGCATGGTTTTAAAAAACTAAGTTTATTTTTGGTAGAATTGGGGTAAGGAACAACTACGTGTACAGTTACAGTGGCTGATCTAAGGGCGATATTAACTGAACTTTTGAAGTGTGCCGTGATGAGCTTTTTGAGGTAGCAGCTTCAGCAATGCCTCATTTGCAGCATAGTCTGAAAAGAATGAATTGCACTAGTAGCAGCCTTTAAACACTTTCCAAACATGATGATCTTTTTATCTTGAATCTATTCTAAATAGACTTAGACACAAACTTAATTGATATAATTTATTTATAAGCAAGAATCTATGTAGATTCTGAACTAAGTGTATTTCATAACTTAAGAAAATATAAACTGGCTATAAATACTTGTAATTTATAGACTGTGGAAGGCCAGTAAGATACAAAGCAAGATTTTCAGAATCCTTCTGTCTGGTTTTGATATTATGGTTACTTCCAGGAAAATAAGGGTGTCTTTGGAGTCATGGTATTGTTGTCTTTGTAATGCAGAAACATTAAAAGCAAACAGAACTTGATTGAAGATCATTCTTCAAAAGAATTTCATAGATCATGATTGAGACCTCTACTTTGTGATTCATACAAACACATAGATGGTGCAGTTGTCATAGACATAAAGTAGAATATACAAATAACACAAAAATTGAATGGAGCATAATGGGGTAGATGCATAAAATGATTGTTAAAATATTCTGTAGGGTGGTGCCTTTTCTTTCTTGATAGGTTTTACATGGGGAGTACAGTAATACTCCTATGGGATTCTGAGGATTAAATAAGAAGACTGAAGCATTGTTGAAATAGCACTTGGAAGGGGGAGAAAATTAAAAGTAGTGACTACTATTGCTGGAGCAGTTGAGATCTGACTGTTTTGTGTGAGCAGGAATGTGTATTGTCATTTAGCACTTCATCAGAATGGTTTATGCTGCCATCATGAGGAAATTTTATTGCAAATAGATGCTGCTTTCTTTCACCACTGTGGTACTTGTTCATGATTTATAACATTCTAAGTTAAGACTGTTGAAGAGCCTTCTAAATTTCCTTAAGTATGCCTATGGAATTAATAGCATGCTTTGAATAATTTAATTAGTTTAAAATAAAAAAAAATATTTCAAGCACAAGTATTTGCAAATAAGGTGAAGTGTAAAAGTGAATCTGGGTATGGCTGGCATTCAGGTTTCTGCGCTTCTGATGGTCTTTGTTTTTCTTGAAGAAATCCAGAGAATCCTGCAGTACACTTATCTTCTGACATTTTGAATTAGAAACCACAGGACGTCTTCTGTAGTCTTCATATCCTCATTATGGTGGTTTTAGCCTCCAGTGCAGAAGGAAACATCTTCTAGAATAATACCACATCATTTATTATGTGAAGTTTGCTATATATGTTTAGGCTGAGCAAGCACTTGGAAACTTATGTAATGGAATTGCAGTGCTTTTATCTGTCTTAAATGGCAAAACTAATCTGTCGGAACACAAGTAATGTGAGAATGGCTTTGACATTTTAGGCTGTTAAATCAAGAATAAACCAGAATTTCGGTATCATGTATGATCTTAGAGGGCAGTAGTTTCACACAGTCTCTGGTATCCCACCTGTAATTTCTTTACAGTACCAAACGTGTTGTGCAGGAGGGGATTTGTTTTCTTGGTTTAGAGAAGTCCATTGGAGCTTTTCTTGTGTGTGTGTTTAAGTACTTCTAGAGCCATGATAATTTTAATTTTGAACTTATTACAAAATTACTTTTTCTGTACCAAAAGCTTAAACATTATGAAAGCTCTTCACACAGCTTCACATAGCTTCAAAGTGTTTCTCTACGCAGAAAAGCTGTTTAGCATATTGAAACTTCCTGGGTCTGTTTCATTTTAGATGTCATACCAGAACTAGAAGACAGGCCCACAAATCATCACAGGCATCTTATGTGTAATATTGTCCTCTTTACAGGACATCAGTAACACAGATCCCATAGTTTAAGGTTCCCATCTATTGATTTATTATAATAGCCTTTTGAAAATCTGAAAAGTATATCTCATTTTATGCTTAATACTTCCTTTTTCACCATTAGTGTAAACGCTAATCTGTCTCCCCTTCCTCTCTTTTTAGGTGAGAAAAGTGTTTAGGTATAATAGAGTAACCATGAACTAAGTTCGAGATCTTTAGCTTGTTGAATCTAAATGCTGTGGGAAAAGAGGTGGTCCTGTTTCATGGGATTTTTTGCAGTATATTTATTAACTATTCCCTTTTCTTAGGGAATAAATTAGCATGTAAAAAGTTGAGTATTTCTTGATAATGAGGCAGTTCTGATTTTTGAAGAGTGGTGAAGATATGAAACTTAACATTTTCCACAAAGCAAAATTAAAGCTTGAAACAGGTTGAGAGGAAATACTTCCATGAGGGTTGGCGAGGATTTCTTAGTCTTGTATATGTATAAAAAAAAAAATCATCTGTTTTGTGGATGCCTGAATATGATCAGAAGATTTCATATTATAGGCAGTTCCTAAATTTCAAAGTTGTCAGGGACAGAAGTAGCAGCTGAAGTACTGGGGAGATTGCAAGGAATGTAGGAAAAGGGAGCAGGAAAAAAAAAAGTGAGTGGTGAAGTTGTGATAGGGAGAACTGGGAGAATTTGGGAACTGGTTATGTGCGTAATTACTGTTACATTTGCATAAAATCGGAGAGTGCAAGTTTGTCAGCACTGTGCAGCTGAAATACACCTTGTTTCTGATGTTGTTCTAAACCTTGTATGTGCTTGTTTCTGGTTTGAATGTACCCCTAGGAAGTATGTCTGGGATGTATTTGCTGGGGTAACATTATGTAAATACTGCTTCAAAGCAAAAATAAGTTACTTGTGACTCATTAGTGTTACGATTCCAGCTTAAAATATTTTGAGACTCTATTATTTTGTTACAATTTGTGAGCACCTGCTAGTAACTGTAAAGTAATAAAAACCAAATGTTGAATTAGGATGGATTGCTGCTTACTAGGTCTCATCACCTGGTAGGTTTTAATGGAGGGACTTGTATAGCATTTACTCCTAGAGCCACTTCTTTGCATGTATTTTCATTCTCATTTATGAGGTAAATAAGGAGTAATGGGAGTATTTCCAAACTGAAGGTTTTAATCTTGTGGTGAGGAGTAAAATAAAAGCTTAGGAAAAAGTTTAATTCTCACGCGTATGTTTGGTGAACTGGAAAGGAAACTGAAAGCTCATAGTTTCACAGTTTTTTTAATTTTATTTTACCTCATTTTAAAATTACATCCCTTAATAAAACGAGCATAGTAATTTTGCCTTTTATTGTTTGCATTGCATTTCATTTCAGTCAAAACACTTTTATTTTTAAATGTATACTATATGTAAATATAGCTAATACATGCTATATGTATTATGTATAATGCATGCTATATGTATACAAGCTATAAAGATGGACCTCTTCCAGTTTTGTGTCATGCCTTGTGTATTGCTGTTTTAAGCAGAGCCATAATACAAATACAGGAAACAGTGAAGATGACAGGAGCAGCAAAGAGCATTTCAATGGTGAGAGAAAGTTATAGCAGCTTAATGAAAAATAACCCCCCCTTCAGCCCCCTTCTCTTTCTAAATATGGAAGGAATTGCAGTTGTGTAATTATAAATGATGGTATTTTCACAAACTCTTCTCTGTGTGTCTCCAGCATAACAAAATTCATCTAAAATACATGTTCTGTCCTTGGATATAACTGGCAGAGAACGTGTTGAGTCTCTCAAAGACTGTGGGTTGCCTAATGTATAATTTTAAATGAACAACTTTTTAGAGAAAATAAGGCAAACGCTTCTCTTCCAATTAGATTTATTAGGAAGAGCTTTAAGGAAAATCTAATAGAAACAGTGTGACCTAAATTACCACGTTAGATAATTGTTTTAACACAGCATCTTGTTGAGACAAAATTTAGTTACCGAGAATAGGGACAGTGCATTTTCTCAATGGTTTGTGTGGAAGTTTGTTACAGAGGTGTTTTAAATTTGATGAAGTTTTTGGACCAGAAGTCATTTTGTGATAGGCAGTATTTTGAAGAGAGTTTTAAAGCATAATAATTCCTGATATTCTTCGAAGTACAAGTCATGGATCATGGCAAGGCTCTTTCAATAAATTTAATATTCCACAAAACTACAGAGATTTTTAATTCATATCTCTGAGCAGAAATTTACAGATTTAATCCTCCCATCCCAAAAGTCCTCCAGTTTTTTAAGAACTTGCATTAAAATCATGCTTGCAATAATGGTTTTGGCTTTCCTTTAAATAATTAGTCTGAGGAGGGATATTTTCTTGAATGGTTATATTTAATTTGGTTTTATATCACAAGATGATTGACTTGGTCTAGATGGGAGGAAACCCAGAAGATGATTGCAAATGTAATTGTGCAAAGCTGCTGTCATCTCAGCCACAGAAGTTGTGTGGCGAGTGACTAATGTTGAGAGCTAATTAAAATAGTGCATCATTTAAACATTAATTTCCTGTTTTTAGGAATTATCTGGGGTATAACATGATAATTATAGTGTCTTGATATTTGGTATATAAATTTATTGCCTGTCTCTTGAAACATGCAAAAGACCGATGGCAGTAGGTTGTTGTGGTCACATTAGGGTATCTCCAGGAGCAAGTGGTTTTAACATTGATGTAAAATCAACTAACATTGAACCTAAATCAGTTATGTAAAATGAGCTGATTGTGGTTTGTTTCTCTTGAGCCAGTCTGAAGCACTGAAACGATTTAGAGACCAGGTTTAGTCTTTTTTCTGTGTGGATGACCTGTTGGGAGGAAATGATGGCAATGAGGTAGGCGGTATTCTGCTCTAATCATTTTCCCTCCCCTCTAATCGTCTTCCCTCCCCTTTCATGCCTTTCCAAGGCAGAAGGAGTGGAGTGAAGGCGTTAATGATTTTTTTCAGCAAGTGGGTAAAGGGCAAGCTCGGTCCTTTTTAATGACCGTGCTTTGCTTTTTGATTGCTTATGAATGCTTTAGGCTGAATCATGAGAACAGTTAATGACTGACTGAAGTTGACTGTAACAGTGCTATGAAAAAGTATTATCTTAGGTATGTATCAGTGTTCAGTCCTTGCAGAAAGATTGTAATGTTTAAATCAAAACCCTGTGTTTTTTCATGTGTTTCATGTACTGAATGCCAGAGATAACATAGGGATTTTGTACTTATTTCTCACTAACCCTTTTGAGTTTTCCATCCTGTAACTTTAAATGTGCGGTATTTGCTTAGTACCATGTTTTTCAAAGTTTGTTTTGTGTTTAGAATACCTGCCTGAAAGTTGAGTACTGTTATCTTAAATAATTAGAGCAGTGCATGTTGGATATTCCTGGCACATACTGTTAACACTGGCTTTCTCTTAGTAGTTACATTCCAGTTTTGTGAAAGATCCTGATGAGAAAGGAAGAATGTTTCTTGGTCATTGTGGACTTTACCTTCAAACTGATGATTGATTCTTATCAAAGAGAATAAATATTTGTATTATTTCGAAAGTGTTTAAACAAATGTTATTATGAGGAATGAAGAGTGGAATTATTTGTAATGCCTTCTGAAATAATGAAATTGATCTAGGAATCAAAAGCTGGGTTAAAAACGAAATCATGCTTTATCTTGGCTATTTTTAATAATGGCAAGTCATAGGTGTTGCTGTCCTGGTTTGAGTCTATATACTTTGCGTTTTTATCCTTGTTATTCTTGGGGGGGTTGGGGTGGGGGATGCCCTTTTGTTTTGCCAAGCACCTGAGGTTAGTCAGGTGTTGTAAACATGAATCAGGCTTCAGAAGATTAATCAGTATGTAATTAGTGATTTTTTTTATTTGTGTGTGTAAGTCAGTGTAAGTTTTGTCTGCTCTGTTTTGCATAGAAATGCATCCCATGCCCTTGAAAAGCACATGGCTCCTGTTTCCTTGCACAGTGCCATTCCTCATGTTCCTAGGTATTTTTGTGTTTCCATAAATCTCATTGTCCTTTTAGAATTCTCTGCAGACTGTTCGGTTTAAGAATGTGTCTGTGATTCAAATGTGTGTTGCGTATTTTATCATTAAATGTGAACAAATGTTAACTGTTAAGCTTAATTTCTACCATTTCAAGATTGTGTATGGTAATGGAATTCATAAAAATGTAACAGAATACAAGGGATTCCTTAGCATTATATTCTTTGCTACCAAAGAACATGGCAAAAGCAAAAAAATAAGTTCTTGCACTAGCACAGAATTAAGAGTTTAAATGACTGAATGCTTAAAAAGACTAGTATGAAATATTTACATTTCAGGTTAGATTTTTATCTGTACTTCAGTTTGTATCCCTACTTCAGTTTGTAGTGCTGAATCGCCGTACAGTGGCACACGAATTGACCTAGCAAATGAAAAAGTTTTGCTATGCAAATTAAGTTCAATGAACAAATGCAAGTATGATAAAAAGTGCCATCTGTCTAATTAAATAAATATTTCTCCAGGGAGGCTGAGATGACATAAACTATGTGTACAATGCTTCTTTTTCAACTAAAAAACACAGGCTGCTTTTTCATAGTCCAGGTGTGTCTGTGGGGACAAATAAGTAGAATTCAGGAGAACTAATCCAAGAACTGATGGATACATTGTTTCTTTTTTAATGCTTAGATTATAATACATTAAGATGATAGTTATAAACAGTCTTGAACTAATTGAAGTACAGAGTTCTCAAAATATTTTGTGTAGTGTAAGGGATGAATTTGTTATCTCGTGTGTCTGAACTCTGGGGTTTTTTTCATCCTCATAATGACCTTCAGCTGGTTTTAATATGCTGGAGTTGATACTAAAAATATTTTATCAAGAATATTTCAGATTATTTATAACAGTGCTAGTAACTGAATGCAAGCCAGCTCTGGTTCAGAAGCCTTTATTAGGAAATCTTATTTTGGAAGTGGTTTCATTTATCACCCTGAACTCAGGAGTTTATACACCCTACGGTTTTTCTTTTCACTGTTGTTCTTCTGAGGTACATTGAATTACAAAAATGACTAAAGTGAAATGACAGTGTTTTATTTGCCTCTAATTGTAACACTTTTCTGTAATCTGATACGTGATTTGCACAATTTACAAGGCTACAGTTTATTTGCTAGTGAGAATTTTGAATACGTTTTTCTTATAGATCAGAATGTATCATGACTGTTAACATCAAATCTGTCTGAGTTAAAAAGGACACTGTATGACAGTCCTCTTATATAGAAGACTTTGTCTTATTTATCCTGATGATCAAAAATAGCATCAGCCTTCTGTATTTGTAATTCGACAAGATGGAGATTATATATTCTGGAGTTTCATCAAGGGCCAGCAAGGTGAAGTTTGGATGCTATTAAATAGGCATTTGCTTAGATTGTGTTAATGAGTTGTGTCTGTTTGAGAGAGAAACTTGCTACGTTCTGGTAGCTCAAGCAAATTAAGATTTATTTGGGTCATAATAGAGGGGAACCTGACTTTTAAACTCAAAGTAATTTTAAAAATTCCTCATAAGATCATCTTTGCAGCTTCTGCGTATGTTTGTTGTGACTATTTTTATTAAATCACTTCAGCCCAATTTACATGTATCCGTACTCAGTGAAATACTAGATTTCCTGTTTGTTTTTTGTAAAAGTTTATTCCTTTAAAGTTTACTCGTCTGACTTGGGGTTTTTTGTGTTTTGTTTTGTTTGATTTGGTTTGGTTTTTTAAATTATTTTGGTTAGTTTTCTGTTCCATATTTTCATGTCATTTGGCTGTAAATATATGTCTCTATCCAGTATTCATTTTTAAGTAGGATAAAGTAGCTTAATCCCATTTCAGACTCTGCTTTTACATATATATATATAGTAATCTCTTCATGAATGCTTTTTTCTGTTCTTTAGAAAACATTTCAGATTTAAGAATATGGAATTATTTAACAGAGTGAGAGAATGTAATATGATTATGTGATTTTCTTTGAACTGAAATGTGGAATACCTGCTGATTCTACAGCACACCAGATTTAGACTCTTGTGTTTACAAATGCAGTAAGCAGAACAAGGAATGATCTCTCCCAAAATGGTCTTTAAAGATAGTCAATACCTGCTGCAGGCCTTAAAAATCTTTGGTCTGTAGAACTTTTTGGAAAAGTCTTGTACAGATGGTTTAAGTTGAACTTCCTTTTAGGAACTAAGTGGGATTCTGTTTTGATTTGTGCTTCTTTACTTTTTGGGGTTTTTGGGGGGCAGGGGATGTGTGGGGAGTGGAGTGTTGGGTTTTGCTTGTTTTGTTTTGGAATTCTTTCCTCTTTCTGGCCAGTGATGAGGCTGGCATGAATTCACAGCCTTGCAGCTCTGATGGCACTGGATTTTAGGCATGTGAATCCTACAGCCTTTCTCCACCAGACTGGTATCCCTGACATGAACTTCCTCAGTGTATTTTTAGGTGGCAGCCCTTATGACTGTGTATGCTGTAAAGCTGAGGGAAGAGGTGTTTAGTCCCTTAGCTGCTTCCTTCCATAGCCTGTGTGAGGGCAGTGCAAGGCCAACCAGTTGATGAAACGCTGTGTCATTGATGCTCACTGCTGCAGCCTGTGCTGTGGCCAGTGAACCTTTTGCTTTCCAGCAAGAGCAATATCCCTCTTCCAGTCTACTGACAGATGGTGAATTGCTGGTAATGGCTGTGTGTGGCCAGGCGATAAGATTGCTTTGTTTCCTGGGTGAGCATCATGGGGATGAAACAGAGTGAACCTGATGACAGAGGGAATCATTTCCTACTAGCACGGAGAGTGAGATCATCGCCCAGAATTCACGTAGGTTAGTATTCAAAGATGTACAGTACAGACTGTTCATGTGCACAGGTACAGAATAACTAAAATCTGTTTACCTCTGACTGGTGGTAGAGCTTAGGTGAATCCTAGAAGTTAGCTTCAAATTGCAGGTTGCTTACAGCTAATTGTTTCAGCTGGAATTGCAGTTAGAGAGGAGGCAAGGTCTTAAGGAGGGTACTTTCCCCTTCCTGTGTTATGGTCAATGGCTTTATATCTGTGAGGTTTCATGACCTGCAGTAGGTTAATTTACAGCCCAGGTGTTCTCCTTCTGCCCCAGAAGAGATCCTGATGTTTTATCATTGACCAGAATTTTTCTCATTCTGCAGATTGCTGTAGGGCAGAATGGCTTGGTTGAGAACACAGTAGCTGGATACATAGCAACTTCATTGTGATTTTAGGTTTGCAGGCAGGAGGATTCACTGCTCTAGTTCAACAGGACAGGGTTATCTCTGACAGGCAGGGTGCTAGCTCTTTTCAGTTACACATGAATCAGTTGAGAACCTTTGACCGCAATGATGAGCTGTTTAGCTTCTGCCTGAACACTTGCTAAACAGTGAAGAAACGTGCACTGGTTATCTGACATTAGATCAAAATTCCAGTTTATTAATCTCAATTTAAGTGTGTGCTTTATTCCCATATTGGCTATCATGCAATATTTGTGAGAGCTGTTGAGAAGTCTTGGCTGACTGTTGAAACGTCTGATGGTAAAAGTTACCTAAGATGTAGAACAGGTGAAATACTTACGTCAAATGGAATTTGTCTGTTACAGCTCCAGGCTCCCTAAATGGTTTATTTTGGTCTATGAGCTTTAGGGTTTTGCTCACAATTGCTTATTTACCCATCCAGCCTGAAGAAGGATCCTGTCTTTTGAGTACTCAGAGGAGAATACAAAGGGTGGAGCTTATAAATGGGAAGTGGCAAATTCCAGGAAGAGTGGAAGAGGCAAGAAGAACTGCCACCTTCAGTTTTTACACAAAGGCTGAGAAGATGTGCTTTCAAGTACTAATGGTGATGTGTGATTAGTACTTAAGCTGTGATTTTTGACTTCATGTAGAATTCGAATGCGTAAGGTCAAGGGAGGCTGTACAGGTTGTACCATAACTGCTTCCAGCTGGAATAGCTTTAGGGTAATGCTGTTCAGATTGCCTTGCAAGTCAGGACCCTGGTGCTGGACTTTTGAGCATCTTTGTAGCTTATCTAGAAGTGAAGTAGCTAAAAGCAATTTTATGTTTGGGCTAAAAATGTAATCTTGTTTAGATGGGAATTTAATATTTTTTTCTGTTTTTTTCCAGATTGGAACAAAGACATCACAAATACTATTTTGCAATCCAAGTAAGAATAAAAGGAGTAATGTAGCAAGCAGATGTCTCTGTCTTCATAACTCCACTATGGATTCATAGATACTTAAAGTACATTCCAGGTTTTGCTTCAGGTTTAAGGATTTTTAAGATCTAGTTTCAGACTCTGACAGGAAGACTCAATCCAGATACACTAGTTCTTTAAATCTACCAGATAAAGAACTCATTGTGGAATTCTTCCAAATCCAATGTCTTTTTCAAGTAGTATTCAGCTTTTTATTGTATGCTTTTTGATGACTGATTCCTGGAATGATGTTGAGAACACATCATTCTGAACAAGCCTGTGTCTGTCTAGAGGACACCTAGTTTTAAGCCAGTGCTGATGATGTCTCTGTGTGACTTCTGTGTCTCTGAAAAGGAGCATGGAATGAAACGGGTTTGCTTTCACATGGTGGCATCTTAAGATTAAGCTTCTGGGTGCAGAAATGTGTCTGTACCTAAAATAAAAAAAACTGTGGGAAACTGAAAAAATAAGCCTTAGGTGAGTTTTTTGACTAACCAGTTTAGGAGTGCTTTAGAGGTTTTGCATCGTCAGTGAACCCACTAGTCTGCCTCAGAAAAGACTGAAAGACACCTTCAGCAGCTAGGTTACATTGTTTGTTCACGTAGATGTTTTTTCTCCAGTTCTGGTGTTGTTTTTAAGTCCTCTTTCCTTCCAGTGTTTTTTTGTTACCACTTTGGGTTTGGGTTTTTTTTTGGTTTTGTTCTTCCCTGAATAAATATCTAGCTAGTCTTTAGCTTCTTCAGTTTCAAATTTACCATTATTGTTCAGTGTTACTGAATATTTTCTTATTCTTGTGTTTCATACTGAAAGGAAGAAAAGACTTTCCATTGTGTCTTCTAAGTACTGCTCAGTATATCTAATATCTTTGTAATATGTTCCTTGTAAGTAATAATGTTATTTTCAAATTCCAAGAAATTATTTTATCTGCATTTCCTATAATATTTTTTTCCTTTTCTCTTCTATTTTAATGTTTAATGTATTTCTTAGCATGCAGGGAAAATACCAAATTTACTTTTAATGGAAGTAAATTATTGATTTATGGTATTGTTGTTACAATAATTTCTACATGACTCTTATTCTGTTTTTATGAATACTAAACATTTTATATTCATTTTGATAAATCATCATGTAACTGTCTACAGTGTGCCAGCTTTCACTTTGAGACTTGAAGTTTATTTAGGTTTCAGTAATGAGGTTAGTTTCTGTTTCTCCTTCAGTCTGCCTCTTTAAACAAATTTTCCATTAGTTCATCAAGGGTGCTACTTGTTTGAAATACCTAAAAATGGTCATGAGCTTTCAGCCTGTCCTTGCTCTTTGAAGTGCAGTTACACCTCAG
The DNA here is from genome assembly GCF_033783945.1 of Neopsephotus bourkii. Taxonomy (NCBI): domain Eukaryota; kingdom Metazoa; phylum Chordata; class Aves; order Psittaciformes; family Psittacidae; genus Neopsephotus; species Neopsephotus bourkii. The sequence continues at coordinate 8,900,664 of NW_026902266.1, forward strand.
TTAAGTATTGCGTAACAGGTCAGTTACTTGAGTATTAAGGTCACTGTAAATTTTGGAACACATAGTATTTGAGCGTTAAACTTACTTTCTTTGTTTAATTTTGTTCCAGCAAAGTAGTAAGTACTACATGGCACACTATGCCTAACAATACTAATGTTGTTACTTTAAAGTAAGTTTGTTGGTACTAAAACACGGAAGTAAAATTCAAACAAACATGACTGCAGTTGGAATGAAACCCACTTGTCTCTTTCATTGGAGGTCATGTTTGGCAGGTAGGTCTGGATCCCAGAAGTAGTTCTTTACTTTAATTAAGCCTGCATGTGGAAAAAAATAAAGGAACACTTGGTAAATGTTTGGTATTGTTGTGTAGAGGCCTTCTTTTTGCTCTTATCAGATTTTTCTCTTCCGTTTTTCTTCCTGTTACGCCACGCTTTCCCTCCTGTTTCCAGATCACTAAACTGGTATGATGCTTTCCAATGAAGGGTTCTGCTTCTGTAAAGATCATCTTAAATTCAGGTTTTTGTCATCTCGCTTATCCATATCTTTAAATGCTGTGTAATGCTGTCAAACCATCTAAAAACTGTCTAGTTTCCACCACATTTTAAAATTTAAATGGCTTTTACATTTAAATTGAAATTTTGGAGCAATAAGGCTTCTGTTGTGTTAGAGCTAGGAGCAGGAGACAAAAAGAAAGCTCTATTCTGAATATTCCCACACATCTTTTCCCTCCAATGCTACAGCTGTTTTATCCCTTCATACATTTTTAATCAGAGGATTTCAGTACTTAATTAAAAAAAAAAATACAACCTCGCATCATTCCTTTGCTGCCAGCCAGTATTTTTCTTATTATGTGGATAAGTTAGGCATTAAAGGACTAAGTGATTTTTGCAATATGGCATAGCGAGCCATTGGCAGCCTCTAAAACTCCTGTTTTATAATCCTGTAATCTGCTGATTCGACGTGAATGTTCTTTTCAGCTGGCGTATCAAATGGAAACACCCTAAATCCTGGTTGGGACTGAGAAGAGTTATTCTGAGATGAGAATTACTGCATAAATGTGTTAATGCTATGATTATCATTGTCAAGGAGTTACCAAATAAAAAAAATGAGTGAATACCCAGAGTAGAAATGTAAGTGCTTTAGGGATGTGCACACAAGATGTCTCAGGAGACCCAAACACTGCAGCGTAGCAAAATGACTTACATGGCCCTCAAAAGATGTGGTAGTGGGGATGAAAGCTAACAGTACTTATCCTAGCATCCCCAGTTATGTGATAGAGAAAAGTGTCTCGAGCAGGCCTGGTAAGAATTTTCCTCTCACATGCACACAACTATTTTTGCTTTTACTTGCATGGTTTTTGTGAGACGTGGGTTTTGGGATTAATGCTCCGTACTGGACGTAGGAGAGATTCTGCTTATAGAAACTCCTTTTCCAAGTCTGTTTGTAAAAATTCAGCTGATACCACAACATCATTTGTGCTTAAATTGCCTCTTCAAGCTTTTTCTTTACATCTAAGGGAGATATAAAAAATTCTGCAAGCTGTTGTGCCTAGAATCATGTTTGTTTTTCCAGACACATCAGTTGGGCTAATAAAAGAGAACTTACTTCTTTGGGCAAACTGTGCTCTCCTTGTATTATCCGGGCATGTTTACACGCAGAAATTGGTACCACAAGCAATGACCTGTGGTACCTGCATGTTATTCTGTGTTGAGGTGTATGTTGCATTTCTTGTATAAACTGGCCTGTGATTCCCCAAGTTGTAGGTAGTCAGTTAATGGCCCAAGCCCTTATTCTGTAGCCTGTGATTGTTTGGGTGATTTTTGTGATTATTTTCCCTGCAGTTTCATCTTCCTTTGAAATGTTGTTACCATATTTCACTAATAAACTGCCCCTTTTTTTACACCTTGACAAATAGGCAATGGAAAACACTGCTGTTAAAATGCTGTAGAAACAGTTGAGTTATTTGAACAAAAAGCTAAACATTGCACTGAGACCGCATTTAGTTTTAAATTTAAGATACTTTTCAGGTAGAAGAACAAGCTTCCATTCTTTCAAGTCAGACCTTAAATGGTACCTAGAATAGTGACAGAGTTTTGTCCCTTTTTCTAGTAACTGAGATGTTCATTATAAAGTTGTGACAAACCAAATGAAACTGATGAAGTCTTTTTCCAAAACTGAGACACAAAACAAGAGTCAATAGTATGTCGTGGAGTAGAGCTAAATGTTAAATTCAACATTCTAACGTTTTCCTGTGCAGCTAGCACAGATAATGAAATCATATAATAATAATAATAATGAAATTATAATAATAATAATAAAAAATCCATTTTAGTTAATATTTTGCTTGAATTAAGCATGTCTTCCTGTGAGGGCACTCTACATCTTCTTTACTCCAGGAGCATTACTTTAGGTAGATAATAATTCAAGTCTACTTGACGTTAGTCATGCCGCTGGGCTATACTGTGGCTACTCACATGTCTTCCTGCTTTCCAGCTGTATTTTCCTCTACTAAAAAAGGCATACCCAAATAAACTTTCACATAACTTACCATTGTGCTGTATATCAAAAGAAATCTGGCTTTTGATATTTCTTTAATTTAAGCTGTAGTAAAATACTACAGAAATGCATGTGCATGATTTTATTTCTATATTCAGTAGCTTAAATAATGTGGTTTAAAATCCCATCTCCTAGTCTTCCCTCCTGCTTTCCCATGGCTGAGAGTGTAGCATGACAGGATTTTGTTTTTTCAGTGGTGGAAAACAGTGTGCTTTTTCACACTGCTGTGATGTGCAGTCCATTCTGATGTTGCTTATAAAATAGTCGTATGCATTGTATATTTAACTGAAATATTTAAAAGATTTGTCATTAAGTTCAAGGTCATGGATCTTGTGTATTTTCAAGGAAATTGTTGTCATGGGCTAAAATCGTATTTCACCTGCAGTCTGGCTCTTCATTAGCTGATAGGAGGGATTTGCGGCATTGGCAATAAGTTGTGCTGGCTCTGGCTGCCTGCCAGAGCAGGGCTGCTGTTTAAGGCAGCAGGTCTCGCTGCATTTCGCCAGCCTGAAAGGCACGGGGCTTTCAAGAGGAATGCAGTGCAGGATTTTGTGTCGAGTCAAAACCGTCAGGCTGTCCTTGCTTTACTGAAACAATTGCGTGTTTATGGTATTGTAGTTTGTGATGTCATGAGGGTGTTGGCTTTCAGGAATTTCACTCCTGAGGAAGCAGTTTGAAATGCAGGCAGAATCTTCAAGACCTCCAAAAATGCACTTGGTTTCTTTTTAGTTAGCTTGGAACAAATGTACAGATGGATACATACAAACATATTTTTTTGGTAAGAAATTAACATATGGAATATAGAAGCAATTTAAGTGGATACAATACCTGAAGGCAATGTCGAGTCAGTCTGGATTTTCAAACTCTCTTCCTCTACCGGGATATCCATTCTACCAGGTGTCGTACAGGTATATCGTGTTTTAAGTTTTATCTTTTAGTGCAGTTCCATAGGGAGCTGCAGCATAATGCTTGTGTTAACAGATATTTTGTTTCCATTTCTTTGTTCTCTGAAAAAAATATGAAATCGGAGAATGTAGAAGCTGAAAAACATTAATACAGTTTTAGAATGCTTTGTGCCTGACTTTATAATTCGGTTTGCATTTATTTAAAGCAAATATCTTTATTTCAAACATACTAAATATATTAAGAGTTTTTCCAACTGGAAAAATGGTGTAACCTTGGAGATTTTTAAACTGAGTTATGTATTCAGATATGTTCAGTTATTAGGAACAGGTATCTACAGTGTTGAGAAGTGGAAATTATACAGGTTTCTAGAAACATGACTAAATTTTATGTATATTCATGCAGAATTGCATAAGGCAAATAAACAAGAGTGCTTATTGTCATTATGCTTGTAAGATAATTCGTAAAAAATGTGCATGTGTGGAAAGGTGATAAATGCTAGCATCGTGATAAAGCTTAATCATACAAGCGTCTCACTGTTTTGTCCTTTTGACTCAACAGTCCAGTTTTATTAAAAATCCTTCCTTCTGAGAGTGCTGTGTAACAGTTCCCTAGTGAATGGGTTGGATTCTAACCGTGAAACTACTGTTCCTGTTGTGGAAGACTGTAATATTGCATAATAAGTAGAGGGAATGTGTTACAAAATTCTTTGGCTGAAAGATCTCAGGTTTCTGGCACACCTTAATAAAGGAATGTAATCTCTGTTTATTGTGTCTAAAGCTGAAGTCCATGCCTCTCATGCTGCAACAATAACAAAGGGAGGGGAAAATTGGAGTTGGAACAGGAGTTTTGAGATATTACTCATGTTTCTGTAGCGTGGTTGAAGAATAGGATAAGAGAATAAGTTGTTAATTTACACTGTCATATCCAGGGAATGAATATGACAAATAATGGTTATAAACTGCAGCACACACAGTGGTGTGGGTTAGTTTTGTAAGGCTGTAGCATAGTCATTTGTGAACAGAAACAAAAATGGTTCTGCAAAGTTCCTTTAACCACTTTTCTGTGTGTTTCTTGAAAGAAATTCCTGCACTTATTTGCATATTTGTATCTCTGTAGCACTACCAGGCTTTCTGGTCAAAGGTACCAGAGGGTTATAGAAACCAGAGTTAGCTATTTAGAGATCAATCACAGTCATAGCTCATGGTTGTTGTCCTTTGGCCTAACTTTGGAGAATGCTGACATCTAGTAGCCTTTCATTTTTCTGTTGTTTGTTTGGTTGGTTGGTTGGTTTGGTTTTTGTTGTTGTTTTTTGTTTTTTTTTTTTTTTTTAATTGGTGATTATAGGCATGAATAAGCTGGAAATTTAATACAACAGAAATTTAGTCAAAAGCAGCTGATGTAAAAGCCTTCTCTACTCAAAAGTATGTTAGATGCTTGGTAAACAGACACCTTTCCACTCCTATTCCTTAAGATCACAAGGATCAGAGCCTGCCACCCAGCTCCCTGATTTGCACAGTGGCCTTGTGGCCATAAGGAAGGTCTTATGAGTGAGTACCAAATCCTCACCTTTCTGTTGTGAAAAGAGATTGAAGTTTCTGAACTCTGGGATCCCTGTTATTTGACTGCATTTTGTGTTTTAATCCTCCCTCTCTGTTTCTTACATGTTTTTAAATAGTTATTCTGCATCTCAATGAAGCCTGTGTTTAATAATTTTCAGATAAGGAGTTTCTCTGGTACAGAACTGAGAGTATTAAATCCTGTTCTATGTATGTATAATTCGGTGGACTTCCTTTCTCCACTAAGTCAGCCTGACTTTGCAACTTTGTTTCTGTTCTGGTACCTATAAAAAGAAATTTTTTACATTGTGTAAAACTATTGATAACTTGGCAGCTCCAGGTCTGTAAAGTCAGCATCCTGCAGTCACTTCAGAGCTCATCTTCAGTGTAGAATTTTCTTTTAGAATGGTAACATATGTCAGTTTCTGTCTGGGTTTACAGAGACAGAACTGAATTAGGAGTTGTATTCCACGCTAGTTGTCATATTCTGGTGATTATTTTTGAGTAAAATAAGCAGGCAGCAGGACTACTGTTTATCATGACTGGTTTGTGGTCTCTATAGAATGGGAAGCTAAGTTTGTATGTTGGCAGTCATTCATCTAATGGCAGAGACAGGGGTGGTATAAAGGTCTTCAACAAAGTTCTGGAAAAGTCTTTCTGCAGGAAACTTTGCCTTTTGTGTAGAGAAAATGAATTTTCTAGAGATCAGAATTATCATTGAAATTGCATGGTGTTTGGAGTGGATTGTATTTTCTGTTACGCATAAGGAGTAAGAGGTCTGGTATGATATTTTTGTGGAAATGTAATAGGAAGTATTGATGGTAGCCTGTGCTGGAGGCGTGTGTGATAAGTGTCTTGTTCACTTCTGGCTTTCTAAAGATTGCTGGGGACATTGTTTATACTTCATCGTGGAGATGACCAAGAGACAGTCTCCAAAGCTAGGTCACTCAAGGTGGCATGGTCTCTTGGCTGGCTGTGAATTATGGAATCGCATAAATCAGGAGTTTTGCGTGGGGACCTTGAGCCACATTGTAACTCATTTTTGGTGTCCATGAAATGCGGAATTGGAGTTTCATGGGAGCTTTTCCATATTTGGACAAAATTTACAGATTAAGAGAATTTATGCTGAGGAAGATAAAAAAATTCTTGTTTCTTTCATGGCACAACATAGGAAATGTGATCTAGATATCAATTGTAGAAAATACTGCGTGTGATTGCAAAAAACTCACTGAGGTAATTTATCATCTTTGTTTTTTACAGATTTGGTGTTTGACATAGAAGTTGAAAGGAAATATTACCATCTCTGCTTCCTGTGTAACAGCAAGAAATTTAAAACTAGTGTTAGTGGTTAAACCTTGAATGGTAGTCAAAGCATGCAAGTAAACCTGTTGTGTGCCATCTTAAAGAGGCTAGAATGGCATCAGCCGGGTAGCTTGCATTTTTTCACCTGCTTAATGTTGTAATGTTACTTTTCCTTCATATATCATATAGTGTAGAAGGAAGTCTGTTCAAAAGTCTTTGAAAATATGCTTATAATGTTCTGATTTTCATAAGCTTAATCAGTAGAGATTAAGAACAAAGGTGCTCATGTCTTTTCCCCAGTTACCCTCGTATGGCAAAAGACTTTTTTCTAAGAACGTTTGCTATTTCTCAATGCTTTATTTTGCTAGAGGGATATGGTAGCCTTATGAATTTTCCTTTGGCAAAGAGAAAAGGAAGAGATCTAGTGTCCTAGTCATGTTTGGCAAGAGAAGCCAGAGTTTTCAGCTCTAGTGGGGTATTAGCAGATTGTAGGCATTTTAGCAAATTGTTATTGCTTTTCTTTGCCTCAAAAACACAGTTCCAAACCATTTTTAAGTAGGAGGACTTTTTTTGAGTAGGAGGATTTACACCTTTTTCCTCACATGGAAACATGAGATAATGCAAAACCCGACCCTGCCTCAGCTACAGAGCAGTTACTGTTGTTTCTGTGGTGTAGATTGATTCTGCTGGAGGGCTGTGATACTCTTTATAAGGTAATTCATCTCTAGGAAGGATCAGATTGTTTCTGACACAAATGAATAGGGGTTAAGACATGGGTGCTCTGCATAGGTGAAAGATCTGATAATTTTCGGTAGGTACATTCAAAGTAGCAAAGCAGTGTTTAGGGTCTGTAAGGGCTGTCATAGTCCTTTGGCCTAACCAGTATCAGAACCTTCTGCAGCCCTTTATAATACTGGAATTTCATCTTCTAGGAATGTTGATGGAAACCATGTTCACAGCAAAAGGCTGCTGTTCAGCTCAAGAATTCCTTGGAATCACACATGCTATGACACTTTTTTCTGTCCGCTAAAAAAGAAAAGAAAAAAGCTATCCAGTGTGGGAGAGTGAAAAACTCGAATATTGTGAATTGAAGATCATAGAATCATAGAATAGTTAGGGTTGGAAACGACCTCAGGATCATCAGGCTCCAACCCCCCTCTCATGGGCAGGGACACCTCACGATAAAGCATGCCATGCAAGGTTTTGTCCAACCTGACCTTGAACACCACCAGGGATGGAGCATTCACAACTTCCCGGGGCAACCCATTCCAGTGCCCCACCACCCTTACAAGAAAGAATTTCTTCTGCATATCCAATCTAAACTTCCCCTGTGTAAGTTTTAACCCATTACCCCTTGTCCTGTCACTACAGTCCCTAATGAAGAGTCCCTCCGCAGCATCCCTATAGGCCCCCTTCAGATACTGGAAGGCTGCTATGAGGTCTCCACGCAGCCTTCTCCAGGCTGCACAACCCCAACTTTCTCAGCCTGTCTTCATATGGGAGGTGCTCCAGTCCCCTGATCATCCTTGTGGCCTTCCTCTGGACTTGTTCCAACAGTTCCATGTCCTTTTTATGTTGAGGACACCAGAACTGCACACAATACTCCAAGTGAGGTCTCCCGAGAGCAGAGCAGAGGGGCAGGATCACCTCCTTCGACCTGCTGGTCACTCTCCTTTTGATGCAGCCCAGGATACAGTTGGCTTTCTGGGCTGCAAGTGCACAGTGAAGCCGGCTCACGTTCAGTTTCTCATTGATCAACACCCCCAAGTCCTTCTCTGCAGGGCTGCTCTGAATCTCTTCTCTGCCCAACCTGTAGCTGTGCCTGGGATTGCTCCAACCCAAATGTAGGACCTTGCACTTGTCATGGTTAAACTTCATGAGGCTGGCATCAGCCCACCTCACAAGCGTGTCAAGGTCCCTCTGGATGGCATTCCTTCCCTCCAGCATATCAACCAAACGACACAGCTTGGTGTCATCGGCAAACTCGCTGAGGGCGCACTCAGTCCCACTTTCCATGTCAGCGACAAAGATGTTGAACAAGACCGGTCCCAACACCGATCCCTGAGGGACACCACTCGTTACTGGTCTCCAGCCGGATATTGAGCCATTGACCACAGCTCTTTGTGTGTGGCCATCCAGCCAGTTCTTTATCCACCGAGTGGTCCATCCATCAAATGGATGTCTCTCCAATTTAGAGACAAGGATGTCGTGTGGGACAGTGTCAAACACTTTGCACAAATCCAGGTAGATGACATCAACTGCTCTATCGCTGTCCATCAGTTCTGTAGCCCCATCATAGAAGGTCACCAAATTGGTCAGGCAGGATTTCCCCTTAGTGAAGCCATGCTGGCTGTCACCAAGCACCTTGTTGTTTTCCATGTGCCTTAGCATGCCTTCCAGGAGAATCTGCTCCAAGATTTTGCCAGGCACAGAGGTGAGACTGACTGGTCTGTAATTGCCTGGGTCATCCATTTTCCCCTTCTTGAAAATGGGGGTTATATTTCCCTTTTTCCAGTTGTCGGGAACTTCACCTGACTGCCATGATTTTCAAATGTGATGGATAGTGGCTTAGCAACTTCATTTGCCAGCTCCTTCAGGACCCACGAATGGGTTTCATCAGGTCCCATGGACTTGTGCACATTCATGTTCTTAAGATGGTCTTGAGCAGGATCCTCTCCAACAGTGGGCCCAAGGTCTTCTTTCTCAGAGTTCCTGTGTCTGCCTTCCAAGACTTGGGTGGTGTGGTCAGGGCATTTGCCAGTGAAGACCGAGGCAAAGAAGCCATTAAGAACCTCAGCCTTCTCCAAATCCTGTGTAGCCAGTTCTCCTGATAGCTTCCAGAGAGGGCCCACATTGTCCTTAGTCTTTTATTTGCAATGTACCTACAGTATCCCTTCCTGTTATCTTTAACATCCCTAGCCAAGTTTAATTCTAATTGGGCCTTAGCTTTCCTAACCTGGTCCCTAGCTTCCCAGACAACATCCCTGTACTCTTCCCAGGCCACCTGTCCTTGCTTCCACCTTTTATAAGCCTGTTTTTTTCCTTCGAAGTTTCCTCAGCAGCTCCTTATTCATCCAAGGAGGTCTCCTGACCCTTCTGCTGCACTTCCTTCTAGTTGGCCTACGTTGTCCCTAGTCTGTTTTTTATTTGCTACATACCCATAGAATCCCTTCCTGTTATCCTTAACACCCCTAGCCAAATGAGTCAGTTGCATATGTGCAGTTTATTCCAAATGCAATAACGCATATCCCATCCAGTCTTAGGAGTAGCATAAATAAGCTATTATAATTGAAACTAAGTGACAACCAGATAGTGCTTAACTGCTTCTTTTGAGGAGGTAGCCACTGCCCTCTTCAAATGTTGCTCTGCAATTAACATCCATTTTTTAATTAAAAAAAAAAGGGCAAAACCAACCTGTTGTATTTTAGATAAATAAATCTTGCTCACTTGCATGTTACAGAGTTTTCAGAGACAGCAAGTCTTTTAAAGAAGCAAAGCAATGACTGACTTTTTCTTTGTAGCATAATCTGACAAGTTCAGTTAAACAAAAATCTTTTCGAAATAATGAGGTTAGGTAAATAGCTATCAAGAATAACAAAAAAACATACTAAAATATTTACTTGTTTGGTAGTGTTAACCAAAGTCCTGCATAACTATTTAATGTTGTTATTCTGAATATTCAGCAGTATGCATGTGTATGGCAGGAACTTACAGTTGCATTTTTCTTGGAGTAACTTGGTTAAAAACTGTTCCCTTTCTCCCACAGGGAGGAGAAAAAGAGGAGGACAGAGTTATTGACAGAATTGGCAAAATATATGCAAGAACCTGGTGTGCTAAATTCAAGCTGGCCTGTAGAATTTGATTTTTATGTATGTCGAGAAAATACAACTTTCATGTTAAGAAAGGGAGATCAGTTGTTCTTAGATGCTTCTTAGATGGATAATTCCTGTTTCAGGACTTAGCAAGAACTAGTGAAGAAAGGTGGTCCTGCTCTCACTAGCTCCTTTATGTCTAAAAAGGAATATATTAAATTCAGATTTAAGTAAGAGAGGGAATGATTAAAATCTGAAGATGACAATTTTCTATAGTTTATCCTCTGCAATATTTAAAATGTGGGCAGGCTATTTTTATATTAAAATGGTTTAAACATGCTGTAATTGCTTTACAGGAAAATGTAAAGTTTGCTTTTAAGCAAAAAAACATTTTTTCTTTCTTCTTTTTTTTTTTTTTTTTAAATTTTCCAAGGAGCCTCGTGATTAGGATGTCAGCAGTTACTTGGGCTTGACAGAACAAACAACGCATTAAAAAGCTTCCCATAATAAAAGGTAGCTCATTAAGCAAGATAGAACTTGAAAAAAGAGTTTTGCTTGCAGGGAATAAATCTTAAGTACAGGCTGGTCTCTGAGAAGACAAAAATGGTAGAAAACCTGTTAAAGGTGAGGCAGGTCGCAAGATCACCATCTCTGGATTTTGTCCAGAAGACACAAGCACAAAACTGTGAGTGAGAAATGTCGATTAAGGTGTCAGCTGGTGTTGCAGTTCGCTCCTGATTTTCCTCAGTTGCTTCCTTGGAAGAACAGAGCTGGGTAAGAAGGCTTTTCTTCAACAATGCGTCTGAAATGGGAAGTCTCTTCTCTCTTCCTTATCGTGTACCTCTATTTTTCCCCCAGCACCCCTTTTTGCCTCACTCTGTTCACTTCCTCCCCCTTTATTTTTAATCTCCCCTGTTTTATCATATCAGAACTGGAAATAGAAAAACCTCAGGGCTGCACAAATGATTGGTAGATCTACACAATCCCATACATGGCTGCCTTGAGATTTGCAGGACCAGCTGTGAAATTGCACCTGTATTGATGCTGTCCCAGTGTTAAACTGAGGCTTTGAGAAACTGTTGGTAGGGATATATTCCTAGTTTCACCTGTGTTGAGTTATACTGGGTATTCCCTTTCTTTAGGCATGTGTGTCACTTCTGGCTTTCCTAATGCAGGATACCTTCTGGCTTCTGAGTTCTCTTTCCACATTCCTAGCACAGCTCAGGTTATGCTTGTTGGGTAAGGGTGTAATCAGATGAATGTCTGGCAGATTGCAACAATTCACTATAAATCATTATGTCAGAAAAGAGGAAACTCTGTGAACATTATGATCATGTTATCTATTAAGTGCCCTTAAAAGGACAAAAGAGTATAAACTGCACATGGTGCAAAGCAGTACCTCTGATGTGGATTAGTTTTCTCATGAATTCTGACTGAAACTTTGAATATTTTTGTTTGTTTTGTGATATCTGGAATTTCAGGCTCTTACACACAGAAATGTAATTTTAGTTCTGATGACATTGATATTTGGCCAGCAGAACCAGTTACAACAAGTTCTGCGTTACTTTTTTCTTAACAGCTCTTTTCTAACATACTCTTCATTATTAAAAAAGGAAACCATCTAGTGTAACTAGAGATGCAGATGTAAAATCTTTTGTATTTTCATTATTCTGAGGATATCAGCGTGAAAGAGCAGTTTGTTTCCTTATTTTTGGAACATTGTGCATTATTTCTGTTGTTTTAGAGGAATTTGTGCATGTGTGCATTACAAAACAAAATTGCTCTGTTGGTATAAATACACACTGACTTGTTTTCCGAAATGATGATGGTTGTTCAGATTTCTGTTCAGTTTTTCTTTCCGTTACTGTTTCTGTCTCAGCATTTGGCTAATCTACTTATGGAATTATCAGAGTTCTTAGCTCAGTAGTGTGCTTCCCAAGATTTACACTGTAATTGCTTCTCTTAAGAGTTGAAGCTGCCTGAATACCTCTTGGATCCTTTTAAAATCCTTACAGGGATGTGTCTGGAGGTTTTCTGAGATTTACTCTGTGTATTTGGGGGTCCAGGTTGTGCAGCACATTGTACGACAAAGAACCATCCTATAATGCTGAAACCAGAGAATTGGTAAATGCTCCATCCCTGGCTGTGTTTAAGGCCAGGTTGGACAGATCCTTAGGTGACATGGGCCTAGTGTGAGGAATCCATACCCATAGCAGGGTGGGTTGAAATTAGATGCTCTTAAGGTCCTTTCCAACCCAGACCATTCTGTCATTCTATGATTCTTAATACATTTTGTTTGAAATTAAATATGAAAACCAACTTTGTGTCTTAGAAAAAGACCCTAGAGAGAAATACTGTGCTTTCTAGTATACGCAAAGGAAACATTGACTAATACTAAATCCTGTAGTTAAAGGATAGTCCTAGAAATGGTCCTGGTTTGCACAGCATTTAGTTGATAATATGAACATGTAAACTGGGAATTTGTTACAATTTGGTTTGGAGAAAAATGTTGAAGAGCTGGCAGGAAATTTGAAAAGCATAAATTTGCAAGTTTCTTCTTTATGCAAATACAAAACTTATTAAATCAGAAATGATGGCATTGCAGAAGCTTAAAAGTTGTTTTCAGAACAATTAACTATAGGGAAATTATAACCAATACAGTAATTTACGTTAAAATTTGAATAAGTGTCAGCTAATATTTGAATTACAACAAATTGTTAAATACAGATAGTATCTATGCAAATAAGAAGTAGATTATATTTAGTCTCACTTTTTATGCTGTTACTTTGGCAGGTGTATGGTTTATGACATTGTTAATCCAGTTTTTTGAGTCCTGCAATTCATTTGAAGGACATCTTCCAGCACAAAATGAGCATAAATTTGAGCACTTAGTAAATGGATACTTATATATTCCATTTTTAGATTTTTTGTGCAGAAAATAGACTCCTTCTTTCTCACATGCTGAGGAAAGCCATCTTAAATTTAAGACACATAATTGAAACAGACGGCCAGTGCTGTTGACGTGTAAATGGCTCTGTACACTGCTGAGATGACTGCAATGCAGATAATGCTGATGGTGCTAGCCTTTTCAAAATTTACATCAGGTTTTCAGCTCCTGTAAGAGGTTTCATTTACTCATAACTTTAGGTGAGGAATAATCATCTGCTGAAGACAATTACAGTGGAAAAGATTGTAGTGGCTGAGACAATGACCTCATGTGGGGAGGCTGCCAGGGCACTGCATAGCCTTTCTGCTTCCCCAGCGTGTCTGTCTCAAATACAGCCTGCCCCAAGTGACAAATCTTATGGCATAGAGCACTTTCTCAGAAATTAAGACCTGAATCATTTTCAGACATCATGGTGTGTTATTCTCATTCCTTGGAAACTCTTGGTTGTTGAGCTATTATGTTTTGCTTGCTGTGACATTACTGATACTAGCCTTCCCTGTGGCTTTCTGACTTCTCCCAGGGTGGGACAGCATCTCTGCTGTTCTGTTTTACTGTTCAAATTCCAACTGTGCCTGCACTTTGCTCCTTTCCTAAAATGTGGAAGACCTGTCCCTTTTCCCTTAGGGTTTACAGAGCCCTCTGTTAGAGGACTTGTACCTCTGCAGGGTTATTGCAACTTCTTAGAGCTCTGTAGCACTTCCCCTCCTCTTATTCCAGTATAAGTAATCCACAATTTACCTTCTCCTTTAACTACATTATCCATTTAAAAAATCTGTTTCTTGGCTCTCCTCTTAAACTGCATCAAGTTCAAGCTTGTCTTTCTTGCTTTAAGACATGTCATTAGCTCTGTCCCCACTCTGGTTTTTTACCAGGTTACTCCCCTTCTGTTTATTCAAATGTGTCTGTAGTAAAAATTGTTTTACACTTGTCTGCTGTTGCCTAGGTGAAATTTCCAGGTTTAAAATATACCCTGGTCTGCAGAATTTGTAATTTGTGTTGTGTTAAAGTAATTACTCACTGTTTTGAAAACTTAATTGTCTTTGTCTTTCTCAGCCTATTTTGGCTTTTACTGATCTCTCTCCCCTTCTCCTGTCTCAGGAAAAAAACTAGAGTATTTACTTTCTTTTTTCTACAGCCATTCTGTCTTTTCCATTGCTCTAGAAGTTGCCTGAAGTAAAGGACAAACTCGGAGCATTACCCATAATTGTGGAGTCGTTTAAATGTTGCCTTTGTCTTCTGCCGTGTGGGAGGGAAGATGGGTTCCAGGTGATGTCAGAGACCCAGAAACATTGTTCACAAGAGTTTCTCTGTTGTAATTGCTTACTCTAATGAAAAGTCAGCATGAGTATATCAATTTGAGAAATGTATGTATATTGTCTTGATGGTCAACTGGATTTTAATTAGAATAATTTTCAGGTGTGTCCACTAGATACTTCTGTTTTAGTGAGCTGTTCTGTGACATCTGAAGAATGGTATCAAGTGTTGATAGAGCTTTTGGATGGGGAAAGATGCAATTGAGTCTTCTGTTAGGATTCTGGCTATTCATGTGGAAATCTTACAGGCAGGTTTATTTATTCCCTGTGCTGTCTTCCCAAGGATGAATAAAATGCAGAATATTTACTACATGGCCTGTGTCAACTGGTAATACTAAAATCTGAGTTCACAGTTCACAATTGTTCCACTTGAGGAAAAGCAGCACCTATGTATTAATGCTTAGTAAGTCTTTTATGTTCCTTCACTGGCAGAGTGTTTTTTCTTTTATGGGTTTATTGTTGCTGTCTGTCAGGCTAGCCTTCTTTCCATGTGCTGAAAACGTTAGGCAAATCTGCAGTGGATTTGCAAATGTAAACTTTTCTATTGCTATGCACCATGGGCCTTGATTTCACTCCATTGAGCTTTCTCTCTATATTCTTTTCTGCCCACTCTCACCCTGCTGGGTCATGATTTGCTGTATTTCAGATGCTAAAAGCTTCTAAAGATAGCCCCCCTCCCCTTTTCATTTCTTTAAGCACAAGCTGTTCTGAAAACGTCAGTTGCTTAAATGTCATAATTCTTCATAGTTAAAAACCTAATATTTTTCTTACCAACTAAGCCATTGAATATTTGTACTTAGTAAGCTTTCACAGTCTACTGCAGTGGTTTGAAAGAAACTTCTTGTGTAGTTTACTTATGTTAACAATACTCTTCTAAAATATTCTCTACTCTTGCTTTTTTGGGTTTTTTGTTTGGGGTTTTTGTTTTTTTGGTTGGTTGTTTTGTTGGGTTTGGGTTTTTTTTTTGGTTATGACTGAGGTCTTAGGAATTGGAAGCACTACAGATACGTAGGAAGTCGCAGAATTTATTCTTTCATACTTCAGTATGGGGTGGGTCAGGAACTGCCGTATTTGGGCTTAGGTTTTTTGAAGCAGTGCTGTTACCTAATTAGTTCTGTTAAGCAGTTGTGTCCACATGAATCCATTCTCTGATCTGTTATTTTTAAACTATTGCCTCTTCACTGATTGTTTTTGGAGTTGTGAATATCCTCATGCTGTTTGTTTTTCTTGACAGTTTGTTCAGCTTCTCATTGCATCACATGGAGCAAGCATATTAAGCCCAGCTTGAACACCAGCCAGAACTTTCTTAGTGGAATGATCATTGTTAATCTGCTGATCATTGTTAAGTGCACTGATTTGAAAGTGTAGGTCTGCAAGTGTTAGGACATGTGTCTCAGTTCCAAACAGTAAATGTTTATATACTTCATAGAAATGTGATGCAATATTGGCAACCTTCACTGGAACCCAGCTGGAGGCCTTGTGCAAGCTTTTGTGGTTCAAGTAGAACCACATTCATTTAGAAATGTAACTCACATGGTTGAATTTATTTTTTTCAAAGAAAGAGTCACTTTCTGGGCAGTGAAAAGAAAAACTGATTTAGAGCAAATTCACAAACTCATAGGCATCAATTGTCCCATATGAATGTGCAGAAAGTAGTTTGAATGTAAGGGTTGCTTTTGCTGGGCTGTTCCATCAGCCTTCTGATACATGACAGTATGTGTCTTTAAAACGTGTAAGTCAGAGCTATGCAAACAATGATCGGTACTCAGTTCTAAGGGTATCCTTTTGAGCTTAAAACATTGCCATTAATTTCCAGTTGGCATCTGTTACTTTCTTTCAGCTGTTGATATATTCTGGATTCAAAGTTGTCATGATGGAGCTCAGGTCATGATGCACTTATTCGTGCATATTGCTATGTTCTTGTATGGAGAATTCTCATGTATACAGAATCATAGAACAGTTTGGGTTGGAAGGGACCTTAAGATCATCTAGTTCCAATTCACTTGTGTAGGCGAGGACACCTTCTATGAGACCAGGTTGCTCAAAGGCCTGTCCAATCTGTCCTTGAACACTGCCAGGGATGGGACAGCCATGGCTTCTCTGGGCAACCTGTTCCAATGCGTCACTACCCTCCCAGTCAAGGATGTCTAATCTAAATCTACCCTCTTTCAGCTTCAAACCATTACTCCATGTCCTGTCATTTTACTTTCTGATAAAAAGTCCCTTTCCAGCTTTCTTGTAGGTCCCCTTTAGGCACTGGAAGGCTGCTATGAGGTCTCACCTGAGCCTTCTCCAGGCTGAGCAACTTGAAGTTTTCTTTGGTGATAAAGAAAGGGCAGAAAGCAGAAACAGGAGATGTCGCTATGCCCAACCCCACCACAACAAACAAAAACCAAAAACCACCACAACCCCCCCCAAAAAAAAAAAACCCAACCACACCCCAACAAAAACACAACACCACAAAAAAACAAAAACACAACAAAACCAACAAACACACACCAAACCACCCAACACAAACCCAACAACCCCACCCAACAACACAAAAACAAACCCAAAAAACAAACACACCCCAAAAACAAACCCACCACCCAACCAACACTGGGTAATGGGGATATGGGGAAGTCCATGTGTACCTCAAGGGGATTTAATTTTAGGGGAAAACAGCCAATGAACTTAATTGTATGTTGTTGCCTGCTGTGTAATACTTTAATAGCCCATCAACCAGATGTCTTCAGGCCACCAGCGACTAGCCCTGACTTCCCTCCAACCATCATCCCAAGAGAGAGCGATATGATAGAGGTGACTTTGCAATCTTCATATCAGACAATGCATAGACTTCAATGAATATTTTCACAAAAATCCCACCATAATTCTATTCCCTTGGTCAGATGTGATTGGTAATTTGGTTTTGCCTAAACAGGCATCCTCTTGCACTCTTCTGGAAAAATGCTGACAAAGTAGTGAGGGCAGAAGCAATAACTCAAATGGTGTTTGAAGAAGAAATTAAGGTTGTTTCCCTGCATCCTGAATCCCTCTGTCATCATGCTTCCCATCCTGTTTGCTCTTCTTATTCTTAGTGGTAATCTGGGTTTCTTGGGTTTTTGTTTAAATGAAAATGGTAATAATTTATTTTTATTTTTGTTATATGTAACACATTTATTTTGTGAAGTATCAATGCCGTGCAAGTATGTTCCAGTGTGTACTTTGTTGCTGCCTATTTGCATCATTGAGTTTTGGTGCTAGCATGTGAAATTGCATGGGAATCTAAACTGGCAGTAAATGTATGCAGTTACTGAGTAATCGCTAGGAACCCTCCTACTGAGAGTATCATCAGATTAATCCCTTGAGGATTTCTTTTGTTGCTTGATTAGTGAAGAGCAACAGATTTTTAACCATGATATATTGTGAATGTAGAGCCAAAAGGGCTTCCACATGAGAAACAACAGTGTGTTTGAATATGCTGATTTTTTGCAGTAAACAATTGAAGAACTTTTTCTCTAAATATTGGAAGTACTAAGTAGAACACAAACCCGACTATTCTTCTGTTTGGTACTTGGAAAAAGGCGGTTAGAATTTTAACTTGGAACTTGCTTTCCCTAAAGTTATAGCACATGCTGAATTTTTGCACCCTTTAATCTCTAATATTTGTATTTTGCTCCTAATATGCTACCTTGTCTTGTATAACACGTATCCCGATGTATGGGAATTTATAATTTCTTTGTTTTTATGATTTTTTAAGAAAAAGAGATAATGATTGAAATACTTTCATTAGCCCTTGGGCTATAAACAGATAGTCTGATTAATATTGCTGGTATCTGGAAGCTGTTGTTACTGAGTCACTGCTCCCTTCTGCAAGTAAAACTAGTGTTTTTCTTTCTGATCCAATAGAAATTAAATGCTTTTATGTATAGTACAAGTTGTAGCATAAATTGGAATTACTAGCTTTTATTTGTATTTATTTTTGGTTTAATATTATGAGTTCATGTTGATAGTTGATACTAGCTTCCATCACTTCATAATTTTATCAATAAACTTTAGAATATCAAGAATCCAACATGAAAGTGTTGCAGAGAACAAACGTAATTAGATATTGCTAACAGATGAGGTCTGTTTCCCACAACAGAGGAAAGCTAAAGATTGCAGTGATGGAATCTTTCTTCTTATCCCTTGTATGTACTATGTATATATGTATATGTATATCATATACAGTATATGATTAAGGTTGAAGTCAAAGTGCTAAACATAGGGAGCAAAATGTTTAGAATTATTTAAGAGAACAGTTAGGTATCAGCAGGATTAAAGCTTATTCCTTTATTTTAGATACAACTTTCAGGAATGCTTCATTTTCTGTTAATTAAAGGTATAGTAAATCTTTGTGGAGCTAAGATTATTTCTTTCTCACCTGACTTGTAATACTGATTAAGCTTTAAATAATGTAGAAACAAATTTTAGTGCCAAAAGGAAATTACAGCTATGAGATATGTGTGTGTATAAATCTTATTATTTTTATTACAATTTAATAGTTATCCTAAAGATATATCTCTAAATCCACTTTCACAGTGTGGATTGCTCATCTTGAATTCTGATTTTTTTATTTCCTTTTTTTTGCTAGAAATGTTCAACAGTGTCCATTGTTGAAGTGAAATCCACTGCATCTTAACAGATTAAGTATTCCATAACACAAATAGCTTGCACATCTCTGTATTTCTTCCTAATAAGCACAGCTATGAGTGACCAACTCTAAGACAAATAGCTGGTTCTGACACTTCTTAAAAACGCTTGGATTTTCAAGTGATACTGGAAATTGATATCACTTGAAGCTTTTGTGGTAAGGATTGATTACGTAAATATTTCATAAAAACCTCTATTCAGGCACTATATGTTAGTGACTTACTGTGTTTATGAACCCAGTGTGGATTCAAGATACTGATGTAAGTAATCCCACTAGTCCCCCCAAAATAATTTGGTCCCAGTAGGAAACTTGATTTAAGTCAGTGTTGGGGTTAAAGCCTCTACAGGTTTTGAAAATTAACTCCTATAGTGTGATGGTTTAAACGAAGTGAATACTGGTTATCAATGCTATTGATTTTTGTACAGTTGATTTTTCTGATCAGTATGCATGCCAGAACTTTTTTTTTTTTCTTCTGATTTAGAACAATCTGCCTGTAGAAGTTGTTGTGTGAATAAGCCTGCCCTTATTAAATGATCATTTCAGAAAAGGAATCAGCACTCAGCATTGCTTGCTCATGATTTGGAACAATATGCGGAAATAAAGGGCTTTGACTCTATACCACTTCTTGCCCTTGCAGAAATAAGTAATTCAAAACTAACTCTTTGTAGAACACTTTTTTTTTTTGCCTATTTTTTTTTTTTATTAATAGGAAAAATATGTATGGATTTTTGAAGAACAACCAACTGCATTTTTGTCTTTTGCTACTTGATTGAATGCCTTAGTGAATTCTGGATGACAATAGAAATGATGTCCTTGATTTAGAGAAAATGGCAAACCAAACCATTCAGCTGCTAGGAAAGTAAATACTGAGAAGAAAAATTTTTTACATACTGTATCTAGCAGCAGTGGACTTATTTAACATGTACTGTTCTTTCTTTTTCCATCTGTATCCTTTTAATGACTTAGGGATTTAGGCATATTTCTGTGCAGAAGTTCTTGGGATGTTATTGCTAGACAGATTTGAGGCTTCTTCAGTACAAGTGAAGTACTTTGCTTCTGATCAGGTTTTCTGAGTATATGTGATTTTAGTGAAACTGTTTATTTGGTTCAAATTCCTCAAATGCTCAATTTCATGCTTTTTCCCAAAATTTTGAGTTTCCTGTCATCTCTTATGTTCAAGAGATCAATAATTAATTCATGATTCTCTGTGTAACACTACCTTCTCATTGATGTGAAGATCATACTGATCAATAAAACGTTAGTCTTTCTCACTGTATGGACCATGTATTTGTTGTTCCTACTGAAGTTGAAACTTTTCAGTATTGATGCCTTCCAGCTGTCCTTCTTGAATATTTGTTTTACAAATCTTTCACCAGAAGTGCTTTTCTAGATTGAATCCATATTTGCTATTAGGACATTCTGTAATATCAAAGTAACCTTTCTTTGTTCCTGTGTGGTTTTCTTCTGTTGCTTTCTTTTGGTCTTTGTATTGCAGTTCATCAAGCTGCTGTAGTCTGTGCTTAAAATGTTCATCTAGGTTTTGTGCCCTAGAGAATTTGAATTCATTCTCATTAGTTGTGACTTACTTGTCTTTTTTTTTTCTTTTTTTCTTTTTTTGTCTTTTTTTTTTTCTTTTGTAAACAGCTGCTGTTAACTTGTTTTGTTGTTCAAACAAGGGGATTGAAAATGTCACCTGTACACATATTGTGTAGTTGTTACACACATTTCTGTCTCTGTAAATGTACACATCAGTGTATAATAGAATGGCTTTAAGAATCTGGCTGAATATAACTATTATACTTCAAATATGTGTGCATTATTAAACAATGAAGAATCCTTCCACTTTATTGATTAGGATCGCATATATTCCATATGAACTTATTTGCATAATCTAAATTTACATGCCTCGTGGTCCAGGGTGGTGTAGTGGGGTTTTTTGTCTCGTGTGTGTGTATCCCTCATCCCCTTGTGGTGTAAACAAATGTCCTTAATATCAAAATAAAAAGTAATTTCTGTTCCCTGGGTAATCTAGCTACATTTCCAGTTGATTCATTTCCCCTATTTGTATCTTATAACACTTTTAAGGAACATGTTTACTCTGAAACCCGGTACTAGATTTTCTGCCATTTTGCATTTTTATCTTCACTTATATATTGCATCATACGAGTCAGTTTGTTTTTTTTTTATGTTTCCTGGTCAGACATGTCATGGTGGATTTAGGCCAAGAAGTAAATTTTTTTCCTTTGTTCCATGATGTAGCCTGATGTTCCAAATGTACTTTAAATATGATTGTCTGATGACAGGCTGTAATATCTGAACAGCTACAAATAATAGTGAATTATGAGTTTATCTATTTGCCGGCTTGTTAGAGAAAAACATTGCTGTGTGGTCATACAAACTAACTCCTGTAGTTTGTGTTTTGTGGTAGCATAGGGGAAAATTACCACCAAGTGCTTCCCTCTTTATCCTCTTGTATATTTTTCTCAGGGAGCTGAAATATTTTCTGATCTCCAAGGTTGTTTATGCACACTGTGACTAATGAATAACCCTGTCAAGTTAGGGGCTTCTGTTAAAGAATCTGCAGGATCCAAAACGTGATGGCTTTTTAATTTATTTTTTTAAATAGTATCAAGCATATTATTTAAAAAAACCCCACAACAGCACTTAAATTTGTCTTTATTTTTCCCCAAAGCTAAAATGTAGCATTCTGTTGGGGACAATTAGAAAAGCCATGAGATACCTCATCCACTGCCGCATCTCCAGTCTTTCGCAGTTAATCCGTATGTGGTGATCCTGGGTTAGATAGCTCAGTCTCTGAAACAGTTGAGCTCTCCTAGTGATGTGCCTTAAAAACTTAGTTTGCACTGACATGAAAAGAGTTCTGCCAGCCATCCTAAAATTCATATTCACCACAGTATTTGATAAATAGCAACTGTGAAATCAAAACATGGGGAAAAACGTAAAGAGCAGGGTGTTTGAGGTGAAAAAATCCTAGTATTCTTGAAATCTTAAACTGTGATTTGTAGTGTGGGGTATTTTTTGGTTGGTTTACTTTTTTTTTTTCTTTTTAGAGTAGAATTTTGTTTCCTTCAAACTGTCAGCAGAATGAATGTCAGTAATTCAAATTCCCATTGTCTTCTCTAGGCGTGAAAAGGTTTTTGTTGTCATGGTGACAGTTGAGTGACAACTTCAAAGTGAGTAATTGCTGCTGGGAGCTTCATTATGAACACTTACAGTGTTTCAGAAAGGTTTTCAGGACGAAATAGGATTTCTTTACTGGGCTTTCAAAACATCTTTTTTTAATCTGGTGGTTTTGCATAAAGAAATAGCGTCTAGATGACTTTGTTTCAGAAGGTTCTTCTTAAAAGCCATGTGAAATCACTGCTAATTGCTTTTTCTTGCCCTGCTCGGATGAGAAGGGGCAAATTCACAGGATCTATTAGCTGATACAGCTGTTTAGAATCTGCAGTATCCTGCAGGTCCTCTGTGTTGAACTGTTTTTGAACACCCTTTTACGGCAGGGGTGTGTATGTGTTTCATCCTAAAAAATTCATGTTGTATGCATGTGCAGTGCATGTGCAGTCCATATATATCATGTTGTATTTACTGCCTTTGGGTGATTTGTAATGTGTTTCAGGTGCTAAGTTCTGATGGATCATTCATGAAGAGAATAGCATTGGATGATCAAGATTTTCTTATGTGTACAAAAGTTACGTAAATTTATTTTCGGAAGGCAGTATTGGAAAGGTCAATTTAGAGTTGTACTTGCTTTTCAGAGCCTAAAAAGTTGCTGTAAATCCCATCAGGGAGTTTTGTATTCTTGATTTTACAGTTTCCACAGTACTTTTACCGCTATCAATTCCATGATTTTAAGAATGCCAGGGGAAGTGAGATTTACAAGGTATAGGGAGGGTATTTGCATTAGGTAGTACTGCACAAAAGTGTGCTTTTGTCTTAAAACACTGCATGGAACAATTATCCAGCTATATGCATGCTTGCTACCACATAACGTGTTTTTCTTCAAATCTAAGATACTTTCTTAAGTTCTGACATTATTTGTTAGGAAAAATATTCCTGATGGTCATTATTATATTTTCACCAGGCTGTCTGAGTTTGTGTTCTTCTTAACACTGGTAAACACAAATTAATTTCTATTAGCTCTACTGATGTATCAGCTTTCTGATAATGAGTTGTATTAAAGATTTCTCTTGGTTTTTAACTGCTTCATTCTGTCCTTGATAGTGCTTCTTAGATCTGTGTGCTTTGATACCTTTATTCTAAAAGGTGGAAGGTGTCCATTACACCAACCAAGGGGAGTGAAATTAGATGATCTTTTAAGGTCCCTTCAATCTAAACCATTCTGTGATTCTAAAAGGCGTTTTAATTAATTACAGGAGCACAATATAATCTAAACCCACATGCTGTTCCTAAATACGCGAAAGATCAACTAGGTGAATTTTAATACTTGTAATCTTCAGGAAATCTGCCTAACATCTGATGTGTGTAGAGCCTCAACATGAAAATGAGTATGAGCCAGCAGCCTGCCCAGGTGGCCAAGAAGGCCAGTGGCATCCTGGCCTGTATCAGGAATCATGTGGCCAGCAGGACTAGGGAAGTAATAATCCCCCTCTACTTGGCGCTGTGTTCAGTTTTGGGCTCCTCACTGCAAGGAAGACATGGAGGTGCTGGGGAGTGTACAGAGAAGGGCAGTGAGGATTGTGAAGGGTGTGGAGAACCAGTCTTATGAGGAACAGCCACGGGAACTGGGACTGTTTTGTCTGGAGAAGAGAAGGCTCGGGAGGAATTTACCATTCTCTGCAACTCCCTGAAAGGAGGCTGTAGCGAGGTGGGTGTTGAACTCTTACCCAAGTATCAGAACGAGAGGAAATGGCCTCAAGCTGCACCAGGGGAGCTTTAGATTGGATTTGAGGAAAAAATTCTCAATTTTGTCAATTGTCGAGCATTGGAACAGGCTGTCCAGGGAAGTGGTTGAGTCACTGTCCCTGAAGGTATTTAAAAGCCATGTGAATGTGGTGCTTAAGGGCATGGTTTAGTGGTGAACTTGGCAGTGCTAGGTTAACAGTTGGGCTTGATCTTAAAGGTCTTTTCCAAGCTAGATGATTCTATGAATCTGTAAGCTTAGTCAGTATATATGATTTTATAAGCTCAGGACTTGAAAAGCACTGTTTAAAAACAAGGTTGAATGCATTATATTATGAGCAGTGAGGTATTTTTTTACTGCATTGTAAACTTTAAATATCATAGTTTCTGTTTTGAAAGTAGACTTACACTTTATAGGATTACCTCTCTCTGTTTTAACTCATCTTAAGTTCTTAAGTATGGTTCTTAACTTGTCTTTTTACAAAAGGGTTCATAAGAATCCTTTATAGACTGACAAAAGATGACATAGTGCTTAGAGTCCATTAATCTTAGTTCTGCAAGCACAGAGAAATGCAAGTTGTCCCCTTGAAGTGTTTGCAAATTAAGCATGTCTTTAATCAGTTTTTATGTAATAGTAGGTGAATGACATATCATTTTTTTTTCTAAGTTTCATTGTGCTTCTTTTTGCCTATTAAGTAATCTAAATATTTTCAGTTAGACTTTCAGGTGGTGCCATTGAGAGGTTTGAGCTATGCACAGGCTGGTTTTGCACTGCTGTAAAAATCCTTGGAACTTGTGGCATCTGTCACTGCATAGTTTTTTTCTTCCTCATGAAGGTAGCACACTTTCTTGTTAATCATTGAAATGGTATTTTGTTTGGTTTAAACTATGTTTTGTACATGTGTGTTTTATTTTCTAATTAGCAAAATTGCTTCTGGTACTCTAGTCATAGTGTCTGTTATAATTTATGTTAAGAGACCATTTGGTGTGATGAGTCGTTTCTTGGCATTTTAATTCAAATAACATACAAAGTACTGGTTCAGAAAATACAGTGGGTGATTCTAGTTTTGTCTTGACTACAGAGAGGAGAATACACACAGAAGTTTGTTATTTGAAGAAAAATAAACTGAAGTACGTCAAAGCAAAGTTTCTTTTAATATGGTCAATATATGCATTATGAAACAGAACAAGATTTGTGATCCAGTCAGCAAATGGTATGATCTTTGCCTTTTGTGTAAAATATCCATATTTCATGATTGAATATGCTAATAAGGGCCTATAACCCTACTCTCTTCCATAGTCGTCTGTAGGAAATCTGCTTCTTGCCAGTTAAATAATGTGATTGGACATTTAGCTGCAATAGATTAGATGGACAAAAGCTTACACAAGCCAAGAAAAATTGGCATCTTGCATGTTCTGCCTTAATCTGTACTTTGCTATCTGCACTGTGGTAATTCTTGGTTTGTGATCAGGAAGTGTTACGACAATTCAGGTGTTTGTGGATGCTTAAGTAAATTAAATTGATTTAGTTATAATAAATTTTATTCATGCTTTTTAGAAGTATTAGCTGTTAAAATTTGTTCTTGGAAACTCCACAGTGGAAATACTGAGATGAGGTGGTACAGTTTTCCCTCTTAGCTCATTCTGTGTTTTCAGTAAGAAGAAAACGTTTGTGAACAAAACCAGCTCAATATACAAAATTGTATTCTGATAGAGATTAAGAAAACAGAAAGGTCAAAAGGGATGCGTCTTGAACTTCAGCTGTTTTTTTGGTTTTTTTTTCTTTTGTTTTTAAGCTACAATGTGTCTCTGCAACCTGTCTGTCTGCGTCTAATTCAGAATTTCTATAGTGACCACGGGGGTAAGACAGGATGGTTGGACTAAAACAGAAAATCCTGTTCGGAGGTGAATAGTTTAGGGTGTCTGGGAGTGGGAAAGCCTCAAGCAATACGTGTACAGCATTGTTGTAATATTTGGAGATAGGAGTGTCTGAAACTTCTCATTTACAAAATACTGTAAATACAGGCCCTGAGTAAATTTCACACAAAGTTTTCTAAGAGCATTGTATAATGGAGGTTGCAGTAGAAGTGGTGCCATGAAGACTGAATTGAGAATTCCATTTTAATTATTTCTTGAGAAATGTGCTAATGATACATTGAGATTTGTAGAAACAGCTGCTGCTGCTAATGGCCCACATTCAGCATTGAGAGTATCTTTAATTTTAAAGTGTCTGCACTATTTGGAATCTCATAGGTCCATTAACACTTTGGTTTTGATTCTTGAATTTATGAATATATAGTGATCTTGATTGTAAAAGTGGTATGATTATATATTAATATAACATGGTTATAAAATGATTATAATATGTTTTTACATTAGTTATTGTGTGCAGAAAAGGGCAGGATATTTCTTTGGAGAGCTGGAATTACCTGTATTTCCAGCTGCGGGGAACAGTTGGGAGCTCAAGTAGCAGAAGAGGAGAACATCCCATTTGTACAGAGTTAGGAAGTAAGGAAAATCCCTGTAGTGCTTGTATGACTTCATTGCTGGAATTTGGTTTGCCTGAAGTAAAATCCTGTGAAAAGCCAGTGGCCTGGGCTGCATGTTTTGCAGTGCCAAGTGCCTGTTGAAGGATATACACTTTCTTGTTTGACCAGCCCCTCGCGGTGATTTTAGGTAGTAGTTGGTTTCTGAACTTTATTGATAATTTTCCTGTAATAGAACCAGAACTCTTAAAAACTTTTTCTTTTAATTCCTCAATGGCAGCTGCATGTAATTCATTTTGTCACCCTGTACGCATCCTTCCACTTGCACATGTTGTACCTTATTGCTCCTGCATCCTCACTCTTCTTTGCTCAACTGTTTGCACTGCAGGATAGCATAACACAAAGAGCAGGTAAAATTAAAAATCTCTAGCTGCCTTGAAGATGTTATGAGAAGAATTTGTGGAACACCTAGTTCATAAAATACACATAATGCTCGGATACTTCTATCAAGTATAGGAAATCTTGAGCAATCTGCAGTTGTTACTGATAAGACCACGTGCAGACAATATATGTTAAGTGTGCATATTTTTAACATAGGTAAACACTGGTTAAAATACATTTTAAATTAACTTCATGAAATTTCAGTGGGCAAATTCTAGCTAGCAGGTTGAAGGAGGTGATTCTGCCCCTTCCTCTGATATGGTAAGATTCCACCTGGAGTACTGTGTCCAGGTCTGGGGCCCCCACCATAAGAAGGACTTGGACCTGTTGGAGTGAGTCTGGAGGAGGGCCTCAGAGATGATGGGGGGAGGGCTGGAGCACCTCTCCTGTGATGATAGCCTGAGGTTGTTCAGCATGGAGAAGACGAGGCTCCAGTGAGGCCTTAAAGCAGCCTTCCAGTACTTAAAGGAGGCCTTCAAGAAAGCTAGAGAGGAACTTTTTAGAAGAGCATGCTGTGATAGGACAAGGGGGAATGCCTTTAAACTAGAAAGAAGGTCAATTTACTTTAGATATTAGGAAGAAGTTCTTTATTGTGAGGGTGGTGAGGCACTGGCACAGGTTGTCCAGAGGAGACATCCCTGCTAGTGTTCAGGGCTAGATTGGACGGGGCTTGGAAAAACCTGGTCTAGTGGAAAGTGTCCCTGCCTATGGCAGAGGTCTTGGAACTAGATGATCTTTACGGTCGATTCTGGCATAATTACACTGGAGTGACATTACTTCCTATATATGCATCCCATTATATTTACTGAATTCCATTATACTGACTGAATTTTGTAAGGTGCTTGGTGACAGCCAGCATGGCTTCTCTAAGGGGAAATCCTGCCTGACCAATCTGGTGGCCTTTTATGATGGGGCTACAGAACTGATGGACAGCGATAGAGCAGTTGATGTCATTTACCTGGATTTGTGTAAAGCATTTGACACTGTCCCACACGACATCCTTGTCTCTAAATTGGAGAGGCATCCATTTGATGGATGGACCACTCGGTGGATAAAGAACTGGTTGGATGGCCACACACAAAGAGTTGTGGTCAATGGCTCAATGTCCAGCTGGAAACCAGTAACGAGTGGTGTCCCTCAGGGATCGGTGTTAAGACCGGTCTTGTTCAACATCTTCGTCGCTGACATGGAAAGTGGGATTGAGTGCGCCCTCAGCAAGTTTGCCGATGACACCAAGCTGTGTCGTTCGGTTGATACGCTGGAGGGAAGGAATGCCATCCAGAGGGACCTTGACACGCTTGTAAGGTGGGCTGATCCCAACCTCATGAAGTTTAACCAGGCCAAGGACAAAGTCCTACACCTGGGTCAGAGCAATCCCAGGCACAGCTACAGGCTGGGCAGAGAAGAGATTCAGAGCAGCCCTGCAGAGAAGGACTTGGGGGTGTTGGTCGATGAGGAAATGAACATGAGCTGGCTTCAGTGTGCGCTTGCAGCCCAGAAAGCCAACCATATCCTGGGCTGCATCAAAAGGAGTGTGACGAGCAGGTCGAAGGAGGTGATCCTGCCCCTTTACGCTGCTCTTGGGAGACCTCACTTGGAGTATTGTGTACAGTTCTGGTGTCCTCAACATAAAAAGGACATGGATCTGTTGGAACAAGTCCAGAGGAGGGCCGCGGGGATGATCAGGGGACTGGAGCACCTCCCATATGAAGATAGGCTGAGAAAGTTGGGGCTGTTCAGGCTGGAGAAGAGAAGGCTGCGTGGAGACCTCATAGCAGCCTTCCAGTATCTGAAGGGGGCTTATAGGGATGCTGGGGAGGGACTCTTCATTAGGGACTGTAGTGACAGGACAAGGGGTAATGGGTTAAAACTTAAACAGGGGAAGTTTAGATTTGATATAAGGAGGAAATTCTTTACTGTGAGGGTGGTGAGGCATAGGTTGCCCCGGGAAGTTGTGAATGCTCCATCCCTGGCACTGTTCAAGGCCAGACTGGACAAGGCCTTGGGTGATATGGTTTAGAGTGAGGTGTCCCTGCCCATGGCAGGGGGGTTGGAACTTGATGATCTTGAGGTCCTTTCCAACCCTAACTATTCTATGATTCTATGGTTCTAATTTTAATAGAATTCAGATAAAAAGATGTGAAATGTGTGGTCTGCAGCTTATCAGTACACTGATTGTAGAGCTTCACTGGTGCTGGAACCATATAATGCTGTAATTATCTTATGGATTGAGGTAGTTTGTTGTCTGCAAAAGCTTCATAACAATTATATAAGGTAATAATGGAAATAATGTAAGCTTGATATTTTAAGGTCTTTATTCTACAAAATACATGGACTTATCAATTCTAGAAGCATGTAATGACATCAGCATGTGTAAACTGCTAATACAACTTAGAGGACAGTCCCTGAAAAAGCTGTTATTTCCTTGTATTTATTTGTTAATATTCTTATTAATGATTTCATGAAATAAATCCTTAATATTTTCTCCTCTGTTGTTGGGAAGCAGTTAGAAAACTGGCATCCTGCATGTGTCTTTGATACATGCCACATGGCATTAGGTGAAGTTTCCTTGCTTTCAAAAATAGTTGGTGTTATGTGTCATGCATATAGATTTTCTTCTTTTTCTTATTTTTTTTTTCCTCTTAAGAATATGCTCTTAACTGTAGCTGGAAATATTTTTAAAATGGGACTATAGTCCTTACACTTTTTTCTTCCTTCAGATAAACTTCTTCAGAAGACTTAAGAAACATAACATGATTCTTGGCCCTGCTGTCAAGGATATTTTTGTTTGTTTGTTTGTTTTTGTTTGTTTGTTTGTTTCCTGCAACAGCACTTCCAGATAAGATGCAGGCAGGTGGTCTCACAGTTCACAGCAAAGTACCTGACTGATTTCTTATTTTTGTCATCCTTCCCTGTAGGGCATTCTGACTAATCGGAAAAAGTGTTGGAACTTCAATCAGTGACATTGCTTATTTTCTTTAAATCATGTTATTTAAAACAAAAGTATGACTATTTCCAAGTAGAACTCTAGTGTGTTTTTACTTCCCACAGTAACTCTCAATTGTCATTTTCTAATGCATCAACAGAACAGCTTTTGTGTCTAGTTCGCATGCAAAGTTTGCATTCATATCAATAGCAATATTTGAGAGTGAGAACAGTTATGTAGGTATGTAAGGAATGTAGGACCAGACATTTCAAGGTGCCAGTAAGTTTGAGCTGCTTTTTCTTGATGTCTCAAGAATACGAGGTCTTACTCTGCAACCTGTTCATGTCAGAAGAATGTAAAACATGCCCATGGTATTTGCAGAATCTGTGAGCTGAGTTAAATTCAGAGGTATTAAAACTGAAAGTCATGGGGTGTAACATGAAGGTCCCAGAATGCTGGATATAAAACAAAGTCTGTGTCATACAAGATAAGAATAATTAATTTATTTTATTTTTCCTAGGGGGATGCTGGGCAGGGACTCTTCATTAGGGACTGTAGTGACAGGACAAGGGGTAACAGGTTAAAACTTAAACAGGGGAAGTTTAGATTGGATATAAGGAGGAAGTTCTTTACTGTGAGGGTGGTGAGGCACTGGAATAGGTTGCCCAGGGGGGTTGTGAATGCTCCATCCCTGGCAGTGTTCAAGACCAGGTTGGACGAAGGCTTGGGCGATATGGTTTAGTGTGAGGTGTCCCTGCCCATGGCAGGGAGCTTGGAACTAGATGATCTTAAGGTCCTTTCCAACCCTAACTATTCTATGATTCTATGATTCTATATTCTTATTCAGAAACAGGGCATTTTCCCTCCCTTCACTCTCATTTGGCAGGCATTTGCATTACAATGTATTTATGTCTTTCCAGTGTTGTACTTTGAGATGAATGAATATTGCCACTCATCACTTCTGGAATTTAATCTATTGTATTAGTATCATTAATTTAGATTCTTACATTGTTTTTGAGGAACAGTACTAAGATGAGAGTATGTGGTACCACAAAAGCAAACATAATCTGGGGCATGTTAGCCTGAACTTGATGCAGTTATAAATTGAACCTGGGTGAGTTAAGTTGATAGGAATTAGGTGGTAAGTAACTGAACAGAAAGATTTTGATTAAGTACTATAGGGAAGTTAATCTCAGAGTGAATTGGGATGGGGGGTAGGGATTTACATTTAGACATGGAAGATTTCAGGTGGCATTGATTGGTTCAGTTTTGAAGAACTGGTCTGGCAATTTAATCTTGCCAAGTAATTTTGTCAAACTTGCTTTCTGGGTATTATATTAGTGGTTTATTGGTGATCTTGGCAGTCCTGGGGTAATGGTTAGACTTGATCTTCAAGGTCTTTTCCAATCGAGTTGATTCTGTGATTCTGTTTTTGCCCCAGTATGGTACAGACTTGTCTTGTGGTTTACAGTGTGTTACCTCACAGCTGTGAAAAAGTAGAGTACTGTAAAAGGCAACCTTATTCTTCCTACATCCATACACTTAGTACTTAAAGTGAAAAGAATAATTAATGTAGCCAAAATGTTGTCTTCAGAATAAAGGTGATTTTATGTTTGATATAAGTATTCCAAAGGACAAATGTTTGTGCGTTGGAAGAGATTTGCTGTAAATCTGTAAGCAAACTTGTGAAGCAGCAATGTGTCTTGTTGAGCTAGATTCAGAAATTTCAGCCTATTCTTGCCTCCCGTTCTTTAGGAAAGTCAAGTTAGTCCTTTGCTCTGTTGAAAAAAAAATGCAGGTTTTGCTAGTATGTTCTGCAGTATCACCCCAGAAGCTGCATCTGAGATCAAGACTCTAAATTGGTAGAAGAAATCTTTTCTGTCCTGAAAGTCTTTAATTTTGATAAAATGGTGATTTTACAAAAATAGGATTACTCAACAAGAAGTCCTTCTGAGCTAACACCTGAATACTGACCTCCCAAATCCCAACATAGTAGTGCCAAAATCATGAGCTTCTTTTATCCTTTAATGATGTGGAAAAACTTTACTGCAGTTTTTGTAAATTTAGCCACTTCTTTCTCTTTTTCTTGTGGGGGGAATCCCATTTCTCTCTAAAGATGCGTTTCCAAGTCCTAATCCACTATCCAAAATAACTGAAATGTCATCACTCAATGAATTCAAATTGTTTCAACTTTATAATGCAAAACTGATTAATATAACCTTGAAGCAGAGTCACTCTGTGAGTCAGCAATGACTTATTTGGAAGAAATCAGTCAATCTGAAGTCTTACTTTTCTGTGAGACTTACAGATTTATTATTTTTTTTCAAGTCCTGTAATTGCAGTGTCTATTAAGTTATGTTTTAGGAATAAGCATCTTTTGTTGGTCACTTTATTAGTATGAAGTAAGTATGGGCAGCAAATGTTCAGAGTAATGATTTGTGACAGTGAGTAGTTCCAATAGCTGATTGGGAGACATTAAAATAGAAACTAATCTAACTATGTAGAACATAAGAAGGTCCTCAGGAAGAAATAATACAGGGTTTGCCCAGTTACTTACTCATCTTTAAGAGGAGCTGTTCCCTATCTGGAAGTTTTGACTTTCTCTAATAGAGAAAGTCCCAGAGAAAGTCAATGTGGCAGTCACAGCTAACCAGCTTCCAGACAACAGGTGTGGAGCTCTAGTTAGAGGTTATTTCTATAAGCTGCAGCTTTTCCGTAAGCATGCCAAATTCATGAGTCAGAATGAGACACCAAATAAGTAGCTGTACAGGAAAATTACTTTATTCTTTGTAACTACTTAGGAAAGCAGATAGGATGCTTGCAAAAGAGTAGTTAGCATATTTTAGTCATGCAAAGCAAAAAGCAAACAAACGTAAGTACATTTTGTGAAGTTAAAGCTAAAAATTTTTCATGTAGTGTGGCACACTGCCCAGGGAGGTAGAAAGAAATCTCTCCTTTGGTTTTGATTGCTGTAATGCCAAATGTAGTTTTGCAGAGGAGGAGGAGATCACACAAATCCTTGAGAAAATTCTGAACAATGTTGTGGTTTTATTGTACTGAGGGGTCAGTGTGCAAAGCAAAACAAATACACCAAAGAACCCCGAAACTGCAATCTTCTTCTGCAAATAATTGCTAGATTATACATTTATCTAAGTGGTTTTTAATACATTGTGCATGTTCACTAAGTACTAAATTAAATGCAACTGAAGCACTGAGAGCATGAAAAGCTACTATGCTGCATGTAATGCTCCTGAGCATATGTATCCATATAATATTCATCATGTTGTGCTTGGTTTTTTTTTGTTTTTGTTTGTTTGTTTGTTTTAAATTTAGCATTAAATAAAACAATTTTGCTAGTGTTGGTCTGAACTTATGTGGAGTGTCTAGCTCTTAGTCTGTTTCTACTTACTCATGTGCTTTGGAGCACTTTATTTTTGATCTTGCTGCATCTGAAGGGAGAACAACTCTTTTAATTCCCTGAATAGTGAAGGACTGTTTAATACCTGTATTTCCAAGAGGTTACAGAATTTTCTGTTAGTGGAAGATGCACATTTTTCAAAGGCATTCTGTCATTGTATGTACTGTTAAATAATTACCTAAAGAACAAATATTATTTCATGTGAAGTTACTTCACCTTCATAGCTGCCAAGTTTCAGTCACATGCTTCTTAGAGCCTTGCTCAGCATTTAAAGGATTTAATGCAGGATCTGAAAAAGTTTTTGGAATTTCTTTCAGTCTCTAATCCTGCCAGCGCTCCCTGTCCTCACCCCAGGCCTCATCAGCGTTGTGAGAGCTTGCCTGCTCCCAGATACTCTCACTTCGGGGTTTCCCTTGCCTGTGTGTTGGCTAACAGGAGGAAAGCCGCTTGAGCGGTGAGACATGAGCTAGAGCAGTCCAGAGTGCTCTGGCCATGTTATTTGACAACAGCAAACAGTGGAGGTGCTGTGAAGTCAGAAAATGAACCAGCGTAGGACTGTCCTGCCAGGTCGCTGCCCACTTTGGGGAGATGGCAGAGAACTAGTCCTTGCATTACAAAGGTGAGAGGTGAGTAATACTGGGTGGGCATATTTCTCTGATGTTCAGCTAAGTGAACTCTGTTGTGGAGTTGTGTAGGCTGTGAAAAACCCAGCGATAAAGCAGCATCATAAGCAGCGCTGTTGTACTCTTGGAGGTGTTATCTGCACAGGCTTCACTTTGGTGGGAAAGAAGTGCTCCAGTGGGGGCTTCACTACAGTGGAGCTACAGGATGAGAACCAGACAAAGCAGCCATAACATGCTGCTCAAGTGGTGCAGGAGGAATGTAGCTGATAGCTCTACTATATATAGCCACGTATTAAGAACTACCTTTTGGCTGCATTTTGCTGCAGCCTTGCCCCTGAACCAAAGTTAAGGAGCCTGATTTCATCTGGTTTGGCTGTTACATTTGGCTGTTGGCATCCAGTTTTTGACTTACTGTGAAAGGTGGTAGTTGCTTCATCCTTCCAGTTACTTTGAAAAATAGTAACACTCTTCATGCATTTAAGGGAGTAGTTTTCATCTTTCCTGATGGGATAATGTGGTTTCACATGGAGTCTAATTCAGACCTGATTTTGAAGATTCATGCTGTCCCTGGACAATTGCCTGCTAGCTATCTGGTAATGCCTATTGATGTTTGCTGTTATAAATGAAACCTACAGACTGCTTCATAGAAGCCTAACAAAGTAGTTTTAAAAATGTGTTTGCTAGCTAAAGCTGTTTTTGAGATGGAAAGAGTGAAAATTTGTTTCTTTATGCATTCCTTGTGCTATTTTCCTTAGCCATTAGACCTTCATATTGTCATCAGTAGTGTCTACTGTGAACTTTTTTCTGAGCTGGCTGTTTGGGCACTGTTAATGTGTCTGCTTAGTGACATTAAGAAAATGCAAATGTTTCTTCCGTGCCTGGGTTGTTTTCAGTACCGCTTTTCTCACAGCTGTCTGATTGTATTTTAATATTTTATGCTCGAATTTTCACCTTCTGATCATGCAGTGTGTGGATTCAAGAAACTAAACTGAGAATGTGAATATATGAGAGTTTTGTTAAAGTTTTTTTATGTTTGGTTTGCATACTTAGATATTCAATATGCTAAACTTAGCATCATTTCTGCCAATAATGTAAATTGTTATTAGCCCATAGCTACAGGTTATGTTGTGACTTACCATGCTTTGATTACTTAGTCATGGATTTTGGGGGCTTGGGAGGAGACACTGGATGACTGAAAATAATTGCCTTTGCTCTGCAGAATTCATTCATTGGTTTATGTTTAGCAAAGAAAATTCTGGGATTACACACACTAAAAATGTTCATTTTCAAAACAGTTTGCTTGTGTTTCTGCATTTAGTAAAATAAGGAGTATTAAAACCAGAAAAGTTTTAGAGATTGGAACTGTTTTATCCAATGTTAAAATTCTTAATATCTTAATGGGTGTTGGCTGGTTGGTTTTGTAAAAAGTTTTTCTTAGTAGTGTTATGTATATTTTATCATATTTTCCGTTTTATAGATGCCAAAGGGAATACTTTATAGCAAAATTTCTGTGATTGTTTGGAAATGTCTTAGGAGTTTCTCTGCTTGTCTTGGGACTCGGAGCCACTGAGTATTTCTGCATCTCCATAACGATGAGGTATTTCTTTGGGCAAGTTTGACTGAAGCCATCAACAACTGATAGCTTTTTTTTCTGTTGATGTTTTTGAATTTAAAATACATTTGTGGATAATAATAAACTCTATGCATAATCTAAAAGGGGTATCTTCTGTGTCTGTTTTACAGTTCCAATCCCTAAACTGTTAATCTGGAATTAGTTTTAGCCTATGAATTGTAGTGGGTTTCTCAGTCCACTGTGGGTAACTTCTATGATAAAAATATTTGGGGAAAGAACATTTTAGTAAAGTTTTATCGATTTTCTAACTGTGGCCTCCTAAGAACCATTTTATATGGTATGAGCTATGAGTGCGATTAATACACAGTAATTGATAATAGTGCATGATTAATCTGATTGTTAAATTTTATTTTAATTTAAGAATTTTAATTTAAAAATTACTAGTCTTTGACAGTGCAAATAATTGCTTAAATTTGGCTCTGGGTTGGCCTGACATCAGCGTTCTGTGAACTGATGCTAGCATCATGGTTTTCGTATGTGTCAGTATTCCAGTGCTGTATGTGCTGGGCTTCTTTGGAAAGGAAAGAAACCAGTAGGTGTGTAATTCAAAGCTCTGAAGAGTCTGTTAATTTATACTTGTTGCTCTAGGCAAGATGATCTTGTATTGCTAGTCTTTTCAAGCAAAAGCTTGATGTTGTGTGCCTTTCAGGAGTACCGTAGTCCATTTTATATGAAGATTTAATGAGAAAAAATGTTTTACAAATGCATTTAAATTTGGAGGAGATGCATCATTTTTTATCCAATATAGTGAACTGAACGAGACTGGGGAAGCAGAAACTCCTCTTGAACTGTGAGGAATCAAACAAGCCAAAGGAAATAACTTTGTTGCTTTTTTTTTGTTTTTTTTTTTCCTGGCTTAAGCTGTATATGAATAGATTTTGAAGCGTTCCAGAATCGACCATAAGATAGGCTGAGACATTTAGTTAGTAATGAAGGAACTTTTATTAGCATGTGTGCCAGTAAACGTGAACAGCCAACCCACAAGAATAGGTGTGCGCTGTGGGAATTGTGATTTCTTCATATTAAACTCTACTTTAGGAAATATGATACTAATGTCCTTGTTTATTTTTTGTCCTGGTGTCTGAAGGATTACAGTCAGTACCTCAACAGCACTGTGAAGCAGTAGAGGGTATGAGGAGGGCTAGAGAGGGACTGAGACAGACCCATGCCTGTTTTGAATGACCTTAACTAAAAGAAACGCATTGGTAGGAACACGTGTCCTGTAAGATAAGAAGCACATAGCCACAGGAACTCAGGCTACATAAATTCTCTTCTTTCATGGAATACTTATTAGTAAAATGTAAACTTTGGATTTAATTATTTGGTGATAAAGCTAATTCGTGGTGTTATTAAAGGTTGAAAGAAGAAACCAGGTTTTAATGTAATGCTATTTTGAGGTTTTCTCCCTACGTGATGTGGAGTTTTTGCATTATTCTATTCTGTGAAACTTTTGTGTGTGTGTGTTTTGATTGCATGGGTTTTTGGGTTTTTTTTGGTTGTTTTTTGTTTTTTCACTTTGTGGTAGAAACAGGAACTATACCCAACCTTATGGTAATAGGACAATTTGGTTTGGGTGAGACCTGAGGAGGTCTTTAGTGCTGCTGCTCAATGCAAGGTTGGTAGTGAGGTCAGACAGGATTGCTCAAGTCTTTCTCCCTCAGGTGTTGAAAACATTGTGGAGACTACACAACCTCCCTGGGCAATCTGTTCCAGTACTTTACCATCCTCATGATATATCTTCACATCCTCAGGGTGAAAAACTTTCTCCTACATGCAGTCTGAAGTTCTCCTCTTTCATTTGTGCCTGTTCTCTCTTGTATTCCCATTGTGCACTACTATGAAGAGACTTCTTGATTACCTCCTTGCCGGAGGCTGCCGGTGGGTCGCCCTGAAGCTGTTCTTTCTCCAGGCCAAGAAAAGCTGGCTCTTTCAGCCTCTCCTCAGCACTCCTGACTGTCTTGGTGCCCCTATGTTGAATTTGCTTCAGTTTGATGATGTGTTTCCAGTACAAGGAGGTTTGAAATCAGGTATTCTAGACTGTAGACCTGAGAGAACTTGATGGATACCAGCTGTAATTCTTAAATTCTGTTCTAGCCACATGTGATTTTGTAAGAAAATGGTATTTGATGAAAGCTTCATTCCCATGGTACAGGTTGTAGATAAAACATTTCAATTTTAGGGAAAGGGGTAGTGTGTTTCCATATTGTCCAAGGGCACACCACACAGCAAGGTTCAGTCTGCAGTATTGTCCTCTGATAATCACTTTTTCTTACTATGCATCAGAAGTGTGTTTGTCTTAAGAAGCTGAAGTCTGTCTTCATCATTAAAAAGCCGATGAAGAGGAAATATTTTGAGGCTATATGTCTTACATGGCAGAGGAATAAAGTTTTTTGGAAGCTGTTTTATTCAGTTTTCATAGATGTTGTGCTAAATTGTTTCAACTTTCTTCACTGTATGGCTCGTTACTTAGATGAAAGCTGAATGCTGGAAAACTTGACTTTGTTTTCATGTTTAGAACAATGTGGCTTATAGTGTCTATTATTATGTAAGTCTTTGCAGCAAAGTAAAATGTGTTCAAGTAGGACTGCTGGGGGAATTCAGTGTCTGTTGGGAATTTTAGATACTATGCATATGAATATCTCTTTTATTTTGAACAGTTTTGTTATGGCTTAAAAATTGAGAGAAATACTTTTTTTTTTGTTTAAAGCTTCCCCTAAGTACTTTTCCCAGAATACTATGTTTATATGGCAATCCCTGTTCTACTGCTTCCTCACCAAACTCGTTAAATTGCGGTTGACATTGGAATTTAAGGGCATACTACTTTTACCCAGGGTGTTTTAATCATATTACTTACTGATATCATAGAATAATTAGGGTTGTAAAGGACTTTTAAGATATCTAGTTCCAACCCTGCTTCCATGGGCAGGGATGCCTCACCCTAGACCATGTCGCCCAAGGCTCTGTCCAGCCTGGCCCTGAACACTGCCAGGGATGGAATCATTACTTTTTTTGTTGTTAGTGAATTTATTAATTTAGTTTGTGTAGCAGATCCAGAAGAAATAAGTAATGTCACGTGTTGCTCTCTGTATGTTGTTGCCTTGTGGCGGGATTGGTTTATAGCAGCATTTCACGTCTAACTGTTCTGCAACTCTGCTGCTGTAAGGTGGTTACATTAGGTTTACATAGTTCTTTTGTGTGAATGGCTTTAGGGCAAATGCTGCTTTATGTGTAGTACAAAACTGAGTAGTGAAAAAGTTAAGTTGCTGCTTTCCTGTCATAACATTGACCCCCAGTGGAAAATCAAATACCCCCATACTTCCCAAAATGTTTGATTAAAAAAACAAGCTTACTTTCTACGTGAGCATCTGTTTTCAGAGTTGCTGCATGAAGTTGGACTGCTGGGACCATTTGTCCCAACCCTTTAATCCTATAGAAGTCACAGTTATTGCTGAAATATCTGTGCCAGCATTGGACACGAGAGGGGGGGTGTGTGGTGTGTGTGTATGTATGTGTGTAAATATATACATATATACACACATCATATATGCATATATGAGTATATATATGAGTGTATACAAATATATGTTCATATCACAGATGCCTGTATTTTGCTGTTGGATCTACTCCTATTTCCATTTCAGACTTTAAGCTTTGGCTTAGATGTTCACATGCTACCTGTAAGGAATGTACAATTGATGGAGTCTGCTGTTCACGTTGTGACATTAGTGATGTTTCATTGTCTCTAAAAGATTGCTTTTGTTAGGTAACAAAGTTACAAATTAATTTAGATAGATAGCTTTAAAGGTACTAGATTTTATTTTGGAGTTTGATGGAGAATTATCTGACAATCTTTAAATACTTTAGTGGGAAAGAAAGGAACAGTCTTAAGTGAGTTCGAAGCCTGAATTAAGATGATGTGATATAATAATGTGAGGATTTACCTTTATAATTCTATTTTTCTGTGATCAGAGAATTTTTAGATTTAATTTTCAATTTTGAAGGCAGAGCCTGTAATTTTCCTAAAACCGCAGGAGTAAGGAAATAGAATCAAATTTCACTTTTCAGGAATGTTTTCTAAGGAGTTCCTTGTCTTTAAAACCTTAGCACACTTCCTTAATTTCAAGTTACTTGAATGTGTTTTTTGTGAATTACTAAAAACCTGATGATGCCTCCTGATATGCATCAAAAGGAATTGAGAATAAGTAGATGGCTTCAGCCTGTATTACTTATGGAAATCTGTGATGATCCTGTGATGATAGTATATTCATCTTTATATCTGTTCTTTTAGTGATGGAATATCTCTGTAGTGATTCTGTGGCATTTTTCATATTAGCTTACCATTGATTTATTAGATCTGTTCTAACAAGGATGTTCATTAACAACAAACCCTTTCCTGCCAATATTACTATTGGGTAGTATAATTTTTTTTGGTAGTTCATTAAGACAGGAAAAAAAAATTGACTTAGTTCCAAGGAAACTTGCAGTTCATTTTTTACCTTATCATAAGTGAGCTAGGTAGAAGGAAGGATGCTATGTGAGAGCATGACTGTCAGTTTACGATCTAATCTGATGTCATGCCAGCTGTCCCCTTAGCTGTCTGTATAAGCACAGGCTCTTGTGTTGACTGATTGTAGTCACAGACATTGCTGCTCAAGATAGTTACAGAATTGTATTCTCACTAAATAACTAAACACTTGTGAATTCTCAGGGTGATGGCCTAAGGAGGACGTGAGATTTGAAAGAATCACTTTGTGATTCTCATGCAGTAGTTTATAGGTTAAAACACTGTATAAAGGGCTAAAATTTTGGCCTTAAGAAGGTCTCCCAGACACTGATTACAGTGCAGCAAGGATTTTACTGAAATTCTGAGGCAACACTCTATTATTTTGAAATGGGGATAATGTTTAGTATCTTGAGAAGATGGGGTTTTGTGTGCTTCCAGCTTGAAGTGGCGCTATTGCTTGCGTAATACAATTTTTTGGTTTTGTTGTCAATTCTTCTAAATTATATCTGTATTACACTGCATTTTTCTTCTAATAGCATTATTTGCAGAACTTCGATGGCACTGATTTTGTTGGACTACTCATTGATATTCTTTCTAGCCAATTCTGAAAGCAAGTATCTAAAAGTTATTCAGAAGGCAATGCTGGAACTATTTGGAAGCTACTGATATATTTCAGAAATATGTTATGAAATAAAGCATAGTATGCCTGGCTGTTTGCCTGGTTGGATACAAGCACTTTCTCCTGTTTGGAATGACAATTTCCTGGTTGAACAGCAGTTCACTGTATGTGTTCTACTTTTACACCAGTAACTCCCCGTAGAAGTGTGGGTGCTCCTGCACAACTATCATCAATGGGGAATTCAATATAAAGGTGTTCACACTTATCTGGTCTTGCAGGTAAGTGTAAAAACATCAACCTATGT
Source organism: Neopsephotus bourkii (assembly GCF_033783945.1). Lineage (NCBI taxonomy): Eukaryota > Metazoa > Chordata > Aves > Psittaciformes > Psittacidae > Neopsephotus > Neopsephotus bourkii. The sequence goes on from NW_026902266.1 coordinate 8,941,563, forward strand.
GGAAAATAAGTACTCTATAAAAGGCTTATAATAACTTATAGAACAGTCTGTCCAATGACAACATGAATTTTTCTTGCAACTATAGATTTGTTAATGTGATGTAGATTCGATCAGTAGTTGATTTGTACATTTCAACTTCATCTGCCTGGGCATGTAGATTACTCTAGAGGCAATCTATAAACTTGCTTGACTTCAAATGAAAGGTCATCAGCATCAGTCATGTCCCAAAGTTAATTATTAAAACTTGGCTTTGACTTGAATACAAAATGAAATAAAAAAAAAAAAAAAGAGAGAAAAAAACCACAACCCCCTGAATAGGTGAAGTCATGTTAGAGTCATGTTAATTAGGAGTTCTGCAAAAGGTTCCATGCAGTTAAAAGTGCCTGCCTGTGTCAATTGCACTGTAAGAATGGAGACTAGATTGTAATTGTGTAGTTTTCCTGTGCTTAAATCACTTAAATTTCATCATATTGTAGGTTAGGTTAGTACAAGCAAAGGATTGGCAATGTAAAATTTGCAGACTTGCTTAATCAACACTTGAGAAATGTTTTAGGATACGTGCTGATGGTGAGCAGAAAGGTGTTATCATACCATCACTCCCATCCACCCAACAGGAGTAATCATCCACTTTGTAAGGTTATCTGGTTTCACCTCCTGAACCCAGGGCCAACTTAAAAAATTACATTAGGTACTCCAACAGCATGCTTTCACATGTGGCTAATGTTAGCCAGATAACACTGTTCACATCTTGAAGGTCTAGAGTCTTTCTAAACTGCCATAGTACATTGGTCTTAAAGCAGTGGGTGACTGCCCACACTTACGTTTGTAAATGTTGTGTACGCATGCTGTGAAATGGTAGAATTTGTCTTGTAATATCTAATGAGAAAGATCTGGTGTTTGAACTGTGACTCTGTTATGAAAAGTCTGAGTCTTAACTATTATAAACTGTCATGATTTAAGCCCAGGCCATAAGTCAGCCACGCAGCCCTCTTGCTCAGTCCCCAGAGGGAGGGGGAGGAGAATCGAAAGAATGTAACTCCCATGGGTTGAGATAAGAACAGCCCAGTAACTAAAGTATAACACGAACCACTACTGGTGCCACCAATAATAATAATGGTAAGGGAAATAACAAGGGAAGAGAATACAATACCCATCGATACCCAGCCCGACCAAACAGTAAACTAGCCCTTCCAGGTAATTCTCAGTTACATCCTGAACATGACGTGCTGTGGTATGGAATACCTCTTTGGCTAGTTTGAGTCAGGTGTCCTGTCTGTGCTTCCTCCTGGCTTCCTCTCCTCCCTGGCAGAGCATGAGGCTCACAGAGTCCTTGGTCAGAGTAAACATTACTGAGCAACAACTAAAAACATCGGTGTTATCAGTACTGTTCCCAGGCCAAAAGTAAAAAACACAGCACTGCACCAGCTACTAAGGAGAAAAAATGACTGCTACTGCTGAACCCAAGACACAAACCAAGAGCAAGCCTTGGAAAATGGTGTTCTGTGATTTTGAAATTCAGAAGTACTTTTAAATGGTCTATAATGTAATTTAATAATGATGGTAGTGGTAGATGCTAGTGGATGTGATTTTTGCATGAATTGTTGATGTTTTCATACTTGTTTTGCCTTGGTGGCTAAGTTAATTAATAATTATACAAAATCAGAGTAATACAAAACTGTTAAAATTAAAATATGATTACTACGGAAAATGTCATAATTTATCACACAGAAAATTCATAGTTTTACCAGAAAAATTAGCTTGGCATTTCACACGTGTGGTGGTGTACCGATACAAGTTACACAGTGTTCATAATTTACATGATGAAGCACCATAAGCTTTCCCAGTTTTGTTTGATCTAGTGGGAGATTAAAAAAAAAGGGGGCATGAGGAGTAAAGCAGCACATTGTGTCCTTTTATTAAGGCTCATTTATTGTGCCTGTTATAAGTGGTGGATTTCTGGACAATAGAAACACATTCAGCAGTTGCTATTTGGAGGAACTACTGAGAGGCTTGATTGGCTGATGTGTCTGGAAAACAACTGGACTAAGTCTTGTCTTGCTTTGTGCTTGAAGGAAGGAGAACTTTCACTGCAAGAAGTTTACTAGGTCACTACCACTGGAGACATTATTGTAATTATTTTTGTGTAAGCAGGTGTTATTGTGAAGCAAATACTTAAAGGATATGAAAACAACAAAACCCAAAATCTAAATCTGTAAGTCTAATATTACAGTTTCTCTTGTTCTGATCAAAACGAGGTACTACTGATATTCTCAGAATATGTCTATTTAAATACTGGGAAGGCTTCAAAGGTATTTTAAGATTTAAATTATATTTGCAGAGAAGGATGGAGGGAGCAGCAGAGAAGGACAGAACAGAATAGTTTAAGTTGGAAAGAACCTCTGGCCCCATTTGACCCAGCCACTCCTGGTCACAGCTGGGGCAACTTAAAGTTGGAACCAACTTAAAAAGCTCGATTCAGTTGCTCAGGGTCTTACCTGGCCATGTTTCGGATTTTTTCCACAGTCTTGCTAGGCGACCTCTTCTGTGTTTGACTGCTCTCATCGTAGACAAAAGTCTCCCTGCTTCCTTGTTGCAGGGTGTTAGCCATCTGTTACATAGATTGTTTTAAATGGTATTGCTTATTCTTAATCAATCCTATGAGGCAAAACACTTAAACTCTCACTTTTCAAGTCCAAACAAACCACTATGTGTCTGCAACACTGTTAGTGGCAGTGGTTTAATTTCTGTCTTCCCAGTCAAGTCCTAAGTGTTGAAGCTGCAGATTTGCAGGAAGTTTTGGTTTTGTATGCCTTCTCCTTGGCTGGGAATCGCCATGTGCATTTTATGTAGTAAAGGAATTATCCTTCTGTTTCACTGCTCTTACTATTCAAAGTGCAAAACTTGTCCCAAAATGCAGTTGTTCAGATATTGAAGAAATTTTTGCTTTCCAGCTGTGACTTTTATTTTTGGCAAGTAATGTTCAGTCTGTTGGTAATGGACTTGCTCTTTAATTCCAGCAACAGGACTAATTCACCTTTGGAAGGCTTGGTGAATTTATTTCATGGGAAATAAAACATTTGTAAAAGTGCTAGTGTGGTATAATGGGTAACTTAATTTCCTAAATAACCTGTGACTTCTGGAATATAATCCCTTTTCTTAGTCTAACTGAAGAGTGAGTTGTTAAAGACCAGAAGCCTTCAGATGAGAGCTTGTTGACTGTTTGCCTCTAGAGAATAAAGCTGACAAGGTGCTTTCTTTTTTTAAAGCTAACAATGTATCTGCATTTTAGTTAGTACTCCTGGCCTAAATATCAGAGGTTAAACAGACTGCTTCAGTCCTGATTTGAAAGGAAAGTCTTTCAGCTTAAAATGGGACTGTGTGATAAATGTTATTTTTATACCTATGTATTATTTTCTTTGAAAACATCTTCAAGTTTCTGTTTGTTTCTTTGGATGTAAACCCAAAATTTGAATATGAACTCAGATACAAGTGCTTGTTTAGAAAACAATACTCCTCAGTCCTTTTGTGAGAAAAAGATGATGGTTGCTTTGTACATGTTACACTGCAGGCTTAATGGAAATACTTTCCCCTGAACTCTGATTTCAAAGGAAAACTGAAGAGTTAGAAACTGCAAAGGGACTTCATTAACCCACTTCTGTAGCAGAGGTCAGTTCTCATCAACATAGGGAGTGAACGCTGTTGCTGGTGCCATGGGGTAGTTAATGAAATGACATCTTGTTCTTACAAAACCTACGACCTGTGGACTTCACTGTCACAGTACTAGCTAACTAGGCTGTGCCAGTTAAATCTCAGGTGTAAAGGGTGGGGCCAGTTCTGCGCAAGCTTTGCTTCACCTAAAAATCCACTGCGCAGGCTGGAAGGGCTCACTCTCACTTGTCTGTATGGACAGGCGAGGGTCAAAATGGTAGGTGACAAGGTACATGGGAAGCTGCAGATCCAACCTTGCATGCGGGTGGACCAGTGCATGGGTAGATCGAGATCGCTCAGGAGATGACAGTCCTGGTCGGACACTTCCTGATTGCCTAAGCGCCTTTTTTCCAACCAGATTTGCATATCCCACTTGCCCTTGGTCGTCGTGCTTGTAGTAAGCGTGGTTAAAAGCCCTTCTGAAATCTTCGCTTGCGAAGCCAAGGCATCATCATCTTGTTCACAGTTTTTTGTGGCTGTAGGGTTAGGATTTTTGCAATAGGTGAGGCTGGAAAAAGTCCTTTCGATGTAACATAAGTTGTCACAGCTTTCAGTTTGTTATTGAAAATGTTTGGTCCCTTATATACAACATCCCATAGCAAAGCATATTGGAAAAAGGGGTGAGAAGTTCATAACACAGAAAACATCCTCTGCCATTCATGGTGTAAGTGGGACTTCATGTGAGCGATTTGTGGATTTGATTCTGGTTTGTTTGATTTTTCTGGTGGGTTTTTTTTATTTGTTTTATTTTGGAGAGGGTGTTTTTGGAGGGGTGTGTGTTTATTGCATTGGGTGGTTGCTTTTGGTGGTGTGTTTTGCTAGGTTGTGTTTGCTTTTTTAAGTCAAGGCATGTTCTGAACTATTTACATTTGAATGTTATGGATGCATGAGCTGTTTGATTTTTAGCTGTCCTTTACTGAAAGTGTTATTGCTTTGGAATTTCATTACTTTGAAACCCAAAAATATCCTGCAGTGTTGACAGTTAAACCCGAATCTTCTCTAAAAAAAAAAGAGGACATGTTCATTTTTGGATATTTGAGGTCTTATTATGTTTGTTTTCTGAATATACTCAATAACGTTTTTCTGCATTTGATGTGAATTCTAGTTTTGGATGTTGTTTACCTAACTATTGTCAACTAAACCCATAAAAAATCAGAACCTTCAATAAGTGAGCTCTTGGTTCTTTACTTTGTGTAATTCTAAGTCTCTTTAACTGCATGTCAGCCACGACCTTTCTAATTCTAGCCAAAGTAAGAACTTTGGTTTCTTATTTCTTTAAAATTTGTGATTTTTATGGGTTTTCATAGATGTTTCTTTTGACAGGCCTGCATAACAAAGGGCTTATGACATATGAGAATCTAGAAATTGTCTTGTGTTCTCTATACAATTAATTGAAATGATTGACTTTGGAGAGGAGGGAAGACTATCAGTTTATCTTGAAATAAACTTTCTTCACTCTGTATTTTTGCATTATATGAGTGCAGTTATATGGATACAGTAATTGTCTTTAATGGATAGCACTATTTCACTGAGTGTTGCAAAACATCTAGATAGTACTCTGAAGGGACAGTTTGCCATGCAGCTGAAAGGCTAAGGTTATATAAACCTCTTCATTCAGGTGTAAGGGAAATAACATTGAAAAAATGCCATACTAGAGGAAAAAAAAAAAGCATGCAACAAATGGCTTCTACAAAATCTGTCAGTGATCTTATTAAATATTACAAATTGTGTAAAATGTCAAGTGACATTTTTAATCATTTTACTGGTTCTAGTCTGTGACATTTACAGAAGAACAAATCAGTCATTTATGTGGTGTAATTTCTATGTTATGTTTAGATAATTTGCCAACCGTCAGATGTAGATAATCATAAATTCAACTGTGTCTCCCTAAGGATTGCAACTAGCTTTCTTTAAAAACATTAACCTGTTTAATAATTAAATGGTACAATGTGTCATTGACAAAGTCAACAAGAATGCAGGAAGGAGCTGAAAACGTTTCTTAAAAGTACATCAGAAATATGTTTCATTTCTGGAGTAGCAGCAGCAAAGCTTCAATGTAAAAAGTTCTTCCTTTTAGAGATCATTGATATATTTTGCCATATTTAGCAATATTAATTTCTTTTTTCTTTTTGTTTTTCTTTTTTTTTTTCATTCCAGCCATAATCAGCAGACCACGTCATTTAGACATCCTGTGACAGGACAGGTTTCTCCAGAAAATATTGAATTTATTTTGCAAGAAGAGTAAGTAGTTTTACCTGCTGTAGTTTAGTAGTTTCACAGTTCTTCCTTTTGTAGAAAAAATATCATTCATACAGTTTATGCTTAAAAATTTACTTCTCACTGTGATGTTTTTTATTTTAGCGCTGTTCCATGTTAGAGCTTGAGAGAAAAGCTTTACCAGATCTTAAAACAAAACCAAACAACCCCCACTCCCCAATAAACAAGCAAAAAAGACAATATAGATAGAATACTTAAGCAATGCTGCTTTAGCCTTATAGAAATATCAGACATACAGAACATAAAGTGTCGTTAGAACAAACTGGTAGGTTTGTACTGACATTGAAATGCACAAGATATTACTTGTTTCATTGTAATTCCATGGGTTTCTTTAGGTTTTCTACATTTCCTAACTTGGGCTGATATTTATAAAAACAAATAAAATAAAGGTTGATTAGGCATTTTTCAATTTATTCTAGAGCAATGCAATAACATCCGTGGATTTCCAGCACATTTTACCTTGATTGTCTGATTCAAAAAAAAAAAAAAAAAATGCGTATGTTCAAAGTGGTGATCTGGGCATTTTATTGGTTTACTGGATCACTCCCTGCCTACTCCTGTCATCCTTGCTGCATGCTAGATTGCTCCTATAATCCCTTCTGTGATGGGATGACTGGATATCTTCCCTAGATGGAGTCTAGGAGAGTTTTACATTACTTCTAAAACCACTCCAAACGGCAAGAGAATGGGACAACACCAGATAGCTTTTCCTTTTCCAGCCTAATCTTCCAACTCTGTTTAAGCAGCCTCCAGCCCTTCATGTGTCACAGAGGCTGGCATCAGGCTGTGGTGGCCTGGATTGGTGGTTTCTATGGCTGACCATAGAATTCGTAATGCTTTATGTTTCAAATCACGTGACATCTAATTTGCTTAACATTTGATTTAAAACACTGTAAAATCAAGAGAAACAAGGCCCAGAGAAGGAGCATGCAAGACTTCCAGGAGACTGAGGACAATGTCTTCTCTTGTGGACTTTGAGAGGAAAGTAGAGCATGACTGTATAGGTCTCTGCTCAGAGGTTCTGGAACAGCCTTGAGACGCTGAACTGCCCTTTCCCAAGCCCAAAACAAGTCCAAGGGCCAGTGCTATATTAAGGCACCTGCTGCAAACCAGCATGATATAGGATGTTGAACATATTTTGCAGTGTATTGAAGAGGCCTTTGCACAAAGACTGTGGGACAGCTACATGGTATGCAGGTGGCTTGCTGCTCTGAGGGTTTTGCCTCATGACGGGTATCCAAACGAGCTGCTCCAATTCATTTAGTGAGGAGAACAGGTATCTTGGAATGGAGCAAATCTCAAAGGCAGTCTGGACAACAGCCACTGTGAATCCATGTTCCAGCTTCCACCTGTTAAATTGATTTTTTAAAATACTCTGTTGTAAAGCTCCAATCAAGTTTAATACAAAGAAGATTTGTACATGTGTAAGGAAAAACAGGTGTTTAGCTAGAACTCCTTTGAGTGCCTCCTTGGGTTTGCCATACTTCCCTAGGCTGTTTCTGCTTTTGTAATCTTAGTAGCAGATAAAATATTACAGGCAGAACTGAAAGAACAACATGCTGGTGATGACATGGTTTGAGTGGCTTTTTGTGTATGGTAGAATGTTTTTTTGAAGAGAAATGAAGGTGTTTATTTGGAGGGCAGTCAGATGAATGGGCACAACTTGTCATCTCTAGACTTCAGTTACTCATACTGAGATGGTATCAAAAGCAGGAAAAATCTTACAATGTAGTAAGATTAATATAGACAATTGGTTTTATTCTAAAAGAAGAGGGAATGGGTGAAAGGATATAGAGAGGAGTATGTGTATAGTGACTACTCAGGAAGCAGTTATTGGAAGAACATTTTTCTAAGCTTTATTATTGGCCTGAAGTACATACAGAGTGTTTTTAAAATTAGGTGGTTTTAATATATCAGTTAAAACTGCTTTAAAGGTGTCATTTTCAAGTGTGTGGGATGCTGTTTTCCTAAATTTTGTACTGCTTTTATGCGACAGTGTGGGATTTACACTAGTGCTGTTCATCACAGTCATATCTGAATTCCTGTCAAATGACACTGTTGACGTATTGTGGATGTCTGCTGAAATCAAAGGATCTATTAGCACCCCCCTGTCTTTAGGCCCAGGAACTGTAATGGAGTTATGCCATGTTTTGAGTTATTTTCCCTCAGGCATCAGGGATTTGTATGGAATTGATGGTGGTGTGTGTTTGTATGGATTGTGTATTAGTTTGGAATCAGTGTTGCAGATCATACCTCGTGATGAAATAACTTTCACAAACAGAACACGGTTGGAAGGATAGTCTCTGGATTTACAAGGTCTGTAGAAACTTTCCATCATGGGATCCTTTTGACCAAGTGTACTTTTGTTTTACAGATAAAGAATCCTCTCTGAAGTAGCAGGGTTTCATAAAAGGCAATTTGTTCTTCAGTGCGGTTGTGATCTTACAAGTTGATTCTAATTTATGATTACTGGCAAATCCAGGAGTAGTCACCAGATATTGACTGGGAATTAGTGGTGGGGGGGGCGTAAGCACAAACTTATTCAGGCTGCAACAAACTTATCTATTGAAAGGAAACATTTAACATCTGAAAAGTAATTTACAGTAATTAGAAATGACAGATGTGTGGAGTGCTGTGGCCATTTGTTATCCAGGAAGCAATCTTCTGTCAAAAAGATTTGAAAAGAAGTTTTGGAAAATGATACCAATAAATGATGTAATTTTAGCTTGATTATGAGTCTGTTGTGAACCAGATGCCCTTGCTTCGCTTGATCAAATGACAACTGGATGAAGGCTGAGACTGTATTTCACTACTGTTTTTCCTAAGGCATTTCCCTTTTTAAATATCACATACATTCTGCTTTTTTAAGCCAAAATCTGATTTCCTTAACTCCGCTGTAACTGGAGGATGAAAACAAAGCATATTGCCTGGAATCTGTAACTTGAGCTGCATTATCTTCTGCCCTGCAGAGAAGGACTTGAGGGTGTTGGTTGATGAGAAACTGCACATGAGCCAGCTTCAGTGTGTGCTTGCAGCCCAGAAAGCCAACCATATACTGGGCTACATCAAAAGGAACATGACCAGCGGGTTGAAGGAGATGATCCTGCCCCTCTACTCTGCTCCTGTGAGACCTCACTTGGAGTATTGTGTGCAGTTCTGGTGTCCTCAACATAAAAAGGACATGGATCTGTTGGAACAAGTCCAGAGGAGGGCCGTGAGGATGATCAGGGGACTGGAGCACCTCCTGTATGAAGACAGGCTGAGAAAGTTGGGGCTGTTCAGCCTGGAGAAGAGAAGGCTGCGCGGAGACCTCATAGCAGCCTTCCAGTATCTGAAGGGGGCCTATAAGGATGCTGGGGAGGAGACTCTTTATTAGGGACTGTAGTGACAGGACAAGGGGTAAGGGGTTAAAACTTCAGCAGGGGAAGTTTAGATTGGATATAAGGAAGAAGTTCTTTCCTGTAAGGGTGGTGAGGCACTGGACTGGGTTGCCCAGGAAGCTGTGAATGCGCCATCCCTGGCAGTGTTAAAGGCCAGTCTGTACAGAGCCTTGGTTGCCATGGTTTAGTGTGAGGTGTCCTTGCCCATGGCAGAGGGGGTGGAACTAGATGATCTGTTTGTCCTTTTCAACCCTAACTGTTCTATGATTCTATGATAAGGCTGCCGGGCAGGTGTTAAGATTTACTTTAACCACATTGTTACATGTGCATTCCTTTGAAAAGTCCATGATAGTTACTTAGGTTAGGTGTATGTAATGTTTACATTTCTTCTCTCTTACCTTTCTTTAACTAACAGATCTTTAATAATTGTATACCAGAAAGAAACAGCAGGCACTTATAGCCATGTATTGAATTGTACCTGCTGTTAAATACTCCTAGTTGTGTATTAGAAGCTTTACCATATATCTGTAATAGTATGTTTGCAAATGAGAAGATAGCACTTAAAAGTTAAAAAAGGTAAGATTTTAACATAAATGTAGAAAAATAAGATAAAAAAAAAATTTGTGCTTAATCCAATGAGAATTACCCTCTTTTTTGCTTGTGTTTTGTGCAGCTGCTGAAGCCTGTATATCACCTCTGTGGAGAGAGCTGTCTTATTTTGTCTATTGCATTTGGTTACTATAGCAGCAAAAATATCAGGTGGAGAGAATGGAGGAAACTCAGACAACCCCCAAGGAAATATCTGCCATGTTTACATGTATAGAAATACTAGGACAGATAATTTTTTTATCTAGTTGAATAGTAGATTTACTAGAATTAAAACTAGATAGACATGATATTTTTGAGTTGTATGTGGTTCCAACAAAATAAACTTTTTAAGTTGCTGGTATGAATGTGGATCTTCTAAGTCAACTAATCTTTATGATCTTTTAGAGAGAAGGAGTGTGTTCTGTTGTATTTTGTTTTCATTGTGGGCTACTGGTGTATTACATCTTTTTTGTTGTTGTCATTGTTCAGTGTTTGTTTTAATAAGCCAAATATTGGCCATGTAGTTATTTTAGGGGGTAAATGATTTCTGTAGCCTTACTAGCATTGTTTAAGTAGAGCAGGATGTTGCTTGACAGGTGGTACAACATAAAGTGTTATTTTCAAGTATTTTAAAATATTTACAAGGGACTGGAGCTCTGAATGTACATACTGCAATTTGCATATGTATGCAGACACTTGGGGGAGGCAGTAAACAAACTGTCCTGCAAATAGACGAAAACATCACTATGACAAAGACAGAATGGGCTGTTGGATAACAGATGTTATCAAACATCATTGGTCATAGTGATTTGAACAAATATATAGTCACTTATGTTTAAAGACGAATCTGTAAATACTATCAGAACAGTGTTAACTCCATTAGCATCCTGGGATATTTCAGGTAATTGTGCATATTTTTATTTGCTTTCAAAACCAGACTGAGAATATTAATTAGCAATTAAGAGACTTGAATTCTTGAGTTTTGTTATGTTTTTATTTCATGCAACGAATCTTATTTTATCCTTGAAATAGCATATACAAATAATTAAATTAACTTCAGTATTGTTTAGGGTTTTCTATTACACATCATGTACTGAAAGTTTGGATCTCAAGTGTTGGCTGCCAGAAATGTTTCGTAGCCAAATAATAATGTGTTTTCTCTTTCAATGAACTTGCTGTCTCTTTTGCTGACTATTTGAGTTCTTACACATGGCAACAACCTCACATTTTTTCAAAAACGTCTTTTCCCTTGTGAATTTGAAGTTCATCATTAATCTTGATGCTACTAGAAAAGGACAGTGTGATTTATTGGCAGCGGTCATTTTCAGTAGCAACTAGAAGAGGAATTGCTTAAATGTCAGCATTACAAATGCTAGGAAATCGAGTTTAGTGTTCTGTATTTCATTATGATTGTTTTGATAGTGATGGTCTTGTTAAAAACATATAAAGCTTATCTTCCTCTCCAGTTCTAAATTTTTTACTGTTTTTCTTTAGCTGCGGTATTTTAATCTACGGTGAAACAGTATCTTTTGGAATAATGAAAATCTGTGCAATCAGAGTTGAACTTGTAGATTAAAACCATTCCTCTGGGGTTATTTTTCTTCTGATATTAATTCCCATACAAATAATTTATTAGAAAAATTAATTCAAATTTGTTGAAGCTTAAATGTTATTGTTCTTTTTTGTCTTTCCTGAGACAGTTGGTTCTCTCTGAAATAGCTACTGTGTAAAAGGAAGAAAAATTATTTAACCAGACTATTGTCTGGAAAGCCTACAGATTTTCTGGACATGTATGTTAAATCCTCTCTCCTCTTCCCCCCACTACTTTCTTTCCTCCCTGCTTGCCACAGTGAGTATCTGGACAGTATCCTGTAACTGTCCTACGGAACAAAACTCAATAGTTTGTGGTGTGGACGTTGTAAAGAATATAGACCTTAAGGAAAGAAGAGAAATTTTATGTCTTCTAAGCCCAAACCTTTTCCTTGGTTATGTTTTGTTTTCATAGGTTCGCTACTCATTGCTAGTGGCCTTATTAAAGATATAAAATCTAATGCTTTCAATTGATCTTGAAACAGATTAGAAGTCTCTATCACATCCCTGTTAGTGTTCCTCCCTTATTGAAATTCTTACTCTCAGTTTAGTTGCCTTGAGCAGGGAAATGGAACCTTTTTGATGGTAAATATTAAGAAAAGCAAAGTAAGATGCGGGCATGTTGCAAGTCTGCATTTTCTATCTGTTTTGGAAGTTTACAAGTGGAAAGGGAACAAGTAAGAACAGAGTCAAAAGCAGATAATAAAACTGGTTGATCAACAGAAATAGCTTAGGCAGCATTAGATATGGGAAGTGTCTTAATCTGGCTTTTGCTGAAACTGGATATTCCTAAAGCTGATTAAACACTGAAGTAGGAGACTTGGTCTATGGAAGGTTAGGCAAATTGACTCAAACTGATGTAATGCAGCTCTTGTGCATTGAAGGCTGGCTAGGGATTTTAGGGACTTGCTGTAGCTTGTTCTCCTATTTTGGACTTGGATTTATGTATAAAAGTTAGAAAGAAGGGATTCGTGCCGGATAAGGGAGGCATAAAGGAAATGGGGTCAAAGTTGTGTTATTTCCTTGCAAGCTTAATTGAAACTTTGTGGTCACAAATGGAAAAATATGCTTTTCCTGACACCAAATCAACTATAAAAGCTTTTGGACACACAATTGTTTAGGTTGCAACTGAGGAAGAGCAGTGATGGCAAGCACCTTGTCCTCAGCTAAACCTTGTGTTGAGCTACCACAGTCACGAGTTCTTCTCTGTTCTTATGAGTGGTAACTGCTTACAGTTACTCTGTATTAAATGGCTTTGGTGACTTGCTGAAATGGGAAAAGGAAAATCAGAGATGTTTAATAGGTCGATTTGCTTTGTTTTTCTGATGTGACTGTATTGCTACTTGTTCCTTACATATAATTCGCTAAACTATGTTGTTACTGATTTTTGAAAATACTGCCCGTGGGTTTAGTTGAAAAGGTGTCAAGCTTGGCTGCTGAGGCTTCTCTTCACAACCTGCATGTGGGATTCCACAGGATTTTGCACTTTTGTTTATCCCTGTTTTGGCATGTTCTGAACTCTTACACATTGAACAGATACTTATGGTAGGATTAATCTCACCTATGCTTTAAATGGGTATCTGCATATGAGCTGGTTTCTTAAATCTTCGTATGACTCAGAAGTTATTTATTTCTGATAATACCTGCTAATAATTGTGCCATTTCACTTAAAATGTGTTTTAATGATTCATTTTTCAGTATGAATCATATGTTGGGAAGATTTAAAGATCTAACATGAAGTTAGTGAAAGATCTAACAGTATGCTAGTCTGATATAACTAAAAAGTTTGTTATTGCAAAGTGCTGACTCCTATCCTTCCATCCCCAGTACTGGCTCTTTCCCATGTTTGCAGCCAAAACTCCAAAATTGGCAAAATTTCATTTCTCTGCATTAGCCTTATCTTCTCAGAGTGGTTTTTTTGTATCATGATTCTCTGTTAGATTTGGCAGGTTTTTTCCTCCTGATACATAGAAAAATGGCAATCATCAAATGTCACTGTCAGCATCTGGTCGAAAAATACTGAAATCAAAATAATAGGGGTGGTACAAAGGAAGTTGTGGATGCATGGGAAATGTTTGTGTAGCCTGTCATTCATTTGCTGACTGTGATTCTTAAATATGAAAAGGCAAAGATGGCTGTTTGAAACAATGTGCTTTTGATTATCTGGTTTTGTTTGTTTTCTAGGCAGAATTCATCTATGTCCAAGCAACAGATAACCCAAAGACCTTCAAGCATGGTCAGTGAAACATCCACTGCAGTAACTACATCTGCTGTTGATACAAAACCTGTCCCTAAGGTAAAGGAAAAATGCTATTGTTTCAGCTTTGTGAATAGAACTTCAGTCACTTTAATCCAGGAATATTTTAAACCTAATTTTAATAGGGCTAAGGGCTTAGACTGGGAGTCTAATAACTTACCTCAAAGAAGAGGTATAGGAGCACTGTGTATCCACATGATAATGTTGAATGACAATTTGAAAAATAGTGATTATTGTGAGGCTTCTTAAGAACAGAAGTAAGTATATGTAATACTAGTATTCCAGCAAGTCTTTTGACAGTCCAGTGTATATGTCAAAAAGTTCTGCAGAATAATAGGAATTATAATTTGCAGTTATTACTTTTCCATGAAATCTTACTGCTATTCCTCTTTTTAGTAACAGCTTGGATCCCTTTCTGCCATCACTGTAGTGCACGAACAGTGCAAACAACAATTTCACACATAGAATTTTTATTAATAGAAAAATCTATTATTTATCTTTACAAAGGCCTGTGTTTATTATTGCACAAACTATAATCAAGCACTGTACTTGAAGTGTCAGCAACTATCTTAATTCTTCTTTGACCTTGCGATAAGTTACAGTACAGTAAGAATAAGAGGGGGTTGGATACTGGAAGAATTAGCAGAAGTAAGATAGATTTCTTAACTTTGTCTGCAGTTTTTCAACTTCTCAGTTTTGTTTTGTTTTTTAACTGCAGTAGCGCAAAGCCTGTTAAGTAATTTGGTTGAAGATAGGACTTTGCCAAATTGGCTGCAAAGATACTTTATTGAGTTGAAATCACTTAAAATCTAATGTTTTGATATGCTTGGGTGAATATTGGAGAAGATTAAAACAATTCTATGAAAAGCTAAAAATAAAAAATAAATATTTTTTCTTAGATCTGAAGTGTATAGGTTGTTGGATCAACACAAAGGTTGTCGTGTCAAATCTCAAGAAGATATTTATCTTTAATGTGCTAAAGTTATCATTTAAGTTAATGTGATAAAGTTATCACTGAAAACAGTAAACTTAGTAGGTTGCCCAAATTACTTGATCCATTTCTTTTTCATGTTCTAACAGTTGAACTTACCAAAGTACCTGGAACTTGGGCATTTGTATTTGCTGTATTTATCCTCCTTATTCTGATTTTTTTTTTTGCCTGAAGAAACAAGCCCCCAAACCAGCCTTCGAGGCAGAAGGCTTTGTTTTTCACTCTTCAAATCAGCAAACTTAATGGGGACCTGATACTTTACTTTCAGCTGGGGATTTCTCCACTGTCACACTTCTGCCAAAAAGTGTGCATCCTCTGTCACCTGCCCCTCTGCTTCCCTTTGTCAGCATATTTACACTAATACAATCAGGCTTTGCAAAGCAGTGAGATCAGAAATGGTGGCTGGATAAAACTTACAGGGTCACCCATATGCTAAAGGCTAGTTCACTGGAGATACAGGAACTGCACAGCTAAAGGAAATGGAGATGGAGAGCTAATGTCTGTTTTATATGTGCTTTGTTTTATCACTGCATGTATTTCCAGGCTTGAAATCACTCCTGTTGTTCTGTAGAGTTGGAAGATCTGTTGAATTTCTAACGCAAAATTTCAACTGAAGTGTGCTGGCAATGAAACCAAAGGCTATAAAGTGAATAACCTGTGTCCTCCATTTTGAGGTTGATTCTTGGCACATTGAGAGTAGATTTTTAAGATGCTTTGTTTTCTATTTCTCAATGTTTTCTTCCATAAATTCTATAATCATTCTTTCAAAGTCTGAGTTCCCAGATGCACACTTGAGACACAATCTCGAAGCTAGAAACATATTCTGTTTGTCATGGCAAACGTTTCTAGCTACCCACAGCTAATGATTATCTTTTACTAAATGCTTTCAGAATTTTGCCCTGCAAATGCCATCACAAAACCATGTAGGATTAGTGTTGGAATCCCAGCCAAATTCAAACTGATTTTTATATAGAGCTATGCACACTGAAGTAGTGCCAAATGAGAAAATGCAGGAACAGGTATGTGGCTTTCTACTTGATTCTTCTGCAGAAAGTTGACAGCTAAGAATTTCTCCATTTGGGATGGAGGGTGAAGGTAAGCTGCCAACTGTACAGCAGATTTGTCATTCTTAGTTCAAGATGAAAGAGATGAATATGTCTGGCTTGCTTGTTGCAGTGTTCAAAGTCTGAATTTGGATTTAATAAAACTTCTGAAATAAATAATTTTGTGGAAAGAGAAATTAATGTGTTCTGTCAAAGTGTCACTTGTACCATGTACAACAAAAAGAGTATGTTGGAAAGAACAAGAAAAAAGCCAAAATGAGGGTTATACTTACCAAAATGTCATGTTTCATTGATGTGCATATAAATATACAAGACTTCATTCTATAAGACAGCTGAAATGGGCTGTTCTTCAGAAATGCACATAGATTTTTGGAGTGAGCCTCACTGTTTTGATGCCAACACTGAGTAAGTTGTCTGCAGACTTTATACCAATGCAGTCAACCCTTCCTTTTGAAATTTGAGGAGTTGAGAGAATAAAAAGCAGGACAGGCTGATAAACTACAATTATTGTCTGTCCCAAAGATCTGCTTGTTCATTGCCAATTCAATTACATTATTAACCATGTTAAAAGCCATTTATATTGATTACAGATGAAGGATATGTAAGAGTAAAGATCTGTTTCAGTTTGAGAGTAAGGTATGTTTAGAATTTAGTCTGTTAAAGCATCTGATGATCTGAATGGAAACTTGTAAATGTTACTGTGCTACGCAGTACTTTGGCCAAGTCAGCAGCAGGGTAATGCATTTATTATTACTTACATATATTGATATGCTGGAGGGAAGGAATGCCATTCGGAGGGACCTTGGCACGCTTGTGAGGTGGGCTGATGCCAACCTCATGAAGTTTAACCATGCCGAGTGCAAGGTCCTACACCTGGGTCGGAGCAATCCCAGACACAGCTACAGGCTGGGCAGAGAAGAGATTCAGAGCAGCTCTGCAGAGAAGGACTTGGGGGTGCTGGTCGATGAGAAAATGAACATGAGCCAGCTTCAGTGTGTGCTTGCAGCCCAGAAAGCCAACCGTATCCTGTGCTGCATCAAAAGGAGAGTGACCAGCAGGTTGAAGGAGGTGATCCTGCCCCTCTACTCTGCTCTTGTGAGACCTCACTTGGAATATTGTGTGCAGTTCTGGTGTCCTCAACATAAAAAGGACGTGGAACTGTTGGAACAAATGCAGAGGAGGGCCACGAGGATGATCAGGGGACTGGAGCAACTCCCATATGAAGACAGGCTGAGAAAGTTGGGGCTGTTCAGCCTGGAGAAGGCTGCATGGAGACCTCATAGCAGCCTTCCAGTATCTGAAGGGGGCCTATAAGGATGCTGGAGGGGATGACTCTTCATTAGGGACTGTAGTGATAGGACAAGGGGTAATGGGTTAAAACTTAAACAGGGCAAGTTTAGGTTGGATATAAGGAAGAAGTTCTTTACTGTAAGGGTGGTGAGGCACTGGAAATGGGTTACCCAGGGAGGTTGTGAATATTCCATCCCTGGCAGTGTTAAAGGCCAGACTGGACGAAATCTTTCGTGGCATGGTTTAGTCTGAGGTGTCCCTGCCCATGGCAGGGGGGTTGGAACTAGATGATCTTGGGGTCCTTTCCAACCCTAACTATTCTCTGATTCTACATTTTGAGAGTGTGTTTTGTGTGCATTCTGTGTAAGAGAGGCAATTGTATTGTCAACAGTGCTGATTGTTGCGAGTGCCTTTCCAAGACGAGCTGATCAGGATTACAACAATTAAAAAAAGAATGGGTTTAATAGTTGAGAGAAACAGGCAATGATGCCAGCTCTGTGAGACTGAAGCTGGAGTGTAGAACACATAGTTCAGAGCCACTGTAGATGAATGCTCAATATCAAGAGCAGGAATTTCTGAGCATTTCAGTTTTAACTGTGTGAAAATAAAGGATTTTTTACTAGTTTTCTTAGAGATACTAAAAGGATTCATGAGTTCATTCATCAGTGAAACACTGAGATTATTTTCAGTGAAAGAGATTATGATTTTAAAAGGTGGGTGTCTTGTGGGTTGGTTTTTGGTGGTGTGTTTTTTTAAATTCCGTGTAGGTTGCAAGTTAAGTGTTCTCTTATGTGTACATATTTGCATATTTTTACCAAGATACAGTCTTCCTTTTTGCTATTTAGAAAATCTTTTGAAGGGGAAGGCTGTCTGCATTTGGGGTTTTGGTGTGTTCTTTTTTTACTGTCCGCTTTAGAAAAAACAATAAATTCCATTTTATAACGAAGTTATTAACTTCCCTCTTCGGCTAGAGTTTATTGTAAAGAAGAAGCTGAAGCAGTGATGAAAAGGGGTTTGAAAATTTTGGCTCTTGACATTTTGGTTTTTTTTACAAAAACTTATGAGTCATTCATAAGCAAACCAGCATAACACATGTACTAAAGTCAAAAGCAACTTTGTCTTCAGTGACACAGGCAGCTGCTCTGACCTGCATTTTCAAAACACATGACAATGATTTCAGAATGTTTTAAATTAGGAAAAGGCTACTGAAGTACAGACAAATAGTTCTAAAAATATACATTTTCTTTTAAACTATCCTTTTTATTTTGGCAAGGTGTGACATTCAGTATTTGTTAAACACTGTCTTATTCCAGAGCATGAGAGGAATAATACTATAGATGATAGGAAAATGTTAATTATATAAAGCACTATAGAATTATTCTTTGTTTATACTATGGATATTATATTGATATAGAAAACACACCCTTAGGAGAACTTTTCCTTCTCCTATGTAATAGAAATTGTTTGGTCTTTATACCAAGTTCAAGGACAACTTTTCTATTTTGTGGTCTGCATATTTTATTTTATTTTTTTTAATTAAGTAAGGTCAGAGAATCAAAGTGCTTGATCACTGACAGGGTATCTGAAAAAAAAATCAAATTTGAACCCTGCTGTATGTGTAAATCAGCCATACTCATTTGTTCCTCAGTTCATTCATCCTTCGTAGGATAAATATGAGAAAGAAAATTCTGTACCTTTTGTAAGCTGATTTCTGTTCAGGTGCAAAGCACAGATTTTTGACTTTCAAAGCCTTAAATAGTTTGGGCCTTGTTTTTCATCACCCTTGTAATGTAGCTGTTACAGCTAACATTTTGCAACAGGTTTTTTAAAATCTTGACTCAATTGATTCTTATTTTTCTCAAAAGAAAATACATATGGCTTAGCCTGACAATCTAGAGCAAGGCTGTCCAATTTGTGTGGTCATCTGAAGTGATATTTGGACACAGATTCACATTTGAAATATTTTCAGTAGCAACCAAAAAATCCAAAACATCTATTTTCGTTCTTCTTTTAGTGGCAGATTTGCTGCTTGTAGATCTGTGAGTTAGTACTGAGAAGTTTTGTGGTCATAATTGACATGCTGTATTTTCACAAAGCTAGTGCTCTACAGCCTGTTAGCTGATGCCTTAGCATACACATGGCAGAGAAATGGGCTGAGAGATCTTGGTGATACCATTCCCAGCTGGCTTTTGCAGTGAACTAGTTCTTGCCAGCTGAATGGCAGGGGCAATGGCTGTGACTAAGTCTTAGCCAGATTCCCCTGAGGTATCAGGTAAGGTGTCTCCGAAGTGTCACAGCATTTCACAGAAATGACTATGACCTGCAGCTCACCTGACTTCTCAGCAGAGCAGAAATCAGCATGCTTTCTGTTTTTTGTTTCCTGGTAAACACACCTCAGGGAAACTATCTAGTAAAATCTGCCCTTTGGTATCTCCTTACAAGTGTTAAATCAATGTTGCTGTTTTATATGCTATAGCACCAAAGAAAAAGTGGATTTTTTTCTTACTGATTATTGCCATTAACTTAATTCTGCATTAAGATGTGTGCTTATATCTACTGAAATGTGTGAAATTCAGTGCAGCTTGGTGAAGTCTGTCATCAAAATTATCAGAATCCATTTAAAATTATCATATTTTGCTAGCACATTATTATAAATGCTGTCTTCTAATCCAGGTGTTGTTTGACTGGCAGGAGGCAGTACACTGAAATATTTTCATGGTGTCATCCCTTGCATCAGATTAAAGTGCTTGTTTCCAGACCTGCTGTTTGCTTACCGCTGACAGAACATCTGTACCCTGACCACCTGGGAGGAGAGATTCAAAGGAGAGATACTGTAGGAAGGAGGCAGTGAATCTGGACAGCTCTTTCCTTGGTGTGAGAGCAAATGTAAAGGTGGTTTGTGCACCTGAGGTTCCTAAAGCAACTGCAGTAACAAACTGTGCTGAACTTGAAGAACAGGCAGATTATTCATCCAGGGATTCTTGCTGTCTTTTTCACAGACCGATAGACTTTCCTGGTTTGTTTTTGAAATTATTTTGCTCATGTGTCAAAACTGAGATTGCAGTAAAACACAAACCCTTGCCTAGTTTGTGATTTCCACTTACTGCCATCTAGGTTTCTTACTTAACAGCATCACTCTGTCTTCTCCTTTTGTTTGCGGGATCAAAGTCCAAACATTTATTAAGCTACCAGTGTTTGAATTTGAACAGGAAGGAATACAAAACACAGCCAAACCCCTCTGAGACAATGAAGAGCAAGAGTAGGATTCATGTGCATAAAGTCCTGTTTGTAAGAGACTTGTACTATGTTGCAGAGAGAAACATGCATGCAGCTCTTGTAGTGCAATCAGAAATACTTCCCAAGCATACTGAAACTTCAGCTGTGCTGCCTTTCTGACTTGATTCACCAGTGCTGCTGCTGTTCAGCTGGGAGTAGGCAGACCATCCTGGCACTGATATGTTGATGAAAGTGGAAGATTGACTTTGCTATGTTGTAAATATCGTTGTCTATTTACTTGCCCTTGAAAATGCTATAAATTGTTACTGTGTAATGAAGTATGAATTATTGCAGTAAGGCTATTTGTAATAAGAAATTAGTCTCAATACAGTTTTAAAACCTCCACTACATTATACTTCTTTACAGGTTGTGAAGGCTGGAAACAAAGTTCATAGCTTTGGAAAGAGGGATCAAGCTATCAGGAGGAATCCCAATGTGCCTGTTATAGTAAGAGGCTGGCTACATAAACAGGTATGCATGTAATCATCTGTTTCTATTCATATACCATTGCAATCCTCAAGCAAAAGTAAGTGCCTTTCATGTAACTGCAAAAAAGGAAACATGAACATTGGTGATGCAAGGCAGCATTAGGTGCTCCCACAAGCTCCTGTCATGAGGGACTTGTGCTCAGCAAGTTTGAAAACCAAGTTCTATGTACAGCTTTGATTCAGAAGTGGAAACAATGATAAATGGATATGACCATCATGGTTAAATGTTGAGGCTATAATTTTGTTGTCTAAATCTTGTTATTTTCCCTGTTTTATCCTGTCAGCTTGCTGCCATGCTGATCTTGGTCTCCCTCAGAATGCACTGTAAACCTGAGGTTGGCTGTAAAGACCTTATTCCATCTGCTTGCTTATGCCCTTATATCCTGATCAAAGGCTTAATTCTAACCCATATGCCTTTTGTTCTTCGAAAGCTGGTGGGCCAAAATGAAGGGAGATGGGGATCCATTCACCGCACATTGCTGTGACCATGACCAGTATCCAAGCAAAGGCTGGATTGTAGGATTTCATTCAACAAACAGAATTTTACAGCTGCTGCATCTTGAACTCTTAAGCTGACAGCAGCACATCCTTGTGTGCAAAAAGTAAAACAAACTGTTGTATGAGAGCACTTTGCTTCTTCTAATTTGGCAGTCTGCATCCATCAGATTATCACCAGAGATTCAGGGGCTAGGTTTAGGGATGAGGAGGTGAACGCTGAAAACTGAGTCTTACAATTATGATTCTACATGTACATGAAAGTGTAATTGCTGACAGCCATTGGCTTCCTTCTGCATGGAGAGCTGCTATGAACTCTCTTGACATCCACTACCCAAGTCCATTAGTTTTCAGGACAGAATCAGAACTCAGATGCAGTATGTGTTGACAGCATTGTAGCATGAAAAAGGAAAGAGAAGAAAGTACTTGCATACTTAATATGACTTCAGAAAGAAGGGAAATAGTATCTGCAACATTGCTCTAGCTATTTCCTTCTGTCTTCTTACATCTACTTTCAAGCACTTAAAGCCTGAAGACACTTTCTGTGCTATGGTTTTCATCAAGGCCTACCTCAGCTGAATAAGTTGTACTTGCTTAGGTTACAGTCTGGCAATTTTACAGTCTTCCAACGTTAATTTCAATGTAAATATTACTCATTTTGACAAAGTGATATATGTTATCTCTAGAGAGGGAGACATAGATCTCCACAGGCATATTATATTTCATTAAAACTTGCACATTATGCAACCTTGTTTATTTCCTAAGGAATATTTGATTAAATTTTAAGCAAGGTTAACATATGGGAGAGTGACTGTAAAATTATAGGGGATGATTGAAATCTAAGGTCATACTTATCAGTAATGTAGTGATTTTCATCTTGGTCTACAGGCAATCCTTGTTGAAGTTTGTGCCACCCAGATGCAGGCTTTTTTTCATTATTGCAGATAAATCTATCTAGATAAAATGTGTTTGTTGTGTATAAGGTTAATCTGAATGCTGTTTAGGATGCAAATTTAATTACTTAATGAAAATTAGCAGTTTAAATATTCTACTCTGATTATTTTATAGCTGTATGTTTTGCCTCTTATCTTTCTTAGTACATAATATTTTGCTAATAAAACCACTTGTTTTTGCAATTAATACCATATTTAGGTAAACTTCTGGTAAACTATCCACTAGTACAAAATTGTTGGATAAGATGTTAGCTTTCCTTAAATGAAAAGTATGTCACATTTCTTGAATTTCAGGATAGCTCTGGAATGCGATTATGGAAAAGAAGATGGTTTGTGCTTGCTGATTATTGTTTATTTTACTACAAAGGTGAGTAGATGCTAGCTCTTTTGTTTTGTTTACCTTTTCAAATCACATTGCAAGCGTAAGCTAATTGAACTCTTTGGATACAGTTCGGTATTCTGAGAAGATGCATAGTGAAACAATTACTTATCCATATGTCTTTAATGCAAAGTGAATTTCAGGCCAGAGTTGGTGAACAAGGGGGTGCTGTATGATCTTTTGTCACATCAGTTATCCTTGATAGATGCCAAGTTTTACATTGCAGAACATTTGGCAGCAATACCAGTTTAAGATTTATCCTATCTCTGGCTTGTATTGTGTTGCCTACTTGGTTGCACTTGGACAGGTAATTTTTTGAGAATGCAGTATGGCCAGATCAGGGCACTGGTTTAGCTTTAATCCAGGGGTCAATGTAAAAGTGAGAACTTCTGAATCCAGTATTTCTACCAAAAAGAGATTAGATGTGATCTTAGGCTGAACTAGGTATAATGGTTTGCATAAGGTTTTTATTAAAGTTTTGAATATTGTGTAGTGTGCTACAATTTTTGGAAAGGAGTATGGAATATGAAACTCAAATTCATGTTTCTAGGCACTGCATTTCTCCTACTGATCCACGTAGAGCCAGCAGAAATAGAGGTTTCCTAATTATAGCAATTAGCCTAGATGTAAAATGCCAAGTGGAAGGTCCATCACTTTATTCAGCCTGTCAGAGTTCATTTGTCACAATAAGCTTTTTTTTTCAAAGCATATTATTCTGTATGAATTTAAAAAATTACCACCCAAAAAAACTCCATGACACCCCCCCAAACATTTTCTTTTTAAAAAAAAATCAGTCTTGTTTCTTTAAAACATTTTTCTCCATGTACCATTGGTGTTGAGTCATAAAATTAAGGTCAGAATGGACTTCAGGAAGCGTCTAGTCCAAATGCCTGGGAAAAGTAGGGTCAGGAAAGAAGTCAGCCCAGGTTGCTCAGGGTTTAATCTAGTTAGGCATTGAAAACCTCAGAGGATGGAGATGGCGCAACCTCTCTTGGTCAGCCTATTCTGCTGCTGCCCTGTCCTAATGGGGAGAATGCTTTCCTTTATATTCAGTCTGAAGCCGCTCTTTTTTCTGCTTAACCACTGTTTGTGTACCCATGAAGGAGAATGTATTGTTGCCCCACTGAAAAGTGCAGTGAATTAGATTCTACTTTTTTTATTCAACAGACAGCAGAGAAGAATCTGTTCTGGGTAGCATACCATTGCCTAGTTATGTAATATCTCCAGTTGGACCTGAAGATCGCATAAATCGCAAATTTTCTTTTAAGGTACAGTTACAAAGCTTACTAGCTAATCATGTTTTACAATGTTTATTTGCCTTAGAGAAACTGCTGTTGTAAAAAGAAACATTATCTGCTTTCCTATTTATTTTTTTTCAAAGAAGACAGGTTTATTGACTGCCTGTTCAAAAGTGACAGCACTTTTTTGTTGCTTATGAATTGACATTCATTAATAACAAGTCTATGAGTAAAGAACCTGTTTCTAAATCCAGAAATGTGTATTGATAATTTGTTCCAGTACTGTATATGGATTGAAAGGAAAGTTGTCTCTTCTTC
Organism: Neopsephotus bourkii; assembly: GCF_033783945.1. Classification (NCBI taxonomy): domain Eukaryota; kingdom Metazoa; phylum Chordata; class Aves; order Psittaciformes; family Psittacidae; genus Neopsephotus; species Neopsephotus bourkii. The sequence continues at coordinate 8,965,855 of NW_026902266.1, forward strand.
TTTATAGAATACTTGATCCCATAGTGGAGTGATGGTCCTTTGGGTTTGGTTTAGTTGTGTTTTTATAAAAACATAAACTCATCAGCTCAGTTCTTGCAGTTAGAAAATGACAACACTGTAGCTTTTAAGGTTTAATTCCTCATTTCAAGGGGAGAAAGTGGAACCAATTTTTTTCTTCTTTTTTGGGAGGGAGAAATAGTTGTAAAGGACATGGACTTTTTCAAGGAAAAATTGCTCTGATATAATTTGAGGTTGGTTTTGTGCTTGTTTTTTTAAAATTGTTTAATTTACAGTTCTATGTTGTAAAAACATACTAAAATTAAATAAAACATACATTCCTTCTTGAAAGTGGAAAAACCTGACTCCAGTTGATTGAATTGCAGCAGTAAGGCAAAGTTTAGAAACTTCAATGTACGTTGCATGTTTAAATTCTACTGATATTTGGAGCAGAAAACCTGCAAATGAGATAGGTACTTAAACATAAAAAAAAGCAAATGAGATATGTACTTAAAAATAATTTAGAAATCAGGTTTTGATCTGCTACACTTTAGGAGATCTGGAAGGAAACTTTCCATTTGAAACTTTTCTTAACTGAAATTCATCTGCTCAGTTTACACTTTCTCTTGCATTTTGATTTTTTTGAGTGTTTTAAAATTATAGACTGCCTTTTGCTAATTTTGATTCTATCTTCAAGTGGATAATGGTTTTAAATTTATTACACAAATATTAACTTGGGAAGTGTGTTTAAAAATGACCCGGTGCACTTTGTGGAAATGTTTATTTTGCTTTTTCAAATGCATTGAACATGAGATAGCAGGACAGTCTATAAAGGAACCTTTGTTTAAGAAAAACGTTCCACTCCCAATATTTAATGAGGGTAGTTCATAAAGCCCTCCTCTTCTAGAGCCTTTCCCTAGGAAGAAGCACATACTAAAAGAGGAGGACCCAATGTCCTTCTAGGCTTCTGCTTCTCTTGAATAACCAGGGAAGGTTAGTGCAGACAGGGAAGGAGATAAAGTAGTGATAATATCTAGATGCTTGAGAGTTTTAAAAAAAAAAAATCTGCTTTTTATTTTATTGAAATGGTGTTTTTTAATGTTAATCAAATGTATATTAGGATTGTTAATCACTCTAACACTACCAGTGATAATGGCAACAAAACCCCTGTGTGTGGTATGTGTACATACACACACGTTTTCCAAGTAGTATGTCCTGTAGGCAAGCTCTGAAGTCACCACTACCAAGTTGTGCCTCTCCTTTTATGTGGAGTAGGATCCATGCTGTGATCACAATTAGTCCTTTTCGGAAACAAGTGCAGACTTACCCTAATTCTTTTAGGGTATCACACCTATGTGAGCTCTACCAAGTCTTGGATTATCTGAGTCTTTTTCTGAAAATCAGCATGAGCCAGTAACTTCAGAATTTCAACACTGGGTCATTACTGAAAAGCTGATATATAAATAGGGCAGTGATTGCAAAAGAAACTTTGTGGTAGAAATCTATATAAAAAATGCCCAACATACATTTCAAGTATTAGTTTGTTGGGCGAACCTTAACTGTGCTTTAGGTGTTTGATGATTGAATACAGACTTGATGCTGCAGTTTCATTTCATTTAGAATCAACTCCTAGGGCAGCAGGAGGATTTTGTTATATTCCTGTCACGTGGCCCCATCCAACACTGACATTCAGTGGTCATGGAGTTGGCTCTGGGCGCACAGTGGCAGGAGTACTGGCATTCTATCACTCACCAGCCATTACCTTTATCTAATCTCTTCAGTACACTTTGATATCCAGAGCCTAAATGGACATTCCGTCTCACGGCATAGTGCACCCCGAAATAGAAAACACAAGCAGATTAAGCCCAAAATAAAGATAAGACTTTTTTGCATTGAAGTCCTGAATGAGTGGGAGAATGTGCCAGGTCAATTTTTACATTTGGCCTGCCATTTATTTAGATTGTTGTAAATCCTCTGTTACAATAGAAGTATTGGTTACCATTTTAAGAAGTTGTTTCAAGTTACAATGAGTTTTTGATGCTAGGGAAGCAGTCAAACTGTAAAAAATGTCAACATTTTGGTTTGTAGAACTAAAGGAGGGAAATTTACTTAGCAAAGACATGGATGCTTTTTGCATATGGTTCAGTTAGAACAAGTTTTGTAAAATACATGCTCTCTAGAATGTATGTTAAATCCTACTAACTGTTAAAATGTACACCATAGGAGTCCTCAGAATTCCTTCCATACCCCCAGGTGCAGCTTTAAGCTTTTGTGTCTCTTCAGGTGTTTAACAATTACAGGCCTGCAGAACTGCACACAGGCTGTTCAAATGCAGTCAAAAACCTGCTTTGAAGTGTAGCAGTATGTATGTTAAATTGTTCTGTTTAGAAACCCTGCTTTTGAGTATCTATCCTGACAGTATTTTTCAAATGGTTTGTCTGTCCCAAGCAAAGTGCTGTGATTAGCTGTAAGCTACTGTCATTACACTGTGTGGCTTCTTTTTAGAACTCAGGATTCTTGCTGCATATTTAGTTCAGTAGCTAACATCTTAAAGATATTTAATCTAATTGTTACATGTTTTTAATACAGTAATTCTTTGCTGATAAAAATGTAAGGGGGCACAAATTCAGTGGATAGATTTTAATGTGAAAAGGTTTGCGCAACATCAATATAAAGCTGGAAATGCTCCCTGTCATTAATAGGGAATTCACTGTACATTTTAGTAATACCATAATTTTAAATATAAATTATATCAATTTATGTTCATGTCATCACAGTCTCTTTAGAAGGCCCATTGTCCTCAGTCATAAAAACTCTTTTTAATTGGTCATATATATGTTAAAATATGTAAGAGAATACTGAAAGTAAACTCATTTGTATGAATCTGACATTAATACAAATTGGGAAACATGGGAGGCCTACCAATGTTTGATGTAAAGAAAACACAAAACTTCCTGCAGAGGCAATGTATGCAGCTATACGTTTTTATCTAGGGGTGTTCTATGTTACTATAAAAGGTAGGAAGTAGCACTGGAGATATAAATTACTCCTTGTTATTTTGAATACTCCCTTTTAAATATTTTCAGAGATACACTCGTCCAGCCTGAGGGCATTCAGACCCTAGGAAGTCAGGCCAGATTATTACTTTCAGAAGATGCTACTACAGCTTGATTTTAAACACTTTTCATTATTGGCACTCTAAGACTTACTAATGGCAGTATCCATTCATTGCTTAGACCTGCTGGGACCAGGGCAAACTTTTTATCTGTTTCTTTGATCTCCTTGGCTTTCCTAAACAGTGTTGACATTGTTTGTTTGTTTATGTTTTCTGGGTCATTGTTGCCTCCTTAGGCTCCCATAGTGCTTATAAAAATTCTCTGGGTCTGGGGATTCAGGTGAAGAAATGCCAAGGGCTCTGAATTGGAGGTGCCATTTTAGAATTTGGAAGAGAGAACCTTTTAGCTTCTAGAAGTACTGAAAAAACTTAATATTATTTGCGAGTGAAAGATGAATTATAGTGCACTGTTATTGTGTTTATAGTGATGGCTCAGAGTCTTGTTTCAATTTTTGCTCATAAATGGTTCATAAATATCAAACTTCAGGAGAAAGAAGACTTTCTTTGTATGTTATAACTTATTGAGAGGACAGACTGAAAGATTACAGTTATTAGAAGACTCGTCCCCTCCCCATCTCTTTGTCCTATATGCTGTGGCTGCTGCTTCTCAGAATTGTGAATGACTGGAGGCGAACATAACAACTCTAGGCATTAGTTACTTTTAGTACAATCTCTTGTTATGTATTTTCTTTGGAAACATGAATCTTTTCACGATTTTAACTTGTTTAACTTTTTGTCCTTGTCTTGTCCTATTGATATGCTCTTGGGGTTTACTGTCCATTTCTCCTTCTGTGCATTATGGGAGAGAGACTGCTTTTCTTCTCAGTCTGTCCAGATTAAGGCACCTGAATGCATGAATAGGTACCAGTATTATTTTTTCACTGTTGTGTGTATGGTGTACGTGTGCTGTGTTCGTAGGCTTTTTAGTATGCTATAGTCATCCTAATAGCTACTGCTTTAAAAAAAACACCACCACCAAAAATCCCTTCTAGCTTGTGTCTGCTAGCAGTGACAGCTGCAGGACATTGGCACAAAGTGGCGTTCTTGCATATAAAACATGCTACTAATAAATAACTGAAATATCTTTGAAGTTTCCTGTAACCAGTTTTATATATTACAGACTTCACAATGTTGTGTTTGCTGATGACAACACACTATCTGCATTACCCTTTCTGAAGCTATGAATGTTTATGGCTGTGACAGCTTCAGTCTCTCAAGGGAGAATGGTGCACCATACTTCTCATTTTTATACCGTTTTCACCTCGAGCCTTTTAGGTGATGCTTTCAGCTGTGTTCATCATGCACCACTGAAAGAGAACCTCAGAGGTGAATGAGTTACCTTGATCAGGACATAGAGGTCAATTAAAATAGACAGCTGTTAAATCCATTTATCGGTGTGTTATGCAATCTCCATAGTTAAGTTACCCAAGGTTCTGTTTTTTTTCCAGCAAGTATATAATGAATGAATGGTAGGGTCCTACTGTGTCATCTGCAGGGGTGCAGTCTCATTTTCTGCAGGAGTCACTTCACTTCTAAATTCTGGCATCTTCTTCTATGGGTGGAACATGGTCTGCGAAGGAACCCTGCAGTCATAAGATCTAACATTAAAATCACTATTTTACTTTACATCTGGAACTGCTAATTTTTAGTTTCTTCTTTCACGGGATGGTATCTATAAATGGCAATGAGTTAAATACTCTTAAACTGTATCTCTTCATCAGGAGACTGTAGCAATAGGACAAGGGGTAATGGGTTTAAACTTATATAGGAGAAGTTCAGGTTAGATATAAGGAAGAAGTGCTTTACTGTGAGGGTGGTGAGGCACTGGAACAGGTTGCCCAAAGATGTAGTGAAGGCTCCATCCCTGGTGAAGTTCAAGGCCAAGTTTTACAAAGCCTTGGGTGACATGGTCTAATGTGAGGCATCCTTGCCCATGGCAGGAGGGTTGGAACTTCATGATCTAGAGGTGCTTTCTAACCCTAACTGTTCTATGATTTGTTTTGATCATTTGCAATGGTCTCAAAATGAAGAAAAAAGAAAACCCCAATACCAAAGAAGAAAACCCAAAGAACTCAACCAGGCAAACATGAAAAAACTCCTTAAATTCCTAAATGCACAGTTGATCAGGGCTGCTGTTTTATATATGTAAGTCATGGCTTTGTTTCCTCTGTTTAAGATAGGTAGCTAATGATGAGAAGGGAGAAGAACCCACCTTGTATTCCCTTACCAGCCAATGCTTTGAGGAAACAGACACTTTCTCTTAGCAGGGGAATCCCTTGGACTTCTCTATGTAAACCCTTTCTCCTCTTCCTTCTCACCTCCTTTTTTTTCTATCTGGCTGTTTTGCTGCAGTCTCAGCCTTTCCACTACTGGGGTGATGGCAGGCCAGGGACTGACCCCTCTGGAGACTGTAGTACCAGAGTTTTCAAAACAGAGGCTTCCTTGCTTGAGGTTCAGAAGGGAAAGGCCACATTTCACACATTCACAGAACTTAGAGCACTGTAACAGCAAGCAAATATTTTGCTCTCTGGAGTTGTTGATATGGGTCTCTAAGGTTATGGTAATTTGGAAATTTTAACATTTAGGTTTTGTTAAAAATATTGCTGTGTATCTGAAGCCACCTGTGATTGTAGAGTGTTTGGGTTTGGTTGGTTTGCTTGGGTTATTTTTACTTTGGAATAATGAGAGTGGATTTCATTGCATGAAAGGACCATTCATTTAGGGAAGATTTGTGAAAGATACTTAGCATTTAACAGAAGCTGTAGACAAATTAAAAAGTTGAGAGAATTTTTTTCCTTTAAAAATCTCCAACAACGAAACCCTGCCTCAGCAGTGTTTCAATGCCGTTAGCTTTTTGTGCAGTAGCAGAATTAGTTTCATAGACAGCAATTTAAATTACTAATTTTATTTTAGTATCATTACAAGAGCTTTCAAGCCAACGATATTCTCTTCAGTGTTTTGGAAAGTAAGGAGATGAATCTTTCCCTATTAAGCTGAAGTACACCTGTACAGTAACTTTGAGAAAATACAAGAAAGTGTTTCAGGACTGATATGACTTAGTAATATCTATATTATTGCTTAGACAAATGTGGATGAGATTTGATTAAATTCAAGTAGCCTAGTGTTACAGACATTCCACACTGAATACGTTTGAATAGTGAATATAGAGGAATTTCCAATATTCCATAGTTTGCAGTGGAATTTCATAAATTATTTTGGTGTGCAGAAATACCTGTAAATATTTTATGTGCTGTAATAATTCAATCAGTGTTACTAAGTGTATCAGTAAGTCTTGTGGTTTTGCAGCTAATATAGAGGTTCAAGTGCATGCTTTAACCAAAAGCTCCTAACGTGCATTATAATCGGTTCTTAAATAAGCAGTGTAATTGCTTGAATTGTAAGATACTGTCTATGTTTTGTCTGAATAAATTGCTGTATTAAATGAGCTGGGAAAATTGGCTTGCTTATGCATGTCTCAGTGAGAATTTAATTTGTTCTGTATGGTATTTATGGCAAATGAAATGTATCAGTTAAGTGAAAATGAAAACCTGGAATTTCTTACTATGAAAAACAGGTGCACTGCACTTTTAGTCTTAATAGTATGAAAAAGTGATAGGGGAATTTCAGTAAAAATTGGAGAGTGCCTTTAGAGTTGGCTGCACTAGCCCATTGTGGCAGGGTAACAGTTTTACCTAAAACTCAAGAAAACAGTGAAGGAACCTGAAAAGGTATTTTTAAAGGTATCAAGAAAAATTACAGTAGGTTGTTTCTGGGGTGGGGGGAGAATAAAAGGGCTCTCTGACTTCTTTTTGATTTCCTTTACAGGCTGTTCATACAGGTATGCGGGCATATATTTATAATAAGAATTCTGTTATTGGCTCTCAGGCAGAGCATTCAGGGATGCGGACATACTACTTCAGTGCAGATACCCAGGAGGATATGAATGGCTGGATCCGGGCTATGAATCAAGCTTCCCTTATGCAAACCCGCTCTTCTTCACTGAAGAGGCAAGTTCACTACAGACATTGTTAGCTTGTAAAATTTTTTTATCTACTTTATACATATATATATAAAAACCAGATAGGTGATTTGTGAAAGTGTATGCAGGAAAGCTTTATGCATACATTTAAAAATGTGTGCATGAAACTCATTCCCATTTTAAGGAAATAATTTTTTTTAATTTACATTCTGTTGCAAATCAGTTAACATAAATTAAGAAAAGCTGGTGTTCAGTATTTGTGTGTACACTCAAACTGTGTGCCCATGTTTACTGACATGGATTAATTTCTGTGTTTATATAGTTTTTTAGGGAATTTCAGTTAAAAGTTGCAGGTCTTCTGAGCAAATTAATACATCTTCAACACCCAGTTGGTAGCCTTGAGGAGAGGAAAGTCAAAAGGGAAGGACAGAAGAACAATGAGTTGTTTCAAATGAACTAGGACTTTTAGAACTAGGATTAAAATGCTGTTAAGAGTGAAAGAATGTTAAAGACGGGTAAATTGTAAGTGCATAATTATGGATATTAAGTAATTTCTGAAGGTATTAAATGCTTATTTTTCACTTTCGTGGCCTTTAGTACTTCTAAAAGGCTTTTCCCTTTTTTCTGTGTAGAAACAAAGCACTGCTACAAAAGGAGGATGTCCTTTGTCCTGTTGTTCTTAATTAGTGCTAGAGGCAAACAAATTCAGCTGTGCCTTCTTGTGCTTCCAATTTTTCCCTTTTCTTAAAATTGATGAAGCCTTCTTGATGTTTTGACTTAGGAATGTGATTATTTCCCTACAACTCCTTGTGAAAGAAGACTCTGTACTGTAAGACAACCTTGCTTTTAACCACTGGGGCTGCGAGGATTAAAACGTCAGGGTGCAGTTTCTTAGAGTATCTTGCACTGCTGCTTGCTCTTTACAAGTAAAATATAAGCAAAGGACAAACATCTCTCCCACAGCTTTACATCCTGTATTATTTAATACTAAGTGTTTCTGGATTTAAATTCCAAATAACACGTAACCTGTTACCTGGTTTTTCTTTATATTCTTTATAAGGATAGAAATAGTTGAAAGAATAATTGGGGAAGTCTGGCACGTTGGAAGTATTGATCCAGTGTCCCTCCCCCTAGTTGACTCTTCATTTTGAGACTGAAGTGAAAATAATTGCTTGATGGCACTTACTCGGAATTTACCTTTGATAAAGCTATAAAGAAGCTGGACTTAGTTTCAGAAAAGATGAGGTGCTGCTCTGAGATCAATAATACTCCATTGAGTTGTAAGAGAAAAAGAGAAGCTTATCAATGTAAGTTGAAGAAAGTGGCAAATTAAGTGTGTTAGGTGTCAAAACCAACATAAATCTTTCAAGATCCTTAGACATGATATAGTGGGTTGTAAGTTTAATATCAAGGTTTCTGGTACAGATTTTTGCAAACATTTATTCAGTAAGGTAAATAAGCAAAATAGTGTCCATTGCAGCATGTATTAGGAGTGATGGAGACTATTTTTAATTTTTATTTTTTGCAGGAATAGCTTCCAGGTTAGAAATTCCCTGGACAATGATAGTACTGACTGAAATGCAGATACTCTTCTGTTCTGTTGACCAGAAATTAGTAGTCCCTTAGGCATCTACAAAGATATGAAAGACTTTTTTTACTTTGCAATGAGCACTTGGCAGTTTGGTTTTGTTTTTTTTGGCTTTCAGTGTTTCCTAGGATAGAAAGGCTTTCTTTTTTCCAGTTTTTTGACATAATATTGCACAAGTTTAACATTTATTTCATACATTATTAGTATTTTCAGTTATTTTTACAGATGCATATAAATTATTTCTGCTTCCTTGATAGCACTGTAAAGATAAATTTTGTCTTAATTGGAATGATAAGTGAGCTTTGCTTAGCATATTTATCTTACATGTCAAATTAAGCAGAGCCTGGAGAAGGTGCCTTTGCAGGTATGTTTTCTAAAATAGTAACAAGACCACATCAACCTTTCACAATTAAACAGTTTTCATTGTTTTCTTTTCAGAGAAACTGAAAAAGTGGATCAGCAAGCTGTTCCTCAAGTCAATCATGTGGATGCCTGTAAAGAGTGTGTGAAGGCAGAGATTACAGATACAAAAGAAAGTTATCAAAAATCTGAAATGGTCGGATATGATAAGCATGAGGAGATAAGAAGAGAAAAAGCAGAGGAGGAGCATTATATCCACAGAAAAGAAGCTCCAGAAACTAAGAAGGAAAAGGCTAAGCATGCGTTAACAGACGCTGATTCATTATTTCCAGACTTAACAAATGCATCATGGTCCCATGTATCTCACTCTCAGCCAGCTGAGAAGAATGGAACACTTCCTAGTTCATTAAGTATGAGTGCTGGCCTAGTGGAGCAGAATGGTACCAGCTCATATAAAAGAGGGTTTGTTCCCAGAACAAATCCAGATAAACAGATTCAAAGAAAAAGTAACATGGCTCAAGTGGAGCACTGGGTAAAAGTCCAAAAAGGAGACACAAGAAGGTTAGTAATAAGCCCATCTTTAAATAGACTGCCAAGTGGCATTTTCTTAAATGCAAGGAAAATGTGTATTAGTAATATGTTTAGTGCAAATCACAATGATATATAAGACAATTTACTTACTCCTTGAGTGCAGAATGGTATTTTTGAAGTGTTTATCTCATAGGAAGGTTCAATATGGAATTGGCTAATCAAATCCCTTTAATGTTCTCACTATATTGCAACTAGAAAAAGTAAGATTGAAGTGCTTATTTTTTTATTGTTTTTAATCACTATAGTTGCTTAAAACTTAAAAATGTTTGCTACATTTGAAAAGCCAGAAAGTGAAGTGCAGCCCCAGTTACTTCTTATGCATAAACAACTACACAATGCAAACTACAGATAATTGTTTGTTTTCCACTTAAAAAATGCTGATTTTTTTTTTTCCTCTGCCTTCTATTCCTGTTCCAAGCATCCATTCAGTATTCTGTTTCAGATCACTACACTCAGAGTCACAGCGTGAGCGTCATATATTAAAAGGTCTCTGCATATTCATTTAGTTAATGAAGAGGTCTTAGGATGTTGCCATGGTCTCCAGGATTCTTTTTTCCCTTTTCAGTCCCTGAAAATTATAGACATTGTCCCAAGAAGTGGAAGATGCCCTGGAATGCTTTTGTAATTTAAAAATCTTAAAATTGCTTTACTTTTAAAGTGTGCAGTCAGATTAGGTACCAGTTGAAAAAATGATGTCTATATGTCCCTGTTCAGAATGTCACCTTGTGTCAAGTGTCTGGAAAGACAGTCTGTGATGCATGTGAGAAGTTTTCAAATATACATAATCTACTGAATTAGTACTTCATACATTTGCTAGAATCTAATTATAATATAGAATATTAGGAGACATTAGCATGTGGGTTTTAGGAGAGAAAAAAACATTTTGGGCATTTTTTTTTAATGCTTATTGAAGCTAACATTTGTCACTTTGCATCCAGTAAGAAATTTAAGGCTTGTTAATTCTGTTTGTAAGTCCATTCTTGTAGTCTCTTATCTTTGGAATTACTCCTGAAGAAGTTTTCATAGTTTTATTATTTAACGTTCTTCTGGATTGCTAGAGTCAATTTAGGATCATAGAATAGAATCATAGAATCTTAGAATCTTAGAATTTTTCGAGGTGGAAGGGACCTTAAAAGATCATTCAGTTCCAACCCCGTGCCACAGGCATGGACAAAACTTGCTTCACTTTTTGCAACATTTTTTATTTGGATATAAATCAGGGCTTCACGAAAGAATATGAGTAATGACAAAAAGTACTTGGTGCATGCACAGATGTATTAGTCTAAAATAATACAGAAAAATACTGAATTAGCCAGTGCTTAAAAAAAACTTACATTGATGTTTTTCACATTAAAAGTGCAGGCAGTAATGAGGCTTGACTGACAGCTAAATAAGTGCTGTTTTCCTCATAATTACTTTTTCCAGTAAATCACCTTTAGGTCTGTATCAGGTGTAGTGTTAAGAGTGCGGTTGTAAGTGCTAGGTTTTGTTCTAGGTAAAACCAACTGCTCAGCTGGAGCTGCATTCAGTGAAACTTTGCGGGAGTTAACTACAGTTACGTAACCGAAATATACCTATATATAACTAGAGATAAATTTTCTTCTTACCTTAACAACTTACTTTATGTTCTATTTTAGTTCAGTTGACCTTGTTTTCTTTGTCTTTCCCCTGCCAAATGCTGTTGTGTTTGCTATATTCAGAATAAATTGCACATTACCTAATGGATAGATCTTTCAAATGACACCTTCTCTTAAGCTGCTGAAGTTGTTGCAGTGCACTTAGCTGATGGATAAAAGTTGCATGCTAGTTGTGAAATGTCTTCTTGATTACAGGATATAGAGATTTTAGAGATGATAATCTGATTGACATTCCATTTTCATTTTAATAAGTATGTGCATTAATTTCTTAATGCTTCGTGTTGACTGTTTCCACCTGAAATATTACAGATGAAGAACCTCTGAAGAGTTAGAAGCCTTTATAATTTTTGAACACAGAATAAGTACAGTTTTACTTGTTTCCTGTCAGGTGTATAAAGTTTCAATGCTTGCTAGCAAGTTGACTACAAAAGGAAGAACCCTTCACACAAATACAGCAGTTGTTTGTGTAATTATTTGCAGGGATTGCACCTTTTATGTAGATCAAATAGATATTTTGCTTGCCCTTTTTATAAAGCACTCAGAACTGTTTGCCTATTTGGAGATTCGCTTCTCTTGGACAATGACACTACAGTCAGATCCAGTGTAGTCATCTAACCCTACTCTGTTCTCAGCAAAGGAGAATACCTGCTTTGGTGAGGTTCATGCTAGCCTTTGAGAGGGATCTAGAGTACTGGAAGAAGGTTTGAAAGGAGGCTTTTAGGAGATTTCAGCTTTGAGTAGTTAAAGGTCAGGACCATTAAAACAGCAGCTGTCCAGAAATTATTAGTCTTTGAGTTGATTCCTGTACCTGTATTGATATAGCGAATGGATAATTGTCAAAAATTTGCTATTTCTAGCAGTTCGTTTGCACTCAAAAATATATACAGAAATCTGATAAATGCAAGCTTAATATTTCCCAACTAAATGCTGTCATGTTGAGGAATTTCCTTCCTTGATGCAAATACAGTGTTAAACATTTCTTGGTGTGCAGAACTTTCCATTCCTTCCTGATTTGCTTAAAGAAGAAACATGTCTTTGTTAGCTTCTGTGCATCCCCATGAATGGGCATAGTTTTTCTAATAATAGTTTTCTTTTGAACATTTGTCTTCTTTTTGCAATATCTACTATGTGGTTGCTTCCCATTGCAGACTCTTAATGATTATCATGGCCAATAACCATATAATTTGGCATGAAGCCATTTTTCACTCTACAGTGTCTGCTTTCTTTTTTATATTCTTTATACCTCATTATTCAAGTGATGGAGATTCTCAAAACAGCTGCTTTTGCTCACTTTTGCTCTTGATCCCTGAGAAAGCAATTGTCCACAGTCAATTGTGGACTTATTTGGGTCATTTGGGACATTGTTCCTTTCCTATTACTAGGAATTGGTATATCTTCTTAGTGCCTATTTTTATATAACGCACATTATTTTTATCTCTACCTTGTGTGGTAGAGATTCCACCTGCTCGAAGCCTGTCGTCTTAGCTGGAGGCTTCTCCCTATTTGATACACTGAGAAATTGCAACCTGCCTATATGTAGGCAGTTGCCTCTAAAGTTCAGCTTTGAATATGACTTTCCCTGTGCAATGTAGTGCATGTGCACTTCCCAGCTGCTCCTAGTGCTGTTTCTGTCCAGTTTTTAATTCCTCTTGCACAAGTTCTTCCTTTTCTAAAAGAAAGGCATGATTTCCACCGCCACCAGTGCAAAAACAAACACCAAGCCCTTCAAAACCAACAGCAAAATAAACAAAAAACTAAAACAGACCAACCAAAAATAAACTAAAGAGCAACCAAAGAAACAAAACAAAAAAAAAACCCACAAAAACAAAACCAAACAACCAAACAATAAAAAAACCCCCACAAAACAAAGAACCTCCTAGCACTCATGGGGTCTTTGATTTTTTAGACTGTTTCGGCTTCTAAGGCTGTTAGCCCTGATGACTTTATTGACGCATTAATTCTGGACTGATTTCAGTTCTTTACCGTTTCATGTCCAATTAGAAAATAACCACGCACAGACGGTTTGCAACATTTTCCCTGCCCAACAGTGCCAAATCTTGCAAATAGAAGGAGGTGGGGGCAAGTACTGGGCAGCAGTTACTGGTAGAAATTCTATTCCTCCTGCTTCTGTTAATCTTGGATGCTGAACAGAGATGGTACTTTCCATCCTGTCCTTTCTTTTATGTGCAATTCCTGCAGAGAGTGGTGAATGTGATCTGAGTTTCTGCATTTGTGGGTTTTTTTTTATTGGGTTGTTTGTCGGTTTTGTTTTTTTGTGATGTTTTTGTTTGTTTGTTTTGTTTTGTTTTTTAATATCATTGCTCTGAAGCAAGTCTAGCAGAATAGTTTCTGTCTGGAGATCTGGAATTAATGGAAGAATGACTGCATCTGCAGAGATGCCGGATGTTTAACTGAAGAATCAGAAATTAGTTTATGCATGAGGCTACGGAAAGATTTTGACTTCAAAGTAGGAGAGGGAGCTAACTATGGTTTGTCAAAGCCTTTGCTGTCTTAACTGCCTACTAAAAGATATAATTTGTACAGTTTAAGTATATGATGGATGCAGTACTAAAGCCAGGATGTAATGCCTCTGTATTCTAGTTTGTTAATGAAGTTTGTTGCAAAAAGCCTTGTTGCTTAAAACAGTAGAAGCAGTAGCATGAGGTCAGATGAAGGTGAATCATACAGACCTGGTGACTTTGAGCTGTTTCTTACCTTCTTTTTGCTTCATTTATGTGAAGAAAAATTATCTGAGATACTCATTCTGTAACTTGTGAGATTTCCTCTTGCCCTTCAAGGTAATTTTTTCCAATGAGCGTGCTTGTGTTGCGTGAACTGCACCACCTAGTGGCTTTCGGTGGAAAGAAATATTTTTGTTTACAGATCTGCTCTTTAAACACAACAATAATTCCTTTCTTTCTGTTCTCGACATTATTTTTTTGGCCTAAGTACACAATACTGCTGTCCTTTAAGCTTATTTCTAGTAGGTCATCCTAGATTAGACACCAAGTTAAAAGCCTGTATTTATACTATTTGCATCTTTGCATGAATACAGTGTAATGTTTTTGTGCAGGTTAGATTTCGTTAATATTACTTTTTAATATTTTTGTAAATTCTTTTTAAATGACTCGTGTGTTGTGTCTTGTAACTTCTCTACTAATGTCATTAGAGATTTTACATTTTTTTATCATTCCCTCCTGTTCATGAGTGTATGCTAAAATTTGCCCTTTTTTACCCGCTCCGTTGCAGCCTCACTTCTGATCAGACTCTTACACGTCAGGGTCCCAATCCACCTTTTCCTGAAAACTATCACACTTTGCCAAAGAATACCCGGCAGCCTTCAGGGAGCTCACCGCCACCACCAAACCGCAATTTGCCGAGTGACTACAAATATGCACAAGATCGTGTCAGCCACTTGAAGATGTCCCAGGAGGAAAGGAAAGCAAATAAGGATGGAACTGTGTGGCAGCTGTATGAATGGCAGCAGAGACAGCAATTTAAACATGGCAGTCCCACTGCCCCACTTTATGTAGGTTCTTCAGACTTTATTGATCGTGGTAAGTCAAAAAGTTCATTAGATGTTCCACGATCAATATCTGTTCCACCCTCTCCGTCTGATATTCCTCCACCTGGACCTCCAAAAAGCTTTCTCCCAAGGAGACCACACACTCCTGCAGGAAGGCTTACAGTTAAACCATCTGATGAAAGACAGACTACAGACGTTCCTTTTGCTGGATCACCCAGGAAGATACGAAGTCATGCTGTAAAGGTTTGTATGCAGTATAACTGATTTCAAACTATTCTGCATGTGGTGCAATACACTGATAATTCTATTTAGTGATTTTTCATTGCACACAAGTTACAAAAGTTAATACAGTAGATAATGTTCTCCCAAAGCTCTTTATCTTTCTGATTCTTTCAGATTTGGGGGGGGGGGGGTGTGAATTCATGGCATATCACCTTGGTTTGAATGTTTTTATTCAAAAACTGGAAGGCATATGTTTATATGTATAAAATATACAAACTGAAGTATTTTAATGTATAGGTAGGCAAGAATTTAAAACTCAGCAGGATGAATTCTTCATTGATTATTTACTTATGCTTGTAGCCTTCATTGTTTGCAGTGTTTCTTTTCTCTATATGTTTTTTTTTTTTTTTATATCGTAGTTAGTCTTACAGCTGATTCAGATTTTAGTTACAGCTAAAACCATAATAGTTTTTCATGCATTTGATAGTTTAAGCTCTTTACAGAGCATTATCAGTAGGCTAACCAAAACCAAATAGTGTTAATCTGAAACTTTAACCTTCTTCAGAGTTTCATTGTGGAGGGTTTTTTTGTAAGCACTGTGCTGTGTTGTAGGCACTTCTTAATCAGAGGTGACAGAAGTTTCCCTGTTCAGTACTCCATGTAGCTCTCCTTGCCTAAGGAAGCTGGGGAAATTCAGGATTCAATCAAAGTAGGATTTGCTTGTCTTGGTAGCTCTTACACTGGAATAAGTGAAGATGAAAGCCTCTGTATTCTGACAGGACCATGGGCTCTGATGGCAAAAGTATTTGCAATGAAAGAGACTTGTAAATTCAGATACCCAGCATAGGTTCAGAACCATGACTTTAGGTTGCGTGGCCGCCTCATGCATGGTTTACCTAGCATATATGTGTTGTAGGTGTCAGATGTCTTTCAGCACTTCTAGATGTATAATACACCATCAGAGGATTAATTAGTGATGTGCAGCACTGGAAATTAATTATTATTTTTTTCATGCCTGGTATTGGTTTCTCTGTGTGTAAGTTGAAGAAACATTACATCCCTTTCAAAGGGATGTACAGCAGTCTTTTCCCTTCCTGGGCAATGTGGCTGCATATATTTTACTTATACAACTCTTTTATGTCATCCTGGTTTTACTAATACAGGGAAACACAGTTTTCCTCATCTATAAAACTTTTCAGTGAAACTTCTACAAAAGTTTATGGAGAAAATGCCCATGTTTCTGTATGTAAGCACCCAGTGTCATTTTACATTTAAATGTATACGTCTTCAGAATTTTGTGATACTCCCTCCTCTGTGGAATTCTTTATTAAACTCCATTCAGTTACATTTAAAAATAAAAATTAAAAAAGGCAGAACAAAACAGCATTCAGTGAAATTCAGGTTCAGGAATAAAAATAAATCATGAGACATTTAGTCTGCCTTGAAGAAAGCCATCAAAGTTTGGCATTAAGAGAAGCATGAAAGGATAGATGTGCAGTAGGTTTTCATAGCAGAAAGGGGCAGATCAAATATGCTTATTTAAAAAAAAACAGGTATTAATGGAACCCATTGCCACAAGGTGTCACTCATGTTAGTAGCTTAGCGTTCACTGGCTAAAAGAGGCCATTCACAGTTGCTGTGTGGAGTACAAACCTTCATAAGCACACCAGGCTTTCTCTGGGAGACAGTAGGTGGGTGTGGAGGGGGGGGAACTTTATGAGCATTTTTTTTACCTGCTGGAAGCCACTTTGCATGTTCTGCTGAAGCATCTTATGCTGCCAGAATCCACTGATCTGCCCAGCATTGTAGGTGCTAAATTTGTGTTTGTTCATTTATAAGTTTTACATAATCATCAAAGGTTCTGGCTGGTCCATGAATGTTACCCTCATCTAAGCACGTCATGAATTCAAATAGGAAATCTGTGGCAGGGGTGTATATCTTCTGAATTTTCCCTCAAGTTCAACATCCCGCTCACTTGAGACAACCTTACAGTTCTGGCTGTGGCTTCTTACAGAGCTCAACTCATGTTGATCGACGCTCTATGCCTGCCATGGGCTACATGACACATACTGTGAGTGCACCCAGTTTGCATGGCAAGTCGGTAAGTTGAGAGAGCAGATACTTTTCCCTTTTCCTTTTGTGTTATCATAGTACTGCAATGAAGTTTTAAAATACTGCTTATTCCATAGTAGTTGTATTTTTATTAGATAAAATATTGCTAACTTAGAATCATAGAATGGTTCAGGTTGGAAAGTACCTTAAAATCATCTAGTTCCACCCCCTGCCATGGGCAGGGATGTGTCACACTAGACCCTGTCACCCAAGGCTCTGTGCAGACTGGCCTTGAACACTGCCAGGGATGAAGCATTTACTATTTCTTTGGGCAACCTGTTTGAGTGCCTCACCACCCTCACAGTAAAGAACTTCTTCCTTATATCTAACCCAAACTTCCCCTGGTTAAGTTTTAACCCATTACCCCTTGTCCTATCACTACAGTCCCTAATGAAGAGTCCATCCCCAGCATCCCTATAGGCCCCCTTCAGATACTGGAAGGCTGCTATGAGGTCTCCACACAGCCTTCTGTTCTCCAGGCTGAACAGCCCCAACTTTCTCAGCCTGTCTTCATATAATTAGAATGAGAGCTTAATCTTACCCAGCTCCCAGTAAAGCCTGTAGGAATTTTCCTGTTATCTGCAATGTGAAGAAGGGTGAGCTGATCAGACTCTTGAGCTGTCTGTTATTGCAGGAGCTGTCTGTTATTACAGGACCCAACATTTTTATGTTTATTTGACCAAATGCAGAATTAATTAAATAATTGCTTAATCATCTCAAGTAACTGCTTTCTGGGCACTGAGGTGAAAAATGTAATTACATTTACTCTCCCTGAAGACTGCTAATTTCCTCTTTACAATGTGTCTAAATACCTACAGCCTGAAGAGCTAACATTGCTTCTCATTCGATTAAGGAGACATCAGGCTAAGTTGGCTAGTATACGAAATTACACAATCACACAGTTACTGCAGCACTTGCCAACTAATTCCACCTATCAGGTCAGCTGCTGCGTGGCTCATCTGTGCCGTATGACATTTTGTGACTCTGCAAATGCTTTATTAGTGGCATGCTTGAGTCTCTGCTTTCTAGCCCATTCTTTGGCATTCTACAGTTCTCAGGTTTATTTGTGTTTTTTCTTTGTTGCTGTATTTGCTATAAAAGGTGAGCATTTTAAGTTACAGGGCACCCTGCTTGTGTTTCAGTGTTATGTATACTTTCTTTTTATATTATTTCTGAAAATGCTGCATATTCAGAAATGTGGGTTAAAATACTAGATGAGTTCGTTCTAAAGCAAAACCATTTCTTTGTGCTGCTTTCATGATGAGATTGGCTTCCTGTGCCACATGCTTCTTCACCTGCTAGTTGAAATGTATCAGCCGGTCTGTACATTCATATGAGCTTCTAACTGTGTCAGTTCTGGAGGTGAATGTTGGTTCATAAAAGCTCAGGGGCATCTTGGATTATCAACAGTGCTCTCTGTTGCACTCATGTGTGAAACCTTTAAATGTGAGATCAAACAGAAATGTACTTCTAGAGGTCTTTGGTTCGTGATAGAGCCTCAAAAATGGAGCCACCTGGGAACAAAGTGTGGTGGCTTGTCTTGGAATTGAAAGATTTATTTTGGCCCAAAACTAAAGCAATTTTTTTTTACTTTGGAGAAGTTTAATTTCCCAACTTACCTCACCCACAGAACAATTGCATTAAGATGGCAATAGTAACAGGGATTTCTCAGAAAATAGGCAGACTTTCTAATCTCAGCCAGACTTAGAAGCTGATTGGACAAGAATTTTAAGCAAACACCTCTAAAGAAATGCAAATGTGAGCTACTGATTTTATGGCTTTCTTTCCTTTTTAAACTACACGTTGTTATTGGCTCAAAACTTGAAAAAAAAGTTATAGTTGTGTTTTTCTTTTAGTCAGAATTTTAGTGTACTGAGGATATAAAATCTTGTCAAAATAACAGTAAACATTTTAGGAATATTGGGGCATTTTGGCTGAATACAAGCACATTTTTAACAGTTAAAATGTGTTTTGTTCTGATATTGCAAATAAAATATACTTTTCAAAAAAGTAGAAATAACTTTTTCATGACTTCTGTGCATGCTTTTCTGCAATGAAGATGTTGCTAGATAAACGTAACCATAAAATTAGGGTGATAGCAATTACAGGTGAGCCAATGAAAAAGAAAGATCAAGTTGAATATTACTACTGAAAAGACAAAATAGATTCTCTAATCATGTAGTTGAGATCTTTTTCAGTATTTTATTCACCTAACTTATTTTGTACTTTTTGCTGAATAAAGGAATTAATATCTTAAAATGTGTATGAAATATGATCAAAAGTATTCTAATGATTTGTTATATGATGGCTTCTAGTTACATCTAACATTCAATTAAGTACAAATATTCTTCTTCTAAAGAGACATATTGTGCTGGAGGACAACACAACTTTTTCAGTGAAGGGATAGTCAGTGGAAATTGATCTTGAAACAATAACTTTTGAAAATGTACTGTTTCAGGTAGTTACCCATGTCATGAGAAACGGAAAACTCAAATCTGTATGTTTGGAGAGTGGGCATGGGGTAGTAATATTCTTGGGAAACATTTTGCCCATTTTTAGGCTGTAAATAGCAATATGCTGGTGGAGCAAGTGTGCTTTTTTTGTGTACTTCCTACTCTGTTATTTGTTTCCTCTTTCATCCATTTTCTTATGTATAACTAATCCAAGTATTCTGAAATTGTGTCAAATATTCAAATACATCACATTGTTTTTTCCCTATGTACTTACCTGAAGGCGGATGACACTTATATCCAGTTGAAAAAGGATTTGGAATATTTGGATCTAAAGGTAAGATTTTATAGGAATCTACTTCCATCATTTTTTTTAACCCAGTGATCTTTTGTGTATCACCTTTGTACCTGCAGGTTTTCAAATCACTGTTGAGAAATAGAAGCTCTATCTTTTGCCATCCCTGTTGTACTTAGAATATTGAGTGTCTTTGTTGTAGCGCCTATACCATTAAAGTGCAAACTCGAAAAATGTAATTGCTTCAGTTTGTACGAAGAACTTGTGTAACTAGTAGTCCAGATGAATGATATTATGTAGGTAGTGAAATCAGGTAAAATTGGTTGAACACGTTTCACTTCAGGCCTTGTTTTTCTTATGTTCGTGGCTTTGCCAAATGTAACTGCTTCCTAAGCCATCAACTGAGTTTTATAAAAAATTCCAATTTAAAGGGGTCCACACTTTGAGAAGTTTATTAGTAAACATAGTGTTTTGTCTGCTATTAAGCACAACAATTTTCACATTTAAAAGTGTGCATAATATAAGTGTTATATGCCTAACAAACTTACTAGGATGGGGTTTTAAATATCTAGTGGATTCCATACAGATTGATTTGTTGCAGTCTTGGACATGAAGAGCTATTTGGTCTCCCTGGAGCTCCCTTTGTGCCTTCGTATAGCATGTGTAGCACCTAACAAATCCTGCAAAAAAAAAATAGGTATGAGGGGTGCCTGATGTTTCTGTGAAAAGAAACTTAATTTTAGCATTAGTCCCGTTTGGAAATCTTGACAGTCAAAATGTCCAATGTGATTCCATAAGAATTATGTAATTTTTCAAGATGGGCATTTCTTAATAACCTTCTTTCACTACTGGTCTGGAAATGTAAAAATTCACATCAGGCTGCTGAGAGATTAAGTTGCCATGTGAAACTTGAGAAGGCGTCTGTATTGGTTACGTCTGTGTTTTGCCACTAAATGTGGAGATTCTTTGTTTTGCACTGTAAGGAAAAAAATAATAGAATGCTGTGTGAAACAAAGCAAATTTTGTATTGATTTGGTAATGGTGGAATATGGCAAATTCACAGTTAATATACATGTTATCTTTCATTTAAGACACTGAAGGCTTAGACAGAAAGCCTATTAATTCAGGTCTCATTTAACTTCACTGGGCTTTGAGTTAGACCTACTCTGATTAGACAATTTCAAATAGGACTGAAGATTTTAGAACTGGAGTTAAACTTTTTTCATTTCACTAAATCTATTATTTCTGAAGATCCCTTTAGAGGTTTCATAATATAACTTTCTAATTTGGAATAGTGATTAATTGCGTAATGCATGCTATAGTACCAAACCTGACTACAGTAACTGGTTACACAACATTTAGTAATTTGTAATTACTCACCTGTTTTGTCTCCCCCTTGCTCTTATCCTTTTATATGAGCTGATTTTTTATTATTTAAGAGTTTAAAAATATTATCTAAGAAACAATTCATGTGTTAATACCATGATGATATTGTTCAACATTACAGTGATTTATAAACTAAGGATAAATGAAATAAAAATGCTCTACAGGTACTAATCCATTTCAGTAGTTTTCTATTGCATGTAAGCTACTTCTGACATAAAAAAAAAAAGTCTAAAGGCTATTTACTTGCACTATAAGCAAAAATTGTTGATACTTTTGAACTTGCTGAGTACCATACATTCTGGAGGTTTCCTTTAACAATATTGCCCTTATATCATGAACATTCCCCCCCACAAAAAAAACAAAAAACAAAACAAAAAAAAAAAAAAAAAAAAACCAACAAACTTTTGCAATGATTGGAATTTGTTTTTCACTAATGAAATAGGAGTATGTGGAGCATGAAGGAAATGGTGTACCTGTAAGCTAAGTTTAACCTCTTCTGCGGATATATTTCCACAGCTGTTTCCAAAGTTGTTTTTTAATCTCTGAAATGGATAGACCCTGTATTAGAAAAGCAGGAATGAAAAGCAAAAGAAATAAGATTGTGCTTTTCCTCACAAACTTCTGAGATGAGTTTGCAAATAAGGCGAAACACAAGTGCTGAAGCAAGCTTCCCTTTTCATGCCTATGAAATCATGTTCAAGCAGGCTACAGGAGGGATGCATGGGCAGCCTCCCTCACTTCTGAATAATTTACAAACATTCCTCAGCAGGAATAGATGAGGAATAAAGGAAATTTTGTGTCACGAAGTATAAATTGTGCAACCAGTTGAAGCATATCTGTGGGTCTTCTCAGTGGTTCAGCAGTGGTCTTGCTTTATTCTTTGCAGTCATACTGTAATATCTGAAACTGTTTAGTTGAAAGAGGTTTCCAATGCAGGCTTGTGTCACATATAAAATGAAGGAAATAGTGCATGGCAGGTACTTGTCATAGGAGGAAGGGTTAGTGTGATTGAAATACCTTTTTTTACTGAGATTTTAACTAGGTTGCTGACATGACCAATATAGAGCTCTTGGTGCAAGCGTTGCTACATGATACACGACAGAAAATTTCGTGCTGTAATTCCCAACAGTCTTGAAACTGCAATTGGACATGTCTGAGCAAATTTATTTTGTACTGTGTGTTTGTTTTTGTGTTTTTCAAAAGTAAAGAAGTCCTATGGTTGGATGAACAATCTACCCACAATATAACAAGATAGGTAGATATCTAGTTGTAGCTTCCATAATGGCATATTATATACACTATAAACCTTAAGATTGGTGTGACATAAAAGCATGTGATAATGGTTGCTCATGGAGTTTTGAGTTGTAAGGTTTGGGGGGTTTAATTTTTACATCTGTAACAAGCTATTACTAAACTTTTGTTTGAAACAGATAGAAAATAATGGACCTCTGATCAACATGATATACAAAGTGCTGAAGAACTCAGCACAAGGGTTACTATCCAGTATACATGTAAGACTGCTTGCATCTGAAATGTGCTCATCCCATTGCTTTTTAAAATAGCAGTCAATGTTTACACATTCTGGCTTTTACAGGTATCTTATGGTAAACAGTAACGCTTTTTGTAAGATTTTACTTTTTCTTTCCTTCCCTTCCCCTCTTTTTTTTCCACCCTTTTGGAGTCTGTATGCAAAATTGTGGCTGCCCTTAGTGTTTGGTTTCATTTTATCATCTTTTGAAAATTACTGTCAAGTAGAGGCTCCTACATGTAATTTTGAAAATGTATAAGCATGCTAAAACTTCATTATGTTCTCATGTTCACTGCTTGATAATTAACAAATTCTTTACATTTCTGAGTATGTAATTTAGAATATCTCCCAAATCTGTAGGCTCTTTTTGTTTTTTTATGTTAATTCTGTTGCTTTGGAAAAGGCTTTTGCATTCTCTTAGTTTGCAGGTAATTAAATATGCAAAATTTTTACTCTGACATGCTAGTATTTATGCTTATATTTACTTGTTGCTGTTATATGTAGGATACATAGGATTAAGCATTTAAATAATTCCATTAATGTTTTTGAAAGAAAGGATTTTTCTTGTATAAAACACATCTTTGTTGAAAATGAAACATCTGAAAACTCAGTTTTGAGACCCAGTAAATGCCTTCTGTTTTGGTGTTGGGGAATTAACATTTCACCACATGAAACTTTATGATAAGTCTTTGAATGGAGTCTGCCAATGGAGAAGACAGTAACCATAAATGATGACCATGCTCTTCTGTCTTAAGCCTACTTTGTTGTTTGAAAATACAGTGTGTAGATGGATAACTTCATATAACAGAGAGAAACTGAGGTTGTATCAAAGATTTTTTTATACTTACAGCAAGAATTAATAACTTAAAAGAAAGCTAGCGTGATCCTGTAGGTGCCTAAGTTAATAAGCAAACCATGTAACTTCAAGTCTGCAAATTGCCAGTTAGTCAGTACAAAAGCAAACTACCCCTTCTACCCCACCAAAAAAAGCTAACAACTTCTGTTCTTGTATTAAAACCTCTGGTCTTATGTTATTAAAGATAATATTTAAGTGAATATTACTTCATATACTCTTGACTGTATATGACTAGAAATATACCATGTATGACTACTGTACTTCTAAACACTAGATGTTTCTTTGGAAAGATAGTATTTGCCTTAATTAATTCTTAAAAATATTCTAATCTAGTGATATTAAGTCATTAAAGTTTAAGGCTTTAAAAAACTGTATGATTAATGGACTGTATTGTACTGCCATTTTCTTAACTTCATTTATTCACAAAAAGGGTTCCACGTAAACAGTGGAAATAATAAATGTTATAAACAGAGACAGACATGCCATCATTTTAAGATTGCTGTTAAGGTTGAAAGTGTGATATAGTATAGTTTCTGTATTGATTTAAAAACTATGTTATGTGAGAAGATAATCTTCTCACCAGAAATGGAATATGAAACCAGTGATTTATGGAATGAGAGATGTGGTATGTTGTAAACATGTCAAAATAGATTAATTGCATTTAATTCCACTGTAGCATTTTTATAACAGTCTGTCTTTAATAAAATTTACCCTGTACTATGGGAGAGACTATACTTTGTAGAATGAAATACTTGCCAAAAAGTTGTATTTTTAGTTATTAATTAATGCTGTTACTTGTGCAAGCACACATTTAAAGGAACTGTTCAAGTCCTTTGGCTTCAAGAAACCTATTAAATCTGAACTGTTAAAACTATTAGGTTTTGCAGGAACAGAACCTTCATAACCATAGACAGGTGGGATTATGCTATTTCGTACAGGTTTTTAAGCTCCTGTAAGAGTTATTAAATAGCCTAATATAACCAGTAAACCTTTCTGATACCATTTTTTTAAATAAAACTAAAGCCATATTTGAAGACTTGTATCTGACATTTGATTAATCTTTGTTAATAACCATGAATATTTAACAAAACCTTTCATTGCTGAAGCATAATTAGGTTTTGCTTGCAACAAATTTCTCACATCTTTAAAACCTGTTCCTCTTAGATGACAGGGCGTGACACATTAAAAGAACGAAGTACCAAACCTGTCAAAATTGCAGAAAGTGATATTGATGTAAGTATCAAATACCACTTCAGAAGCTCTTGTACTATTTTGGCTATTTATGGTGTACCGTAACATGTTACGTTCTTTGGGGTCAATATTGCTAGTGGAGACTTTTCTGCTTGATTTTTATTATGTAACATTTATTTATATAATTTCATTTTCAGGTGAAGCTAAGTGTTTTCTGTGAGCAGGACAGAATTCTGCAGGACTTGGAGGACAAAATAAGAGCTCTTAAGGAAAACAAAGTAAGTAGATTTAAAAGTGGTTTATAAAATAGTAACTTGTATCTAATAACTAAACATGGAATTACAAACAAAAGAGTCAAATTGCTAAATGCTGCTTGTATTGTATTAGTTTTCTGTGGACGTATGTAAACTTACGTAAGGCAAAAATCAGTTCCTGTGGTAGGATTGAGTATCTGCTTCTAGAAATTATGATTTTGAAAATGAATGTTTTCAAAATGTATACATTTACTTTTCTGGCCATTATTAAAAATTGGGGTACATACACTTTTCTGTGTAGTTTTGCATTATGTCTTAATACGTATATGGCTGGAGGCTGAGTCATGTTTCATTTGCAGCTCTTCCCACCTGCACAAACATTGTTCGCATAAATAGCAGTGTGCTGCCATACTGGGCTCTTGCTGTAACATGTGTGGTGACTTGTATTTTGGGTTTTTAAAAAAAAAAAAAAAATTGGAAGAAAAAAAAGGAAAAAGGAGTGAGAGAAGGAAGAGAGATTCAAGCTTGTCATAATTTCATGAGACCAATGCTGGTTTAAGTTCAGTGCTGTGAACTTAGTTATGAGGATTATGACTAAAATACTGGAATAACTTCTGTGACAAGTTTGTAATTGGAACCCACCACTTTTCCTCTGTGCGTGTTGAACTCTGTCGTGGTTTGAACCCAGTCAGACAGCTTGTGCACTCCCAGTGAGTGGTGCCAGCCTAGAAGCAGTCGAGCCCCACGTCCCTCCCCTGGGGGCTCCCCCCCTCCCTGCTCCCGGAGAGATGGGGAGGAGAATCGAAAGAATGCAACTCCCACGGGTTGAGATAAGAGCAGTCCAGCAACCAATGTACAACACAAATCCCACTGCTGCCACCAACGACAATAATGATAAGAGAAAATAACAAGGGAAAAGAGTACAATACCACCCGCTGAAAAACAAGTCCGACCCAGAAGACCCCCTGTCCTTCCGGGTCACTCCCAGTTACCTCCTGGGCATGATGTGCTGTGGTATGGAATACCTCTTTGGTCAAATTGGGTCAGGTGTCCTGTCTCTGCTTCCTCCCGGCTTCCCCTCCTCCCTGGCAGAGCATGAGGGTCACAAAGTCCTTGGCCAAACCAAAACTTCATTTTTATCAGCTCTGTTCCCAGCCCGAAAGCCAAAACACAGCACTGCACCAGCTACCAAGAAAGAGAAAAAATGACTGCTACTGCTAAACCCAGGACAAAGTCAGAGTTCAAATAGTAAACAATAACAAAATTTTTTGCCTTTCCTTGTCTTTTCTTGTTTTTATGACTAATTCAACTATAGCAGTGCATCCTTAAACAAACAGCTAATGCCGTGCTGTCACAGTTCTATACTGCTTAAGGGGATTTTTCTAAAACTGTAAATTTAACTTTTGTACAGACTGTAAATAAAATTCCTCTCTCAGTGTTTTATGTTTTTCACAATTTTGGCTTCTTAATGGAAAGATTTAATGGGAAATATCAGATAAGTTTGGTCATAATAGTTAATTAAGGCTCTTGCGGTTTTTCATTTACATCTTAGTCTCTGAGGCCAGTCCTAAACTCTAGTGGCTTATAGGAAAGACTGAGGGCATGGAAAACGACTTTTACATTCCCGCAGGTTCATCCATGTAAAAATTCCATGTAAATACTATAAGCTTACTGCCACCTTCTTCTTTGTTAGGATCAGCTGGAATCTGTTTTGGAGGTTTCGCACAGGCAGATGGAACAGTACAAAGACCAACCGCAACACGCAGAAAAGATTTCTTACCAGCAGAGACTTTTGCAAGAGGATCTCATACATATCCGAGCGGAAATATCTAAAGTTTCAACGGTGTGTGGTTTGTGGTTTTTCAAGGAAATGATAATTAAAATAGCCGTTAGAGTAAAACTGCATTGTTTGTTGGACAGGGCAGTTAAGGCCTGTTCTGAACTGATTTGATGAAAGTACCAGAACAAAAAAAATGTTAAGCAGTTTCTCCAGCTTTCCTTTTCAGTGCTCCTCCCTATTATCCCCCTAGAGAAAGCTAAAAACATTTTTTCAACCTTTTACATTTATGGATGGGACATAAATTTATGGATGGGACATAAACTGAAAGTCCTTCCACTGGTCCTTTGAAAATATATATGTGATTCCAGTGTATTTTTCCAGGGAAAAGGAATTGGGAAAGTTTGTTGAATCTGTTGATACTATGACTTAATAAAATTCAAGTGCAATCTGACATTGAATTTTTATTAATAAAAATATTTCTAAGAATTGGCCATGAAAGAGAGTATATTAAACCTGGGTGTTTTGTACTTGCTGTGTTATTCCTACCTCTTAATAAGACTAGCTCTTTGTAAGATTGTTTTTAGAATTGCATGAACACCTTTCCTATAGTAAGATCTGACCATAAAAATTCCAGTATTATTTAAATGTATATATGCCTGTCTTTCACAGACAGCATTTAAAATTTAATTGTGGGCAGAAATAGTAAGTAATTGTAGGAATGCCTGTACTGCTCGAGTCCAAGGCTCCTTCTAGCCCAGGGTTCTGGCTTCAGCAGTG
The DNA here is from genome assembly GCF_033783945.1 of Neopsephotus bourkii. Lineage (NCBI taxonomy): Eukaryota > Metazoa > Chordata > Aves > Psittaciformes > Psittacidae > Neopsephotus > Neopsephotus bourkii. Next base: position 8,993,499 of record NW_026902266.1, read on the forward strand.
GACATCAGCAGATGCTTAGGGAAGAGTAGGGATAGGAGAGGTGAGTACTATTTCCTGTCACAATCAGTCCAGCTTCTAGCTATTTTCTGTTCAGAGAATATGTGAGGATGGTATTATTTTGTCTATTTAGTCATCCTCAGTAGATCTCATTTCCAATAACCTGTACTGTCCCCTATTAAAGTCTGTGAACCTTTTGCATCCAAAACATCATTTGGCAAGGTATTGCACAGATCTTTTCCCCACTGAGTGGACAAACACTTTTTTTTTTTTGAGGCTGACTTGTGCGCATTTCATGTGGTAGAACCTCCCTGCTGCATGAGAAAGGATTCGGAATGGTCAGTCATTGTCTACTCTCTCTGTGTTACTCATGGTATCATAAACCTCTGTTATTTCTACCCCTCAACTCCCAAGTGATCTCTTTTCCAGAATTCAGAGAAAAAGCCAATCCCGTAATTCCTTACATAAAAATGCTCCAGACCCTTGATTTTTTTCAGTTTGGGGTCAGAAGGCAGACTATGGTGCTATGAATGCCAGAAATAATAAGTGAGGGTGACAGGATAATCTTGTTTTCTAGGTGTCTGCTTGTGTATTCACTTATAATGCCATTACAACACAGTCTGTAGTACTTTTAAGGGACATGCTTTGTGTTTCAAAATGTGAGTTCTGATTCAGGTGACTGGATTTTAATTATAAACTTGTTTATAATTAAATACAGGAGTAAAGGAAAAGGAACTGACATATTAGTCATAGTTCAGATTCTATTACATGCCAGTTTTATGCTTAAGAAATTGTTTTGTGTGAGGAAGCTCTCCAGAGGTTTTTTAACTAGGGATTCTTGATTTGATCTTGTAAGCTATAAAGTGTTTTGAAGTTTATCCTCAAGCCTAAGCAGAAGTGTAGACTATGAAATGGATTTTTCTCTTCTTTTTATAATAGAATACCACTATCTTAAAAACACTTTGGTGCTTAATTAGAAAATTTATAGAGGTATTGTGAAATTTATTGTAACTTCTATATTAAGAGTATTCCCTCTGTTAATAGGAAATGGAAAATGCTTGGAATGAATATCTGAAATTAGAAAAGGATGTGACCCAGCTGAAAAAAGCCTTAGAGGAAAAGATGAATAGTTCATTAATATCTCAGGTGAGTCCATTTCCAGATGCTGGTTTTGGTATGAGATGATTTTGTCTGAACTTGAAAGCTATCCTCTGCTAAGAGAAATTCTCTGCAAGTTTTGCACTGTATTGAGCTGTTGTGTAGTGTAGCTTGGCAAATGCAGACACTGTCACAGCAGAGCTGTGCAGTAACTGTCTTGCAGCATATGTAATAGTTTTTCAGAAGTTCTCTATTCAAATTTGTCATTATTTTATTATGTTTTTATTACATGCTGACATCTTGACATTGCTAGTGTATTTAATTTATAGCAATGTGCAGGACTTCTTAGTCTTCCATTTATTTGATCTGACATTGCTGGCTTCTTTACCCATTTTTGAGAACATCAGTCCCTGGCTCAGTACTGTCATTACTTGTTCTTTGTCATGTTCTTCTGTTTATGGAAGATTTATCTCTGCAGATTGTTTTGTGGAGTGGAATAAGTGTTTAACAGCCATCAGTAATTGAAAGGCATCTCAGTTTTAAATCAATTATTCAGTTTTGAATTTTACAAAGAAGCTTTGTTTGAAGCTAAGTTATTCTGTTTGCTGAACTGAATGTGGCATACCAGATTATTTCTACATACCTGCTTACAACTGGTGACTTTATTATTAAAGCAGGGAATACAGTCCAAATAATTTTTCCTGTGTTTAAGCAGAACAGTTTTATTTAAATGACAAAATATAAGGAACAAAGCTAATGTATATATTTTGCTGAAATCTTAGCCTACTGTTCCAAATACCCTGACCAGAAGAGCTCACTAGTTAAAATTTATTTATTTGCAATAAATGTCAGATACAAATTGAAGTCTGTTTATTTTCACTATTAATGGATATATGTTTTGTGTCAAAGCAAGAGCAAAAACTTTTAATTGCATCATGCTTTAAAGTCCATTTTCATTTAATTATGGGCAGTGGAGGAGTCATTCAGTTTCTAGAGCCAAAATACTGTGTAATTGAACTCAGCTGTAGAATCCATCTCTCCAAATAATCCCAGGGGTATTTTAGAATAAAATCATCCCTGTATAAAATTATTTTCCTTCACAAAGGGAAATTACAGGTTTAAGCAAAATACACTTTGTTAAAGTAACAATTTCCCATTCTGCATTGAGCATGTTTAAAATACTAGATGTATGGTATGTGATTCAGCAATGCAGTGAATTAACAGAGTTAATTCAGTCTTATTAACACCTCATATTATCATATGCATGCATAATTTTAACAAAATACACATGCACACACACAAAGATATGCATGTTGTGTGTTTTGTGTGTGTATGTTTATGTATGTGTATGTATGTATAGATATGTTTGGCTAAGATTTAAAACTGTGTTTCTGAATACGTTTTTTGAAGATATTAATGGGAGCTAATTATTTCAGAAAGCACTGAATATTCTTAAAACTATATTCCTTCAAAAACATCTTACTTGAAATATCCATAATTAGAGGCTTTTTAATCTCTGCCCAAGGGTGTGTAGACTCAAGGTCATTTATCTAGTATTTTCCAGCAGCACTACATTAATACATACTGTATTTTAAAAAAATGCAGTCTTCCTGGAATATTATTAAAAATTCTGTAAATTTACAGGCTCAAGTTGCTGTAGTAAACAGTTAGTGTTGTTTCTATATAGCATTAATTAAGAGGTTAAAAACTGAATGTTTCAAGCAGCTTGGTCAGAGTAAATCTAGCTTATAAGTGTAGGTTCATTGTCTTTTGCTTAAGGGTTGGGGGGATCTGAGCATGCTGAAATGAACTGAGATGTATTTTGCCAGTGATAACTTTTTAGCTGGTGTTTCTCCTCTTGTTTTATAAATCATTCTGGATTATGTTTCTATGTGAAGGAAGCTAGAGAAATCAATTTATCTCTCCAAGTTACCTTTTAATGCTTGCCTATAAAATATATTTATACCCTTTTGTAAAGAACAATCTTGGCTTTTGTAATTTAAAACCAAATTCATCTGTTTATCTTTTAGATCTAGTCCATTTTTTATCTAAAATATTTTCTTCGCATCAATATTTAACTAATGGGAAGAAATAATATTAGAAGATATCCTGGCTTTCATATATTACTAATAGAACATTTTCTGAGTGGTTTCAGAAGCAGGTTTTTTTTGTACATGTAGGTTGTTTTGTTGTGTCTGGTTTGGGTTGGTTTTTATTTAACCAATTCTGAGGCTTGATTATTGTAAATCCATCATTTGGTTCCTTGTAGTATGATTAATCTCAGAAAAATGAAATGAAATGTGCAAATTTATAGTTTGTATCCTGGCAATCTTTCAAGATACATCCCATCTATCGAGTGAGTTTACTACAGGCAAATGACGTTTTCCATCATTTAAATGTTTGTGTTCTTGGCACCCTGCTTGCTGATCTGTAACCTGGCTGAACATATTTTCTGATCAAAGACAGAAAGTGGAAAGCAATTTATATGCCTTCCTTAGCTCTATGAGGTGTAAGAGCTTTTACTGAAGTTTTTCTCTTTCAGGCTTATAGGATTAATTAGTGGTTATTTTGCAACTCATGGCAAGTGATGGATTTCTAGAGTTCCTGAGCAGTTTGTAAAGCAATTCTTAACTGGAGTGTTTCACTGCCTTCTGCTTTCCTTAATAATACTGGTTTTATCTTGATTTTACTAAGTTTATTCTTAAAGTAAATTTTTGAAAGCAGAATTACCAGGCTTTGATGAAGTAGATGAGAATAGCCATTTATGATGCTTGCAGTGAACATCTGACTGAAGTGGTGGCTTCAGTAGCCAAGGCCACTAGCTGCAAGATGCAATCAAAGGCAGAGTCCAGACTGTAAACAGAGCTTCCCTTTCTTTCCTCCTGGAAATCTTGGTAAAGCAAATAGGATGCAAGATGACACCAAAACTTGGAACAGCAGCAATATATTATTTCAACCTATAATACATTCATGGCCAGTAGGCCTAGCAACTCAAATATAAGAAGAAATTCAATTTCTCAGCCCTTCTGAGTTAGTTCTGGTTTTATATTTCATCCAATAAAAGGAAGTGCACAGCAATATTTAGGGTGACTATACTTATTTTTTGCCTTTTTAATGTTGGGCATTTCCCCTAAATATATTAAGATGAGTTTGGTATAGCTGCCTTAGGAGTCTCAAGTGTGTTAGCATAGGATTTAAGAAAAAAATTCAAATGAAAATGTTCTGTCAGCTCATTTTGTGCAAAACATTAAACTAGGGTTTTGTAGCCTGCGTAAGATTGTAGAAAAAGATGTAGAGGTGTCTCTTTCCCTGAATCTTCCATAGGAAGTTTTCCAAGACTCAGAAAATACTCTAATAAATTTTATGGGCAAGGTATGTTGGTTTGTTGATAGGTTTTTGTTTTGGTTTGTTTTTTGGTGGGGTTTGTTGTTTTTTTTTTTTGCTTTGGTGGTGGGTGTTTTGTTTTGTTTTGTTTTGTTTGGTTGATTTTTCATTTTGATTTCTAATTTTAAAATAATTATGTAACTGATTTCTAGAGTTCTAAGTTTTTATGTAAGTTCTGAAACATTAGTTTGGTTTTCGTGTGAAAAGGATAATTCCATGATAAAATAACATGGAGATACAATTGCCTTTTCTGTTTTTTTCTTTGACTGCAACCATCAGGAGAAAACACAAATACAAAAAGACTTGTGGAGAATTGAAGATGTTACAGCGGGTTTGAGTGCAAATAAAGCAAATTACAAAACCATAGTAGACTCCATCAAGAACCCAGGTAAGTAGAACATAATTAAAGCATAAAAAATAAGCAGCTGAATCTGTGGGTCTGCACAAATAGTCTAGAAGTTTGTTCTACTGCAGAAAATCCAGTTAATTTTGCTATTGGTAGTGTCAGTAGTCTCTTTTGATTGAGCACATTCACTTGGTGGTATTTTGTTGAGGTGGCAAAGAGGTTTTTAGTTGTTTGGATTTTTTTTACATACTGATGAACAAAAATGTAACAAGCCATAAAAAGGAAACAATAATAATGGTCTAAATTCTTCAAGTTTCAGAAAGAGCTTCTGTCGTATGCCAGGCTAACACCAGCATAGTATCTGTTCTGCATTCTGCCCAGGGGCTGCTGTGTTGATGTAGTTCCTTTCTCCCTTCCTCCCCTTTCAGGGAGGTGTTTAGTGGGCAAAGCAACAACATCACCTATGGAAGGCAAAGTCTGTGTGGTCTGCATTTCAATTACCTTATGTTTCAAAGAAAAGACCTAAGCATTGGGACAGCAAGACTGTTAATACCTACTGTAAATTCACTTTATATGTAAAGTATCTTTGCTCACCTTTTACATACAGAGATAAAACAGTTCTGAGATAGTGAGATTTTATTTAAGGTATGACTATGAGTGTTTTGCCTTGTCCAGATCTGTAGACATCATACAGAATTTGTGGCATGGAGTCAAATGCAGCCTATGAACTGATGTCATATGACTCTTGGGCTTTTCCTTCCTTCCCTCCCAGTACCATCTCCAAGGAATTTTACTGGATGATATTAAAGTGTGTGTTTTTATATTTATCCTGAAAGAGGTGTTTGAATCCTCATCAAGAAGATGTTTATACCCTTCCTGCAATCTGACAATCAAACATTTTTATGTCAAAACCCCCCCCTCCCCTGTTTGTGATCAAAGCAATGTGCAGAGTATTACCATTTTATGAAGTCTAAGGATGTTAATTGCTATTCTTATGAAAATTATTGATAAGAAACAACACCTAACACATTTGCATATTTCTCCCTTAGAGAGAAAAATAGTGCCTTCATTTTCTCAACCATCAGTGCCTTCCTTACCAGCTTCCCTTGCAACTGCGGACAGCAAACTTTCGGTTCCGCAAAGCCCTCCACCCAGTCCTGTTAAATCGTCTCTGGAGGTTAGGCTGTACCCACAGCCTTATTTCCAGACCAGAATACAGCACCAAGCACAGCAGCTGAAAAAAATGGAGCCATCTCTTCAGTCACCAATTAAGCTCAAGCCAAAGGTTGTAAGTACTGCTCTTGTGAGATCCCTTCCCCAAGATTTCCATGTACTTCTGGCAGAAACAGTGAAGTTTTCATGGTTACAAAGTGCACACACTGCGGAGGCAGAACAGGGAGACTCTTAAGGTATTTGTATTGAAACTGAGCAATAGCACTTGCAGCACAAGAGATATGTGCCTAATCTAGAGTTTTATGTAGTAGCCATATGCTGGTTTAGGACATACCAATGCAGAATCTTCCTTGGTAATGCTTTGTGGTTGATTAGTTGTTTACTTTCTTGGGTCTTGTTTGCTTTTTAAAACCTCAAGCTGATGGTGTGTTTAGAGGAGAGCATGCTAAAGCAGTTACAAGTAACTCATATAATGTAGTAAAATTTCAATCAGTTTGTGCCAGACTGTTTTCAGACTGTTTGCCAAAAACCTGTGTTTCCCTGTTACCAGGAAGACGAAGCACCGCCCAGACCTCCTCTTCCTCAGTTGTACAGTCCTGATGATCAGCCACCAGCTGTTCCACCTCTCCCAAGAGAAGCCACTGTCATCAGACACACATCAGTGAGGGGCCTGAAGCGTCAGTCAGATGAAAGAAAAAGAGACAGAGAACTTGGACAGTATGTAAATGGAGATTACAGGGTGAGCACTCATACACCTAAACACCTGCACTTTAAAGATGTGTGAACCTATTATAAGTATGAACCTATAATAAAATATATTACTGTCTGTAAAATACAAAGACTGATGAGTATTTTTCTGTATAGGTGGAACTGCGTTCATACATGAGTGAACCAGAACTCGCAACAATAGGTGGTGACCTCAGCCAACCTTCCAGTGTTTTAATAAGCTCTGACAGTAGATACCAGACATTACCTACCCGTGGTAAGCCAGGAATTTATGTAGTTTATTTTTAACAGTACTTGTAGTTGATTTTTAACAGGACTGTGTGCATAGGAGCTTTTCTCTCCTAGGAGTTTCTGAAGACGGTCTTTGTCATGAGACCATTATTTTTAGACTAACTATACAATGCTTTGAAAGTCTGGAGATTTTATTCATTTTAATGGTTTGATTTTACAGAGACTTCTGCAAAGCAACTTAATATATAGTGCTTAAAAAAAACAATAGCAAACCATGAAATTAGCTTTTAGAATGTTCCCTGTATTCCGAGTGATTTTTCCTCATGATTTCTGTGTGATCTTTTACAAACTCAAGTATTTTATAGCAACACTTGCATTGTCATTGAAATGAAAGCAATAAAGAGTATGAGTGCAACAGCCCCAGACACTAAATGTGACTTGACATTCCATCCCCACTGTGCTACAGTCCTGTAAGTTTTACAAATGAGGACAGAGGGGAAAAGAAATTAATTTCTCAGCCATTCTTTTCTTATTTTTTTTCCTGTGAATGTTGAGTGTTGATTTTCTTCATAGATGTAATTATTTGTATGGCTTTTCTACTGTTGTACAGCTGAGTTCACTTTGTACCTTATGTAATATAACCTTCTAAATTACTGTATATCATTCCAAATTTTGAGCAATAATGGCCTGAAACATTACTTTAGGCTGAAATAAAGTAACCAGAATGTAGCAGAAAAAGCATGATAACTTAAACATCTGACACTTCGTTATATCTGTAGTTTTGGTTTAAAGCATTCTCTTTTTCCTTATAAAGGCTTATCTGGATCAACTTCCAGATTGCACCAATCATCTACCATTTCATCATTTGCAACACTTCGAAGGGATAGGTCCAAGGTAAGTTTTAAATTAACACCTGAAGGCAAATGTCTGAACCATTATAAATATTTAAGTTCAGAGTATATTTTGCACTGCAGGAAGTGGGATTGTAGTAGCATGGGAGAGGGCAAACACCTGTGATCTAATAAAATCTTCATTTTTACTTTCTTAAATGAATTGGGAAGACAGACAACTTCATGCATTTGAAATAGATATATAAAACAAGGTTTAGAACCAAAATCAGCACTATTAACAGAAAATGTAGAGTTGAAAAGAACAAAATCAGGTTAATTTAGTAATAAGGTAGGATAAAGAGTTAAATTTTTGTGTACTTCATATATAGTATTGATTACAACATGTGTTTTGTGCGTCTTGTGACTTCTACAGGAAAGACCAAAGAGTGCCTTGGAACGTTTATACTCTGGGGACCACCAAAGGGGCAAGATGAGTGCAGAGGAACAACTAGAAAGAATGAAGCGACATCAGAAAGCATTAGTTCGTGAACGCAAGAGAACTCTTAGCCAAGGAGAAAGGCAGTCTGTTTCATCTCGGTCCTTCATCAGGCCCATTTCTGCAGACATAGGCTCAGTATGTTAGATATGCCTTAAAAGGACTAAACTAAAAAATATCTTTTTTTTTTTTTTTCCTAGCAAGCACTTTCACTTGAGTGTGTGTGATGCTTCCAGTCTAATTAAATTAGTGTTATACAGTATAAAATGAGTTCAGAGAGTGAATAACAGGTGATCTTTTCTTACTAGTAGTTACAGTGTATGTAGCAAGTTCAGCAGGTAAGTTGGTCAGAGGTTAGTGTGCTGAGTGAAGATGGGAGTATATTAGAGTGATTTCAGAGACATGGTTGGTTTTTATTGGAATTGTATTTAGAAAGTGTAAGAAGCTTGTACAGTTTTAAAACTGCTTCATAATGGAATGGGCCTTTTAGAATGTTCTTTTTCACCATGGGTATTTTTCTTTCTAATTCATAAATCAGGCTGCAAGATAGTCATGGTAATATCAGACCCAGGTAGTGTTTGTTTTTGTAAAAAAGCTTATAAATGTGTAATCAACTTTAATCATGCTGATTGGAAATTTATGTAAGAGCTAATGTGTTTGATACAAATTCTTCTTTAAAGCTCAAAATGTAGAATATTCTAATAAGGCTCAAATTTATGCTGCTTAAGAAAAGGAGTTTTGTTGCGTTCTGAGATAAAATACTGTACAGATGATAAGTTTGTAATGATATATTTTGGATACTAACCAAAGCAATTCTAATTGGTGAAGTTACCCAGTTGCTCACTTGGTGCTAAACCAAGATTGTACTGTAATTGCACTTATGCTGTGGTCTCTTAAATTATTTTTTATTTGGTCCACTAGAGCTTTAGAATGATCACCTTGTTTTACCTAATTCATTGCACAAGATCTCTTGCTTTTAGATTTGTCACTCATCATACCTAATGCCTCTTTTATTTTTTTTCTTTTTTTTGCTTGTTTTTAATTTGCAGAATTTTGTAGTTGTTTTAAAATTTCTAACTGGACTACTCAATTTTTACCAGGCTTAATTGCATTTAGTATGTGTATCAACTGCTAGCATTAAAAACCCTATAATATTCAGCCTGTCATTCCCACTGCTCAGTAGCACTAATTTACAGCCAGTTATTTGCATTTACTTTCCCAGTAAATGTTCACTACTGGGAGACATTCATCTATTTTGTCTTCTGTTTTTCAATCATGAATTTGTTAAAGATAGTGCATAACGTTCGGGAACCTGTAGAACTATAGTATCACTCTTATTTGTGTATTTGAATTAGAAGTAAATCTGAGCTTCTTCTGTTTTCTGACTTACATAACATACACAAGTTGAATTTCAACATTTTTGCAACACTCATTAACATTTGTGGCAAACACCTTATCTATAAATTTGGTTGCCATCTTGGTCTTTTTCTTGCTGTAAAAATTCAAAATAGAATCTTTGAGCTCAAGCAATGTTTTGTAGAGCTCATCTCTTGTACCTATAGGGCTTCAATACACAAAAAGCATGTTTGATAGCACAATTACTTACAGCATTACAATTATTTAGCAGCCAAAGTGGCAAACATTTAAATGTATAATTGAAGTGCTGCTCAGTATGTAACATTTGCTTTTAACATACATTGTATGTGTAACTCTAATTTTTAATTGGTCAGTTCTCAAGTGTAGTATGACATTTTAAGTATTGATCACAGTACCTGAATTTGTTATATACAATGCCTTTTTAATGTAAAATTGCAACATCAAAGCCAATAAAAATTCTGCTTCGTAAGAATGGTTTGATGTTTTTCTTACCTATATACAATAACTTGAAAGTAATACTGTGTGTTTAAAATATACTATGTCAATCAGGCCTGGTTTGAATATGAGTAGAAGAGTGAGTTTGGAGTACTTGTATGAGAAAACATTTTTTTCTCTTTTGAATTCTGTAAAGAAAAAAATCTTAATTTTTGAGATATAATTGCCTTTATCTATTTAACTTTTTAAATATAAATGGAATATATGTATCTTCTGAGTGAATATTGAGAGCTTGTGCATGAATAGGTTTCAGTTAGATTTATTGATGCAGGTAGCATAATGAAGTCTAAGGACTTCACATGGAGTTCAAACTTCAACCAAAGATTTGTAGTAGAAATCCTGGAGATACTTTAAAGAAACATAATTCTTCTATAATTCTCTTATTGATATCCCCAAATGCTTGAGGGGATAATTTGTTTGTTGTTGTTCTTTTTTGTCCCTTCTCTTTTCCACTGCATTTAATACCGTGCTTCAAATCTGTATGGCAAAGCTGATGAGATCTGCTGGATGGAATGATGCTACAACTGAACTTAATTTTTTGAACAAAAAAGTGTTGGTAGTGTTCTTAAGCATGAATTTATATGGAGCTACATTGTGTGTAGCTGTGAAAGAGCTACTATGCAAATATTTGGGAACTAAATTGTGCTGCTTAATTTTAATGTTCTGAATTTATTATTGCTCCATACTTACCTTGTAAAGACTATGTGAAAGATTTTTTTATCCTTGCAAGTAGTTAGATACTGCTTTTTAGTAAAGTCAGAAGAGCTTAGAAGTTACTAAATTTTGTTTTTGATTTCAAGGCAAGTTAATGCTAGTACATACAATTTTATCAGTTTCATACACTAGGTATTACTCTAAAAAGATACATAAATTTGTCAAGTTTTAAGTGCCAACCTGCAATATAAATACCATTTCAGTGTAGTGATTCAAATTCACACTGCATTGCCTGTTTAGAATGCCTAGGACTAGTCTTTCAGTCTGTACACTCACTTGTATTGACATCTGGCTTCCAAAAATGTTTGTGTAGTTAGTTCTGTGTTAATCAGCGTTATGTGAAATTGTGATTAATACATTTGTTAGAATTTAATACTGCTGAACATTAACTGCAAAATTAAATAATCCTCCAAAATCTGTGTAGCATAGCTAAATACCAAATTTCCCACCTGTATATGCCAAAAAAGAGTTGTATTTTCTTTTTCTTGTCAGTTAAGGGGTTTGCTCTGTGGATTCTTTCAACAATATATTGCAGCAGTAGTAATGTACATTGCTAAATGACGAATTTGGCAGTACGGTTGAATGCAGTTAATTGTTTTGTATCTATTACCAGTGGAAACGAGAGCAAGAATTTGATTTGCAGTTGCTTGAGAGAGCAGTTCGTGGAGAAGACAAGGGTGAAAATGAATGGTTAAAAGTTCAGCCGGCAGCAGTGACAGAGACAGACCTGGAGCCTCAAGACTATGATTTAGATATTAGCAGAGAGGTAACAGTCACAATTTTTTGCCCTCTATTCTATGCCCCAAAATATTCACCTTTTGAAGTTTTAGGCAGTGAATTCTCATTTCTTTCAAAAGTTAGCTGGAAGTTTGAACTAAAAGGAGTCTTTTGGGCATTAAAAATTTATAGCCTGGCACTTAGAATTTCTGCCAGGTTTGTGTTCATGTTGTGTTTTAGCAGAATAAATTGAAACATTGGCTCTACTGTTTGAAATACGTATTTCAGGAAAAAGTGATTAAGTGAGGGAATGTTATATAAATAAAATAACTAAGAAAAAAAAAAAGCCAACAAACTCCAAACATCCAGAGTATTTGAAAATAAGAAACAGCAATGAAGGAAAAGTTATTTCCCCACAGCTACCTTACTCTTCATGCTGATGGTAAAATATGATAGAGAAGAGGGAGAGCTGCTTTATTCTGGTCAGAACAGAAAACACCTTTCTGTCAGCTTTTCAAATTACTTGGCTGGTGTTCTGGCCAGTAACTCTTTTTTCAGCCCTACTAACTGAGGATATCACTTGTTTGAAATGCGATTGAGCCATCTGGTGGAAAAGAAAAAATACAGCAAGTGGAAAGATTTCAGTAGGTGCTATGCATTGTGTAAAATGCCACTGTAGACTGAAAATCAGTAAAATTATAGTAATTACACTACTGAGCACTTATACTCTTCTGAAAGATGTTGGCAATTTATGATTTTATAAGAAGAGATATTTGTAAGAGGTTGAATCTGTGAGCAATTAGCTGTTGATCTCTATAAATTAATGTATCTTTCAACTAATCTCTGTACATTTTCTGGAGAAAATGCAGTGCTCCTGTAAACTTCATAAACTGAAAATATACTTTCATTGTATTGCCTTCCCTTGTTGCACTTTCCTATTAATTTTTTTTTCCCAGAAGGCCTGCAGGGCTATGTGAACCACATCATACACCTGAATTAGTACCTTAAGCCTACAATAGGAAACATTTTTGCTTATAGGCATTTCTGTTCTACTTCAAAGAAACTGAAACAAGTCTGAAGCTCTGAATGTAAAACTTTTCTCAGGTTACCCAGGTTGTCTCCTTTTCCATTTCATGTACCCATCCTCTTCACCTTACAGACATTTCTGTACCTGAGGTATTTCTGTGTCTCATATGGAAATGTACTCAGTTGTGTCCTTAAAGCTAATAAATCTGCTGTTCATATGGTAACCGAGTTTGTTATTCTTGAAGTGGCAGGATGACCTGATCTAGCTTATTTATAGTATGGAGATAGTTATATGAATTTGTTTTATATATGTATGTATTATATTTATCTACAGAGCTCTGGAGAGGAGTTGGATTTGAAAGTAATGAAGTGTAGTGGAAATACAGGATTTTTAGGAAGCATTAGCTTTGGGTTTACTGAGAAAGAAGTGTAAAAATATGAGGTTCTGGTTTTAATGTGGTTGAGTGCGCATGACTGTATTGTGTGCTTTGGACCTATGATTGCCTGCAAATTACTGAGCCTAATCACTGGGGGTTAGGTCAGACCGCTTCACATATGCCATTGAATTAATGTGAGCTAAGATCAGTCGTGAAAAATTTAGGATTATTTTTATTTGAAACTTTGAATTTTGAGAACTTGCTGCTTCATGAGCATTCCAACAAATATCCAAAGAGGACAAGAGGGTTCTCATTTATTTACTTTATTCACACATGCTGTGTGCTTTTAAAAAGTAGTATGTTCTGTAATAAGACTTGGTCTTCAGAGTCCATTTGTATACTGAATTTTCATTGGGTGATTTAGTTCTGTTATGAGTAACAAAAGTTTCCCACAATGAAACTGATCCAACAAAAATTTGTTGCCAGCTTTTGTAATGTAATCATATTAAAACTTTCAATCTACAAGATTCTGTGTATGCAGTGTGTTGCTAAAATTGAACAATGTTAGTGTTTTTCTGGGTCAGTTTCCTAGGCAACTTTTGAATACCTAGGATTTCAGATTTTATAGTCCAGGTATTTCCTCAGATGATTGCAAATTACTGTTTGTCTTTCCCTCCCTCTCCTTTTTGCTTTTCTGCTGCTCATAGAAGAAGATTATACAGTCTCAAAAGAACAATACCCTTGGTTAAAACTTTAGGTGATACTTCTGTTCAGTTGTAGGAAGTCCTTGCTGGCATGACATAAATGTAATGGCATTAAAACCTCAGGTTCTCCAGTCAGTCTTGTAGTGGTTGCTTCTTTGTACTGTAACAGCTTTAGGCAGCGTCCAACTTTGGGCTCTATGCCTGAGCTGAAGAAGGGTTCCTTGTTGATTCTGATTTCTTTTGTAATCCCTTCAATATTTGTTCTTCTAAAATCAAATGAATCAGAGGTAAAATACACTGTTAAAAGGGCATCAGCTGATATCCAGAGGGAGTGTTTAGCATCAGGTACATGTACTGACTGTGAAAACCCATGCTTTAAAAAAATTGAGAATTCATCTCAATTTTTTTTTAAATCTTTATTATTAAAAAGTTGATGCTTTTCTTTTTCCTTCCACAGTTGTCAAAACCCGAGAAGGTTGCAATTCCAGAACGCTATGTTGAACTAGAGCCAGAAGAGCCTCTTTCTACAGAAGAACTGGCAGCAAGGCAGCGTAAAGCAGAAAAGATAAAGAATATTCTTACTAAATCAAGGTCGGGTTTTGGTGTTTTTCCTAAATCTTACGTAGTGCCTGGTGTTAAACATTGGAAACTAACTTCATACGATAGTTTAATTCCTATTGGATCATCTAAGTGTAACGTGGCTTTTAGAAAATGCACTCAGAATTTATGTAGTGTACTTAAATTTCCTTTGTAAAACAGGGTGACAGAGATCGTGACAAATTTTGTAAGTGTCCATTTTCTTGTTCAGATCATGCTAAAATAGTAGCAAGTCCTTACCAAACAACTCGTAAGTGAGGAGGAAGGAAAGGCCAGATCTGGCCAAAAGCAGAATAAAAGTCAGTGTGAGAGAAAGTTCATGTTGTCTCCAGAGAGCTGGAGTTCTGAAAGAACACTTTTGGCTACTTACAGCTAATGTAGAGTCAGCTAAAACATTTAAGAATTCGATTACTTCAAGTATCTGCTGTCTCTTTGGAAGGCAGTTAAAGAGGCTGTGCCTGAGGACAGACAGGTTATATGCATTGTCCTCCAGGCACTACAAAGAACTTTTATTAAGAGCTTCAAATAAATAGCATTTTTGGTAGTGCTTTTGTGTAAACGCCGTATTTACAACAAGGGACTTTCAGATGTAATGAAGGCTATGCAGAAATTGTGACTGAATGTGTAATGGCTGCATCATTTGTCTCTGCTGTAGTCATTAACGTACAATATCTGACACTCCTTTAGAGAATGTTAATAAAATACAGAGCTTGATAGATGAGATCTGAAAACTGCTGTATGAGTTCAAGCTTGTTCTCATCTGCATGGTAGATTCTTCTTTATGTTTGTGAATGTTAATGTTGTTTTGCACTTTCCCACTAGTATGCACAATCTACAGCCTACTGTTGCCCAGGACAAACACAACTCGGTTGATTTAGATTCACAGCTGCAAGAGCAGGAGCGCATCATTACCATATCATACGCTTTGGCTTCTGAAGCCTCTCAGAGGAGCAGGGAGGTGGCAGGTAATACTTAGTTATTTACAAAATAACAGCTATTTCTTACCAGCTTCTAAAGTTGTGTGGGGTTGTTGCTGAACTCCTAGCGAAAGAGATACTTTCAGTCATTCATATTCAAAATAGTGAAAAGTGTGTACAGGTAACAAAAGAATTACATTAAGTATTTGGCCTCCAATAGACAAACTGAAGATGTATACTATCTACATATCTAGAAGCCAGTATGATCAGTAAGTTCAGAGCTTGGAAACTTGCTCTTACTAATAATATTAAAAAATATACATTTCAATTAATTAATAAATAAGGTATTTCTATATTCATTTTTAAAAAGTAAATTGAACTGTCACTTAAAGAAATCAGGACAAAGGGATTTTTAATTTTTTTTAGCAGAAGGCTTCCCTGGTGTGGTGTTAGAGATTAGAATGCCGTCATTTGCAGCTTGAGCTGTAAGACAACAGGCTAGAAAAGACATTGTAAAATAGGTACTGGCATGTTTCTGTCTGGTGTCCAAGATTAGAGGTCAGAGCAAGACGACGTGCATGAATTCTGCTTGATGCCTGGAAATTAATAGATCCTTTGCAATATGTTACTAAAAGTGATAATTTCACTCTTGATTGCTTTACAGTTGAAATAAGTAAAAAATATCTAGAGATTTGTATCACACAGTAATACATGCAGCAGCTATTCTAGCAAGTGTCTGACTGGTCATTTATAACTGGCACAGTTCACTGTTCCGGTGGAGAATGGAAATAATGGAAACTTCAACTATGATGGAGAAAAAATACGCACATTTCTCATCTGAAGTTGTCAGTTTAAACTTATGGCACTTGCCACAGAAACCCCTAAGACCTTCCTATTAAAGACAGATTATTCCAATATCCAGATGCATAACATGCATCTATAGTAACAGACTGTTGATTGATAGTGGCTGTATACTCTGAGATACAGTGGCAGCTAAATCTGAGGGGAATGTGATTTTGAGGGATCAATTTCAAGATACATCTGAAGACTTCAGAGTTCTGTGGGTAATTGACTGAAAGGGATAAAATGATTCACTGAGGAGGCTAGATGTTATGAAAAAACTCAAAACAAGCAAACAAAGCCAGAATTGTAGAATCTTGGGAGCATTTCAGGAATAACCTTTTGGATATCCAGGCATCTGTTTCCAAAGCCTTCTCTTCAGGCAATCTGGTCCCAGTTCTAGAAGCCAGGTCCTTGTAACAGACTCGCACTCCCTGGTTGTGGAGTGGGACTTTGTGTTTCATGAGGTATGACCTAGCGCAGCATTTTGCCACATGAGTTCTAGCTTATACTGGGAAAATGTAGCACCAAAATCGAGATCAGCCAGGATGAATGCTGACCATACTTGAAATTCTTCCTTTGAGTTAGTACAGGAGCAGAGTGCCTGCCACACTAAACAGTCTTCATGTGGCTAGTTAACCTACTTCTGTTGTGCATGAAGTTGCGATAACTGCACACTACTAAAGTAGATTTAATCTTTTTATGTTGTATAGTGAATGTAGTAGCTATGTTTACTACAGATTTTTTTGTAAATATTTTCATTTTTGCATTGTAATTATTTCAAAAGTGTGATCACCACATATTCTTGGGTATCCATAACCACAGGAATCTTCTTAATTCTTTAGTTGTTCTTTCAGATGCTTAAAAAACCCTAACATAGTGGACAGTTTGATTCTTTAAGGAAGCAGAAACCTTTATGTGCATAAATGTTCCTTGCCACACTTGTGTCTTAAGTCTTCAGTTTTTGTAGCATGTCTTGTTTTGATTTCAATTATTACTTCCTCCTTTAAAAACAAACACCTTTCAAGGGATTCTAAAAAAATCAACCCACAGTGGTTTGATTTTGATAGAAAATATACAAACTATAAAAAGAGTTCAGGTTTTTTAGTTACAGCCTGCTTTCTGATGATCTAATGTGATCAAAAGGAAAAGCATCTGATGCTTTGCACATTACATTATACATTCTCATTTATTTGAATTTCACAGATTCCTTCACATTTTTATTTTTGCAGTTTGATTTTTAAAGTGTGGGTTGTCATTTGCTCCATGTTGACAAAGCAGACCTTATCTGAATACCCAAAACTAGTTACTACATTTGTTACAAAGATTTGCTTATAAGAAACACTCTGAAGCTTAACTTTTCCCATTTTTCAGGAGGAAGTAGTTATGTTAAGATACTGTGATAATATAGATCTTTAAATTGTACGTTTATCTAGTCCTTGTAAAGTAGCATTTTAGAATTCCTCTGTTCCTAATAAGAAATCAACCTTCTAAATGGAAATCATGCCAAGAATCTGGAAGATTCAAAACAAATGCAGGAATATCAAGAATTGATTTCCTAAATTGTATGGTTTGGAATTAGGTTTGCCTTTGGCCCTCCAAAATGTGAAAGCAGAATTTAAGACTGAATTTTGGTGGCTTTAGTTTTATGATTATTGGCTTTAAACACTATACCATTACTCATATTTATAAACAAGGATAGTTTTAATCAATGTATTCTTTATCCTGAAGTTTCATCTGAGACCTGGAAATGACTTACTATATCAGGAACTGTACTAAGCAAAATATGTAATTTTTTTGGTAATTTTTCTATATATTCTTTTTATTTCTGCTCATTGGCATATAACAAGGGAAATTTTGAAAACCTGTACAACCTCAAGTGAAATCTTGAAATCAAATTAGCAAAAATAGGTGCTATTCCAGAAGTGCAGTTTTAAAAGCAGGGCTGAATTGGAGTATATCAGTGTTGTGTGCCTTAAAATGTTCCAGTTAAACTTTGCCTTTAAGATAGATTGTCCATATTATCATC
This sequence comes from Neopsephotus bourkii, assembly GCF_033783945.1. Classification (NCBI taxonomy): domain Eukaryota; kingdom Metazoa; phylum Chordata; class Aves; order Psittaciformes; family Psittacidae; genus Neopsephotus; species Neopsephotus bourkii. The sequence continues at coordinate 9,011,573 of NW_026902266.1, forward strand.
AAACAGGAATGTTTATTTACACAACTTATGCAAGTAATAGAAAAAAACAGTAGGTAGAAAGGCTGTTGTTTAAATTGTGCTCCATGTAACTATAATAGTGTAACACCTCATTGTGTTACTAATCAGGTTTCCTGTTCGTGTGGTAGAAAATTAAGGTCACTCCATTTATAATATGAATGTTTGATTGTGCAGTCTAATTCCTGTATGTGATCCCTTCTAGCTCAGCAGTTGACCTATCCATCTAAAGCACCCTCACCTTCTGTACCACAGCCACCTCACTCCCCCTTAAGCAATGGATTTCACTACACATTTGTTTAAACACCTTAAAAGTAAGAACTAACTGCTCTTGGCATGTCTGATTTGCCATTGTGCCTTTTCTGTGGCTTGCTAAATCTTAACATTTTTACTAAACCTAAATTAGATCCAAGTGAACGCATGCATCTATTTTTCAGAAACCTTTTATTCTTGTAAATACTGCTTCTAATAAACTAACATATGACATGGGCTGATGAAGTCTTTAAATAACTGCTGTCGCTCTACAGATAAGATGCTTCCATAATCTTACTGTGGTGAAGGAAAGAGACACCTGTACTCTCAGTAGCATGTGGCCAGATTTTCAGCAGCGGTTTGTACTCCGGTGGCTAGTGTTTGTGACTCCTATGGCTAATGTAGTGGTGCATAGGTATTTTTGCCTGTGTGCGGCATACACAGTTGCTGCTCAAACGAATCTAAAGTGCAAACTCATACAAGCAGGGGATTCAGCTGTGAACTGCTATCTTACACATGAACTAACATCGGAGTCTTAATTGAGGTGAGCTGAAAATTTGGCCCTTCGTAACTAATTCTGCAATATTGTATTTGACTATTTTATGCCTTTGATATGGTTTTCATTGAATTGTATAACAGAAAACTTGATATTTGTCTCAAGTTACTTTGCCATTTCAAGTATTAAAATTGTGATAATTTCATTGTCCTTATAAAAGAAGCATTTCTTCTTTTCCCTGTAGTATTTTCAGGAATTTTTTCTCTTTGAACTAGGAAAACCTGTAAATATTATACTTGACTGTGAAGTGTGCCCCTAGTTAAGGCACTCACCATGCTTCCATACTTTCCTTTGAAATTATTCTCACCTTTCTGATTTCCTTGGGCCTAATTTTATTGCCTGATGTTGGACAAAAAGATAAAACATAAATTAAGTAGAAAAAAGAGTTGATTGAGTGAATAACTCAAATAGCGTTAACCTTTAGATACCTTTGTTTTCATTGTCACTGATCTGAGTCAAATATCTGTGTAAAAAATAAAAATCTAAATAAAACTGAGCACATACAAGAAAGGCCCAAACAGGCAGTGACCTGCCTTATACAGGGCCTGTGAAAAAAAGATAAATTTACATCAAGAGATTAGGAGCCTCTACAGAGCTTGATGGAAATAGATGTTTGCTTTTCTGGTTCAGTTTATCCTTCTGAAAACCATTTTTGTTGGGGATGAATAACGCCTGACTCATATCCAGGGATGTGCTAATTGATTGTGACTATCACTTGAGATCTTTGCCTGTGAATAGGGTACCTATGTGTGGCCTCAAGAACCCAGAAAAATAACCATATGGTCCCAGGGTATTAGACTTGAGAAAGGGCTTGGACCAGATGACCTCCAGAGGTCCCTTCCTCCCCCAACCATTCTGTGATTCCAAACTGACTTTAAAACGTGTATCACATGTTTATATAAATATACATACATGTGTATGTATAGTTACATATTTACATATATCTATGAAAACATACATTTTCTTCAGGAAAAAAACATGAAGAAAATAATTGCAATAACCAGTGACATGCAGGGGTCACAGGAGTTTGAGCATCGGTGGCATCATAAGATAATCATTCACATGGCCGTAGGACTTGTTCATTCTGTCAAACTGCAGAAGGCTTTAATAAAGAAATGTTTCCTGCAATTGCTTACTGCTTAACCATGTTTTATTTCACTTCATGCTAGCCAAAGCAGTGAGTGAACACTCGATGTAAGAGTCAAAACAAATCCCTCCTAGTGACACCATGTGGAAGGAAGAGGACATTCTTTACCACCTTTCTTTGAAGATGCGCATTGGCTGATGACATGTTCTTCTGGAAATACATTGAGAATAATAGGAGGATTTTCTATGAAAATGAAGAGATTTGCAAATAATTTTATTTTTACTTCCATTTAGTTCAGACTTTTTATATGAATAAATGGCACTTTTAATAAACTCTGTAAAATACTGACAATGTATTTTTAGAACAATGTATTTTAGATTATTTTTTTTTTAATCAAGGGCTGAATTCGTTTTAAGAGAAACTACTTGCATAGATGTTAAAAGATGCTGTTACTTCCCCCTCAGGCTCAGATGCACAATGTAAAGTTTCATGGAAACAAAAAAGAAAATTTGAACAAGCTAGAAGCACATTCATAGGTTATGGGTAGAGCTAATGCAAGGGACAGATTTGCTAAAAGGATGTTTTGGATTGAATATTTTTGTAGAGTTAAGCCCCCACCCTTTTGCCCATGAAGTAATACATTGCAAGAACTTTTAGCTTGAATTTCTAAACATCGGTAACCACTGTACAGCTGAAGTTTCCCACAAAAGCCATAATGGAAGCCAGTTTTAACTCCCATTTCCTTTTTTGATCCCATATGATTAACTTGGTGGTATCACTACACAGTGTGCTTGGGACCCCTAAGAAACAAACAGCTGGCAAACTTTAGTTTCTTTGGAAAGATGTTAAAGAAGAAAACTTTTAATTAAATATGTGAAGAAATGAAAAAAACAATAATAGCACGTGTCATTTCGCTAGTAAATATATATTTTTCTTTTCAATTTTTTTTCAGTAAACATTACAATATGATGTATTGACTAATATTTATCCTGGAAACAGCAAAACTAATGTAATGTGGCACCTGCTAATTTCATATGTATGGTCACCTGTTGCTCAACTTTGCCAAACTTTGAAATTCAGTGTTTTACAGAGCAAAGGGTGAGGTAGTTACCTAAGGAGAAAACCAGATTAAAAGAATTGCTGCAGCTATGTTACTTGAAACTTGTGTATGCATTGAAGGCAAGACATGCAAAAATTTCCCAATGTTATGCAATTATTAGTTGAGTTCAGCTCTGGATGAGAAATTACTGAGAAATACTTGTGCAGTATTTTGTGAAACCACTAACTTCTTCATTTGTTGTATCTGAGTAATAGCTACAAAACTCTTGAAAATGATTGACCTACAAGTTTCAGACTTTAAGACAAATCATATTATATTAACACTATACTCAGAAATATTCTTAAAAGTATGTATTTAGCTAATGCAATCTACTTTACCTCAGTACTGCCAGTATCAACTTCAGAACCTTTTGCCAAAATAATGATTTATTTTTGCCTTTATAAAAAGTTTTGAAAGCAGAAATGAGTATTTTGCAAGAAAGCATTAATTTAAATAAAATATAACAGTGTGGAAAATGGTATATGTACAGATTAAAATATTAACATAACTGCCTCCTTTTGCCTCTGTCTTGTCTGCCATCTTAGCAGTGTTCATATAGTTGAAAATCCAGAGTCATTTGTGCTGTTACGTTTTGCTCTTCTTTGGTTCAAGTCCTAGTGAAGTTGCCCAGTTTTGCATTTATTTCACTGGCATTTGGATCAGGTTCCCCCTACACCAAAGTGTCATCTTTTTTTTTTTTTATATTTAGAAATGTTTCTTAGCATTTGATTAAATCTGTCTTTATTCTTGAATAGAAGGATTTTCCAGGGTTGTGTCCTATACATAATGATACAATGCTGTCCTTTCTGTCTCATAGGTACATACGTTTCTCTGATACATTCTTAGCCCTTTAGTTTCTGGTGAAATAAAGTACCCAAAGTAACTTCAGTTTAAAAACAGATAAAAACCTGGAGGCATCACACAGTAGCATGGGCACTGTATGTGAATGGGGTACTGACCAGCAGGGATTTACATGCTAACAGTTCCCTCAAATTACACCAATTTGATGCAGACCAGTGGAAATGTTTGATTCTTCTGAAACTTAATCTCTAGAACAAAATGTAAAGAAGCAGTTAGAAGTATTTCTGTGACTCTCCAAACTTGAGTGAATATTTGAAACTGCGAGTACTCGACCTTTAGATGCATGCAGCAGAAATTCAAAGCTGAGCTGCTTATGACATGCTTGTCCTCTTTCTCAGGCACACAAAGGAGCCTTTGACCATGTTTCATGGCTCAGTGAAACTGCATTCTTTGTACAGCAGCTTTGTTAGGCAGGAGGGCAGCCTACATGCCCGTAATTGTGGATTAGGAGCTCAGCCCATGGGATCTTGGACTGCAGCAGCCATTGACTCCAAATTCTGTCTGCTGCCCTCACAAGGAAGGGAAGGGGTTGCAGGCACTTTTGCTCTGCAGGTTGTGGGAGATGTTAATTTTCTTTGATCACACATACAAAATCTGCTCATACCAGCTTGCATGAAAGAGGATGATTTTGCCCTATATAGAATAATAGAATCATAGAAAAGTTAGGGTTGGAAAGGATCCCAAGATTATCAAGTTCCAACCCCCTTGCCGTGGGCAGGGACACCTTACACTAACCCATGCCACCCAAGGCTCTGTCCAACCTGGCCCTGAACACCACCGGGGATGGAGCATTCACAACTTCCCTGGGCAACCCATTCCAGTTCCTCACCACCCTAACAGGAAAGAATTTCTTCCTTATATCCAATCTAAACTTCCCCTGTTTAAGTTTTAACCTGTTACCCCTTCTCCTGTCACTACAGTCCCTAATGAAGAGTCCCTCCCCAGCACCCCTATAGCCCCCCTTCAGATACTGGAAGGCTGCTATGAGGTCTCCACGCAACCTTCTCCAGGCTGAACAACCCCAACTTTCTCAGCCTGTCTTCATACAGGAGGTGCTGCAGTCCCCTGATCATCCTCGTGGCCCTCCTCTGCACTTGTTCCAACAGTTCGGTACTTATACAATTAACATTGTTAACAAAACCAGTCTTTCTAAAGATTTTGGTCTTTGTCTATAGGTAATCCCATATTTGGGAAAAAAATGGTGAAGATAATTTTTCTTCCAAAACTTTTTATTAAATGTGTGAAATGCTGTTCTCCAGTCCATTTCACACATCCATCTTTTTGCAGGGATGGGTGTAGTTTTTAAATAATGAGGGTTAATTTTCCTATACATACAGCATTTAGTTTGGGTCAGGATTGTTTTCAATTGTTTCTTTCAATCAGAAGGTTCTTTTGTAGGTGTAAACACTATTGTCTAATATTTATGTCTACTTGCAGATCAGTTTCATTTTGACCTGAAAGTGACTTTTTTTCTGCCTCTGCCTATTAAGCAGTGTAAGTGTTTGGGACTAATTATAATTAAAGAAACAGAAACTCATTAGAAAGCAGCATCAGTTCTTCTTTTGAAGGCACTGTTTTCTAATTGGTGTTTTGTAATGTTATACCAAGCAAGAATGATGCAGACTGACTTCTCTTCCTGTATACATCTGATTTCAATTTCTTCAAGTACAGTTACTATGATTTTACTGCTGAGCTCAGTTTATAAACCTACAGCCTGATACTCCTAAGTAGCCCTGCTTTCACCTTTTTGGACTGGCCCAACACCCAAACCTCCCCTGCCCTGTTTCTCACTACTGTTAACTTAGAGTTCATATGTTTTGCTGGGCTGCTGGGAAATCCCGGTGGACTCTAGCACTAGTGCTTGCCTTTGTGCATCTATATAAAGCTATTTGTTTTGAAGGACTGGACAAGCAGCAGTAGTTGGCGGCATCCAGACTGGTTTGGTAAATAAATCCCAAACTAACGACTAGATATTTTTTGAGGAAGCAACTGTATTAATAGATTCTATTCTGGGATGTTCCTTATGTGTGAAACTAAAAGCTACTGAAAGATACAAATGAAGTTGTGTGCTGATATTTCAAAAGACTGTCAAAGGTCCAGTGGGGTGGTCTCAGGTACCCCTTGGTCTCTGGAGAGAGACCTGGGCTGGTGTTTGAGAAAGCAGAGCCCTCCCAGTGTGGTCTGGTATTGTTTACACCCTTATTTTCCCACCTGCATCATCTGCTCCTCTGATCTCCAGATCTTCAAATGTACGTATATGTGTTTTAGATTGGTGTCTGTTCCCCTCTGTAAAACCACAGGTTTCTCAAGTATCTTAGCAATTAACTCCTGGGTGTTATATGAAGGAAAGACCAGATTTGCTTAGTGTTGAAACTTGGAAGATACAGAAGGCATGGTCTGATGTTACCCCTCTGATTTCTGGTTCTCTTTGGGTATTTTAAAGGTTTTGCTTGTGCCGCATGCATGTCTGGTGTGTCTGTGTATTGCATAGTTATAAAAAAGAACAAAGCCATGCATGAGAAAAACATGAAAAAAATGCTATATTTTTTACACCTAGTAAACATCCCCATTGGTTATTTGGCTGTATTCAAAAGGCTAAGATTTTTATTGCTCTACTAGCAAAAGCAACCTTTCTTCATAGTGGAGCAGTACAAAGAAAGAGCACAAAAAATACACACATCACAGTGCTGAAATTCTGTTTGAACAAGTATATTGATTGGGTCTGACCCCTTTACATTTTTTTTCCATTATTTGAAAAGGTGCATCTAACTGCAGCTGAATTGAACCAACTGAGATGAACTTTCCATGAAAACTTCTGGAGATACTTCTTTAGTTCAAAGCTTTGGAATTTTAAAGAGCATTTTTAATACACGTCTGTTGAGGTATTCTGTGCAACAACCATACTTTGAATGTTAAACTACGGGTAAACCTAAGAGAGAGGTAAAATTATAATTTTACCTATAAAGCCTGCCACGAAATTACTGAGAGATGGCAAAATAACTTCAAGTGCTAATTATAAAAGTGAATAAAACCAGAAAGTATTGCATATGTGCACATTTGTGCAGTGTTTACTTGTTATTTACCTGTCAGTGCTCCCAGTTGCCTTACAGAGAGTGTAAAACAGCCTCCAAGGAAAACACCCGAGAAACCAAACAGCATTTTTGGAGCAGTTATTGATGAAATAACTGCTATAAGATGTAACCTTGAAGGACAGTGGTGTTTTCTTGTTGCCCACTAGAAGAAGCATTTACAAGGAGCTATGGCATAAGGAAGCACAAAAGGAAGAAAGAGTTAAGAAAACAAAGGTGAGTAGTGAGTTTGTAGGAAATAATGGCAGGGAGGTATCTGCAAACAAGACTGAGTAAAAGGCTGCGGGTGAGAGTGGAGAACAGTCCAATGGTTAGAAGTTAAAGACAGTAAAAAGGTTGAAGGAGCTGGAATACTTGGACTTGGACAGAGGCAAGATGTTTTAACAAATGGACTTGACCTAATTTGTGGAGGTAAGAATAAGGAACAGCTGGCAAGTGTGAATACAAGTCTGGTATCCTAGTACAAAAAATACCTTATGAATGGGAATCACAAGATAGTAGAGTGTTGATGGTGGCAGTGGGTGAAGGAGAGAATCACTGATGACTTCAGTGTAGTGTTTTGGTAATGGGGCAGTCATCTTTTCTGTTGCCAGCTTCTGGGCTCTGTTCTTTCAAGCCAAATTACAGTTGAAAATGGCTAGCATGTGGGAAACTCTCATTTCCCTGTAGAAACACCTTGCACGAGTGCCAGGGTTGGTGAAGGTCAGTTCTCCTGGCACAGAACCTGGTCCAAGTGAGGGCTTCCGTTTGTGGTGTTGTGATGTGTTAGTGCAAGACAGGGTGTTGTGTGGCCTGCTGCAGCCTCTGGCCACAGTTCTGTTATATTGCCAAGGGGTTTGAGCTGGTTAGATTTTTATCTTTAGATCCAGAATTGAGAAAAGCTTTAGCATTGTTTTCTGGTTCATCTCTTGAGACATGGGAGATTTTTGGAGGTTTTCTTAAACCCTGGCTGATGGCTTATGCAAGATGCAACCCTAATGAAATGGCTGGTGACATTTACTTACAGTGAGTTATACCACTCTAGGGGAAACAGCTGACACTAGAGAAGTCCCTGCTTATTCTGTTTGTCTCTTGTTATTATATGGATTGTTGGCTTTTCTGACTAGTGAGTTCACACTGAACAGTTCTTCTCTGTCTCTGCTCTGCTTCTTCTGTATTGTGCCTTTGAGCAGCATCTTCACCCAGTATGGAACAGGATTTTGTCTTCTGCTCAGCACAATTGTAGGGTGTCTGTGTATGTGTTGGGGCGTGAACACATATGCACACACGTTGAGCCTATTCTCTTTTACTTTGGTGCTGAAGGACAGAACACACAAAAGCTGAGGGATCGCAGCTGAAATGAGCACTGGAACTGGCTGCTCTGCTCATTTCCAAAGTCCTAACCTGGCTGGGAGTCTCAGGGAAAAGAGAGCAACAGTTTGTGAGTGTAGCTGTGTCCCCTGTCTTTCTCAAGGCCCAGTGTGTGCCTGAGGATGTTTCACTTATCTTCATTGAATCCAGTTTAGAAGTTACATGGCAAATTATTTTATCTGCAGATTTTATTCAGTATCTGGGTAGTGGCTGCATCGGTTGACTACTGAATAAACTTGATCTTTAGTTTGTGTGCATGTTTGTGTATGACTATGTTAAGAAGTCTTTTTGACAAGAAAAAAAAAGTTTTGGTAAGAGATGTTCTGCTACTGCATGCTTACAAACACATGACAATTACTAGATTTTAGAGGGTGTCATGGAAAGGAGGCTTGGCCCCAACCAGTTAAGGATGAAAAGCTTCACCTGCATTTGCTTTAAAGCTTTAGCAATAACTACAAGGCTGAAAAGGAACCAGGTTACCAAACCTTTCTGCAGTCATTAATGCAGCTTGATATACTTGCGAGGAAAATTTACTTATTATACACTACTTATGGTAATGGTTTGAGAGAATTTCTCTGCAGGTCAGGGTGGGCAGCTGTGAAAAAGTTCCAAACAAGGAAGTTGGTTTTGTTGGGTTTTTTGTTTTGTTTTGTTGTTGTTGTTTTTTTTAATATGAGCCCCTGGATTGCTGGATTGAAGATACAAAAGCCTCTTCTGATGTGTGTTACTTTTCATTCTTCACTTTTTCTTCTCAACTAAATCTTCTTGAGCTATGGACACCATAAATGGTACTGGATTTGGATAGGTAATAGCACAAACTTTGTGTGACCTAATTCTGCATCTGCACATCAAATTCAAATCAAATTAGATTAAATCAATAAGAAGTACTTTGTTTCTTTCATGCTGTGTAAAAACTAAGGAAACTTTACCTATTTGGATGCTGTACATCTGTGTACCACTCAGATATTTTTCTCAATAGAAGTGCAGTTGAGGTGGCAGTCTTAAAAGCAGACAAACCCAACTTCTGCTTTGTCCCTTCAGTGAGAGTACCTTGGGACATGTCCCTGCTCTTAATCCCCTGACAGCTTCCAAGAGGCTGATGCAAATAATTGTGCCAGGCTTTGATTATGAGTTATTGCACTGCCACTTATTCTCTTTGTCTCCTGCAGTTTACAGAGGCAGCTTCAGTGCATAATTTAATCCTTGTACTGGGGACTGTAGCAAATCCACAGAGATTTCTACCAACCATCCTCTCTGGCATCAGAACATGTGCATGTCTCCTTTGATGTGAATTCCCCAACCAGAGCCTTAGAAGGACCTATAGCTTTGAAGCTGGCCTATAAATTGTGCTTTCAGGAATCAAGTTGTCAGCCTCCTCTTCAGGAAGAAAGGGAGAGTAAACTGTAAAGCAGCTGCATAAAGCTACAGGGCAACTTATAGACCTGGTTTTCTTGGTCTTGAAGAATTCCTGTACGATGTTGAGAATCCCTTTTTGTCTGGCTTAGCATCCTTTTTTTGTGACTGCAGGACCCTGTGGGCAGCGGTCTGTGATGGTGCTTGAGTTGAGGGGTTCCCTATGCCAGGGCAAATGGAAGGGGGACAGGTGTGCTGGGGCTTGTGACCTGTTCAAGTGGTTTGTTTTCCAAAGACAAGCACTGATAATGTGCCTTCACTGGCTTTTGTATATGTAAATTGTCTGCATGGTTTACAAACACTAACTTTCATCAGATGTTTCCTATGACGCAGGAGAACAGGCAGACTTCTGCCTTTCTATTGAGATGGAAATAAGCTGGTCTTATAGTTGAGGAATTTCAGTGGCTGAATCTAATTTTAAAAGACAAATACAGTTGCTCTCTTCAGGATGTGATGTCTGCTTGTGTTCTGCTATCATCTCTGGGAGCTCTTTCTATACCAGCCTGAAAATGAGCTGTCTAGAATCAACCAGTGACACTAACTTTGGGTTTTTTCCTGTGTTCTTTGTCTCTGGTAAGTACAAGAGCTGAAACCATTCTGCTGCTGTCCCTGCCACTGCTGCTAATGCCTTTATACCAAACATTACTAAGACTGACCATGAATTTACTGCACTGAACTAATCAGCCTTTATATACAGAGAAGCTTCTTAGCCAGGCTCCTTCACAGTTGAATTAGCAAGTTATTAGTATGTTTACAAATATTACACAAAAACAGACTTGTGTCTGCTTCTCCTGGGTCTTTCCAGGTTGGTTCCACCATGGAGAAAAGCCCTAAGGGGACGTTTTACTGTGCCCTTGCAGCCTAAATGAAAAGCAACAGCCCAGCAGAGAGAGTCTGCAGCAATGGATTCCATTGCCTCCTGAAAGCGAGTTACTACATGCATGCTGATGGGGAAGGTCAGAGATCCACATGGGTGATGAGCAGCTGCAGAAGGAAAGGTTGTGAGAGCTCAAGGACAGAAGGCAGAGGTGTCAGTGTATACACAGCATTTTGCAGCTTATGCCTTAATTTGGTAATGGCCCTTAAGGCAATAAAAAGCAGCAGCTGAACCTAGAAGAACAGTGAAATGCTGGTTTAAGGAAGCGTAGCTTAAATAAGTGTCTAAATAGGAATAAAGTTATATCAGTTTATTAGGAAACTTAATCATTTATCTTTTGGGGAGGGTGCCTCTCTTCCTAGAAAGAGCAGCTTTCATAAGTCATGATGAGGTTTCTTTCCTCAAAATGTGTACAAGGAACTTTAGTTTCTATGTATCAGAAGCTGGCAGTATTGGGAAAACAAACTTGTACAAATCAACTACAAATCACTGTTAGTGACCGCTGTAACACTGATCTTAAACTGGAATTACTTTTCCAACTTTTACTTCAAAAAGTTACTTTGAAAAACTTTGTATTAAATGCAAATACAGTAAACCAATCAAAATCTACACTCAGTTTTTATTTACAATCATATTACTTTTATTTTTTCCATATTCCAAGTTCTCCCCCAGTAAATGATGCTGCTGCCATGTTTACATTCAATAAACCTATACACTGATAGTACATGCTGCTGCTTTCACATAAGCAAATTGGCCTGCATATGTTGTCTGCACGTCATAAACTGTATACAGACATGGAAGATTCTCCACAAACATCCAGAGTGTTTCCTGAAACACTGTTGTGGCAGGGGTACAGATCAGCTGTACTGCTCTCCCAGTACAAAGAGGCAGTTGATGTGTCTGATGTACTAAGAGGAAACTAAGTCTAAAAAGTTACAGTATTTTACTAATTACTTGAATGCAGTAAACTACAAATTCACAGAGGAATGGGTGTGCTTAATTCTTGCTGGCAGGAGTTACTGGAACTCCTGACTCTGTTATCAACTTTACTTGAGAGGTACAACCTTTTCATGGTAACTGACTCAGACCTCCAAGTGATGCAGGAATAAAAGGAAGAAGGGCTTCAGTACTTAATTCTGTATTCTCTATTTTTAAAAAAGCTACATTTTTTGCTTCTCTTTTTCATTATCAAAGTATATCTTCTCTTTCAAAGTAAATTGGTTTCTTCGTGACAAGTTATTGTTCGTAACAGCTCAGTGCTATAACCAGGAGACAGTAATTCAAAACTCACTCTTTTCTACTTAAAGGTATAATGAACTACAGCTTATCCTCCTCCTTATAAAGCCAAAGAAGTAATTAGAACAATCTGTTGTATTATGCATTTCTACAAAATCTTCTGTGCAACTCCTGGAAGACCTCAGGTGGATGCAGTGATTAACACTGTCACAAAACTGAGCGAGTTCTCCTCTTAACCCCGTAAACGCTAGCATCTATAGACAAAAACGTTGCTTAAAGCTTTAGTACATCACAGAATGGTGGTGATACCAGTATTTTACAACTAATGCAACAGCAAGTAATTCACATGTAATTTTAACAGATAAAAATTCAAGACTAGGGTACTAACTAAAGAAACCACTAACATGAAGTTTCCTTATCTGGCATGGAATAAGGGGAGGGAAAGTTTAGATAACATTGTAGAGATTGGGCAGGAACAAAAGGTTTATTATTCCATCCAGTATTTTATATGCTTTACAAAAACCAGTAATATCACTGTGCCCTTAAAAATGTTATCCATGGCAACAGAAAGCAAATACTACTTTGTCATCTAATGGGGTCTTTTTAAAATCATAATACAAAGGTTTGTGCTGTAGCAGTCCTCCACTTTGCACTGTAACAATAAGGCTTACTGTACTTGGAATACAAAGCTGTTACATCTGCAGTTATGAACCACTGGCTTTAACAAACATCATTTTATAGTTGCTTTTTGCTTCTTTTTTGCTTTCTGTAACCTCAGCCTCAACATGTTTTTCAGAAGCTTGTAGCTCTTCTGCAGACTCCTCTTGTTCAGACTCAGAGCCACTTTCGGAGTCCTCTGAACTCTCTTCAGAGGAGTGTCCAACTGCCTCTTCTTGTTCTTCACTTTCCTGAAACTGGAAGTTCAGATTATGAGACAGATAAACCATTATTTCCTGGCAACTCCACTGCAGCTTTTAATATTTCGCAGTGAGCATGATTTGCTTAATGGCTCCTTTCATTTTAGTACTAGAATGGGCTCTATAGCTAAAACCCAAGTCCTTAACATACAAACTGGTATACAGAAAACAACTGCACTAAAGCGGTTAACCATATACCAACCATGACACTCACGGCTTTACCAGCCACATTCTTATTTAGTTACAGCAAAAATCCTAAAAGCACCATTAGGTGAGTTTGAAAAGTTTCAGGTCACATCAGTTAATACTTACTTTGGTATATGCAGTACATGAGACCTGAACATTTGTCATGGAGAAAGCATAATGAAATGAACAGCTACACCACCCAGAATTCACATTTGTGACTGATCCTTGAAATCAAGTTTTGCGCACTGCAGCATGAGGAATGCTGAAGTAATCCAATGAGACTGCTATCAATAACAATCCCCGAAATGACATTTTGTTCATGGTCCTGACGAGCAAAGCCTCCATGGCTGTAATATTAAGAATTCCCAGCATTGCACAGATGGTTTCACTCACTCTGGAAAAATCAGCTGTATTTTTATGCAGTAATTGGTATTAACAGGTAGCAAAAAATAATTATTGCATCTTTCAATCAGCAGATGAAGACATGTTCCAAATAACCTGATTCTCTTGGGTTTTGTCACGCTTCCGGCTCACTCCTATGGAATTCCCTGTACAAGACCAGCTCACTGAAGGACACTCTACAGCACGTTCCCCTTGTCTGACACCTCTATAGTCAGTTCTGTTTCAGGCCCAAAGAGGTATGTGCCTCACCACAAGAAGCAACTACAATTAATTAGCATTCAGCAATGATGCATATGGTTATCCTGTCTTCTTATGTATTACGTGGCAAGACCCTGATTTAGTATCTTTGTCACCTTCTGTCCTCATCAGTCTTGACTACTATGGAGCAGTACACATGTCATATCACTTCAGAACAATAAGAAACAGTAACAATTTTCAGGCCACCACAACATACACGATTAGGGGTAAAGGGCCTGCAGTAAGTTTCTCTTTTAACTCAAACTCCAGCAGTTTGCCAGCAGTTGTAGTGATGGATTTTTAAACCATGTATCATCTTGTCTTAGTGGACTGAAAGGCAAATCGTTATGGAAATAAACAACTTACTACCTCACTGAAACCAAGTCCACAATGGCGGCGGTTTCGTCCAGACATCGTGCTGTCCATGCTTTGTTGGTACTGAGACTCCAATTCTTCATTCATTTTCTTGTCTTCTTCCCCTGCATTGTCCAGTGTACTTTGGTTATGGTTCATTCAAATTAACAAAGACATCAAATTACAAGAAGTCACATTTTTAAAGTTTTATCAATATATTTGTGAAAAAAGTTTAAATTTAGCCATCTTAAACTACTGGACTATTACTGCATACAAACCATCATATTTATAAGCAATCACATCAGTGTGCAAGCAAAACTGCTTTGATAGACGGGTTTGTAAATTTCTAACAGCTGATGCATTCAGAGAGATATGCTATGCATGGCTTTATGTTGTACTAAACCAGGTAAATGTAACGCATATAGCTTCTCTCTACTTCCTGACAATACTACAACATGTCACAGCAAGGAAAAAGTTTCTGACCTTCATTTCATATGATTCTATGATTAAACCATGAATAATATATAGCAACAGAAGTTGGGACAATACTACCACTCTTGTATATAGAGATGTATCTGAAACTATTTTATGATCCTGAATTACGAGGGATGGTTACTACATCTCTGTGGTTTTCCCATCTTTAGAAATTAGCAGAAAAACTGTTTTTCATAAGCTACTTCTACATGCCCTTTTTACTTACTTGAGTATGCAAATAAAGAATCATTTTTACTGGGGAAAAGATGGTCCAAAATAGTTAAGAAACCTCTTTTCTTTTAAAGGGTAGGAATCTATAATTCTCCCTTAACAGGTCTGTAATAGTCTCATTTTCAATTTTTATCTCTGTAAAATTAAAAAAAAAAAAATAAAGCTTGTATTGCAAATTAGTATTTCCTCATTTGGAAGTTAGAGCTGTGCGTTATTACAAAAGGACAGTAACTGTATGATGGACAAGCAAATGTTAAGAAAATAGGTATTCTGATTTTTTGTGAAAAAACATCATCTTAACTTTTTGCTAATGACAAAGCAGTAGTGATTTCTTATGGATCCTTAGGGCAAACATCATCAACTTTCTAGGAAATTCAGGTATAAGGAAGTGATTCTCAGTCACTCTGCAAGCAAATAGCAGAACCTGGAACAAATCCCCAGGCTTCTTCTGGTGTTTGGGCCCATAGATAATTTTTCGGCTGAAAAATTACTATTGGAATGTATCAGGAAAAGGAGGTTTCTAGAACTCCGGCAGTTGCTATTCTACCCAACTTTATCAAAGCTTCTCTCACAACAGTCAAGCTCAGCCTGCTTTCAATGTTATTTCGACTTACTACCTAAACAATCATAAGAAGTTACCATGATCATACGTAACATGACATCAAATTACTACTGACAGCCAAGATGACCCTGCAGATCTTTTCAGCTTCTACCTCATTGCTTTAAGCCAAAGATCTTTCTATTCAATAGGTAATCAGATAGGGGCAGAAATCAAGCCTGTTCTTTTCCATGCCCAACAATTTAAGAGGTGTTGATATCCATTCCTGACAACAAGGAAGAAGTGTAATACTGCTAGGTACCAATAGCAATAAAGCTTTACTTTCTTATTTTGACAGCAAAGTAAAACTGAGGACCTATAGCCTGATTTCCAGGGCACTTGCACACAAGTTTAACTGACCACCAAATACTTTGCTGAACCTGGATTTCAGAAGACAAGAAAGCAGTTAGAGAAACCGTCAGCAATCTAACAAGAAATTAGGAACTTCTACAAATCCATAGCCTGAACTGTCTTGAACTCCAGCCACAAAATCTGAAGTCACTCCCTGCAGTATCTATGAAGCTCAAAGTACTGATATGCTCCTAAGTAAGGGTTAGATTTCCAACTTTGCATCAGCTGTTGGATAAACTGACCTGTCCTGAAGTGAGAGGTTGATCTGTGGTCTCCGATAACAAGGCGGCCAGTATGTTCTTTCTAAAAGAAAAGGCAGTTTGTTTTGGAGCTTTAGGGTGCACTGACAGCTCTGCCAACATTCTGGAAATCTTGAATGGAAAAGGTTTGCTGCCAAACCTTGATAACGAACTATAGAACTGTAAGTTACACTAGCTAACAACTGCTGCTTCTTGATGAACTTGTTTCACCTTCAGATTTTCTGAAAAAGTAACCCCAATGACTAACTACTTCTTACTCTTCCCACACCCCAAAGCTGGCATTTTTCTATTTCTAAAACTATTTTGTTCTGCTTCTTGCCACTGATATGAAAACTACACTAGACAGTGCTGGATATGTGTCAGTTTCGGTTCTGACCTCTCTTTCGCTGGCACTATGCAATACCTCAGTCAGTGCAGCTCACAATGATCCCACTTCTAGACTGGCCACAATATCAAGCAAGACCTTCACAGTGCTCATTAATTAATTGGCTCAGCAGTTGTTCATTAGCAAATGTGTTCCTATAGGCAAGAACTGGAATTACATAGCAAGCTGCATTAACTATCCAAGCAGATATTGTTAAGATTAGTGGTAGTGGGATGCTTTAATAGGGCTTTATATTCCTGTCCCCTAGAAAATATAACTTTCACCTCTTTAATACAGTAAAATATTCTAACTTATAAAAATACTCTATTCAGGCATAATAAGCTAGTACAAGTTAAATTATATTTCTTGTAGGTATGTAGAATTGCAATACTAAGTATTTTTATAAATGGAAAAAGCACAATTATATTGTTTTTCCTCAAATGAATTTTACAGACCTAGTGTACAGGTTTGTTGACTTACAACAAGAATTCTCTCAAAAGTGTCAACAAATTATTTTATTAGCTGGTCTGAAAGGATGAAGATGTGGGAGGAAGCTGCACGGCAGGCACTGGACTATTTAAAACCTATGTTTTGCCTTAAACCGCTGCCGACATAAGAGAGCTGCGGCTGTGAAACCCAAATCCTCTTTAAAGCAGAGTCCCAAAGCAGAACTGCCTTTGAGTGTTCTCCTTTCCTTCTGAGAGCACTGCGGCCTGCAGCAAGCCTCCTAGGGAGGTTTCGTTGCAATGCAAGTATAAAACCCCACGGAGCCGCTGTCGGGGGCACCTCCTCCCACTCGTGTTCGCGTGTGCGCGCGCGGCGCAGCGGAGAGTCCTCACCTTCCCAGCACCCATGAGCCGCAGGAACTTCTGCTTCCGCTCCTCGTTGCCAAGGTCCGCCGCCTCCCAGCTCCTGGAGCCCTGCGGGAGCACACGCTAACTGCGGCCGTCCGCCCCCACCGCTGCGGTGGGCCCGGTTGGCCCAGCGGCCCCGGGCAGCCCCTCAGCCCCTGCCTCCAGCTCCCCCGTGACGCCTTCGGCGCCGCTGTTCCCCGGACGGCTTTTAACGCGAGGAAGAGAGCGTCCGGGAAGGCCGCGGCCTTCCCTGCGTCCCGCGCAAGGCTTGGGGACCGTACCGGTACTCCGCCACAGTCTCCCTCCCAGCCGCCGCCTCCTCCTCCGCCCCCCTCCCGCAGCCCCTATTTACATCAGGGGAGGCCGCTCGCTTGCGGCCGTGCTGGCCCTGGGACTCCCTGGCCGAGCTCATTGCTGCGGCTGGGTGATCAGGCCCCTCTACCGCCTTTCTGCCGCAGCCGCTCCCTCAGTCAGCGGCGGGTCACAGCACCCCGTCGCCGCGGGGTGCGCCGGGAATAGTAGTTCTCGCCAGGCTCGTAGCGTCACGGCGAAGGCAGATGGGGACTACCCATCCCACAGGCCTCCCCGGTGGCGGGGGGCTGTCTCTGCCTTCGCTCTGCAGAGAGGCGCTGGCTGGGCAGCTGCGCGAGGGTGGCTGGAGGGGGGGCAAGGGAGGCGTTGCCGTGTCGGTGCCTACGGAGTTGTAGTCGGTCACCGAGATTTCGCCTGGATGTGGCGTCAGGCGCGGCGCAGCTGCCCCTCAGGCGTAAAATGCCGCTGGGGGAATGAGGGGAGTAAAAGGGGCTCCCGCCCCGGGGACTGTGCTTTTGCCATCCTGTGAGCGCGGCCGGGAGGCTGCTGGCTTGAAGCCTGAGGTAATCCCTGCTATGGGACGGCGAGTTCTGTCCGTCGTAGAGACAGCGGCTGGTCCCGCCTGGGTGTACTGCTGCCGACGTTTCAAGTTGGGTTACAGACGCCTTGGAGGCAGCGGTAGTACCCCGCACCCTCTCCGCGCTCGCTTCTCAGGTATCGGTCGTGTCCGCGAGGACACCGCGAGCTTCCTGCCGCTTTCCGCACCTTAAGGCACCTCTCCCAATGGCCTTCTTGTAACCGCCTGTGTCCCGTCAGCTCTAGCCTCACCAGAAATCTCACCACCACACCCGAGTCCTTCCCGCCGACCGGCACTGCCACCTCGTGTGAAGAGCGGCAGCTGATGACCTGTGTGTAATGCTGTGTTTGGAGCCTCAGATGTTTCCGCTTAACCCTTCAGTTGCTCTGGTCTTTCGCTGTCACTGTTACTCTTGGAGTCCCAACACCACATACATCGTGTACACAGCAGAAATTCACTTACTGACCCCAAGTTAGTATTTTCTTCCATACCTCTGCTTCAGAATTAGATTAATTTGAGCGGTTTGCCATTGAATTTTTGCCTCTGTTGGACTGGAAGATGTACAGTCACACTTTATGTCTTCTGACCTTCATGTGAAGAAAAGCCCCTTCTGTTTTCTTTCCTCAGTTACAGTGACTCTTTCCCCATGATAAAATCGTAGAAGTCCTACTAATTCCAGGAGGTGAAGGTGCACATGCTGAAACCGTGTGTGCCAATTTATGTTGCAGCTTAAACCTGACTGGTTTAAGATTAAAGTTGGTTGCTTAAGGATTTTCGAAAATAACACAAGGTAAACTACTCGAGAGGAAAACAGGTATAAGCACACGTAAGTGTATGTAGTCTCACTGAAACCTCCTTAACAACCGATTTAAAACAAATTCTTGCCATTTTCTTGTTTAGGCTAAGAGCTAAAGTTAGTGTCTTAATAAGATCTTTTTTGAGTAGTTGCCAATCAGTATGTTCATGTTGTCTGTGTGCATAAAGGCAGTCACTTCAGCCATCGACTTCTCATCCCCAGCAGTACCCATAAATTATGTGTGCTTGTTTCCTCAGGCTTCTTGTGTGCTTTGCACACACATTATAGGTAGTCAGAATATGCCCCAAATTGTCAGTTCTTCTCAATAATTAGCTTGAAAGAGCTTTTGAGTAGCAACAATCTAAGATGCATTTCTTTGCATCTGGTTATTGGGTTATTGTTTTTTTGTGGTTGTTTTTTTTTCTTTTGCTTTTCTTTTTTTTGGGGGGGTTGTTTTAGGTTTTGGTTTGGGTTTTGATGTTGTTTGTTTGTTTGTTTGGCTTGTATTCTTCTAAACACAAGTTTTTATTATTATTATTTTTATTGATTTTTTTACTACAACTTTAGATTTCAACCAGTAAGTTTATCTGCCCACCTGTCTAGCTCAGTGCTCCATCAAGGAAACTTTTCACTTTTTTTTTTTATTTTGAAGGTTAGAGAGAAAGAAGGATGAGGTAGGCTGTTCCTACTAATGCCTGGTGTAGTCATTTGCAAAGGCAAGAGGACCACACTCAGCAGAGTGATTAGGGGAAAACAGATCACTGAAAAGATACCACATAGGTCCCATAACCCATAGGTCTACACACAGTGTAAAGATGTCAACACATCTCATAAAGGAATAGTGTTCAGTTCCTTGCAAGTAACTTCTCTTTATGCTGAAGAAGAGTCAACTCTTGGGGTGGGTGATGGTGGTAGATCTGGTTTCTTTAACTTGCTTTTAGCTAAGGTGATCTGGCTGCTGGTCAGAGCTGAGTTCATCTTTCAGTTTGGGAAGAACCTACAGTAGCTACCTTCAGTTTTCTGTATGCAGTTTTCCTATGGTCCCCCTATAGCAAATGGAATGTTCCTGTAAGACTTTTAAAGTTAGGCTTCTGGTCTGTCTTTGAGAGGAATCTTTGTGCCTGAGGAATGAGTTGCTCCTAGCTAAATTTCCTCCTTACAGAGCTAAAAATGTGTCATTATGATGTTTTTTGTGTGTATGGCAATTAAGCTGCTCTTCAGTCACTGCTACTTTTTAAGAGGTTCCCTGAGTCTTGTTATTCAGATGTTACCCATTGTTCTTTTGTAGGGCTGAAATACAGAGAAAGAAGAGTTGATTAAGAAAATATTCTGGAAGATGGAGCACAGAAGTTCAGCAGATCTTATAATCTAGAGATGTCCTGGGTAGGTAGATTCAGAGTTAAAGACATATGTAGGCTATCATTATTTTTATTATTATTTATACAGAACAGCACTAGGACAGTGATGTTTAAATTCATGTTCACATATATTGCACTGCTTGAGTGTGTAAAATCATTGGAAAGGCACAGCTGCTACACCTCCTTTCTACAATTTCTATAGTTATTGTTTGGCACTCATGAAGAGCGAGTGGGAGCATTAATATAAGAGAATGGCATATTTAAAACTTTAAAACTCATTTTAATGTATTTAAATATATAGCATATTACATAATGGCTGTAATAGTAGATTAATTTATATTTTGGTGTTAAAAATGATTTCTAACTCGAGGAGTAAAAATGCAAAGCCTGTAAAAATAATATAAATGTAAAACTCTTTTTTTTTTAATAGTATCTAGGAACATTTTTAGTCTGTTGACTTAGTAGAAATTGTGGTAGTCTAATGCCAGTAAAATTGCACCTTTTTTTTAAGTTAAAGTTTTATTACAGTTTCTGTGGTGTTGTGCCTAAAGACCTGTTCCTTAATAAAAACAAGTGTGAAATTTTAGCTTCATGGCTACACAAAGTTCCCTTATGGGACAAATTGAGAAGGTTTGCCATTGGAAAAAAACGAAAAAATGTGCAAGCACTTGAACTCTAAATCAATTAGAATTGGGTCTATATTTGTGGCTTACTGTTAAACTCAAATTGTTTTCAGGGCAACTAAAATGTGCTAATGTTTATGTGGTTTGGTAATTTTGGTTTTGTTTACATTTTGAATAATGATATGCTGGTGATATTTTAGTAAGAGTTTTTTTCTTTCCCCCTCTCCTCCTTCTCCCTCCCCCCCCCCCCCCCCTCCCGTTTTAGTGCTCATTTGGGACAAAAATGCGCTGGGTTTGCAGAAAAGAGGTACCTTGGTAAACAAATACATCCCTTGCATTAAATGGCATCCATCTACTCATGGGTTAACTTAAAAATGAAGTGGTTCAAATGCTAACAAAAATGTGGAGTCTCTCAGTAGCAGGCTGGTTATGTAAAGGTTTCACTTATCTTTATTATAGATATCTTTATATTACAGATAATTCTGAGATGTGTGACTCATGAACTGTATATAATTTCAGTAACACTAGCAAATGGTAAGAAAGGAGTTCTGAAAATCTTCTCAAGCTAGATTTCAGTGTTATATTTGCTGTATTGTTTTGAACAACTGGGAAATAAAATGATTCACAGGAGAACAAGATATACTGGGTTTCTAAGAAGGAACCTTGTCTTCTCCAGTCTGTGATATTGTTTGAGAGCATAAAAAAAAATAACATATGGATCCTGGGCATTATTCGTATGAATTTTCCACATTTCTTTGACATAGTCCCCCTGAAGATACTATCCGGAAATAAACACAAGTGAGATTTTTTTCAGGAAGCTGAAACTGGTTACAGTGCAGAAGTAAGACCTCAACTATATTAATGTCTATCAATATAGCTAAAGCACAATAGGGAGGAATGTTGAGGTTTGTTGGTAGAAATTAGCAGAAATAGACAGCAAGGTGAGAGTGAGTTGAGGTGAAATGACAAACAAGAGAACAAAGTTATTAATTGTCATGTACAGTTATACTCCGTCTTAGACTTTTCTATGCATTTCTGTTTCTGCAGTGAGCTCCAGTCTGTGGATGGGAACCATCACTGGGCTGAGGGTAGGTGAACACCAGCTCTATAACAGGAAATACCAGAAAAACTTAATGAAGATTTTCCCTTTTTTTTTAATCCTCAGCAATCTGTATCATAATAATTTTCAGAAAGACAACAACTTAGGAAAGCTAGGTATGGGAAAGCTGAGGCTTAACTAGATCTTGCAGAAGCAGTTTCATGTTTGAAGAACCTGATGTAGAATCTTCAGGTTTTTATTTGACTTTATTTTTTGTTTAGCTCTATGTGTAGAGCTTGGGTAGATTAAAGTAGCACTAGGTCCAACAGCCAAAAGATGATTTTCATTGTGTAATGTGATAAGGATGTCTTTGCTGTGCAGTGACCAACTATGCTGCAGTAATAAACCTGTCACATGGTGACCAAGATATTCGACAGTTCTGGCTTGGAAGCCATGGATTCGGAGTTGACACTTCTTCCCCTGTTATAGTCCTGGATCCACCCAAGACTAAGTAGCCTGTGGCAAATTATCTCACCTTTCTTTTTTATCACTGAAATTAGGACAATATTTCTACATTCCACTGTTAAGAATTAGTTGAGAGTTGCACAGTGTGTTCAAAGCAATGTGTAAGTGCTAAATACTTGCTATCGTGTAATTGGACTACTGTAATTTATAATATGCTAGCTGACATTGGCATATAAAATAGGATCAACCTCTTCTCAAGCGCTGTAAAATTTTTAATTGTTACTAATGAACTTATGATACTCAAAGTAGCTATCACTGTGAGACAGGGAATGCTGCCAGTATCTCTAGGAAAGCTTAACACGGAAACTACCAATTATTTTTTGGCTTGAAATAAAAAAGGTACGTATGTACACATGCACCTACTTTATGTGCACAGTTTAAATTTATTCTGTTTTAGGCAGAAAGCTTTATTTCTTTAAAATAGAAACAGGATATTACTCTAGCATTTCAAAGCTTTTTAATCTCTTCCAGCACATTTTAAGCTGAAAATGCTTCCTGTTTTCTGACCAGATTTGCTTAGTAGTTGTCACTGCAATATATAAATGTTGCCCCAGAGAAGAGTTGAAAAATATTCTGTATATCACTGGAGGTGGGGAAAGAAATTTTTTATTGAAATCTGACTTATGCAACACACTTACTTGGTGTTTTTTAGTGGCTTGATGCCTGCCAGAAGTTCAGTTCCAAGCTCTTGCTAAGTTTTGTTTTAAGGGGTTGGGAAAAAGGAGAGACAAGCTAAGAGCAAACAAAGAGATGTCAACAGAAGGATTGCTGAGAAGGTAGCATCAGTTGAGGGAAGGCAGTCATAGATGTTAACATTTAAAAAGCCCTTTCAAGGACTAACAAAATAAAAGATAGAGATGTGCTCACCCTGAAATGGCTTTTATATTTCTGAACCTGTTATAAAAGCTTTTCTTAGAACATTTCCCTTCTAAAACCAAAATAGTTTCTATCATAAACAAGACAGGCAGCACATCAATGCAAAGACTATCTTAACTTACTTTTATTTCTGGGCTAGCAGAACAGGCCATTATTCAATACCACAGGAAAAGGAATTGTTGCCTCAGTTTAATGAATGAAGAAAACAAAGAATGAAGAAATTATGGCCTTGAACTAGCACTATGCAAGCTGCCAGTATCATTGCATGTATTAGGCTTTGTCCTCAATATAAGGGTTTTAAAAATCCCTGTATTTTATCATCATAAAAGGTATGTTAGGACACCTTTGTCTAGGTACAGCCATAGTGGAGACACAACCCAGTTAGTTTTTATACAAGTGTATCAGTCACAGCCAGCCAACCATATATCTCTTTCTTGGAGTTGGTGTGAAACCAGCTACAGGAAAATAAGGAAATATAGCACTTTGCTCCCCCTAAGATTTTACATCATATTAGACTGACTAGGCCTCTTCATTTACCACCATATATATACAGTGCTAGAATATTGTACCTGAGTAAAAATCATTTTTATTGCAATGAAGATACAGCTTTATATATCTCGCTTTCCCTTCTTTTGTGCTTGCTAACACATAAAAGCACCAATAAAGACATTTCACAGAAAGTGTCTGCCAAATACAACAATTCTACTGTGAGTCTGAATGATGAGAAAAAAATCTTCAGTATTATCAAAATGAATTGTGTTTGTTTAGAGTGAAAACTCCGTAGTTACTTCCTTTGCTATATCTTCCTTTGGTATATCTTCTGTTTCATTCATCTGTGGTAAAGCAGAATACTTTAAGGAAAAGGGGATCTAACATCTGCTTCTCTTATGGAATTTGAGTTGTTAGGTAATATGAAAATGGCATGGACAAACCTTAACATACTTCAGTCACTAACACTCTGAACAAAATTAATATTGTCCTTTTTTGAGTCATGCAGTGCTATGAAAACCAGTCTCTGAAGTCAGGTGAAAGACATCTGTATACAGAATTTGTCAATTCATATAATTAATTATTCTTGTTCCTAACACCTTCAAATCTTTAACTTTATTGGCAAAGAGAAATTAGAAGGAAATGCAATTGATATGGGAGAAACAGTGCGCTGCGTATTCTCCTTTCCTAATCCTGTACGATTTTAGTAGTTGCTCCTCCTTAGGGACTTCAGTAACATTTGTGGAAATGGTAAGTGGAAAGGAGTAAAAAATGACACCAAGTGTCCTTATACTGCTGGTTTTCACTTGATTCAAATTGCTTTGAGAAAGATTTTAAAGGTTTGAAAAAAAATGGGTGTGTTAAAACTTTGGTGCATCTGCATAGCTCCCAAGTCAGAGTCCTTTTTGAAAAGAAGTGTTTCTGCTTAACTTTCATTGTCAGTGGAGCACATAGATTTTTCATGTGGGGCCAATGTCCAAATAAACTTTGAAGACTGCTGAAGATTTTTATTTTCTGACAATATCTGTATCTCCATGAGAGAGCTACATCACAATACAGTCCGCTGCCACTGCATCAGAAAGAGATTTTTCCTCCTGCAAAAGCATGTTAATGCATTTGTGTCCTGACAGTATATATTCCAAATATGTGATCATTCATTACCTTTCTTATTTACAGGAGCCTATAGGAGGATTAATCAGGTCCAGTAGGCAGTTTATACGTGTTCTGGTGACTTGTGTTTCTTAAAACGTAGGCAGCACGTCTCCTTGGCAATGCAGATTTTTGCTTATTTTAGCTACTGGAAGATCTTTACATACAAAAGGACATACAAATACATATTTGCTTTGTCCATGTAGTGGGCTTATGGATTATTAATTGTGTATCAATCACAGCCTATTGGCTTTGACTGACTGTAATAAACACAAAAATAAAAGGGAGATTCATTACCCACTTTTACCTGTTTAACACCAACATCTTATTTCTTACATAAGGTCTTTAAAATTAATGTAGTGATCTTTTCAAGCTGTACACTGTTTAATAAACTATCTGGCAACTTTGCTGAGAGCCTACAGTGCATTCTGCCTATACTGAAGTTGCTTTACCATTTTGATAGTCTCATAAAAGTGACATTAAGTTGCAGGTGCAGTACTGCAGTAATTTATGTACATTTCGACTTCAAGCATAGAAATACGTAGCCCAAGCATCAGGATATTTTTAATAGTCTGAAATAATAAATTTTAAATAAATTAACCTAGTCAGGAAAGATCATGTTCTCTTAATATCATGATATTTATGGTAAGTCTGAGGCTGTCATGGAATTGTAGTGTCCTGCCTAGAGGCAGGACAGTATCATTTACATTAGGACATACACGCAGTGTGCCAATAAGAAAAATATGCTGTTCTACTGACTTTATGCCACCTTCCTGTTTGGTTCGATTTTTTTGTTTGTTTTTTTTTTTGGGGGGGGGGGTGCTTAGGGGATGTTTTTTGTTGGGTTTTTTTGTTTGTTTGTTTTTTTTCTGGAGTCATAACAGGTGCCCTTTTCTATTTTTCTGTTTTAAGTAATGCATTACTTCTAAAGCATTTAGAATTTGAAGTGAGAAGGCTTAGTATTCATGCTGTGCATGATGCTGCATGATGCTGTTAATTTACTAGAAGTAAGTTCTGTACAAAACACTGAAGCCTTTGTTTAAATGAAAAGTTGAGAACAGCAAATGTAAGGCTCTATACTGTCCATAAAGTTCAGAGTGAAATACTCATAAATATTCCTGTATATGGCATTGTTAAAACTGGTATGCATATCATACAAAATCCTATCACATATATCATAGAAACAGAGAATTATGTAGATTGGAAAGGGCAGCCAAGGCTCGTCTAGTCCTACCTCTTGCTCGATGCAGGTCCAATTAGAGCAGGTTGCACAGGGACATCTCCAGTCAAGTGGGAATACCTCCAAGGATGGTGATGCCACAGTGTTTCTTGACAACCTGGCCCAGTGACTGACCACCCTCAAGGTAATTTTTTTCTTTATACTGAATTGGAATTTCGCATATTTCAGCTTGTGTCCATCGCCTCTCATCATGTCACTGTGCACCTCTGTGAGGAGCCTTGTTCCATCTTTCCTGCACCCTCTTAATTAGGCAGTTGCGGGCAGCAGTAAGCTCTCATTGTCCCTAGGCTCTGCAAACCCAGTTCTCTCAACTTATTGTGTATTGTGCTGCAGCCTCCTAGTTGCTTTGGTGTCTCTGCCGGACTTGCTCCACTGTTTCAATATGTGTCTTTTACTGGGAAGACCAGAGCTGGAGGCATTGCTCCTGGTGCAGTCTCACAAGTACCAGAAAGAGGGAAATTATCAGGTCCCTCAATCTGCTGGCAGTGCTCATGTTAAAACAGCCCTAGATGCTGTTGGCCACCTTCACTGCCAGGGCACACTGCTGGCTCATGATCAGCTTGTTGTCCACAGGGACCTCCATTTTTTTCTTGCAAACGGGCTTTCTAGCCAGCTGGCCCCTAGCCCATATTGTTGCATGGGATTGTTCCATCTCAGATGCAGAACCCTGCATCTTAATATATTGAATTATAATTGTAGAATTTAATGTATTGAGTTCTAATTTTGTGCTAGTAAGAATTAATAGCTTTGAGTGTGTCATTTGAGAATGGCAGTGCCGTGCCTTCTGAATAACCTAAATAATGCAGAATTATGAATATGACTCTTTTTTTGATAGTCAGCTTAACAAAATCACCTAAAGCTGATGATATATCAGGTGCATCCTGAGATAAATTAATTACAGAAATCATAGTAACTTACCAAAGAAGGGATAGTGAATTGTTTCCTGAAAGCAGATAATTTTTTTAGACTAATGATGCTTCATTTCTGGTTTGTATATTTATAAATAAAGTAGGCTACGGAACCAAAAGCAACATTACTCTGTGGTTATTCTGTTTATTGATCAGCTGAATATTTAACTTTTTTTGTTAGATTAATATAGTGTGGAATATTTTCACTAATGAAAAAGTTCAAAATATACTTTATTCTGAGGATACTAAAACACCATTTAATATTATCCAGTGTTGTCACTGGACGTTGAATGGTTTTCATAGAATAGTTGTTCATGACTAGTGTGCTTTCATGTGTACATAAATTCTAAAACTAAAAGCTTATATCATAAGTCAGTTTTCAGAATAAAATATTTTACAATCTAAGAATTTTAGAATTATATAATGTTTGGTAACAAGTGGTTTTGGTTTAGGTTTTTTGACAGTCATAATAAGGTTTTCTTTGTGGTGTTAGCAGACCCCCTTAGAGGTAACACAAATCTTTACTTATACCTTTCTCCCCACTGTTAATTCTTTTTCCCTTTTAACTATTTTGGAATTTGTCAGAAATGAGTCTGGGAGGATGAATTCAACAGATCTCTGTCCATGGTCTGCTGCAGCTTTCTCAAAAAGGCTGTATGTCCACAATGTTAGGAAAATTTGGCGTATTGTAAATGAAACCTCAGTGCTGAGGAATCTCAGCTAGGAGACATTACACAGAAAACCAGCGTTGCTGGTGCTGCCTATGATTTTCAGCTGATGACCCCCTTTACTAATGAAGCATGCAATCCTAATTTGGCATGGGTCAGAGGTAGGACGATCTTCTTGCAGGTGAAATGTCATTTGCCACATTTTGCAGAATATTAGTCTGAACCTATATTTGGTTGGCACCTGTGCTCCAAAACTGGCATCCCACCTTGTGAGAAGGCAGAATGCCACTCTGACAGATGGGGAGGAATGCAAGCATGCCAGCAAACCAGTGTATGCATCAAGGGGTCACATTTCTGTCCAGGAATGTTGAAATACCGGTACATGCAGAGCTTCTGTATCGGAGGCACACGTATTTCTTGGCAAAGACCAAAGTTCCTGCTGAATATGTTGGCACAGTACGTAAGGAAGCTTAGTGAATTTTCATGGCTTTCATAGGGTTTCTACACCATGGGAGTCTGCATATAATTTCTGCTAAGAATGGTCCTATGAATATAAACAGAAGAGGGAATATATTTTGTAAATTATTCTTTCTTATTAATAGATTAAGAACTGTTAAAATGCCATCATAGCTTTCATGGATAATGATTCTTTTGATTAGTTAATGGTTGGTTTATCCTGGTCTGAGAGCAATAGAATGTGTGATTTGGCAATCAACCTGAAATGTGAATATCACAGCTTGAACTTCTACAATTTCTTTCTTGTATTTTATTTTAACTTAAAAGTAAATTCTGGGATCACATCACACTTTTGTGCCTCATCAAGAAATTAGGGATTTTTATTGTGTTGACCCAAATAATATAATGAATTACAATTAACTCTGGGGCTTTCCTTTCTTTTGCTGAAGGTAATTCTGAATAGTTTATTTCAGTGTTTTTACTTTTTTGCCTCCAGAACTACTGTAAAGCTTTTCTATTTCAACCATTACAGCACAGTGTTTTTCACATTTCAATAGCTGC
This sequence comes from Neopsephotus bourkii, assembly GCF_033783945.1. NCBI lineage: Eukaryota > Metazoa > Chordata > Aves > Psittaciformes > Psittacidae > Neopsephotus > Neopsephotus bourkii. The sequence goes on from NW_026902266.1 coordinate 9,040,213, forward strand.
ATCAACATGAATCCTTTATAAGGACCTTAAAAACAAACTTTGCCAAGTCCCAGAATACAGAAGCTAATTCACATCGCAGTACTCAGCTGCCTCATGAATAAAGGCGAGTCTGTGCCTGACACTTTGAAGCTGTAGCTGTTAAACCATACAGACTATTTACCTCAATAAATCATTATAAGAAACTAAGGTACAATTATACCCACAGAGAAATAGAATTCAAAACACTGATTTATGTGGTTCAGTGCCTGTTCCCTTTTCCATCATGTTTTGAATTTTATGCATGTTTGTCATCTTTGGCTGCTTCCATGTATCTTTAAACTAATGGGTCTTGCTTTTTTAACATTCCTCATTAGGTTTGTTATTTTACTTTGACATACAGACATGATTTGCACGCTGTACAAAGTTTTGCATTTAAAATTAACTATCTAATTTCTTATGCTATAGACCAAAAATGGAAAATGTGAGTAATTTGTTTAAACTAACACACACCCTTCTCTGGTTAATTTGTGACCATCTAAGCTTAAATTCCATATTAGTTAAGAAGTTTTTTGGTGTTTATTTCTGGAATCTGAAGAGAAACACTGTACAAAGGAATCTGTCATTGTGCTTTTCAAAATATACATGCTAATCTAAAGGGTTATCATAGAGAGATGGAAGTCACATGAAGTTACATTTGGAGTTAGTGCCTCAATTTCTTTATCCCTTGAAGAGCCAAAATGCATCTAATAGATAAAAATTAATAGAATGAAAGCGCTGTCTCAGAGGAAGGAATGGTGGAATGAAACCGACAAATAATTCCATATGAAATAGTAAAGTAAGGTAAATATATCTAGTGAAGTCCGAGAGCAGCCACAGGCTCTGTTAGGCCACCCAAGCCTTCAAGAGCGTGCAGTGTTGTCCTTGTAGAGCAACAGGATGGGAAGTGATTTAAGAACCAATTAATGTTCCTTAATAAAACTTCAGAAAGTTACAAAATATTTAAAAGCAGATTTAAAATATGAAGAATAGTAAATACACTACAGTTCCAAATGCTTTATGCCTTGCTAATAACTTTCAGCACTGATGCTTAGATGGATCTAAACAGTCCTGATGAGGGTATATCATACAACCTGTCTGATCCCAGTGATTTGGATTATAGTAGCACTTGTCTGCGCTGTTGAGAGTTATAAATCCATTATTTCTGAAGTGATTTATAACATGAAGGTTTTTAGACCATGTGTAACATGCATGTATCTACTTAAAAAGGAATATCTTTCGAAGACAGGTTTGGTCATTTCAGACAATTTTTACTGTACAGGGATTAACAGAAATTAGAGTGAGAAGCCTAAATGCTCATCTGCAAGTCTGTCTGTCTTTTCATTATCTTGCACTAAATTTCATAGGATACTAAATACATACATGAATATGCATATATACTCTGTATAGACTACATGTGTAACAGCACACGATCTTTTGCATGCATTCTGTCCTTTACATTTATACCTAACCCTTACACTTTGATGTGGTTTTTGCCTCTCTGTATCTACAGGCATTTTGTGAGGAAATAATATTATAATTTTCTATATGCCAACAGTGTTGTTTATCCAAAATCGAAAACTCATATGAGATATTCCATAACCTGTTGCCCATTATTCCAGGAGTGGATACCATACTGCTTTTACTATCTGACAGCATTTAAAATGTTTCTGGCATTTTACCCATATAGCTAATACTGGTTTTATGTTACTGAAGTAGATGCATCGATGGTGGTAGAATTTAACAAATCCATGGATATAGCATTCTACTATCAGCTATTGTGTTTGTACAATGTAAGACCTCTTGTATTATCCAGACAAGGAGACAAATATAGAAATCTGGGAACAGAAAAGCAGGACAGCCACTTATCTCCAGAAAAAATAGATAGATGTGTATTTCAATCTCATTTCTGATAGAAACACGTCTGCCAGTTTGTATCTCAGAAAACATTGTCTGATTTCAATAGAATTTGACAGTGGGGCAGTGTCTGAAATGTTTAAAGTGTTAGGAGCTTCAGAAAAACTGGTGACTAGATAGGAAAAGAGTGATACACTATTGCTCCCTGTGCAGCTAAGCAAATGCAGCAGGATCTATAGCTAGCAAGGCAGCTTGGCTTCATTTCTGTATGAACCATGTGTTGCGTCTTGCCCAGCTCCTAGCTGAGCACCCAGCTGTGTTCCCTGGTGGAGTGCTAAAAGAAACCAGAGCTTGTGGTGTTATCCGTGGTCAGGGGAAAGTGGAGGGAAAGGCCACAGGATATACATGCAGCAAGTGGCAATTATTGTGATTGGACCCACATGAATGTGGTGCAGCACAAATCAACTGGTAGCTACACCATGAACATTTCCATTGCTGACAGAGGAATTTGTTCATTAAAACAATTTATATCTGCTGAAATTCTGTTAATTAAACTATATATTCTAGGGCTTTAAAATAACTAAGTGTTGTTTTTCCTCTGTTGTTAGTGTCCTAGAATGGAGATCCCTGCTCAATTATAAAAATAGCAATGTCATCAGTGATTAAATTTTCTTATTAGAAATTTCCATTGAGAAAATTTCAAATTATTAATGTTTCACACTGTTTTTATCATTCAGTGCCAGTGCTACCATGTAGCAAAGAACCATTATATTTTGCAAAATGCTGAAAAATCTCATCCTAAGTTGTAACAAATTCTGGCATGTTTTCAACACTTTCTGAAATTTCAGATGTTTACTAGGATTTTTTGGCTGCGGTGACCTTGTATCTTTAGTCTTTCAATTTTCTAAGCAACAAATATAAGTACATACTGAATGCTATTTAAAAGCATGCAAAGTTAGGGATTGTTTATTGTGAAAATTGAAGCACCTTCTCACCTATTGAGATGAAACTTAGGAAGCTGGTTCTACCAGTACTCATGCCATTTTCTCTTCTAATTGGGACTGAACATTGTATCTGTCACTTTACATCAGCTTTAAAGTAGTACACATAAAAAAAATAGAGTATTTACATTCCTAATGAAACTTTTTTGCCAAATTTCTAAGGACCATCCATTTGCTCTTTCAGATATTCTGTTCTAAAACTCTACTAGATATATATAGATATCTGTATATATATATAGATATAGATATTCTGTTCTAAAACTCTATTCTATATATATATAATATCTACAAATATTCTAGAGCAGTGTAAGTACTCTGGCTATGAGTTATGCTGTACTGAAATAATCATGCAGGTGTAACCGGGATGTGGATGCAACTGTAATAGTATAAAAGGGCCCTGTTTGTCTTCCCTAACAAGAGGAAGTTCACACATAGAAAGCAACTTTATGATCTCATCACACTACAGGGCTTGAGCTGATTAAATTAAATCAGCATAACTAAGCATATCTTTCATATGTAGACGAACCTTAAGCATTGCATGAACATATACCAATGATAAACTTGCTTAGTTTACAAAACAGACTCTTAGTCTATCACTCAGATAGGGAGAACAATTTCTAAATAAACTTACAAGTTAATGATGCAACTCTGTATGTGTTAAGAAGGGCAAGATATGTCCCAGGAAAGCGCTGTGAATGTTAATCTTCAGCACCTGAACCAGTTTGTTGAGGTTATCTGGCATGATTTTTTTGTGGCTAGTTTGCTAAAGTAGTAACAGAAATGAAATACAGTTTGCCGCAGTTTTTTTCTAAGCTTTTCTTCTATTACCAGATGCCTTTCAGTCACCACAACTTTAAGTTCAAACAAAGGTTCTTTAATTTTAGCAATGATTCTTCAGGACATCCAGGGATTACATATAATAGATTGTGCGTATAGCATGAGCAAACAAGGCATCAGTAATAACCTTCTAGCATGGTTTTATCTGGATGTACCGAATTACAAGGAAAACAGCATTGGATTTTTTCCTAAGTCTCATGGATCACAGATTGCGTGTTTAAAAGTGAAAAGGGAGTAGCCAGACAAAGGAAAAGAAACAACATAAAAAGCCTTAAGTTTGCATGAGTTACACTATGCTGAAATCCTGACCTCAAATCAATAAGAAATCCTTTTTCTGACACATATTGAGGGATTATAGACTCAACATTTTAGAGGATGTGTTTGAACAGCATTGACATCAAAACCTTCTGAAAACACCAGGTGGATTATGAACTGTATACTGTTTATATCTGTAAGTATAAGCAGCTGAAGAGTTGTTTCAGTCTGTGCTACAGTTTTTGCAAGTGTGCTACATTTATTTCTTAGGAAGTAATTATTAAGGAGCAGGGAGGTGTTTATGTTGTTTGAATTCTGAAGGCCTAAGGATTCAAGAGGTCAGTTTTCCTTGCAGTTATGCTACAGACATTCCTTGTGAATGGGGTAAATCAGGTCCTCGTTCGATATCTCTGTTTCCCTGTAGGTACTACTAAGATGGTATACTGGCAGCACCTGATGGGATATTACATGATTTGGTTTATTATTTTTGAAAGATGCATGCAATTACTTTTAAAGATACAACATGGATGCTTCAGATGTTGGGATTTCAAAAATATGTCATAATGGGCAATACTTCTCTTCCAAGAGGTGGTATCTTTCAGTAATTAATTCTTAGTGAGTCTGAAAGCCACACTAATGGCATGCTGTTTAAGTATTTGTATTTTAGATGTAGCAATATGGGCTGATCTCTGCATTTTAAACTGATTAAACAAATTCGTTTTGCTGTGAAGAGTGTTAAAGATACTCCAATGCAGTAGCCATTTATTTGGGTATTTTGTGAACTATGTAACATATTTTAGGACATTTGAAAAAGTGTTTATTGGACAAGCTCTTGTCATATATTCTGAGATTTAAGAAAGGGAATAGATCCAAATGTGTACTAAAGTAAAATCAAACAAAAAAACAACAAAACAAACAGAAAAAGCAAACAAAAGCCCAACATGAAAGTAGAAGGAAAGGAAAATGACTGTAAGGAACAAGCCATTGGATTATCTCTCGCATGTTATGATCTTGGGGAAAAGCTGTAATACTTGATTTAGGAGACACCCATTTGAGAAAGCCTCCTGTCAATTATTTTAACAGTTCCAACCCTCTATTGCGTACTGGTGGCCAGCTGTCATGGAGCAATGTGGGTGACCTGGACATTTAAAAAGGAATGTAGATAATATATGTCTATTGTCCCCTTTGTATTTAGGAGGAAAATGTTTTGCATTTTGAAAAAAACCCTCTGTGATGTACTTCTAGAAGGATGTTTGTAATATTCTTAAAATTAGTCTCCTGTTAATTTTTCTGTCAAATGCAGTGGCAAAGAAGTTTACCAGTGGCAGCAATCTTGTTAACACAAATCAGGAGAACTGTGGACTAGTTAAAGAAAAAGGAACAGCACTGGATCTGCTGTTTGATCCTGGATCCTTCTGTTTGACAAATCTATGCATTTTATTTCATATATGTATTCAGGTTTTAGATGAAGGAATGTTCTCCTTCAGTACCACTGAGAAATAGGATATTTAGTTCTGGTTTACAGTCATGGTACTTTAAAAAGAAAGTTTTAAACCTAGATTTGCTTATGTCTATGTCAGGATAAATAAAAACTTTCTGGTTTAAGGACTGACAAAGTTCAAAAACATTCCATTCCTGATCAGGCTTTAGCAAGTAAAGTTTTAGCATGTCCAAGGCTGTTTAAGGGGAACTTATTTGGAACTGTTTATTGTTCTGGCCGGTGCCTTTAGGCAACAATAACAACAAAATCTCTTCTAGACAAAACAAAGAACAAAACATATAATTAGGTGATATGTCTATTACAGCAGTGGGCCTGCAGAAATATGGCAGAAGAATAAGGATAGGTTATATCTAAAAATCTTACCTTTGGTTGAAAGACTGTTCTGAATTTATCTGTGAGGGAAAGTAGGTACAGCACTGCAGAATTCTTTCAGGGATTTTGTGGCTGCAGTAGTATATGGAGGTACTCAAAAGAATAAATAATTTATCCTGTTTGGCATGTCCACTGAACAGTATTGCCATTATTTTGAACTATCAGTTTGTGTGAATACCTGCCCTTAACACCAGTTTGATGACTGTGATACCTGTGCACATGTGAAGCAAAACAAAGATGTTGGTGAAAGATTACAACACAGAGGCAAGAAGGGAGCCTTTGTCTGAAGCTGTGTTAAAGCACGGTGCTGGGTTTTGGACTGGGCTTTGATTTCCTTATTTGCATGTGTTTTTTGACCTTTCCTGAGAATACATACAAAATACTGGTTGGTTTTGCTTTGACCACCACAAAAGCAGTAGCTTCAGTCATGGAAGCAAGGTTTAGGATTAGAAAAACAACAAATGAAAGAGGCTGCTACACAGTCTGACATAGGGAGAGTGTGTCAGAAAGACCATAAAGAACCCAACTAAAAGAGCAGTTCTTTTTGCTGTTCTGTCCTCTGTTAGCTCTTTTTATAATAGCAATTGATTTCACTCCGAAGTGGTAGAATGCTTTGAGTTGTTTTTACTTATGCAGGTATTGTTTTTGAGATTACAAAAGTTAAAGCACTTAAAATGATATATCTATTATTCAGATAGAGGAAAAATATATATATATTAGTAGAAGTCTGCTGGACAAAGTTTTTTCTTTAAAAAAAAATCTTTATTTTCCTAAGAAAAGTCTGAATTAACAGCTAACAGGAAATTACTGTGGTTAAGCAAGGTATATTTCACTTTCAAGAGGTTTTGATTTCTTCAGGAAGTATACTTATCAGATACTATATATGTATTTGTTTTCCTGTGTCTTCATGCATATAAATATATACATACATATATAATCAGTTAAGGATGCAAATGTGTGTGTACTCTAATGCAATTATTATAGTGCAGTGGAATTATATGTATTGTATCCTATTTATTACTTGTTAAGTGAATGTGTGAAATAAGAATTAAGAACACACTGAAGACATAGGATTAATGCTAGCAATTAATTTCTTTTGACATAGTTATGTGATCCCCATTTTAAGATGTCAAAGGAGTCTTTCAGATTGTATTTTCTTCCTTTACTCACTGGATGAAAATCTGTTACTTTATGTTTTTTTTCATACACACTGAGTGAAAAAAAGCTATCAGTAGCAAGTAAGGGACAAGCTTAGCATTGTTCTCTTGACAGGTGATGCTTGGGACTTCCTGCTTACCCTAGTAATGATCAGATTTTAATTTGAAGAAGTTAGCAAAGTTCCTAAATACCTTTTTTATCTCTCTGAGTTTTAATAAGGCCTAAGACCTGAAGAAAGGCAAGCAAAGCCATATGTATACAGACAGGAATTCTTTTGTGTTAGAGGACAATGTGAGATCTGGTGTAATTTGTGGCTCTGCCATGGCCTTCCTCTGTGACCATGAACCATTTGCTTATTTTCTCTTTGCTCCACATTCCATACTTTTATTGAGGCATTACATTTATTCCTCACACCTTCTGTCTCTCTTTTCTGTTAAACTTCTGACTGTTCAGGACAGAATCTACTTTTACTGTGTATCTTCTCTCTAAATGAGTAGTGACTGTCAGAATGGGATGCAGCTGTGAGTTGGGGTTTCTAGTCTGGTCATTTGGTAACACAGCTAAAAATGGCTAAATTTATTGTGCTGGATTCTGAATGTTGAACTGTTGAGCAATTGAACAGAGATAACATGATCTTTTAGAGATGTGATGAAATTAACATATAGGCAAAGTCTTTTTGGTGGTAGTTTTGTTATTTGTAATATACTTTGTTGTTCTTGGATAGCAATATAATTAATTTCATTTTGTTTTCAATTAAACTAATATTTACAGTATTATTAAAAGAACAATTATTTTAGTACTTTATATTTTTTCTTGGTGAAAAAAGGGTAAATTCTAAATTTAAGGTTATTGATTACTGGTTTGGAAGTGTGTGATAACATATTGAAGATAATTAAAGCTGAAACATGAAAGGCAAATATTGTATAATTTTATTTTTTCTGTCCACTTTAATGAAGTCTCTGTGTGCAGTGGTACTTGGAAGAGAAGGGAGAAAGTCATTGATAGTGAAATTGTTTACTTGACTTATAGACCACCTTTCTAACTTTAGTTCATAAACTTCTGGTCAGAAAAATTTCTTGAAAATGTTGTTCTTGGTGAAGGCTAATAAAGTACAGTGCCTACTGGAATTATGTACATCTGTTATTTTTGTATGTTATGAGTACCAGATTGGAACCATAACCATTTCCATTTTAAAGTACAACTTTTCAACATGTAAATACACAGCTACTGTATTTTTTAAATTACTTTTATACTGTAAGACACCAAAAGACATTCTGTAACTATGTATAATTTAATTAAGAATTCTCAACTTCAGATGTTAAAACTTATAATTCCTGAGAAGTGTGCGGGAAGTATGTATATTGAAAGTACTTTTAATAGTTGTGCAGAAAAAAAAGATACTTATGCCTAGTACAGGACAGCATGCATGAAAAATGAACCTTCAGTGTGGAACAGTTTTAAGTTTACCCCCTGCCTATAAGCAACTTAGTTCATATTCTTGCATTGTGAACAGTTGATTTGTAATCCTGGTGACAATTTAGGATGGAGGAATTTGTCTGCGTTTCTCTTCGCTGTCTAGAGATTTAAATGTATATGTCTTTCCTCAGGAGAGCTAAGATTTTGAGTGAGTTGAACATGACTTCAGTCTGTTTAAAAAAAAAAACAAACCAAAAAAACACACAAAACCCCCCAACCTTAGTTTCTAGTGTCCTAGTATGTTGATTATCTACTTCATGGTTTTTGTAAAGCAGTTCCTACTTGCTGCACTGATATGCATTTGTAAACCTTAAATTCACTGTGATTTTTTTTTAATTAATTGCCTTCTTTTTGGCACCAAAACATCTAATCAGGAAAGGACATAATTCTCAGGGTATTACAAGAGGTGAGTGACATCCAGCAGATTTTAAAAGATTGCTGATTACCCATGAATTCTCCCAGTGACCAACATCCAATAAAGAGGACGTTTGATATTGTGAACTGATTACAAAATGAGACCAGTAATAACCCCTCAACTAGTAGCAATCTTCTACATTTTAGGTAAGGAATGTGTTACTGTTTTGTAATACTATACGTGATCTAATAAATTAGGGTGGTTACTTCATAATTGTATTATTGTAATGTTTTCTGTATGCATATTGTGATTTATTGTGATGGTAGGGCTGTGAGGAAGCACGCTGGGTTGAACAGCTGTGTAGTATACAGTCCTGTGTTCAAGTTGTATCATCAAAGCCTGTGTTTCCTTTTCCCAGCCTCAGAGATGCCATCCTTCCCAGGATGCTTTCTGCTTGCCCAAGAAGACAGAAAGTATACCATAGCAGTGCTGCTTACACCACCACCAAATAATCAACATACATCCAAATTGGATTAATCCAACTAGACTTAGCTTTTATTATCTCAAACAGGGCAGGCGAATAATCAAGGCTTCAGAAAACAAATTCCTTACTTTCCCTTTCCTCAGTATCTATACATGGGACCAGATGACAGTCATACATAAACCTTTTATTTCTGAGGAACTTTTATTGCTAGAAAAGTGTCATCCAGTAGTTCTCCAAATATGAAAATTGATAGATTGCAGGAGAATTACTTCTCCTCACTTTTCAAATTCCTTTGACAGCTGTTTTCTAGCATCTTCCCTTTGAAGTATCCTTTACACTTATTTCTTTGTGACTCTCCGCTGCTATTCTCCAGCACAGGCATTTATCACATCCTGTATTCAAATGTTTGTGTTAACCTTTAACATACCTTGACCATTCTACTTAATGTTTGGAAATCTTTTTATGCATTCATATCATTTATACTAATTTCCTAAGTTATCAGCAGAGGACCCTAGGATGTTTGTAATTCAGTAAGGGAAGATACTACAAAACTAGGAGCACAAATGTGTCTGTAAATACTGGTTTATCCTAGTTAAAATCCAAGAATCTGCCTCCTAGTCGATGTGTATTCATGGGAACAGAGATTTCACAGTCCATGTGTCACTTTGTTGTCTGTTAGGTCTTCATTCTGGGCCTTCTTAGCAAGTCAGGTGGTCAATATCAAACGTCCTAATATTTTCTTAGATGTTTTTCCCTAAATTGGTGACAGTTTTTACCTTCCTTCTAACTAGTACAAGCAGATGGGAAATCTAAACCTACTAACTAATATCTGTTTATTTATTTATGTACTTTCATACTAATCGAATATCTCAATGGTTTGAGTCAGTCTCCATGAGGCTGACCTTACTGATGTGATCAGAGTTACTTGCAAATACCCTATTCTTTCAGGAACGTGATATGCCAATCCTCTATAGCTTCCTTTCAGCTTTTGTCTATAATTTCCAAAGCTTTTAAGAAAATTTATCTTTCACTCAGATTTTTTTTTTTTGTTCTTAATATTGTTACTGTAGCAAACATTTTAGACTTTGTTTCTTTTATTTATAGTGTGACTGCAATATTAGAAATCTTTTCGGTTTAAATTTTATTTCTCCTTGAATAAGATTTTTCTCCTTTCTTTTAAATTCAGTTTCCCAGTACTTCATCATGTCTACATAGTTGCCCTTACACACTTATGCTAGGTCAAATATGTTTTTTCTATAAACAAGTAACAAAAGATTCATGTTTTTCTGGATGTGGGATAGCAGAATTTAGATGTTTGCATAGAGAAAAGAAGTCCTGTCTTCTGCATTATTAATTTTCCAAATGCTAGCTCCTAGTGTTCTCAGTTTCAGTCTTTTCCAGTCCTTCTCAAAGCTGTGTCTACCTCATCTTCTCATCTCCGTAACTGTTTCATTGCAAAGAAAAAAAAAAAAGTAGAATAATGTGTTTTATACTGATGATGATACGGAGTCCTGTGAACTACAAATAATGCTTTATGAAGCCACTGTGAATGTCTTTCTGTCAGCCAAAAACTACACAATGAAGGCTCAGAAAGTAAAAATATACTGAAAAGTGTGGTCTGTAGAGCTGCAATACTCCAGTCAGGAATGATTTGTCTTTGCCTGTTACATTCTACAAAAACTTAAGATAGCTTTTTAAGATCATGTTCTTTTTTCTTGCTTCATGCCTCATTCAGTGTGTAAGTGCCCTGATTTTATTTCTTTGGCATCTTGGTAATTTCAACTCTGTATGCTTACTTATTCTATCATAATGTTTTCAAAGAAAGTGCAGAGGTTTTAGTGGAAGCTTGTAAGCGGTCAGGCTGGCTCTGGCTCTGGGTCCATCACAGCTGGAGTTGATCTAAGTTTGGGCTGCTTTGTCCTCTTCTCTATTGCCTCTGGCTCTGTGTTTCCACCTTCTGAGCTGTGCTGGCACTAGCTCTTGTCTGATCATTCTGTGAATTGCTCCTTGGAGTAGATCTGCCTGAAAAGTATTTTTGTTTGGTTGTTTTTTCGCTTTTGTGGGGTTAGCTTCCAGACAAGTCACCTCCCTCAGCTGGCTCCTGCACACTTATGTGGGTGTTAGTGCTGACGCAAGGGAAAGAATAGAAATGCTTAGTTGATAGAGAAAGGATGTGAGGTAAGGCTTTGTCAGCCTGAATGTTTGTTGGTTTAACATGCCATAGGATCCTACCTGCAGGCTGCAATTCCACTCTTTCTTTAAGCTGGTATGGTCTCCACACCAGGACCCATTCACTCACCACTGTCCCCTCCTGTGCCAGCACTAGTTTTTGTGTAGCTGCATTACTCCAAATCACAACAGACTTCCTCTCCCTGTCCCCCAAATCCAGAGCAGTTTCTTCAACTGACTGACTATGTAGCCACTTAATGTTACTCTGGCAGTGAGGATGAGGAAAGAAAAGTAAATTCTGTGGTGCCAGCCTTTATGCTATGTAAAGTAACCACTGAATTGCAGCTTGTGAAGTATATATATTTCATTTTACAAATGAAACCAATCTATTTAGCCTTGATATGACTTCTAAGACTGTTCTTATATGGAAGATTGTTTCCCCCCAGCTCCTCCTCCAACATATAACTCCCAATTTAAGTCTTTTGACAGACACCTGGAAGTCTGTGTCAATATAAAGCCCAGATCTGGCATTCATATTCAAGAAGTTTATTTTATATGTATGTGTATATATATATATGTACTTCATTTGTATATACATAGAAAATTAAGAAAACAACAGGGTTATGAAAAATGGGGCTTTAGGAGATTTTAATTGAAAAATACTTTTATATGCTTCCTTGAAGTGTGCATCTGAAGACATAGGAATGGAATAGGCAAAGCCGCATATGGTGTAAATGATTCCTTTAGCATTTTACCTAGGTGATGGCCTGCCTCAAGATTCCCATTCTCAAGTAACACAAAGCAGGAAAATGACAAAAGGTAAATGCTAAGACCAGACAAGGATTGCAGTAGTTGTGCAAGACAGAATTAATCTCATTTGCTTTAGTCACAAGAAGATAGGTATCTAGCCTAAATTAGTTCTTTCCAGGTCCTTTTTAAGTTGGGAGAAAGGGACAGACTCCTTCAGTCGCCAGTTGTTTCTACTTCACTTATTCATGAGCAAAACAGAGCAATATTGAAACGTTATGGAGATACCTCAATTTGCTTAGACTAGAGATCTACTTTTCATTTCCTGAATGACATACAATTGAGTCTCAATGTTAGTTTATCTTATGTACAATTTTATTCCCTTTAAGTATAGAAAACCTTTATATGGCTAGCAGCTTTTTTGTATTAACAAATTTCAATTATTTCATCAATTTATCAGTTACTCTTTACAGACAGAACTACATCCATTTTAAAGAACATTTAAATTTGTACAAAGTGTATTGATTTGGCCAAGAAAGAAATTCTGATCAAACATCTGAGAAAACTTTATTTTTAATGTTTTCATACACAAAAAAATCTGAATTAAAATAATGCTGGAAACTTAATTATGTTTTTATCATAGCTTGGTTATTGAATGTAGAGCTGTTTATTTTGTCCACTGAGTATGTTCATGAAACCTCAATGAGTTTTTGAAGTTAAATTTGCAAATAGCATAAAGCTTTATCTGGCTAATAATAGGACATTATCTGCATAAGTGTTCTAAAAAACATAAGGTAACCAGATCTTAAGGAGTAGTATCTCTGCATCTAAAGGGCAAGAGTCTAAATCTGAATGTAAGTATAAAAGCTGGAAAAGACTGAACATATGCTGTTTCCCACCAGCACAATATTAAATGCAATTATTTTCTTTCTGCTAAAATCTTGACTATATCTTGCAACACAACCTCAGAGAGTCCCCTGCTGCTGTTGATTATAGTGAATCCCACTTCCTGCCACCCAGTAAGTCTTTGCAATTTTCTCTTTTTCGCCACCCTGTGGAGATAAATAATGTATATTAATGTGAAAGTATCAACAGTAAAATCCCTTAATATTCTCCATAAAATAAAGCTTCTCTCTAAATCAAAGGATTTGTATCTTTCATTAAATTTTTTTTGAGAAAAAAGAAGCAAGTTCTTCATATAAAGGCTTTGAAAAGTTTGACTCTCATTCTTAGAAAACAAGTGTGCCAAATACTATACAGGAGAGAGCTGGGGGGTTTCTAGAATTGAAAAGGGATTTGGTGGGGTGTACTACATTTAGAGCGCAGATATTAGTCTTAAACAGGCCTTAACAAATCTCTGTTCCACCTCCCTTGACCCACAACCTTAGAACATACGTCAGAGTACTTTGTGTTGTTTCTTAAGAACTGTTACCTGTGCTAGACTCAACAATTACAGAGGGTATTTTATAAAAGGTTCTTCATGTGTGGCTACAGTAGATGCATGCATTCAAATCTGATACACTGCTAATTACACACTCTCCGCAGTTTTGTACATTAAACCCCAAAACATGACAAATTTTCTTTGCAACTCAGTTCTAGAAAGGACAGGAAAAAGAAAGGCAGAAGCTATGACAGCTTGAATACGGCTTTACAGTCTAGGTTTAGGTTTCAGTGTTTAAGCGGAAAACCACTGTACTAAAGAAATCGTTACTTGCTGATCGTAAGAGTTGGGGATTTGGGGTGTGCGTGACCGTATTGTTTCTAAAGTGCTCTCCTTTTACTCAGTGTATTTTTCTTTTTAATTCCAACTTCCATGAGCATGGGCTCCTTTGCTGTACATTTCCTAAGACAGATTTATTAGAAACAACTATAATGTTCACCTTGGGCATACCTTTCTATTGCATAAATTAGAAAGCTAATTGATAAGTGTGTTCAAAACATAAAAGAAGAAAATGAAAAAAAAAAAAAGAAAACCCCATAGAACAGAAACCTTAGTCACAGACATTTCAGATAGTAGTCTGAGAAAACTAACCATTCCATATTATTAAAATGCCATCAAATTAACAGCAAAATAATGAGACAGAGACAAATTGTGTCCCCTCCTCTGTGGTTGTGGCAGGGCACCATTCAAGGACCCAGCCAGGAATACAGTTTCTGTGGGAAGAAGGGGAGGGTGAAGGGAAGATACCTTTTCTGTCTCTGTGCTGAGGAACGTGGCACTAGAAAAAAAGGACAGTTATGAGCTGCATTGTATTAGCTGGTTTGGTACTTAGCATTAGTGCAGTACCAGCACAGGCTGTTTCAGACTGAGGGAGAGATTATTTCCTTCTTTCACCTCTATCTGCTCTACCAATAACAGCTGATGGGAAGCTATTTTCCCCATAGTGTTTTTAGAAAGGTAGACAAAATATTTTCAATTATGCCTTGATGCTAGATTTCTGTGTAAATAATTTGTGTTACAGTAAAAATCCATCCAAATCAGAAAGACTGTTTGCTACTTTCAGCCCCAATTCTATAAACATTTATGTGCATGTTTAGTTTTAACCATGTGAGCAGTATCCGTTTGGGTGAAGTTAAGTATGGCTGTAGCTGCAAGTTGGAAACTTGACCTACTTTGCATATCATTACATATTTAGCATAATTTTAGTCTGAGAGAGTAGCCTGTAGATGGGAAGTCTGAGTTGCTGAAGAGTCCATCGAAGAAATGAAATCTGGCCAACTAATATGAACTGCGTATTTTTTGTACTTTAGTGTAATATATTCATTCACAACTGAATAAACAGTAGGAATAACATAACCACTAACAGAAATCAGAATTTATTCAGTGTCTGAGGCAAAAACCAAAGCCAGCTTGGATGGTGGCAACACACAGGTGATTTATAAGTACCTTTTATGATTAGAACTGTTGGTTTGGGAATTGTTTTACACATTGCAAAGAGCTTTTTGTTTGTTTTTAAAATGTAGATACAATAAGATAGCAAAATTTTGTTAATGTCAAGTGAGTTATGCATCCTCTTGCTTGTACCTGAACATTAGAGAAGCAATATTTTAAAAAAATCTTTCTATTGAAGGTGATGTAAAGCTTTAAGCATGTGAAGCCTGAACCTCATTACTAACTTGTATGAGTATTTTTACACATTATCTATTCCATTAACATAGTTCCTGATACTGCAGAAGTTTATATGCCTAGAATTATACATATAATGTATATGAGTGAATAATTCTATTAGAGTAAATTGGACGACTAGAAATGTGTGAAGTGAAATGTGCATATGAGCCTTTGCAAGGCTGGGACTTTTAATGGTAATCTTGTTACGCATAAATATAATTGATATTTGAGGAGTCTTTTATGAATTAAATCTCCCAACAGTCTCTTTCCATGTAGAGAAATAGGATAAGATGAAAAGTCCCAAAAGGGTAGGCCCCAGCTTTTCAGAGACATATGCCTACATTCGCATACATCCAATATAAGCAGATATGGATCTGTCTAAATTGAGCTGGAGGCATGCATTCTTTGAATTTTTTCTTGAGTAAGTGACTTGGTGTAAGTGACTTGTTCAAAAACACTCTGTAGGTCTGTAGCACAGCCAGGAATAGAATCCCGCATCTCCTGACTCACAGCTATAGACCAGACTTCTTCCTAAATTTGTGTGAAAAGTTAATTTGCCATGTTTTTATATGAAAGGGAATCTATTAATATTGTTGCTACCTTCCAGTGTTTCGTATTTTTTTTTATATGATCCCATTCAATAAAGGTGTAGGACTAAATGTGGCCTTATCCTGGGTAGATGCAGAGCATCTGGTTTATACAAATGGTTTCCTACTAAAAAGGAAAACTTGGAACTGTAGATTAAAATGCACAGTTCTTGTGCTGTTGTAATGTTAAGAAGTCCTCGTTGTTATGAATGTGCATTATGAGTATATTGTACACAGTCCTGGTATGCAAATGTGTAGCATTCAGAGAAGTGAAATAATTCCGTGTTATTATTATCTTTGTAAATTGCATCTTAAGAGTTTGTTGAGGACTTTACGATGGCAGTTTTCTATAGTCACAGCCATACAGCACAAAGTGTTTCTTTCATTATTAACAATAACTGAGCCAATGAAAATGCTTTTAAATATACACCAGACAAGCAGTTATCCAGCTCTTCCTTCTCACCATCCACAAACCATCTTTTAGCATCTTATAAACGAGCATGTAAAATAGCTTTGTAAACATCTGCTTTTCATTGTTAATTGTCAGGGAAAACTAGAGATTTAAATGCTTCTTTTGTAGCATTCCTTAATCCTATCAGAAAGGATAGCTTGAGATGCTTCTCCTTTCTCAGTGCAGATATCTTCTCTAAGCTATGGGTTTGTTGTTTTTTTTTTTCTTTTTTGTTTTGCTTTTAATATTGATACTTCTTATTTACTTATAAACAGCTTGTTTCATGTCTCATTTTGGGAGGTCTCGCATATTGTAGTCTGTCGGGCGACTCAGTAAATTTAAACAAAAGATACTATGTAATTATTGATTACTGTGTAAAATGTGTTGAAAATATACGTTTTTTCCTCATTAGGATCTGCTTAGTATTTTCTTTCATGTTTAAACTATCAGATTACATATTGTATCATGCATATGCAATAAGAAAACAAGAGTACATGTTCATACTGTCCTAAACCAGCAAAAATAAAGAAATAAGATTTATACTGCTACAATACAGTAATTATTAAAAAAACCCCAAAACACTGTGTTTATTTTGGTTAGCTTTTCTGTTCTAATAATCAAGTCATTAATGTCAGTTGAGTGTGTCTGGCAATGATTTACCTAAGGTAGCATTCATAACACACAGTAGCTGCATTATACAGGAAAAATGAATCTATTCGTGTTACATTTCCTACCTTTAAATCTGTTTGTTTTAATCTTGTATTATGTTCCTGGATTTGACTCTTTGCTGCTTGCACACACTAAAGGAACATTCATGGTTTAAAATTATTTCATGTTTTATATTTCTTGAACAGGAATAAATATTTTTTTACATATTTTTCCAAATCTGCTTCATTGGGAAAAGAGACAGATTGTTTTGGGTTGTGGTTTCCAGTTAGAGTTTAAATGTTTCCGTAGCTTTTGGGTTTTAATTTTGGTAGTTTTGAAGTCGAAGTCTGTTTAACTACTTTCTCCAGCTTGGTTATAGTTTTAAAATAATTTAGAATTCTCCCTGGTTTGTTAATTAAATAATACTTGAAGGGGGTACTGTTGCCTATTTATATTTTTATTCCTGGTTTTCAATACTTACTTCTAGAACTTCTTAAAAGAACTGTTAAATGGACCTCAGCATCGGTGCATGTAAAATTAATTGAAATGACATATTGTTGCAGTTTCTATGACAACCATATCATGATGCCGATGCTCTCAAAAATTTATAAACTACAATTTCAACTATGCTAATACCATCGAGTGGAGCTAACACTTATTTACTTAATATTCTTATTAGAATTAAGCTTTCAATACTTCATAAAAAAAATCAGAAAAAGGTGTATGTCAGCATTTTTCATTTGATGTTTTTTGTAAAGGAGTTTTGATTTTTATGAAAACATTTCAAAATCTAGCTCAGCTATATAATGTTGATTAAGAGCTTATTCACTCAAAACAAAGAAAATATATGTCATCAGTCATAAACTTTTAAATATGACATTCCAAAATAACTCTTACAGTGTAATCCACTGCGGTTGATTTACAAATAGTCTTGTTTTGCTAGTGGAATATTTAAAGCCAATTTATTCCTATTCCTATTGTCCTGGATACTAAACCTCAGATGCTTGTGATATGAGAGTACTGATTCACTGGCATGACTTACATAAAGTCACAGAATTATAACCCCCCTAAAAATATCTGTATGTTACTGTCTTATTATATTGTAAAAGTTAAAAAGGTTTGCCTGGTAACTGGAATTTTTTTCTTTTTTTTTTTTTTTCTATATTAAATATATACCTTTAGTATAATCATGTTATTCCATCAGTCTGCAACCTTTTAGAAGTTAGCTGATTTTAACAGTTTGACAGGGAACTCTATTACTCAGGCAACACTCACATTGGAATCAATGAGTGTTTTAGTTGAGTAAAAAATTTAGGACCAATGTAAGATGCCTTATTCAAGTTACTTCATAATTATATAGATTGCAGTGACCTAAAAAAATAGTGAGTTTTGCTCTCAAAACATAGTTATTTTATTCAGTCTAGCTTGCACTTATTAAAAAAGTGTGGTTTATATTTAAAATGCATGATTCTCAGGTATATGAGTTATTGATCATTGATTCAAATAGGAAATAAAACACCTTGATCTTCAGTCATTTGTCTTAGGAAGATTCCAAAGCAGTCAAATCACATTTACTTTACCTCAGTCTTAAATTTGATATTATGTTGGAAAAACGTTTTATAAAATTGAATGTTCAAATATGTTGAGATCATGTCGCATTTTAGTTTTTAGCAGTCTGAATACTTTCAGCAGTTTCTACCCAATGTTCCTAGTTTAGTAAGCTGTATTTAAACATGTTTTGAAAGATTTATACAGTGATTTCCTTCTTAGTCAATTTTGTTGCAAGAAGTTACTACTGTGTATTTTGGTTAGAAAATGTAAAGTGTTCTAAGAGGTGATCAAAGGGAAGAGACAGCCATACTACCCATTCAGTATGCCATGATATTTATAAGCTCCAGGTAAAATGGGACAGTCTGAAACAACTTTGTACCCCAAAATTTCTTTGTAGATATTTTGACTCTTGTCTTTTGTCTTGTTATTTTCTAAACAGCTTATCCCTTTTTAGCATCATCATTTTGATCCTCGTAAGAAACAGGCACTTTACATGCACAGGACTTGAACTTCTGGGCGAAGCAATTGACAATGATATGAGCCTACAAGATTAGGCCATATTATCACAGATCTACAAGAATATCTTAAAGTCAATGCAATTTATAAATGCACAGCAGTAGTAATATGAAATACAAAATAATTGGCCTGTCTTGAGGGTTCCTTACATTTCTGTTCATGTGGCTTAGTGGCAATGCATTTGTTTGCAAGGTGGGCCAGTCCTTGGGTCAAATAAAGCTTTTTTTCTAGCCTTCAGGGTTTTGTGGGTTTTGCGGGTTTTGCTTATTGGCTTTTTTTGTTTGGTTGTTTGGCTGGTTTTGATTTTGTTTTACACAGTATCTTGTTTGTAGCATGATAGCTTGGTCAGGAACTTTAAAAATTGTACTTTTTTGTTGGGATTTTTTTTTTTGGGGGGGTGATGAGACAAAACTAGGTAGGAATAAATACACATTATAATATAACGTCTATACATTACTCTGTTGAACTCCAACACATGCTGCCATTGCCAGTGAAAAAAAGAAAAGCCCTGTGGTGTGTTGATAAACCCGTACAATACTTCATAAGAGCTTGCAGTCATCATGTTTAGCAAAGGCTTTTCTGTGACTGAGATTCTAGGGAAAAATCTTTAGCAACCTTTGTGTTTAATACCACTGACCTACAATTTACTCTGAACTGTAATATAAAATAGGACTCCTGTGAGCTGTAAGAGGGTCTTCTAGCATGTGTCCCCTCACAACTCCTCAAATGTGCGGGTATCGACAGGCCAGCCTAGCTTTACACCCTTCCTCATTCACAAGCTCAGCTATTCCCAGCTCTGATTTCCAGCTGAGAATATCAGTATAATATGGAAGGCCACACAGGCTCAGGGAAGAGATACCTCAGTACAACTGTGATGATGCTGTAAGCATCTCTTGTGTGGTTTTGGGTTACTTCTGAAAAAGTACATTTAAAATCATTGCTAATCATGAACTGCTTTTTTATATGTTAACAGTGGTTTAGGGTCATCCTATTATACAGAGATGGGAGTAGAAAAATTATTGAGATGACAAGTAGGCAAATACAGCTGTTAGGTGAAATACCTGGAACAGGAGGAGCACTGCAGTGGAAATGTTTGCACCTTCCACAGCCATGCTACTGGTTTTCTTTTACTCCATACCTTCAAAGTATCAGATAGCCAATCTTAATGTGATTTCTAATCACAGCTGCATGTAATAGCTTTTTCTTTTCTTTTTCTTTTTTTTTTTTTTTTTTCTTTGAGCTTGTTGTTAGTGTTGGTGAGATTCATTTGCAGAGCTTACTCGGGCAGTGCAACTTGTGTCCAAGAGTTTGGTGAGTTTACCTCTGTGGGTGCAGTTAAGTGCTTTTCTGGGTGCCAGGATGCCCTGATGTGATGATGGATGCTTTTCCAGTGGCTGGGGAAGAGCTGCTAAAAGTCCCACGAGAGAAGCCTTTCTGAGTTAAGGCTTTTTATGGGAGTAGGGCTAGCAACAGCAGCGTACTGTGATGCACTATGCCCCTATATGCCAGAATCTGTCTCCTAAAGCTGATGAATCCCCATAGCTTTTTTGTGCCTGGAATGTGCCTGAGAAACTCACCATACTGCGTCTTACCAGCAACTTTTAGCAGTGTGACCCCAAGTACTGCTCATGGGTAATAACAAGCTACTCTTTCTTCCTTTTTTTTTTTTCCTCCATTCCTTTACATTAAGGAAAAAAAAAAACCCAAAACAAACAAACAAACAAACGAAAAACCAAAACAAAACCCCCACGAACTCGAGTGTAACATAAACCCCAGCCTCTGACTCGAAATCATCTGAAAGACCTGAGACACAAAACCCTCCAGGAAAGCCTGGGCAGTACAAGTGGCCTGACTGTGGCCGGGAAGGAGGCACAAAGAACCTGGGAAGAGGAGCTAGCAGCGCTTCCTGGCACACGCCCGCGGAGGAAGCTGGCCTTGAGCGGAGAGGACGGATGCGTTTGTGGGGCGCGGTGCCGGGGAAGAGGGGCCTCGGAGCGTTCCCGCATCCGCAGGGTCCCTTCCCGGGGCGAGAAGGCTGCGCGGAGCGCTGACGAGAAAGGTAGAGGAGGAAGAGGGACTCCGGGCTGACTGCTAAGGAAACACCGCTGTTGGGGTCTTGCTTTGTGTATCGCCATCTCCCTAAATTCGCCTTAAGTTCTACCCTTCTGTTCGTGTGCTCGCCCGGGGCGGTGAAGACTGCCGGGCGGCGTTCCTGTGTCGTAGCCACCGGCCCCGCTCTAGCCGGCAGCGGATTCTTCGATGACTTTCGCGCTGCCGCAAACGCTGTTTGTTTTGCTTTGCGAAGTGCTAATCCGAGAGCTCCTTGGCAGGCGGCTGCTCTCGCTGCTTTATTTGCACTCGCCTCACGGTGGCGTTTTAAGCACATAAACAAAGCCCAAGCGAGCGGGAGAGGCAAGTGTGTTTTGTAGTTTACCTTTATTAGAATAACAGTTCCGTTAATGTTTTGGATAAATCAAAACTGTCTATTAAAGCGGTTCAAGTATAGGAGATGCGCGATGCTCTACGTCAGTGGAAGGTATTTTAGTCTTCGCGGCCGGCACAATGACCGGATGAATTAGGGCGAAAGTCTCTGTCATCTGAACTGCACGCTCTCACCTGGGGTTGGTTTCTCCCTCTCTTTCTCCCTTGTCTCTCTCCTCCCCCAGCCCCCCAGAAGTTTACAGTGAATGTGATGGAAAGTGTAAAGCAGCAGATGCCGACGTTAAACTCCAGCTTGACTTGAGTGTAACGATCTGAGAAGCAGCCCTGAGCCACCGCCCTCATTAACACAGAAGCATGCCCCTGGGACCTGAGTTACCCGGAGAATAAACACAATATAGAGTCGTCTTACCTCCTAGCCGAGAGAGTAACGTCAGGGGTAGGAGAGGGCAAAGTGTGGCTCTCCTCCGTCCTACCTCAGCTGGTCTGTGACGGGCTCCTGCAGTGCTGCCGCCGCCTGCCCAGCTGGGATCCGCTCCCCAGCGCGCTCCCTCCGCCCCCCGTCAGGCAGTCCCCAAACTCAGCCCAGCTCAAATCCAGAAGCCAGGGGCAGCGTTTCCAGTCCATCCGTGCCGGTGCAAATGCCTCATGGCTTCTCTCCGCCAGAGCGTGGAACAAATCTGCCGGTTGCCCTGAGTTTTTCTCGGGCTTTATTGGCAATGTAGGCGCAGGTAAGGCGGCTGCTGGCTGCCAGCGATTCCCGTTGCACTTGCAGAAAGCAGCAGAAGCCGGTGGGAGTGTGGTCTGCTCTTCATTAGGGAGGGGGAAACGGACCCTGGAGGTGATGCAGTGAAACACTTCTACTTCCTTGCATTATGATTGTTACAGATCACGGGCGCTCTCCTTTTGTAACATTCACTTCAAGTATTCTCAAATCCAACCGGAGTAAGTTCTGATCCTCCCCTTTAGTTTACATTGGGGTTGTCAAAAGATTAAATAAATGAAACTTTATTTGACCGTGGAGTTTACAGACCCTGGATCCCTGCGCGCTCTGGCCTTATTCTAATTCTATAGCGGTAATTACCCTTCGTTTCTTTAAGTGCAATAGATTTATTGCCTTAGAGACTATGCACAGTTTGATTGAATTATTCATTTTTTTTTCTTTGGTGTAGACTGCATCTGGGGACTGATGTGACGTGTAGATTTTTTTTTTTTTTTTTCCCCAGGAACAAAGGGAATGTGGAAATGAAAGAGAGAGGGAGAGAGAGGCTGGCAGATGTGATGAGATGCGGTGAAGGTGTATCCAGCTTGGCACTCCCACTCCTCTCTTCTCTCATTGCAGCCCTGGGTGACTCTCACGCTAACACAAACAGCTTTTCTTCCGCAGCCTGCCCTCTGTCACTGTAAGTACAACAGCCTTCTCTTATCAGCATGCAAATTCCAGCCACACACTACCTTATCCTGGTGTTTGCACTTTAGATTTACAGAGAGGACGTTTAAAATGAACTTTCTGAGACAGGAAGGGGTTTTCATGCCGAGTTTGCTTTTATTTTCTTTGTAAAAGTTTATGTGGTTTTTTTTCAGTGTGTGTCCCCCCCCTCTTTTTTTTTTTTTTTTTTTTTTTGGGACCGGGGTGGAGTGAGGAGATTGTTGCTGTGGCTTTTTGTCTCCCTATCAAGATGAGGCACAATTTCAAATGAAATTAAAATCTCCTTGATCCTCTTTCTGCCAGGACAATACATTATGTTGGCAGATGATGCTGTAAGGAATTCAGAGTTTTTGTTTTCAGTCAGATCTTTAGTTTTGGGCGCTATAAAATGTAAACCTCCCCTAAATTTTGAGGAAATCGCCAGAGGTTCTTATTCTAGGGGAACTCGGACCAGCTGATGGGTTTGATTATGAAGAAACGTGCAGTACTTTCATCTAGTCTAACAAAACTTTCTCCCAGTCGGATAATCAGGCTTTTCCTTTAGCTTTCTTTCAGATGCTGTAGATTGTTTTTAAAGTTTCTCTCAACATCTCTAATAATCCTATTAAAAGTCTTCATTGTCGGGGAGTGTCAGCAGAGGGAATTTATAAATATGCCTGTTAACTGTCCGACATTAATTGGTGAGAGGGGAGTTTAGAATTGGATGAATGACTTTTAAGGTAGACTTCCTTGCCCTTTGAATCAAAACTTCCGAGACTGTTCCACCACTCTACGGGAGTTAGGTTTGCTCATCACCTTAAAGATGCGGCAAGTAAAACAACACACAGACAGGTTGCTTCGCTTATTGAATGTTGCTTTAACGTATTTAATGAGGGAGACGGCGAAAAATGCAGTGACAGCTATGAACAGGTAAGTGCCCCGACGTGAACTGAGCGCCTCCGAACCCTTCCCTCTGCAAGGACCCACAGCAGTTCAGCATCCCATCCCAACATCTGCTTGCGCTCCCTGCTCCGGCTGCTTTTAGCCTTAATGAAGCAAAACCAAGGGAAGTAGTTTAAAACGCGGGCTCTAAACGTATAATAATGCTAAAAGTAAAAGCGTTTTCTTGTTTCTTGGCACGTGTATACGTTTCTACACGGGGGGTGTTCACCTATGCAGAGGGGACCGCAGATACTCCTGTGCAGCGCACATACCCGTACATTTACATACAATGCCCAATGAACCCTCTTCTACCGCTGAGAAGTTACAGATCTCTGGCGCTGTGTGTTCCGTCTGTAACTTAATTGATCACAGGGGAAGCAACAAGCTGGAGTGTCTACTCGCGCTCCTCCTGGGAGCGTGGATGCCTCCGCGGTATTCTGCCCCAGCGAATGTCACTCGCTGCAGAGGGCTTGCGGGAGCGCAGCGAGATGCTCCCCGATTTAGAGCTAGGTGGGCGGTAAGATTTATTTGACGCCTTAATTATCTCTTGTCCCATTACCGCCTCGTACTTAATAAGGAGGACACTACATCTTGAGGAGTGTTTGTGGGGTTTCTGTCCCCCCCTTTTCCCCTGTTTGTTTATTGAAAGGAAAAAAAAAAAAAAACACCAACAACTTCCAGTAATAAATTGATGGGGTTGCAAGCTCGGTCAGGGTAGTTCATCCTTGTAGCCTGATTACATCTCTTTTCTTACAGAGCTCTCTATTTATTTTTTTTTTCCCGAGCCAAAGCTACTAGTTATGCAAAAAGTCAAGGTGTTTCTTTTACTTGCAGCAGGCTTAAGTGTCTTACAAGGAACGTGTCAGTGACCAGTCACGGGAATTCTTGTAATTAAAGATGAAAAAGGACATAGCAAGAACTGAAAAGGCAGCTATTTCCTGTTGTTAAATCCATAGCACAGATAACTGCAGCAAGGTGAATACTTTGAATTAGCTGAACGCAGGTGAATACAAACTCAGTACTTACAATCTTAAAATTTACGCCGTATCTCCAAAATTCAGGGGTTTAGTATCCTTTATTAAAATTGAAAGAATGCACAGAAAGTAGCTGCTGTGCCCTCGGCCAGCTAATTTGATGATAAAGCTTTACTGGATAATTTAAAAGTTCTGTTTCAAGCTGTTTGCTGCTTGCCGAATAGGACTTGATTGCTCCTTTCATGTAATGGAATTGCCTAAAATACTGTCTAAAATAAGTCCAAATACTCCAAGAGGTTCTGACTTAAAACTCATTTTCCTTGGACTCGACTCGAGAGGGGCAATAGTACCTCAGATAGCAGGGTAGAGGATGCAGTGTGCACGACTCCAGAAGTGTGGAGTTTTACAGCATGTTAACAGAATGAAATAGAGCCAGATCAGATCAGTCTTGTGCTATCACGTCCATGCTCAGTTTTCATCACGCCCTTATGAAGCCAGGTTCATTCACAGTGGGGCTGAGTATGCTTCTGTGTCTAAACTATCCCGCAAATTTCTACTAAAGAGAAGAGGGAAGCGGAATCAGGCTTTCTCCTCTTCTTTTTTGGCCTCTGAGTTATGAAGCTATTTTAAAATTAAAAGTTTCTCTGTTACTAGCTGTTCCAGGCGCCTTCTGGAAAATGGGGAGAAAGTGCCAAAAATACAGAGATGAATCAACAACTTCTCTCTCTCTCTCATTTTGTGGGCTTGAGGTTGCTTCCCGCACTCCCATCTTAACAACAGTTTAGCCTAGGTGTGAATAATATCAAAAGAGGGAGACATTAACTTCGCAGCACTGTTTGCCCACCTGACCTGAGGGCCCCTGACAGTTTGAAAGACTCTTTTATGTTTACCTTTGGAATGTAAAATTACAGCAGAGATACTTCTTGGATTTGCAACACTTTGTGCCACTGGTTGATTTTCTCCTCTGCTCCTTATAGTTTTATCTTCTTTCTCCCAGATCCCTCCTTCCCCCCCCCCCCCCCCCCCCCCCTTCTCTATTAGCACTTCCAAGGGAGCGCGAGTTCCTAAATTGGTATTCAAGCTGATATTCAAGTCCCTATCTGTTGCCTTTTGGTAGGCAAAGAGAGATATATTTATATATTGGCTCTGCTAAAATCTCTCGTCCTCACCACGAGAATCCCAACTTCGGCTCCAGTCCGTCCTAAATCAGTTTTTCTTCTCCGGTCATACCTGTACATTTTAACGGTGCTCACGTTTTACCTGTCTCTTGAACGCATCACTAAATAGTTCGTGGACTCCGAGTGCCTCCTCTCCCCTGGGTCCCCGTAGCTGGACTCCCATCTCTAGTATAATTTGTACTTTACAGTTCATCTGGTCATCTGGGGCTTTTTTTTCGTGTTTTTTCCTTTTTTTTAAATTTTTTTTTACCCCTAAGGAGCTATGGGATCGGGCTCCTCAGAGCCCCAACTGCCAGTGAGCGCTCGCCGAGTACTTTCCTCCGCGCTTCCCCCTCCAGACTTTCCCATGTCTTGCGAATCGTCTCTCTCCCGTTACTTCCCCCCCCCCCCCCCTTTTTTTCTTTTTCTTTCCCATTATCTGGGAGCCGGGTCCCGGTAGGACTTGTGTGGAGGGTGCCTCCCCACGCACTCCCGGGAAGCGCCGTGCCGGGCGGGGAAAGGAGGGAGGGAGGGAGGGAGGGAGGAAAGGAGGGAGGGCCGGCGGGTTACATGCTGCTGCTCCCCCCCGCCCACCCCGCGCAGCCCCGGCCCCTCGAACCGGCTCTCCCGGCTCCCCCCCACCCTCCGCCCCGCTCCCCCTTCTCCTTTTCCGGCTCCCGCCTGCCCTCGCCGCCCCGCCCTCGCACCCCCTCCCCGGCACAACTTTCTAGTACCTTTCCTCACCACTCCGGGCAATCAGTGGTCATTAGAAGAGAGAGGTTTAGGGTTTCATTTGTCTAATAGCAATGTGAGTGGTGATAGCTTCTCGGGATGCGGCTGGCAGCCTGGGGTGATTTCACTTTCTGTTTTGTGCTCACTTTCTCGGCAGTTGTTGCTTTCCCCGCTCGCTCTGAGTCTCTCTCTCTCTCTCAATCTCTCTTCCCCCCCCCCCCCCCCCTCCCCCCTCTTTCTCTGTGTTGTCTCATCTTGCCTGTGCTGTCTGGGCGGGGGAGCTCTGCCTCCTTTTGCCTTCCTCAGATCAATGCCCTGGCCACTCACTTTCTGATGTTGCACGACGGGAAATGCTTTGAATACTTACGACATGGCCGCTCACATTGATTGCCAAGATTGACAGCAGTTAACCATCGCCTTCACTTGTTTCAGGAGGGAAAAAAAAATAATAATGAACCTGATTGTAACCAAATCTCCAGGCAACCCATCCGCAAACTTCTAACGATCGGGATCCTGCACCACATCCATGGCCCGGAGAAACACCAGCAGACTCTAGTTAATTTATTTTTATTTTGCCGAATTGTTCCCCATTTATTCCTTCTTCTCTTCCCCTTTCACCTCCTTCCTTATTTTTTTTTTTTTAATGAAAATTACCGAAGCGCGTTGCAAAAAAAAAAAAAAAAAGGAGGCTCTCCTAGTGCTTTGTGCCACACTGGATCCCAAGGAGGTAACCAGGAAAAAGAAGCCCTATTGTGTTGTATACCTGTTGTTTGCTGTGGTGTGTAGTGCTGCGTGGCTTGGCGGTGGCGGTGGTGGTTTAATGGGGTTTCGCTGGATTTATGTCGCTTTGCAGGAGAGAATCCGGTTCCCCCTGCGCTGTCTTTAATGGGTTATTAGTTGCAATTGAGTGAAGCAGCAGCGTCCGGAGGTAGATCTGTTGTTTAGCTTTTACCATTGCTGAATTCATCCCTTCCCCCGCCTCCCCCTGCACGGTTATTTACTTTTATACCACGAGCGTGGTGTTGTTGGCTTTTTTTTTTTTTTTTTTTTTAAATTCCCTTCTTTAGGGAAAAGTAGTTCTAGTCTCATCCCCGTACGAGTTTCCGGGGCTGCTCGAATCCCGAGGCTTCCGAGACGCTGAGGGACCCCAGTACCTTGAAATCACAACACTTTCTCATCCTTCCCGAGTAGAGTTTATTTTAAAATGTAGTGACAGATCAGCGTTGTATTTTAAGATCACCCACGGCAGGCGAACACATGGTGCGGGAAGATATTGTACGTAAGGAACTAACACGAGAGGGAGAAAGAGAGAGAGGAAAATTAAAATCTGGAATCTTTGCGAGCAGAGCGCTGCTGTCATTACTCTGGAGTGCTCGCGTGGGTTTTTCTTCACGGGTAACCCCAAAAGACACGAGGTGGAAAGAGGCGAGGGGAGTTCAGTGTCTCTTTTAGATTCCCTGTTAAGTTTGAGGTGGGTAAAGTGCTTTGGAGTTCGGAGTTCGCCACAAGCGAGTGCCAGCCTCGGAGCACGGAGAAGCGCAGAGCTCCGGCGGGGAGGCGGCAACGCTGGTTTTGGCCACAGCGGGGCACTGTCCGGGGAGCTGCCGCTCCAGGCCGGCTCCTTATCTCGCCAGGCAGAGGCTTCGGATAAAGTTATACTGAAAACTTTAAAATTGATATCGCACCCTAATTTGTGATACACAGGGCGGGGGAAGGAAAGCAGTCCATCATCAGAGAGCTCTGTTTACACCCGGGAAGGGAAGATGTGTGCTGCTTTGTGGCAACGTTCGGCTTGGGATTTCTTGCTGCCTTAGCTCTTTGCCGGAGGTCATGCAAATCGACCTTAAAAGAATGCATAAGCCATAAATTAAAATAAACCCTTAGCCAGAGGCTGATCCATAAGTAGACAATACCTAACCTGGACAAAACGGCTTCCTTTGAGAGCTGAAAAAAAGAATAGTGCCTAAACTAAATGCAAAGTAAGTTTTCAGGAAGTATTTCGCTTACTATTACTATTGTTATTATGATTATTATTTTAAAACAAAATAGTGGCAGTTGCAGCAAGCCAGCGCAGCTGTTTACAGGCGGTGCTGTAGGACACAAGCAAGGCAAAGGTGTGTCTGGTGGAGAGCTTGTTCTTTTCCTGGCTTTCACTACCTTCGAAGGTGTTTGGGTCTTGATGGGGGATAAGAAGCCTCTTAAACCGTATAAGCAATTTAATGTTTGATATCGGATAATGCTGAAGAGTTTACGAACAAATCTGGGTTGCCTGCAACTGTCACATGCGCGCACACAAGCTGTGTCTGTGTATAATAGTCTCGGGGCTTGTTTTTTTTTCCCGCAGTTTTTGACAATTGTTCCATTCATGATCCTGAAAGGAATCATCAGTGGGAGCTAATGAGTGTGTGCCTCCGCGGCTCGCCCTGCTCCAGGGAGGCGCGGGCACCGGCGCGGCCGCCGAGCCGGCTCGTGTCATGCGTGCACGCGTGTACCGGCGGCTGTGTGTGCATATGTGAGACAGAGTTATAGGCGTGATGTGAGCAGGTACTTCCACGCATGCATTAGCGACTGCGCTGCCAGAGGGCTGCTCCTCTTCAGAGAGAGCTCCCCAGCTCCATGCCCGAGTTGTGTGGAGCAGCGCTGAGCAGTTAACCCCGCTGTGCAGCAGGGGTTGTGTGCTTCAGCAGAGCA
Source organism: Neopsephotus bourkii (assembly GCF_033783945.1). NCBI lineage: Eukaryota > Metazoa > Chordata > Aves > Psittaciformes > Psittacidae > Neopsephotus > Neopsephotus bourkii. The sequence continues at coordinate 9,069,645 of NW_026902266.1, forward strand.
GGGCCTTGAGGTCAATCACAGGCGCTGATCATGTCGATTTGATTGCTGTCTTTGCTTACTGCGACCCGTTTCACAGGGGTGTGCGGGAGGGGGGTGGGGTGAGTGTGTGTTTGGTGTTTTGCTGTTGTTTTTTTTACGGACAGGAAGAAGTGTTAAGTGGCAACGTGCAAAGACAATTAGTGTTGTGCCTGAGTGGCGGGGGGGGGGGGGGGGCTGAAGGGAAAATCAGCCTGCTGGAAGCCTGGGGACGGCAGATTAGTGCTGTCCCTAGGGGTGTTTCCCAAAAACATAGACAGTGAAACTTTCTGTGATAAAGTAATATATCTTCGCCTGCTGTTTGCAGATAAGTATATGTTTATTAAGCTAATTTAAATAGCCTTCGGCACACGAGTGGCACTTTGTTCCTACTGTTTTCTTTTACCCTCGTATTAACGTTCTTGGTATTTCCATCTCCAGTGCTGATCGAGAGGGCAGAAGAAGTTTTATCCAGTCCTGAGTTTCAAGTCCAAAAATTAACGAATTTCCCTTTCTGTACTCGTGTAATGGAGTAATATCGAAACCTGTTTTGAGACTTCGACTTGACTTGACTTGTTTTATTGACGTGCTTGTGCCCACTCATTTAATTAAGCCATTATACCATAAAGTAAATAATAAGAATGAATGTGAGATATGTGCATGTAGTCTGCCATTATATACAAATATTTCCCCGGAAAAGATGCCTTCAAAAAACTTTTTTTCAGCACAGTCATGATTCTGTGGCAAGATCTTATTGCAGGTTTTTGTTTTGAGCCAGGATATTTTGCGTGTTTCTCCGCTCCCAATGTTACATGCACATTATGGTCAGAATATAAACAGCAAGCGTACCTAGCAGCTCATTCTAGTAAAACTAAGAAATAATTATTTATAGTGAGTACATTTAAAAGAAAATAATGAGGTCATTTGGAGTATGCTGGAGTTTGAAGTAGCTTGACACCTGGCAGAAACTACATGCGTGTTTTCTTCAGACTCTGCACTATCCATAACTTTTCCTTATAATACATTCTTCTGTTAAGTGAGAAAGGCTGTTTGTAAAACAATCCCCTGGCTGGTTCCAGGGTTGGGTGAAGCTGATCCTGTAATGGCATTTTGTTTTGAACAGTTGCTGTAGTTGAAGTTCCCTCATAAGGTAAGGTGGCACTGGGTCTGAAAGGAGGTCCAAATGCCACATTTATAATTAGACTGCCAATTCAGCACATTGTATCTATTGCTATACAGGGATATACTGCTGTGTCTGGTCTCTCAATAGACTGTGTTCAGAATTAGCCAATTCAACTGCTTAAACTTTGGAGTCAAATTTAGAATAGGCAATGAGAGAAGGAAAGAAAGAAAACAATAATGCTTTCTTTTTTTCCTCAGCTAGCTATTAAAAGCCAAAGAATATACGGAAACCAAACCAGGCACTGCACTTGGAATCAATGCACCAAGCTCAGCCTGGCCAGCCTCGCCTGCAAAACCTTTTCGAAGCGCACTTCTCTGGGGGGAGGGGAAGGTGAGCCCCGGGGACCGCTCCGAGCACCGCTCTCCGGGCCGCCTCCCTGGCCGCCGCAGGGCTCCCGCAGCCGGCGGATGCGGGGGGGAGGAGTGGGGGCCGGAGCCCGGCTGGGTGCAACCCTGCCCGGCTCTGCCCTGGCCGCGCTGCGGGGCCGGGGCGAGTGCCCTGATGCTGCCGCCGGCTGGGGCAGTGAGGGACCCGCAGGGCTGACCCGCCGCTGCGCCCCGGCCCCCGAAGCCACTCTCTCCGGCAGTTCTCTTCCAGGGGCGGTAGGGGAAGGGGGGGGGGAGGAGGGGGATCGCCCCCCGCGCCCCGCCGAGCCGTGGCGGCTGTCGCAAGGGTCCCACCCTGTGGCGGGAGGGGGCAGCTGGAGCCCCCCGAGGAAGGAGCAGCCGCTGCCGGGGGACCCTGCGCCTCCCAGGAACGCCGGGCCGCGGGCTCCGGCCGCTGGCGTCTGCCCGCGTTGTCCCCGGACTTAACGATTCCTGGCTCCTTTTCTCCTGTCATACTTTTTGTTTGGCTCACTCCGGCCTCCTCCCCTAGAACTTTAATTCATTCAGCGGTGGGAATGGAAGAGGTTCTTCGGTCTACATTCTCTCATCCTCTGCTAAATACGTTATTTTTTTCTTTCTTCCTCACAGTGCAGTACTGTTTCAGTACTGCTGGGAGACTTAGCTGGGCTTCTTCAGAGCTCACTTAGCTCCTTTTGCTGCTAGATCATAGGGTGCAAACTAGTGCCATGTGTATAACACATAGCATAAAGGGAGTGAGACAGATGGCTGTCTCTCCTTACGCAGTACTGATTCTCTGCTGAACTTAAGTAATTCTGCTTCATTTTTTCCTTCTTAGGTTTACACACACAAGATGAGAAACAAAGTGTAGCCCATAGGTTTCCTTCATAATGCTACTAGTACCTGACTTGTAGAAAATAATAACTGATGTCCAAAATTAGTTGCCTTCACTTGTCAGTCTGATTTTGTTCACAAGTGGGAACTGCCAGTGCTTGTTCTCTAGCCAGTGGTTTTTAATATGTAGCCAACAACTGTTCGTGGTCACTTCCAGCTGAACTTCTTTTACTCAATGAGGAAAAAAAAAATCCCTTTGAACATGTTTTTTTGCATCTTTGATTGTATTTTTAGTTGAAAGCATCTGTGTATGTTTGCAGTTCTTAGAGGCCTTGGAATATCTTGTGATAATAAAGGCCCGAACTTTGCCTGGTGATAGCAAATCCAAATATATTTTTTCTCAGTGAGCGTTAGAAAGTTTCTTTAGTCATCTTATATCTGCTAAACGCTGTTACCACCTTGGGAAATACCTCTTCAGGAAGCATATCCATTAATCTTTCACACTTGGTTTGATTCCCCCCTAAAAAGTGTATAGATCATACTTAAAAGGCTTTCGTAAATCTATTTATTTATTTATTTATTTCATGGAACTAAAGTTACTTGGGAAAGAGAAGCCACGATGCACTTTCCTTTATCTCCCATACAGTAGAGTGATGTATATTTCTTTTTCCATAGTGTGACTTTAAAGATCTGCGGACTGGTTTGACAGAGGTTCTGTGTAATGACTAACGTTTCAAAAGTTATGTAAATAGGGGTGTTTGTATATATAGAAGCTACATCAACTGAAGTGATACAATGACATTTTAAAAACATTTCAGTTAATATACTAAATCACAGAGACAGAACTTTGAAACATTTCTGCATGATGTCAGAACGTGTGAGAGAAGTACTGCATTATGATGTATTCAGTAGTTCAGATAGAGCTTATCTGTCAAGTAGCAGCAAAACACAAAGGTGCACGTTTCAAGTTTGTGCCTTAGGAAGCAGTTTCCTACCCATCTCTTTCAATGGCTTTTTGTGTGATTTTTATTTACATAATTTTCTATTTTCTCCTTAGGTAGAACAGCAAGAACAGCAATTTTAGGGGACTTGTTACCTAACCACAGAAACTGCATTTGCTTTTATTTCTTATACGAGCCGTTCCGATTTTTTTTTTAGATACATGTGGTTCTCCCACAGTATTGATTGATGTATCATTACAGACCACAGCATCGTATTGTGAAAACAGCAAAATATGGTAAAATATGTCATTAGAAAGGTTGTGTACTGGACCGGTGTGATGCCTATATGAAATACATATATGCTTATTTAGATGTAGTTCTGCTCAGAGCGGAGAGATCTAATAGATGTATTTGCTGGAAAGCAGCCGATTTCTACAGTGATAAAACTGGATAATTACATGTTCCCAAAGCCTTTTCAGCACAGAAGTAGGTGTTCTTTTAAAACATTATTCTGTGGCAATAACGAATATTTGTGACATCATTGTAAGAGATTTCCTGCCAATTTTTAGTTTACTGTCTTTCAGAAAGTCTAGAGTTCTTTGGCACTGGTGAAACTGCTACATGCACTATCGTATATTCAAGTATTCAGTGAAGTTTTAAATAATTCTCTTTCAATTAGTACAGCAGGAACCTGAAAAATGGATTTTCTCTTAAAGAAAAAAGAATCAGTTCATAGACGTTTCTTTCCTTCTCTTGTATATTTTAAAATACTTGTATCAGTTCTATGTTTACTGTTTTGTCTCCTTAAATTAAGAAGAAAGAAAACAGTATCCCAAGTTTGAAAATCATTGCTTGGAAATTAGCGTAATCAAATATTTCTTGAGCCTTGTGAATTGGAAAGAGTAATATAAAATTAGATATACTGGTAAACGAGGTTAATCAGACTCATTCATTTCTAGTGGAGAATGAATATCTGTAAATCGATGTTGGGTTTTTTTTTTTTTTTGAAGTCAAGCGAAACATTCCTTCAAGTTAATGTGTTTAAGGGTATCATATCAGGGACAGACAGGTACTAGAAGTGATAAAAACCAGATAACCTGCAACAAAATGATTCACAGATGGGTCATTATCTTCTATAGAGAGGTTACACAGATCATATTCTTTATAAAAAGCAAATGTAATTATGTAGAGCTAGGAGTATTATCTGAATAAGTCTGAATATGTAATGTTTTTTCTGAGTGACTAGTAGAATTTGTCAAAGCAAAATTTTTTTGGCTTCTTCGAGGCAGCATATGAATGTAAGGTATAGAAAAGTACTTGATAAAGTAAAGCTAGGGAAACATTTTGCTTCTTCCGGTGTGAACGTTGTAGCACATACCTTTAAAATATGCACAAAAATGTTACGTACAAATAATAATAAAAAAAAGCTGGTGATTTATTACATTCCAGAGCCTGTTTCATACAGTGAGTGGCTGTGTGGCTTCTTTTCTATCAGTAGTAAGACAGGATGTCATTTAAATATTTTTTTCTTTCTTCTTGAGCTGGACAGAAAGGTGTTCAGTCAATTGTTTCTCCAGTCACTGGTAGACTGACATAAGGCAACAGGAAACTCTGAAACCTCAGAGGTGCAGTATTGATTTGATTCCTAACTGCAAACCCTTCATATCATTGCTCAAAATATCTAACTTTACACCAATATTACCCATTCTTTTTATAGTGACACCATGCTTAGTAAAAAACTTCTAAGCACTGAGGTCAGGTGTTGAGATTGGATTCTAGTTTATTTTTTATGAATCAGATAAAGATTTCTGTGCATGAGACCGTATGTGAAGATGAGAGAACAAGAACATTTCCATATCAAAGGCAATATATCTGAGGCTGCATAGTAATTAAAATGCAGTGGTTTGGACTCTCTGCACTAGCACTTACGCAGAGCGTTGTTGGGACGTTGTGCTGCATGCAAGCGGTTGTCTCTTGCATACTTCTAGAAATATACTTATAATTTTGTACAAACATTTATGCCAGTCCACACTTTTCTGTGGATAATTTGTATTTCATCCAAACCATTCAAAGTAGAAGTTATTTTTTGAGCAACCCCCTCATTATGGCTTTTGTGCATCAACTATTTTTATTCTGGTTGTTTGTATTTCCTCTTACCAGAATGATGGCTTGTTTATAGTTGTATTTTTTGTGTGTTTCTCTGAGACCCCTTCCATATACCACTGAAATTTTACTACTTGCTTGAAATATCTTGTATTAGAAACAAAAATGACACTATCTTTTTAGATTTATTGAAGATGGTGTGATTTCTTACATACCATACTTTATGGCAAATTAAATGCATGTGCTGGAACATTATATTTTTAATGAAACAGTATGTGTTTACACATTCCAGCTAACTGTCACACCATGTAAGAATTAATATATTACGCCAAGAACGTACTGATGTGGGAAAATCAATATAAAATACTGTAGGGCTCTCCCTGTCTGGATACTCTTTCCTGGAATAAATGTGATTTTAATTCCTGAGTAGATTGCCCTGGTGAGGAGCTCTTCCAGAAAGGCTGCTGTTGAATTGTTTACTTCATAAACTGTATTGGTCAGTGTCCCAGTGCGGGGGAGGCAGCTAGTGCTGCAAATTTCCTTATTACTCATAGATACTCATTCTACAGACTCCATACATTAATGCTCCAAAGCTATTGAGTTGGAGCATTTAGGACGTCTTCGTATTTAAACAGATGTTTCTACTGTGAAAGTCTTGTTTTACAGCAATCTTGCAATCTCACTCCTTTTTTTTTTGTGTAGTTTTGGATTGCAATTGATGTATGAAGTCCTGAGTACTTTGAGCTAGAGTATCACACTTTCTGAGGTTGTTCTGTGTGCTTTTTACATCTGTATTATTGTTGTGGTTGGGCTTGTTAAACTGAGTTCCTGATCATTTGTGGTTAGTAAAAACCCATGGTATTTTTGCATGAGTAGGGGGGGTTAACCTCAATGTCATGGCTTAATTCCAGCTGAGATAGGACGTAGTTGCCCATCTACATTCTTCTCACAGTTCTAACTGGCTCAGTTAATCCTCACGTCCTTTCCTCGGTGTGGTAGAGTAGTGTGCTAAGGACACTTGCAGCATTTTACTTCAGAAGTACCAAATCCAGCTATTGGAGTAGATAATGAATTACATTTTGGGAGCTTTCTGGATAAGAGGGGTGCCATATGCCTAACTAGTTTGTTATTATTAGAATTAACATTTTGAAGGATTTAATATATATGGTATTTGAGTATTGAGCTATTTCAGAAGAATGTTTTGGTATTTGATAGATTCTCTGCCGGTATAAACTGTAACTCCATTTACTTAAGTGGAAGAGTGCCATTTTGCCGCAGCCACAGGTGCATTCCTTAGGACGCAATGCAGTTCCTTCTGGATTCAATGGAACAACCTTTCTGTGATGATGCTGAGAGGGGTGGGGGATTGCATGTGAAGGCCCTGTTTGCATTGGATTCACTGTAGAAAATAACTTGGCTTCAGTTAGAGTGGAATCAGGCTTATCTACATGATGTTGCTTGTGGCTTTAGGATGACATTAACAGGAATTCATCTCACATAAACTACATATTAGACCAACTGTCTTTCCATTTCTGATCTTACAGTGGGTCTTCTGGTACAGTATGTGCAGTGTGTGGAGATTCTGACGGCTGACTTACTATAATGGTGGAGGTTGTAGCTGTACATTTTTTTCTTTCAGTCACACCTGATCTGCCAAAGGCAGATTATATTCCTGCAGATCCTTTCATATTTTTCTTCTGCTGAGGGATTCATGTAGGCCACTACATGAAGAATGTACTTTATTCAACCTGTAGTCCAAATATAATTAGATGTGTGCATGATTTTTTTTTATTTACATAAGTAGACGTGTTTCAACCTATTTTTAGTAGTATTTTTGTTATGGTAGTGCCTATGATTGAGATTTTGTATTCGCCTCTGATTTACATGTGTATATTATTACATTCTGCTATCTGTATCTGTTCTCATTGCTTACCCCAAGGATCAAAGACAAATTCTAGGAAAACCTTTTCACATTTTCTGGTTACCTTGTATAGGCCCTGGTTCCCATTATATTGTCCATTCTTTCCACATAGAAATTATGGTAACTATGGTATTCGTCTTTGAAAGTAACAATGGAATCTTTTCATTTATTTCAAAAGAAGTTAGATATAATCAGCTTTTTATCTTGATTTAATGAGCTAGAAGATAGTTAACTGGTGTTGGGATGAGATGACAGCTACACAGGCTGTGAAGAGTAAGTTTAGAGAAGTGTAGTGAGATGGAAAAACGTGAAACAAAAGAGATCAAGAAAGAGGTATTGCCACCTAATGTTCTAGAAAAAGGAGTAAGATAAAACTTACTCTTGTTTCTGCTGAGCAGTAGTACAACAGATATTTTGTGCTGTTCTTAGTGGTGTTATTTATGTATTTTGATCCCTCTTAGAATACCCCAAGTTACAAATGTGTCGGCATACCTGCCAGATTGAAAAGGAATGTCTTTATGCTAGAAGATATGCCTAGATTTAAAGTACTGAGTGGACAATCACTTTGCTGCCTTAAGGTGTAAGAATGTGCTAATATTAGCCATTCTGGCATCTGGCCACTTTGGATTTGGAGAGCAGATTAGGCCATTAGCCTTTCTGCTTCAAAGTTGTTGTTGCTGCAGGTAAATAATCACAGGTTCCCTTTATTCTTCAAGAATGACTTACACAGGTCAGGGATATGTTAGTTTATGTGCTATCATGCCTTTGGGCTTCGGCACCATTTGCATGATGCTCCTGAGATATGGCAAGTTTCAGGTAGCTGCCAGTAGGCACAACAATCCCTTTAAGTTTGCACACTTCACTGCCTCTGTATATTAACTCAGATAGACATGGTGGAATCAATTCAGGTGTGTCTTTATGCTCACCCACATGCTCAACCTAGACTTAAAGGGACTATGTCTAGTGAGTATTCGAGTAGTGAAGTGAGTCTTTGTTCCCTGCTTTGCTGATCTTCACTCAGCCTTTGGTGAAAGCCAAAAAAATTCTGGCTTGTGTATGCAGCCTTTCCTTGTGATTCCTTTTTTTCTTCAGTTGGTGAAAACTCTTATTATTTTGACCTTCACCATTGCCTCTAAACAATAATGATACAATCTGTAATGTTTATTTTAAGAATGTAACAAAAATTCTGACTAGTGACGGTTGTGGAGATACACCACTCTGTATTTTAGTGCAGATACACTGTCACACATTTTATGGGTTGAATGGGTGTGTCCACTAGCGGTTGATTTGAAAACACCATTGCACAACACTGTGATGGAAGGGGATCAAATTACAGACCCAAAGTCATGGTGTAAAAGTGAAAGGTTTTGAATGCTATGTCACATACTCTATTCAGGGAAAGAGGAAAGGTTGATAGGAGAGAGAAGGTAGTTGAGGGGCCTAAAGAGTAATTAGTGAGGATTAACTGGAGTTTCTAATTTATGAAACCCTCTCTTGGACAGGCTGGATTAATTTTTTCATGATATAAGTGTATTGTCTCATATAACCAAAAAGGACAGGAGGAAATGGTTTTGATGAATCATATGTAAGGGAGATTTCTCAAAGAAGTGAAAACTTCAAGGCGTGAGCTGTTGCCAGTTCTACTTCTGATGTTTGTTTTTGTTTTTTTCCCACCTTAGTTGAAGTGGCACAGAAATGCCTATGATAACAAATAACTAGTAAGAGACCAGTAAATCCAGCCCCAAGTTGTTTCTGATTGCTCCATTCCTTTCCTGGCAGACTTTCTATTTCAGTAATTCAGCATGGGATAATTAGATAAAGAAGGTGAATGCTCGTTTCCCCTCATGTTGTCTAAGAGTGGCTCCTGCATGATATTTCCTGTCTTTCACATATTGTCTCTTTAGTATCAATAGCAACTAGATGCAAATCAGCGTGGCATCTGCTAGTTTGTTTTCAGCTGACTGGGCTAAACAGCACATATGGACTTTATCGCCAGGAGGCTGTGACCTCATCACAGACAAGTGGCATTCCCACAAGTAGGTAATGAAGAACCCCTATTGAGTGTAGCTAAAAGTCCAAATCCTCAGTAGAGTTATTACATATTCACTTTAAACAGCTTTCCCAAACTTTTAAGCTATCCCTTGGTTTTTTTAAATCCACTCACTGCTGTAGCTGGAGTGGCAGCTGTTGCTGGTCTCTGATGATGCCACACTGTATTGAATCAGCCCTTCTTGAATGTGTGGGAGAAAAGAAGGGATGAAAAAACAAAGGGAGAGGAAGAGGAGGGGAGGGGATATGAAAGGATAAAGATGGCAGGGAAGAGGAAATGTGTTGAACTGAATAGTAACTTTAATGCTCTTACTGCTCTTGATCATGCATATAGAATTTCTGTAGTCAGTATTTGGTAATATCTTGATATATTTAAACTATTAACATTCTCTATATAGATGGTGTAATGGTACCTTTTTAAGAAGGTAACATGCAGTGGTCAAAAAAAGTCCCCTCTAGTGCTTAATATGTTCAAGTCTGAACTCCATATTCCTTTTCTGTTGGTTATCAAGTTGTTCATGACAAATACTTTGAGAGTCAGGTTATCTATACTTGCTGTCTGAGAAAAAGTGGATCAGTTTGAGTGGATCAGTTTGGTTATTCATTGGTATTTTTTTAGCAAGTGGTTAGAAATATTATTTTATATGAACAGCGTGTGAATACCTAGCATGAATCTTAAACATTTATGTGTTTTACTGCTCCTTCCAAAAAATGATTGATAGCAAATATTGTTGAAAGGGTTTAGAGATTCTGAATGATCAGTATAAATTAGTAATCCCAATACTCTTGCACACCAATTTGTGGTCTGAATGTTGAATGTGAAATGAAATTGTATTTCATGTCTTTTTGATCTTGTTAGCAATGAAGGTTTGAAGCTAGCTAAAAGCAAAGCAGAAATTAAATAGATGCTTTAGAACCTGCAGTAGTCAGTTTCCGTGGATAAGAAGGGAGGGAGAATGCATGAATGAAAGGAAATGGGGGGGGGGGAGGGGGGAAGGAAGAAAAAGGGTAGGTGAGAACCAGAGACACTGAAAAAAAAATTGGATGTGTGGGGGCAGATCTGCATTGGTGGATGTAGCCTTTCAAGGCATACCTTAGTGACTTTATTTTTCTCCTTCTCCTGTACTCTTCTACTTTCTACGAAACTGAGGATGGGACACCAAAATCAGCATTTTTGTCACTCATAATCAGTTGGGATATTAATTGAGCTTAGAGTGGGAGTACTGACTGAACATCTGTTGACAACTGGGATGTATAACCTCCAGAAGGGGGAATATTTTATGTAAAAGGGAAAAATAGTTTTCCTATGTTCTCAGCTTTCCAGAAAGTTGTGCAGTTCTTGTACTTTCAGTGTGAGCGTTTTGGTTATTTATTTCTTTTTTGGACATGATAGACAGTTATTTTAGACAAACTAGACCATGGCCTGGAGTCTTCCATTTGTGCATGCTAGGCTGTTCTGGGCCTGCTGCACCACGTTTAAATAAGTGTGATGGAGGATGGCCTGCTAGTTGTGTTGTAGGGGTAACAAATAGGGAGCCAGGGCAAAAATACAAGAAATATGAAGCTTTATTGTAAAAAGCATTGAGCCACTGAAACTTCCAGGGAAGGGCATGTCCCCAGTTAGTAGGGTCAACCATTACTGTGGCTTGATTGGAATTCTTGAGCACATAAACCTATGCCACAGTGCATGTCAGCTCTTTTTCTTGGTGAATGCTGTAGACCAGGGTTTCCCATAGCAATGTTCTGTCTACATAAAGCTGGTACATTGTGGCAGTTGAGTGTCCAGTATAAAGGTCACTCTATTACTGGTTATACCTGTTCACCATTTCATTTCTGTGCTATAAGGCAATATACTTGTCCAAATGAGGCACAGTAGCCACTACATAAAATAGTTTTACGCTGTTTGTTTTGAACCTTGTTTCAAACATGAAGATGCATGTGATTCTTTCTATTTCCTTTAAGTTTCTTTGTGCAAATTCTCACTTGATTAATGTATCAGCATCTTATTCAGCTTTTTTAAGAATTCAAATTCTAATAAAATACCTTTACTTGTGTTTAAAAGTATTCAATATGTTAGTTTTTCTGCGATGAATAGGGCCCTGAAATAAAAATATGAAAAAAGGCAGAACATAAACCACATAAAACAAACAACCCCTTTTGCACACAGATAAAAGGCTGTTCAACGCCAGCCATTACTACTTTGATGTGAGAAATTATTTATTTGCATTTTTGTTCTTCTGCTATTTTGCTTGCCTGAAAGCATGCTTGGTGTCACACCAGTTTTCATAGGTCACACTTGGCCTCAGTCTCCTTGTGGTGAATTCCAGAACTGTGGTAAAGGCAACTGCTGGGTAAAAGATTCCCATTTGCCAGAAGTAATTAATAGCCACAGACTGCCTGTTCGGTGGTGCTGGAGCTGTAGCAAATATGATGAGATGTGTGAAGAGCAGTTTGTCTCTTATTACAGTTTTTGTATTAAAGAGCAATGATGAATTGGATAGTTGGCATTAATTCCCAATAATGAAGATTCTTACAACTGAATTCAGCAGCACGTTTTTTTTCTCAGCCAAGATGGGCTTTGGTCCTTTTTCTTGGCCTAAAGGAAAATCTTTGGGGTTTTGTTTTTGGACACCCAAACCAAGAGATAATGCTGCAGTGTACCACAGGAATAGCTGCTTAGCCTTCATTCTTCTGCTTGTGGTTGTGGAAGAATGGTAATCTGAACTCATAATCTCTGAAAGGTTCACGTGTTTAGAATAAAGTTCAGAGTTATTGACTAAGGCAGGTAGAAAATTAATTTGCTTGAGCTCTTTCAGGTCCAGCTGATAATATTCAGGGTTCAAGTCCTGGAAGATACCAAGTGCTCTGGTAGTAGTTCAACAGAGTATATAAGCACATGCTGAGCTTTAAAGCTCTAAATCTCAATGGGAATGGGACTATGTATATGCTTAAAATTCAGCATGTAAGTTCAGTATTTTATTGGACTGGAGCCAATGTGCTTAGCACTTTGGAGGACTTAATCCTTATTCACTAGTGCTGGTTTATATGTTCTTTTGGCTTATGAATTTCCTCAGTGGCCTGCTCCTTTGTTTCATGGTCAGCCCGCAACGTAGTCAGGATTAAAAACTTCTGGGGCTTGTTTTGTCTAGAAGGCTATGGATAATCTTTAGAGGGAATGGCTCATGTTACATAATTACTGATACTAAATAAATGTTCTTTATAATCAACTTATGTTTAATATGAAATTGCTAAGATTTTTGATCAGGCAGCCAATGTGTGACCCAGATTTTAGTTCTTTCCTTGTTTAGAACTATGTTGTTTATCTGCAGAAATTAATAATGTGTATGTACAATTAGTATATCAAGTTCTAAAGATAAGTTGTATTTGCTTATAATGACTTTTTCTGTTCCCAAGTTCTCTTTGCTTTCTACCAGCTTTTTTTTTTCTTCATTCCCAAAGAGTGTTCTTCAGGCAATAATTAGCAGTGGGCTTTATCTGAACTGAGATCTCTAGGCAGTTCTGTCAGATATTTGGTCTTGAATCAAAATGTCTTGGACACGTAAGGTAATGATTGTAATTGTTTTCTTCCTCCTCTCACCTGTTCTGTTACAAAGCATAATATTGGCACTACCTCAATGGTGTTACAATTATAGATGCTAGACAATATTTTTCTGGTTTCTGTGATTATTCGCAATAATGTTTTTCAATTTTTAGCTACATATTTGTCTGCAAATTAATGACCAAGAATCATAAAGGATCTACTGATCAAACTGAATTAAAAAAACCCAAACAACTTGGCAAAATCCGAGATATCACAGGCAAAGGTGACGGGTGCAGTTTCTCCTCAGTGGGGACAAACCCTGGTCTTTTCAAACCAGTGAGGAAAGAGAATTTCTTTGTCTCTTTAAGAGTTTTTTTTGCTTGTGCCCACCAAGATGGAATAGGAGTACAATTAAGTGCTAGTTTAAATCTTGATTCTTTGTCTTTGTTTTCCGTCTTTAAAATAGCTGAGGTAAAGTGTATATATATACCTTAGATTAGAGTGTAGACAGGCATGTTGTTGCATGTCTAGCTGGAGGGACAGAAGAAATCATATGTTTAGCTCTTCTTTCCTGCCTCTCAGCTGAGGTGCAGTAAATGACTGTGTGAATGCTTCGAATGTAATGTCACTGTGTGGCAAAGAGAGTTGAAACCACAGCTCAAACCATGTAATGTCTAAGTGGAGGGATGGTAAGTTCTTAACAGGGAGAGCAGTGGCTTTTTGAACAATTCTAGTTGCATTCATAATAGAACAACACATGCCTGTCATGTAGCTCAGGAAGTGGTGGGTGCCTGTACTTAGGGCTCTGAATGGGGAGGTAGGAGAAATTGCCATTACGTATTGTTTTGGTGCTGCCACAGACCGTGATTACAGATACACTGTTTTACTCACAGTATTCTTCTTTCCTCTTGTGTAATCTACTTAGACTATAAGGTATAAAGCATGTCTCTTAACTCAGTGTTTGCACCATGGTTATCATATTTAAGTGTGTTCTGGGAACAAATGGTAAGAGTTGCAAATATATGAGCAGAGACCTTTTAATGCTGCTGTGTGGATGTGTGCTCTGAATCTACACAAAGAATCTAATTTCCAATTCAGTGTCAGTAAGGTCCTACATGATTAAAACACTATGAATTATTTTTTGCCAAGTACCAGAGATTCATTGAAGGAGGATGGTTAAGCATAAATACTTCTAAAAACATTTATCACTTCATGACTTTTAAAATTAGATGGCCCAAGAATGCTTTTGAGAAATTTGAATGATAAAAATGTTCCCAGTTCTATATGTACTACCAAACACATCAAAAATTGTGCCACTGACATTTATATCTCAATATGATGTCAATTTTCTGTTAATGATGACTGGGTTTTTTGTATTTTTACTATTATTCTAAAGGTTTATTCAGCTTGACAGTTGTAGGATTAAGCTTTACAAACAAAAGGATAATATATCCCATGTTTACAAGTTAGCCAGAGGCCAGGTTTTATAAACTTTAAAAATACAGCTATTGCTAGTTTATAAAATAGGCTAGTCAGCTTTCCAAGAAAGAAAGTAAATGCAGCAATGAAGCTGATTTCCATGGGAGCTTGGTACTCTCATGTATGATAATATATTTTGACCTAAGGCAATGTTCCACATGAATCCTAAAAATGTTTCAAAAGAGGTAAAAATAAGGAGTGCAAAGCAGAGACATATGGGGCCCGATTCTGTATTTTATACCTCCTGTGAGAGCCTGTAGCTATATTGTAAGGGGCACTGAGCAAGTGACATTCAGTACCATTCAGAAAAGGGCCCATGTATGATTTTAGAATCTGATCTCTCCGGTGATCTCTGTCAGATGCAATGGTTTTCATTAGTCAAAATCTGATACTGAGTTCACGGGCAGGCCTGTAATCACCTGTGTTAGCAACATAGAAAAGTATTTCATGTTTTCTCCTGAAAGCCATCTAGCAATACTTTTAAAAGTTAAAAGAGATTCAAAGGTCATAACAACAAAAATAATAAATTCAGGAAAATAATTTAGGCTGCATTGGTCAACAGAAATATTTTTTATTTACCAGCTATGAAATTTAAAGAAATTCCATATGAATGTGTATTCCTGTTTTACCGTTTGCAGCATAGGAATAATTCATCTTCACATCAGAACAGTTGTATGTACAACAGAAGAAGAGAACGTCTCAGATGAACTATGGCTGCAATGCTGGGCATTTTTATTTAGTGTTTGGGATTATTGTTTTTTTTTAGTAATGGTGATACATTTAAAATGATGAAATGGGATTTGCCAGTGACACTGGTGCACAGGTCTCCTGTAGCACTGAGGAGGTGCTGCCGTTAGTTCTCAATCTTGTCACTTCTGGGGAACAGCAGTGAAACTGTTTGTTCCTGACAGCAGACAGCCCCACTGCAGGGCCCTGGTTTCATGTTACATTAAGTATTAGTGCTGTTCTTTCAGGAGCTATTATGCTGTGACATCAAAGATTTTCTGACAGGGCAGTTGTAGGTTAGCACTGAAGTTGTCTACTGAAATTTTTAAGAATGGAATTAAATATATATGATCAGATTTAATACGAGAAATCGGAAACTGCATATAAAATGGGGTTAGTGGTTAAAGAAAGCTGCAAGAATAATTATTTGGTTTGGCCTATTTGTCCTTTCTTGTCCAAGGCAATTTTTATTGCCTTTAATTTCTACAGCAGTTCCAAAAATACTGCCATATGTTAACATTTTCGTGCAACTGCTTATTTGCTGAAAAATGTTGTGTGGAAGAGGAGGAAAAGGACTTCTATGAAATAAGTTCTCAGTATAGCCCCTGCAGTGCATATATAAATTAAGCCTTGAACAATAATTGTAATAGCCCAAATTCTTTTTTTACTGATTGCCTAATTACGTAAAAGGATCAAGATACATTTTAAATGGTAAGAAAGCAATTTAAATGGAAAGCAGAACCACAATAGTGATTCTGGAGACTTGAGTCTTTTTGTGAGAGAGAAACTGTAACTGTGTATAGGTTGCAATTTCAACTGTTTTTACTTGGAATTCTGAATCCAGCTTCTCTCTGACTTAAAGGGAAGATGGTAGGAATTTGAAACTAACTTGCTGTGTGGCTGTTCAGGACAAAAAAATATAAATTCTTGAACATGTGCAACTTCAAATGTTCCTGTAGATTCTTATGTGATGAAATCAGCATTGCTACAACTATAAAATTACTATTATGCTCTGATGAGGCAAGTTTAGTGACAGGAAATATCAAAATTAATTTTGGAAACACATGCTGCATATTTTTGATTACGTTACTGAGGCATTTGTTCCATTTAGTACCAAGCAAGTGAATCATCTATTAAAAATGAAAATACGTACAATAGGGTAATACTTTTCTGGTAAAAAAACCCCCACAATGAGAAAGTTGAACAATACAGTTTAGTGATAAACAGGACAGCAACCTAATTTGTGCTATATATTTAATACTGTCAGGCATGAGAAAAAGTACATAAAGAACGTACCTCTTTCTTAACAGTGTGGTTTTGTTTTTTTTTTTTTTTTCATATAGCGAGGAATAAGAGGTATGATTCTGAGGTCATTGCTCAGGTAAACAGGTAATTGAATTATTTTGGGACTGTTTTGTTAACTAAAACCTTATAGGGTCAGTCCTGGAGTTTATATTGCAGTGGAGTATGCTATGTATGCTATACTAATTGACCAAAACTAGCTGTAGGATAGCTTTGACCAGGCATAATGATCTTGGTTCATTTGCATGACGCTGCTTGACTTCTTCTTTGGTTTCCCTACATTGCAACACACCTATCAGCAAATCAAAATCTTTATGGCTGAACCTTCAAAGGCAGCTAATTTAGAATGAAAACTCAACCCTTTATACAGTATATACTTCATACTGATGTGTGAAGCTATGGGAATGGTGGTACTATGTTTAGGAAATACTCATTGACAGGTGGCAACAGTGGAATACAAAATTATCCTTTTAGGTCTATAATCTCAAATCACAACATTTAAAGTATAGAAAATAAAAGAAAAATCTGGGTAGTAGAGCTTGGTCTTGCAGAGATTTTAAGTGATTACAAAGGTACATGACAAAATCTGTTTAGCTAAACTGTTTGTCGATCAATAGTTTTCATGCCCTAGGGAATGTAAGATTGTGGATAGATTTCTCTCCCTTTCTTCCATGATTTAAAAGTTATGATGTAAACCTGTGTTTTTAAAAAAAAAATTAGGAAACAATATGGACTATTAGGAATCCATTAACTATTTTAGTATTTTGTACAGAATATCCTTTCATTTAGTTTGCAATCACAATGCCTAAGGACTCTGATACATTCAAGTAATGATGCTTACCTTTGTATGTGCACTGTATCTATCCTGGCAATGTTTTCCTTCTTGCAGCTTCATTATGTTCTCTTCCCCTGCCCCCCTTGACTGTTAGAGAAGTTACTGTACTTCAGAATAGGAAACTGCTTAGGGAGGACTTGTAAAAAATTTTCTCATTATAGGAAGGTCTAGAGCCCTCTCAATTTCCTGCATAGATTGCCTGGAGTTTGCTGAACAGCTACTATTTCAATTTCAGTAGAATTGACTTGATAAGTGTGCCACTAAATAGATCATGTTACCACTTAACTTAGGGCTAATGCTTAACAGCCTGGTTTGCTCCATTTTGGTGGCAATATTCATGTAAAGGCCAGGCAGTTCCAACAAAGAAACAAATAATGGTATTATATTGTATTGCACCAGCAATTATATTTGGTTGTCTGCAACTGAAAAGTTAAAAAATATCTAGCATGTGAACGTACATTAAGCAATTTTTTTAATTAACTAGAGGAAACAAAGACTAATTCTGTTCTAAATCTAAAACATATTTAAAATCTGTGATTGCATGGATCCCATATATCAAAAACTAAGAAATTTAACCTTCTGATAGTTTAGTCTGCCATTAGCTTTTCCTGTTACAGAATGAAAATGAGAAGTACCAAGTCATTAAAGGTGTGTTGTGAACACAGACAGACAGTATTCCTTGGCAGCTTTAGACAGAGAGCTCTTGATTTTCCTGGCTTTTGTTAGACTCCACAGTAATTAAAACACTTCTGAGAAGTTGCCTCTGTCTCTTCTTTTATGCTTAAAATGCATAAATAGCACCAGGAAAGCACCAGTAGAAGCTGATAAAGTTTCTTCTTTCATAGAATCATAGAATAGTTAGGGTTGGAAAGGACCTTAAGATCATCAAGTTCCAACCCCCCTGCCATGGGCAGGGACACCTCGCTCTAAACCATATCACCCAAGGCCTCGTCCAGCCTGGCCTTGAACACTGCCAGGGATGGAGCATTCACAACCTCCCTGGACAACCTATTCCAGTGCCTCACCACCCTAACAGGAAAGAATTTCCTCCTTATATCCAATCTAAACTTCCCCTGTTTTAAGTTTTAACCCATTACCCCTTGTCCTACCACTACAGTCCCTAATTGAAGAGTCCATCCCCAGCATCCCTATAGGCCCCCTTCAGAGACTGGAAGGCTGCTATGAGGTCTCCACGCAGCCTTCTCTTCTTCTCAGCCGTTTAGTTTTGCTTTAGTAAATACATAAAGAATCAAAATGTTAAACCTGTACTGCATTATCAGGGTCAGCCAGGCCTTGAGAAAAACAGAATCAAATTCTGTGATGCTGATTCTGTAGTTGCAAAACGTTTGCATATATGTTGCACATGAGCTAGATGTGTGCGTGAACAGTTTAGAAATTAAGTCAATGGAGAATGGCCACTTAAGGGTTCCCATTTTTGGAGCTGCCAGAGATGCTGGCAATACTGGAGACAGGTCCTGGAAGGAAGTTGCAAAAACCTGCATACATCAACTTCCAGAACTGAGTCTGAACAGGATCTTTAGCTGTATCCTGGTATGGGAGAAACTGTGGTTGCTTCAGGTCTTAGACTTTGAATGGCTGCTGAGCAAAATTTAGTTCAGCCCTGATGGAGTCATAATAGGTCAAAAGTTAGTATCTGATAACGTATTATTTTTGTAGGTGAACAGAAATTTGCCTCTTCCAACTGATTACAAAGCCCAAAGAACTGACAAGGCAATGCTTGTTATATATGCTAGGCAAGAATGTACCATAGGCATCTATGGACCAGCAGACATTGCTCTGCAACCTATAAGATCAAAAAGCAGGATGTTACCATGCTGGGAGAGGGACAGGTTGTTTCACCCTCTCTTGCTATTCAGTTCCGTGTTACTTGTCATTGAAAACGGCTGGCTTTCATGAGAGGTACCTGAGGGCTTCTGATGACAGGCATGTTCCTCCAGGCTTAAAAGAATGTTAGTGCTCTTGTAAGAGTAAGATTCAGAAGAAAGTAAATGTGGACCTTGGAGAAGCTTTACTTTTGAGTCTATATAACTTTTGCATGCAGTTTTCTCTTTTCCTCTGAATCCCCTATCTAACCATGTCTAGGTTAGAAAGTTGTTGTATGTAGGAGAGAATGTACAACTGCTATTTGCCTTTTATGTTTGTTTAGAGAGGATAAGGGACATTAGAACTTCCAAATAGACAGGATGCTAGTACACTGTTTAATTAATCCTCCATTCTTAGGAGAGAAATACTGTAGGCAAGTATGTTTATTCTCACTTTTCCAGTTGGGAAACTGAAGCAGGAAGGTTTCAAGATGGTTTGGGTCCTAGCCAGAATTTGAACTTGGAAGATATGGCTCATTTCCAGGCCTGTGCTTAAATTGCAGACCATCTCTCTTTCTTTTTCTTATGCAATATTTTGTAATAAAGATAAGACTTTTTATACCATTACATATGCAGTTAGAAATAGTTCTTTATATGCTTGGATCTGCCTTTTCTCCATGGCTTTTGATGGAGCATATGTCTACTTGATTCATGCTCTAGCGAGGATGCAGACTGTTCATAACAAATCTGTCGTTTATTCCTGTTTTCTTCCTGCCTGAAGGGGACTGCTCTCTTATGCAGTGGGCCACGCCACTTTATAACATCAGTTGTTTTGTTACAGTGAATTCAAGATTACAGCAGATTCTGGCAGGTCATGGAGTTCAGCCATCTTGCTCATAGTTAACTAGCCATGAGCTCCCACCATAACCGAACATCTGTATCTCTTATTTATGGCTATGCAAGTAAGGCCTGAAATACAAACCCACTCCTTCATAGCACAGTGAAGAAGCAAGTTAAACCTCCAGAAACTTTCTTTTAATTCATTTTGTCCTTGCATTTTTCTGCATTTTTTCATCCTGTCTTTCTGTTTTACGACTCAGCAATATATTCTGTCTTGAAAACAACATTAAGTGTAGTTACATGCACACACACTGAGAGGAGAATATCCCCCCACAGTGTTTACAGCAACACCTCTAGGTGACGGCAGGCAGTAAGCTTTCTTTTTATAGAGCTCCAGACTACAGATCATTAGCTTGATATGGTAGCTCAGTGGTGCAAAGTCATTTGAATATTTATTACCCTGCTTCAGACTTTAGCTTTTCAAGTGGGAAATGTGATAAGACCCCCTTTCTGTCCTCTTGCCTGATATGCTAAAGCACAAATACATATAATGGATTTTAACTGTATTTCCTTGAATCTCTGTATTAGAGACCAGCAAGTTGGATATCTGTAAGCAAAAACATGTGTTGAACAGCTACTCAAGTTACTCAAGTTTGCAAAGTCTTTTTACAACCTTGCTTCAAAGTCTGATAGGATATTCAGCTCCAGAAATTAGTTGAATTTTCAAAAATTAATATATAAATATTAATGTATAATATACAAAAAGGCGGCTTTATAAATGTGTATTTGAATGGGGCACTGTTACTTAAGTACAAATTTAAAGGCCCCTTAAAACTGAACTTTGCCAACAGTAATAGATTTTGAGAAACAGTGATAAACCAAACATTGTGTGAATGAAGGTTTGTGGGGGGAAAAAAGCCAAGCCTATTACAATATGATCAGCAAGACAAGAAAGCCAGCAGCAGGCAACAGGAAGGCAGAGGCAGGCTCCTGAATATATTTTAAAGGTAGAATGTTGTTAGTGTGCTTTCATTTAGCTATTTTAAGATGTCCATGTTTCACTTGCTACAGTCACAAATTCTAACTGTGAATAATAGGAATCATTATATGGATTTAAAGGGTATATTGACTACGTTTTCCAGTCTCAAACACACCTTCCTTGTTGGCAGGGGAAGGCAGTGAATGAGGCATTTTATTAAAACTGGTGCTTGTGGTTCTAATCAAAGGTCACTGGTTAGCTCTCACTTTTCAGTCTCAGATTTGTCTAGATGTTTGATCAGGGGGCTGCAATGAAATTATTATGACAAAGACTTTGTACTGGGCGGTATCTGTCTGCTGAAACTTGAAAGTCTTTGCCACAGTGATGCTGACAGTATGTGAATGCTGAAAGAATGTGCAAGAAATGTTATGTCTTAAAGAAACCTTTACTAAGTATCATCTTCCCTTTGTGATACGTTTGAAATCATTTCAGTTGCTATTAAGGTACGAATGAAAAGGTGTTTCATTGATTAAAGGTGGCATGTTTTTTTTTTAAGTGTACTGTATGCTTTAAGACAGTCTTCCCATTACTTACTCTTCTCAGTCCCTGCTGCACACAGCAAGTTCATTAACATGCAGATATGCAGTGATTGAAGTCGGGTTGCCTTTTACATTGGAGTTGTCTCGATATAATGAGCTTCTCTTTAATGTTCAAAAAACTGTTGTTACTTTCTAAAAGGGGTTTGTTTGTGAATTTCATGAAATTTAATTCCATCTTCAAACAATTTCAGTATTGTTCATTTTACTACAATTAACATGCTTGCTGCTATGAAAACTAATTTTTTTTTTTTTTAACAGATGCATTTTAACTTTTAGGCAACGTATGGTGGGGGTGTCATTAATGTTGAATGAGACGTTTCCTATTTAACTCAGGGATTCAATATTTTAATTGGTGCCCATGTGCAAAAGTAGTAGAAAAAAGTAGGTTGGGGTTAGTCTAACCGTTTTTTCCTCTTGGACTGGATAGGCAGCATTCAGTCAGGGAGAAGAAAAAAAACCCACTTACTATGCCAGCTTTGTTTTCTTTGTTAGATTGGGCCAGACAAATGGAGAAGGAAATGCATCAGTCAGATAATGTCTTTGTTAAAGAGAGCATTATATGATGCAAACTTAGAAGGGATTTTTGTAATTTTGTGCTCAGTATTTCTGATGTAAAAAGATTTGGTCTTTCAGGAAACATAAGGTAGAAGCTTGCTTGCTATGAGGTCAAGAGACAGTGAACATCCATTTGCTAAGATTTTTGAGTCTGAGCCCTCAGTGTAGTTTCACAGCTTGTTTGATGCTAGTGCTTCCTGGAAACTGTCTGTAAAATAAAATGAGACATAGCATTTAAGAAGTGGTTTGCTTGGAAAAATGAAGGTGATATCAGACCAAAGGTGGAGTGGGAAGCAGAACTAGACTGGAAATACTTTCACTTTTCAATAAATGCAACTTCAGCACTCTAAAATACATTGTTATTGTCCTAGAAGTCTCTCATGGATTAGAAACCACCTGCCATTATATATGATAAGGGTGGATTACAACAGGGTACAGAAGCAAACAGAACCAAGTTCTTTAACTTGAGCAAATAGAGCAGGGGAAATAAGAAATAAGTTTACATCTTGCCATATTAACTTTTAAATCTATTTATTTTTTTAAATAAACTTATAAAGCTCTGTTGCTGAAAGAGTTTTCTATGAACAGTGTCTATATATAAAATAGTGGCACTGACAGTTGGCCTTGATATGAAAGTAATGCTATCACCTTAATTTTTATTTTCAGATCTACATGAAGAAGGATTAATTACAGATAACTCAGGTTACTATTTTATAGGTTTTTGGTCTTGTGAAGAGTGCAGAGACAAAGAAGTGTTGAATGTGCTTTGGACAACTGAAGAAACTCTGGTATTGGCTTTGGAGCTACTAGCTTTTAGAAAGTTTTAGATTAACTTCTTGGTGTAGCTAGCAGAAAATCTGGTACAGATTAAAAATGACAGCATTTTGTATGCATGTGAAATTGAAAGAGTTTGTATTTGCAATAAGATGGGATACTACTTTGTTAGTATTTGGATACTATTGCAATACTTTATAGAAACATTTTTATTTCCATTTGTGCCATTGTAACATATGGAAGTGATTAAAATATTCTACGACTATTAATATATTTCATTATTATCACTGCAATTGCAAAATATTGGTTTCTTATCTTATACCTTATACCTTTAGTATATTTTTGAATGTTCCATGAAGTATTTGGACTTTCATTGCTGTCTCTTGGAAAACATTCCTTAGGTTGATGGATTTATTATCACGATCTGTTCCATCAGTATTAAATTAATTTCCTTTACTTAACTGATTTCTCCCTTGGTGAATCTTCATAATAACCTGAGGAACCTATGATGAGAATCTGCATTTAAAATTTACTGAAACTTCCAAGACTAACTTCTCTCAAAGTGTAGTTCTTAAACATGTTCTGAACTCTGTGTTTGTGTTCTGGATTTTGTTTTATAGCACTATTCCATTTATTTAACCTGAGATCATTTATTTATTTATTTATTTATTCCTCTTGGAGAAGCTTTGTTGTCTTACAGATGAAAATAGTCTCTGTGTAGAAAGCACAGTTTATCTGAACTTCAGGCTCTTTTATGCAGTGAATAGAAAGAGGGGGTCTCCTATTTGCATTGCTTTTATGATTCTGGGAACGTGAGTGCAGAAAGCCCTAGCTCCTAATTTAGGCATTTACACTAGACATCTGAAGTGAAGTGGTGTGAATATTCTCTGATAAGAATTTATCAATTCCTTGGTAATGATAGAGTGTGAGAGTAGCTTTATTGCTGCCAATGAAGTTGATGTTAGTGAAAATTTCCAGGCAAGTAAGAGAGGCAAATGGGGCATCTTAGTTATAGAAATTTAATTTCAATACAGACATCTGCTGAAAATGAAAGACTTGATCTTCATGAATGTTCTCCTTATCTGTTACAGGCCCTTAGGCACATCTTGGAGTCCCACTAAAACCAAGTAAGGTTTTTTTGGGCTCATGACTCAACTGTAGTGTAGTTCCAATTACAAAATGAGACCATTAATTGAGCTGGGCCTCACTGATTTCCTTTTCTTCCTTTTTCTTTTCTTTGAGATATTTTTCTCTGTTTTCCTCACTCAAAACCAGTTAATACATTGCTCAGATCAGTGATCTCTTTGTTTTGCCTTTCTGGTTTATCACCATCCTGTTTAAATGTTTGTTGATTTTTTGTTTGTTTTTTTTTAATCTTAAAAATGTTTAGTTGCTTGCACAAGAAAATTTTGTTGAAATAAACTAGAGACTCCAAGTAGACTGGTAGCTGCAAGGATATGCAGTGCCTGCTTGAAATGGCTTATAGTTTGTTAAAATCAAGTGACATTCAGTACGGATACTATGAAGAGAAAAATCAAAATAGACACCTAATTATAATTACTTTTTTTCCTGTCATTATATCCGTACGTGCAGAACAACTGATTTGAGATCACAACAGCTCGATTCGGTAGGTACAAAGGTTTTTCCTTCCTTTTTCCATCATCATCAGGATGTAATGTAATTTCTTACACTGACCAAAGTCTGAAACTTCCTCAAGTCAATGGGTATGCTACCTGAATTAGTGGAATTAATTAATAGTTTATGCATGCTATTTAGGTTATAGACGCTACAGATTATTTATACAAATAAAATCCAAAGGCTAAGCCTCTGATTTGGTCTCACTTTTCACAGATGGCTCTTCCAGGTGGACACAGTTGTTGTGGTAGCATATACTTTCATTACTATTGAGGAAACATAATTGAGACCTAAGAGCAACACTTATGTGAAAGGGGGTAAGATACATTAGTGAGAAACGCTTTGCAGTTTTTGAACGAAGAATCCATTGGCTTTCTTCCAGATTTTCATGATCATTTTGAAATTTTAGTCCAAACTGCCAGTTCCTTTTGTTAGGTGGAAAATAAGGTTTATTTATGAAACTAGCCATTAATGCCTGTAACTTGGTGTGATGTGGGACAGTCAAATAGGAACAATACAGGACCGCTCCAGTCTGAATCTTATATAGTACAGAAGGACTGAATGCAACAGTTGTCTGTCATCGTTTTCATATATTTTTGGATGGAGTGGATCTGTTTCCCTAGAAAGGTGTATCAGATCTGAGCCCCTCACTACAAGAGAGACATTGAGGTGCTGGGGTGGGGCCAGAGAAGGGCAACAGAGCTGGTGAAGGGCCTGGAGAGCACATCTTATGAGGAACGGCTGAGAGAACTGGGGTTGTTTAGTCTGGAGAAGGCTCAGGGGGGATCTTATTGCTCCCTACAACTGCTTGAGAGGAGGATGGAGCCATGAGGGGGCTGGTCTCTGCTCACAAGGAACAAGGGACAGGACCAGAGGAAACAGCCTCAAGCTGTGCCAGGGAATATTTAGGCTGGAGATTGGGAGTAATTCCTTCCCCAAAGGGTGCTCAGGCAGTGGAACAGGCTGCCCAGGGCAGTCGTGGAGTCACCGTCTGGAGGTGTTCGCAGACTGTGTAGATGAGGCCCTCAGTGACATGGGTTAGTAGTGTAGTTGACAGTGCTGAGCAACGATTTGACTTGATGATCTTAAAGGTCTTTTCCAACCTTGTTGATTCTGTGATTCTATATAGTACTTATATATTAAAATCTGTGTATGAGTGGGCACATGAATGTGTGTGATATTGAAGGAAATGCTAGGTTTGTTGTTAGATAACAGTTTGTTTCAGAGCTGAGCCAAAAAACCCAATTAGTGTCAGATCAGTAACATAATAATACAGGGGCATGTAAGCTCCTGTATGAAGGTACAGGAGGTTGGGATGGGTGGCAGAAATGAGTCTGCTATGATATGTATTGATCAGGGAATTTTCGGGGGAAAAAAAACAATCATATGCTGAAAATACTGGCTAGGGAAGTAGTACCAAAATGATCCCATGGACACTGATGTTCTCAGAGTAGGAACATCTGAAGTTAGAGCTCTGATTCGTGTTGTCACATCAAAGTGGATGTGGTTGACTTCTGAAAGGTGTTTTCCCTTAGAATCAGGAAGGAGGAAATGTTTGCCAAATGCCTCTCAAAATCAGGCCCCCTGTAACTTGGTCACCACAATAGGAATTTCAGAGTGAGTGCTCCTGTTAAAGCTGCTTTACCAGTTACGTATTAGAAACAGCTACCATAGGCGTAAGTCTTACCTTAATTCACCCTACACTTAAAACAAACCCGCTTACTAATGGCTTCTCAGAAGAAACATCTATAGTGCAGATGGGACCATACCTGTTTCTAAACCATTTGTACAAAGGTCCCCCATTTTAACTGTAACATAGATAACTCTCTGATATGGGCACTGAAGAAACGAAACATTCAATTTAGTGTGCCAGTACCATGAAGATGTAGAAATAGCTGAATTGTAAATACTGTAGATCTTTCAAAAGATTGTCCAGAAATGATTGACCTTTTGTAAATCATATAAATAATGTTATTGACATTGAAAATTTTCCTCTGATGTTTTTATTATTTACATGAGGCTTTCTATATAGAATACCAGCTACATATCATGTTTTAGATTAGGTTCATTTAGCTTTACAGTTCCCTGGGATGTGGGATGCAAAAAGCCTTTTTACCACTTTATCACTGTGGTTTTAGATAATTTGTCAAAAAGTACTAATTTATCCTAAAGTTTACAGAGATAATTAGAGGACCTTTTTTAAATTTTTTTTTTAAACTGTTTTCAGTGTTGCGCCCACAGAAATGTAAGCAAAAAATGAAATACAAATTCAGTTATCTAAATTGATTGGCATAATTCCAGTAACTTCTTGGAATTTTTAAGTTAAGCAGAAAGAGAGTGAAACACATTCTGTTTGGTCAGACTGTGCTTTCAAGATGCATTTTTTTCGAGTCTAAATTATTTGCCTGCCACTACTTTAGCACTTTATAGATAAAGATTTTGGCATACCTTGTAAACTGGAGAATACCACACATTGTGTGTCTGTATCAGATATACTGTAACTGAGGAGGCTTGCTTTCCTGACCTGAAATGCTTGAGATCCTCTGTACTCCAGAATGGAAATATACTTACTGATTTATGTTTTAGGATTTTTAATATTAGCACATCAAGCTGTGAGGTGGGAAAAATAAGGTGTGAAAAAGTGTGAAGTTGCAGCTTAGCGTTTTCAAGTCATGAGAGATACTTTTTTTTAAACCTCTTACCGAAGCACATGACCAAATAGTCTGTTAGAAGTGCCAGCAGGTGTGGCTCTCCAAATAAATGCATTGTCCTAAAACTTATAGGAATGGGGGGCTTCAGAGAGTGAGGCCCTGCAACGGCTGTGGCTGCTTTGCTGCCAGAATGCAAGTCACTTTGCAGACACAACATGCCCCAAGATGAGCTTTGCATATTTAGGTGGCAGACTGATAAGCAGCTAATTTTTTTTGAACCAAACTCAAAAGTCATTCTAGCAGAAGTATTTTGCATTCACAGATAGCTGTACATTGTTCCATGCATTTTCTGTTTCCAATAGAACATGTTGTTTTCTGATAACAAGTTACTGCTTTGAAGAGCAGGCCTTCTCTTTGTTGCAATAATATCAACGGGAAGGCACTGGACTGTTACTGCCGCTGCCTATAACCTGTGTTATTTTGGAAAATAATGTTTTAGGCAAATGGAAATATATTTTATACTTTTTGGTTTCAATTCTGTGTTATATCCAGCTATGTTCATCCTAAGATGGGGATGCAGAGCACTAGAGAATAATCTAGTCAGAAAAAGCTGAGCAGAAAAGCCAATTTACTGACCGTTATTCAGCCTAGAAATATTTAGGAATCATTTAGAAATAAAATAAAATTTAAGTTAAAAATGTTTAAGGAAGGAAGCCAAAAATATTAACCATTTTCTCTGAAATAGATGTTAAAAGCATCTGGCTGATGTTCTTTTAAATACAGGCCTTTAATTTGTATTGAAATGTGTTTAACGTGGATGGTATACCCAAGAGAAATCTAAACTGCAAAAATAAAAATGCATGCAAGAATATGTTATATTTACTTTGCACTATACACCTTTGCTGTACATGCTGGTGCACTGATGAGAGTACAGCTGTGTATGTGTGTGTACATACATGTGCATTGCAAGCAGAATGGAGCTGGTCAAACAATTTGTCCTGAAAACTGCTATGAAAGGGTCTAATATGGTTTGACTTTTTTACAACATGTCTGAGTTATGACTGTACTTTAATTTACCATCAGGACCTGAACAAAGTGTCTAACTACTTCTAGATACCATGATTTGCTATTATACTAATGACAGGAATTAACTAAAAATCTTTGCTGCCTTATTGACCATTTAAAGTGCGTAATATTTCTAAGTGAATTCATGCTTTGAGGAGGTTTGTCCAGAAAAACATTTCAAAAAGAAGTTCAAAAGAATAGTGTGGAAATTTGCAAGTCAAACTGTGATTTATAATATTATTTTTCTAAGTAGCAACCACAAAAATAATCATGCTGCTGGAGCCAACAGCAGTATTTTGAAATGGTAGGATCTAATGTATGAGGTTATTGCATATGAATGGAGAGATATGTTATTACAGTGATATATTTTATTACTTGCTTCTGTTTTTATTAAGGATAATGAAAACCTTCTGTTTGGCCCTGTGAACAAAACTAATGTGACCTTTCCTGTGACCCACCTGTTGTGCTTTCACAATCGATAATAGTTACCTCATGTTAGGGTGAGCTGGAAAATAGCAGTGTGCTAGCACCACAGAAAATAACGTTTGTGTTTCTGTAGTTTGAATTTGTATTTGCCTCAGATCTGAAATTAAGGAAAATACAGGTTATCTAACAAAATGCTTAAAAGGCAAAGTGTTATTTTAAGAGCATTGTCTGTATTACTAGCAGATATGTTTACACAGGCATTCAGCTGCTGAATCATAGTTGTAAATCTGCAGAATTGGCTTTAAATCTGTAATTTTTAATGGTATCAAAGATGGTGGGAAAGTTCAATTACATAGTTTGCAAGTTAGAAGAGTACATGGATTAAAAAAGTCGGTGTATCCATAGATGCAAGCTTTCCTGCTTATTAATTTAAAAAATTACTTTTTTTTCTTTTCATGTAGTACATGACATTTATTTATTTTGAGTGGAAATTCCTAGAAGGCTAAATTATTTCTGGACATTATTTTTCCAATTGTATTTAGATCTTGATTCTGAAAACAAACATTTAACATGGATAGTGTAATGTTGTTTTTCCAGGGGTGTCTGGTAACTGTATTAGACTTGTATTGGGATGACTTACAGGTTATAAGCATAAGGATTTGCAGTATCAGGATCCTAATTTCAAAGAGGTTTCCACATGTGGATTTGAAGTACATGTGCTACTGCTCAATTTGCTCAACAAACCAGAAAGGATCTTTCCCTTTGGAGCCCTTATGGTTTATCTTGTCAGTGGCTTGCAAGCTAAGAAGGATTTACACATTGGATCAATGATCCATGAAATAAGGGGGATTTCCACAGTGTCTGTCAGTGACAAGTTAGTGTGACCACACAGTGTGCATTGTCAGAATTAACATGTATGCAGAAATAATGTAGCAGCATAAGGGATAACTGCCAGAAATAATGTAGCAGCATAAGCATTACGTGATACTGCCTAATGGGCAGGGAAGTAATAATGTATTGTGTATTAGAGGGAACCTTGTCATTCCCCCATTTCTTTTGGCTAGATTAAAAGATGTGTGCGTATATTTTGTGCCAATAGTATCTGTTGTTGCAGATGCATCAACAAAAATTAGACCCAGTTAACACAAGAGGTGTCTCAGTACTATTTTCCTCTATAGTCATGTCAATGAAATTTTTCTCTTCTCACCAAGTAGATGTCCCAGGTACTAAAGATCAGCAATAGGCTAGAGTTACAAAACTGGTCAAATGTCCTTAAATGAAAGTGTTCTCTCACCGGCACCTTTGTAGTTAAGCCATGAGACTGTCAGTTTGAGTGTCTCCTCATGGCAACTGCTAAGTTATGACATGGGGAGAGGGGTATCCTATTAAGTAGGCAGGGTTTGATCAAAAGCCCCTTTGAAGTCAATAGAAAGATTCCTATTGACTTAAACAGGCTTTGGAATAAGTCGTTAATTCTGAGGTACTCAATCAGGCACGTAATAAGCTTCTTATTGCCTAATTATGTACAACGGTAACTTTAGACCTGTGACCTGTCTGTAGATTGGGCTCCTTATCTTCCGAAAGCTCTGTACTACAAACTGCAAGAGCAACATCCCAGGTCCTTTTCCTTATGTTCTTTTCCGTATGCCCTTTTCCTTATGTCCTTCCCTTGCCTTAAGGATCTAACCCTAAACTGCGGTTCAGCTCTTCTGCTTTGAGTTGGCCAGCAGGCTCATACCTTGTGTTCCCGATTATTGTACTATAATGATGGGGATAGGGACCAGACTGTACAGTAAACCTCAAGTCTTGTCCATAAACCTGTCAAAGTTCTTGGGACCAGCAGCAGACTGAGCATTGCCATGCAGAAACCCTGCAGGTCTGGATCTGATCGTTGTCAGCATGCCTGTTTCAGCTATACTAGCAAAAACACTTTTTGGTTAGACTTCCTCATTACAGAGGAAGCTAAATAGTGCAAATGTTATAGCCAGGAGCTGCATTGTCTGCTGTAAGGAGTCTCCATGGGAACATCATCCAGGGAGGTGATATGAGCCTGTCTTGGTCTTCTGCCTCTTCTTCAGCCCATTTGTTGACTGCCTGGTATGTACAAGAACGCCTCTGGGGGTACATAGCTAGGGAAAGCAAATATTGTTAAGAAAGATAAATGATTCTTGCAGAAGACACTTGACAAATAAAGTTTTACTATAGTTTACCTTGAGCAGTGTGTAAAGGATCACTGAGTATTTGGAAATAGGAGAGTGTTAGCATCAGGATGAGCAAGTTGTATGTTGAAAAGACAGCTTATAGGGTGCCTCAACACAGATGTTTTTAAGTCATCTGGGTTTCAGTATTCCTGGTTATTCTTTTGAGATCTCTCTTAAAAAAGTATTTGCTGTTGAGACAAATTTAAGTCATGAATTGGCAGGCATGTTGTACAACACCCCCCCCCCCCCCCCCCCCCCGCCCAATCTGTAGTAGGGTATTTTGCAGCTGTTTTTCAGTAACAGTGTAGTTCTGACACTTTATATCAGAATTTTTCATGACTGCTGGCAGTAATGCTCTTAATCACAGTGTTAAATAAGTGTGAATTTAGAGAAAGCTTGGAAGAGAGGGACATGAAACAATCCTTTTTACAAGTTTTTAATGGGCATCTATTTGGTATGTTTGGTATCTGTGAGGTTTAAGGGTAGGGTCAGAAAAAAAAAAAAGAGAATGCTAGAGATTTGTATTTTGCTTTTAACCTCTTTCTTTGCATTTTGTCATTACTTGTCTTATCAAAATCTAATTTAGATTCTGAGCTGCTTATATTCCAAGCAATCTATGGCAGGACTTCTGTCTTAAATTTTTAAAAGACAATCCGTTTTCACTCTGCTCTATATTTGGTTATTCAAGGTCAAGATACCCAGAAAGACCTACTTTTTAGATGATGAATGGGCAGGGTTTTCTGGCAGTCTGGTATCCAGAAGGTATCTTGCACCACTAGAGTGTTGTTTGGTTGTTGTTTTTTTTTAATTCTGAAAAGACCTATATCTGTTATTTATCTTCAAAATACTTGGTGCGTATTGAAGATAATTCAAGAGGAGGGTACAAATTGGCATTTTCACTTAGGACAAATAAGCAGCATTAGTTTTTATGCTTTGAAAAAATAATACTGATATTTGGTTAAAAAAATCCTAATGTTTTTCATATACTGGAAATATTTCTGTCAGCCATTCATCTAACATGTGTTATTCTCTTCCCAGATCTTTTCTCTGTCTTTTCCTTATTGCAGCAATCATCAATACCATTTAAAGAGTTTAATTTAAACTGAAATGATTCTCCATAGAATAAACAGAACATCTCACCTGTGAAGGATGATTACATTTTCTAAATTTGTTTTAAAAGGAAGGACCTTCATGATTCACAGGAGTTCTACTTGCAGTTTTTATGGTGGAGAAATCTTGCGTACTTTAGGTCTGAAAATAAAGCACTGATGTATTTGAGTGCTATTAGCAATTTAATCTTTCATATGTTTGGCACTGAAAGAGTAAGGATCAGCATTTTGATTTGAGCCATCACCTGGCCATATATTGCTATATTGCTATTCTTTTGTTGTGAAAATATATATATTTTTCCTAATTATATGAGTACTTATGGTGTGCTGTCTTAAAAAAAGGACGTTTCAGGTGTATTCAATAAATTATATACATTAAAAGGCAGTTGTGGTACAGATATAGCTTAAACTAGATAAAACCAGGGATACCTTGCTTAAGTATTAGCTTAGAGTTCTGATGCATCTTCCTCAGGTGTGGGTACTTGTCATCCACCTTTGCATACAGCTGAGGCTATTGAGTTGGTGTTTAAGTTGCTCTACTTTGGTGAGTAGTTCATTTAGGCACATCACTTGTACAAGTCTAAACGAATGCATTTAAGGATGAAGTCAGATTCTTCACCTGCACGCATTCTGACTCTCCCCAGCAGCAACGCTGGTACATATTTGCTTTGCAAATAAGAGTAGGCTTGCCAGGAACTGTGCAAATGAATTTCCATGACATTCATGGCAAGAACAGAATCGGAGGATACTGTGGTACATCTCAACTGTCTCTTCCAGCCCATACAGAAGTTGAATGGCTTTGCTAGCTACTGAAGCTGAAGGTCCTCAGTGATGGCCTCTAATCAGGCCTGTGGCCCTACCAACTCTCCTATTCCTCCAGAGCATCTCAAACTATGTAGCATACACAAACAGCTTATCCATTTATGCAGCAGCATCTGGCTACTCCAGATTTCCAGTAAGAACAGGGTCTTTCAGTAAGATTTCAGTTTCTCTGATTTGTTAAATACCCTATGCTCTCTCCTCTGTAATTAAACAGATATTTAGATATCATATTCCACATATCTGCATCTGTGAAAAGATATATTTCATGTATTTTATGTCTGCCTGAATTTGTGAATTTCCTTCAATTTCTTTAGAGGATGGAAACCTTTGCTAAGGGCCTGAAACAGGCCAAATATGCTACTGTTGTTATTTCTCAGACCTCTCGCATGACACAGCTCTTTTCTTATGTCGGTTACATATTTTTTTCTCTCTATAAAGCTATATTGAAATTGCATACTTGAATTAATTTGCTATGGTTGATTGTTCCTTGTATCTGTTACCTACCTTTCAAGTTCAAGGAATTTATTCAATATATTTCAAGCATCTCACGAGATATGCAATGTCAACATTTTCAATGCAAAATTAGTTGTGTGCGCTTTTGTTTTTAGGCTTAAACTGGAGACTATAAAAACAGTTTTCGGCACCACCTTTAGGAAAATCAGGGTTATCTCAAGATGGAATCTTACAAAATTAGTGGCTGCTTTTAAGAGCAGATTTACTTTACTTTTAAATACCAGCTGCAGTTTGGTAGAGTTGTGTATATTATGTCAGCTTTCTTTTCCTTGAAAGACTTGACTATCCTTTTTTCCTGCATATTCAGGATTCCCTGTGTTTCTGCTTCTCTGCATTGTCTTCTCCCTTTTCACAGGAACAGAGTTCTGTTCATCCTGTCATATTTGTTCTGTATTAAAAACAGCATCCAGAAGTCAAAGGGCAGGTTTGAATGCAGTAGTTTAGCCAAAAATATATTGGTGTGACAGGATTTCTGTTCATAAAAAGGGAGAAGAAAAATAAATGATGGGGGAAGGAGATGAGGGAGAAGACTGAGCTTATACATTCCCTTACGATTTTAGAAGCTAAAGAAAGGTAAACAGTCATGTTTTCATTTTTCTTGCATATCTCTCAATTCAGGAGTATTTTGCATGTAACTGGCTGGTTATGATTGTAAATATATGTGTTTAAACATGTTTTATAATTTGAAGTTATATAGTCTGTTAACTAAAATAATACACCCAAAGCAGCTGGTCTGTCATAAATGACATAGCTCAGCTTTTATGTCCTCTGTTCATCAAAAGAACCAATGAAAATTTCAT
Organism: Neopsephotus bourkii; assembly: GCF_033783945.1. Classification (NCBI taxonomy): domain Eukaryota; kingdom Metazoa; phylum Chordata; class Aves; order Psittaciformes; family Psittacidae; genus Neopsephotus; species Neopsephotus bourkii. The sequence goes on from NW_026902266.1 coordinate 9,103,710, forward strand.
TCTAACTGGCAGACAAATAGCTTGAAAAAGAAACTAAAGGCTGCTGATACCAGAGCATGAGCAACACAATAATTTGCTAAAACTAATATGGCTGGCTGTAATCTGATCACATGTGGATCAATTGATTATAATCAAGATTAATTTATCATGTGACTGACTCACAGTTCTAAATTCCAGGAAAATATCTACACTGGGTTTAGTGGAAAAAATAACCATATTTAGTTCAATATAGATGTTTTACAGCCATACAGTGAAGGGAGTGTTTCCTAATAACTACACAGGAAGCTGAGAAACACGTATTAGAATAGGATAAATATATTTTGTTATTGGCAGTCTTGGGCTTTTAGTATTTGAGGTTTACAAAAAGGTGATAGCTTTCCCCATATAATTTTGTATTATAATTAATTATTAGAGAAGGAGGAACTTCAAATGCATTCAGAACTAAACAGAATAGAATAATTTTTGAACAGACGCTGAAAAAAAAAATCTTTCTGGGCTATACTGTTAAGTATTTATTTCCTCCTTTCCTTCCTTTTTCCTCTTTGTTCCTTCCCTGTTCCTTGCCAATAAATGGAGGATTGTTTTAATTGTCTAAGGGAGAGGGGATTGTGAATGCTTCTGGAGTATCAGCTTTAGTACCTAAGCCATGCTGATTTACCAAGCTTTTCCAGTTCGCTGATGCAAGTGCAAGCATCGAACAGTTCATATACAGCTCTAATTCCAACTTATTTAGCAGTTATTTCTTGAATGGCCTAATTTTACATATGATTAGGTTTTAATTCTTAAATCACAACATAAACTGTGTGTATTATATTACTATAAAACTATGTTAATACAAAGGGTATGATTTATTTGAACTGTGAGTTCTGTTTTTCTTGGTACACCAGTGTGCAAACACTATGGCTTCTGTGGGAACTCCTAGTTTGCAGCTGAAGGCAGAATTCATCCTCAAGCAAAGAAAAATTGGTGCAGATTTTTAGGATGTGACAAGAATAACATTACAAGATATGTAACTATAGCAAGGCATAACAAGAAAATGATGTTTCTGTGAAAAGCAGACTGCATTTATTTCTGAGCTGATCCTAGTTTCTGATTCACTGTCGTGAAGGCCAAAACACAGAAATGCATATATTTGTGATGGGGAGGACTTGGGAAGTGTCTCTTGGGTCCTGTTCCCATTTGGGTAGGTAAGAATGGGGCCAGACAGTAGATCTTGCTCTGCTTTTATCCATCAGCTTCTCCTCACTTGCATTAGAGCACAACTGTAGAAACAGCCATGCACTGGGCTCATGATTAACTCCTAGGCTTTGCAAAAGCTGTCAATTTTTCAGAACTGGCAACTCAGTCTTAATGTGCTTGAGAAATTTAGGTCTATTACTATTTCATATCACTGTTCGTACAGAATTTGCATAAAAAATATGCCAGAATGCATCACTGTATAAATGGTAAACTGCTAGTTTTTAAGACAAGGTAAAGTAAGGACATATTCTATATGGGGTTTTAATTTTTTTTTTAAAGTGCCATGGAGATGTTAGGATGCCTCTTCTCTGATGTATACGTTAGACCTCTTCACTTTATCTCCTAGCAAATGAGACTTCACTGTTTCTGTGAAGTTAACATGTAATAAAACTGAAGTAACATGTTAGTGAACCTGCTTCATTGTTTGGCCTTTTCTAGATGCTGTGAAATTTAAACCAAAATATTAATTCCACTGTCCTGGAAGCACCAGCATCTTTCCCTGTGAAAGTTTCCCTGACATAGTTGCTCAAGATTCTAAGGTGTAAATTGACTGTTTTCTCTCTTACTTTTTATGCATTTTGACTTGATTGTTCCTTTTTGGGGTGGTGTACTCTCACCACATTGTGGTTGTTGTATGTTGCCATGATGACAGTAGCTGAAATGAGACACCCCATAATGCTTTTGTAAAGTGGCAGTAATCTGATTATCCTTTCTAAAAGTAAATACTTTGGAGCTGTTGACAGAGACTTAAGAAAGTCATGCTGATGCTCAAAAGATACGAGAATATGACTTGATAATAACTTGCTACTTGTTACAGTATTGTTAACCACAATAAAATTAAAGGGAAAAAACTCACAGAAATATATAAACTGTATTTGGTTTTTAAATCTCTGATGTTAGGAAATCTGCTCTGAGATCCTGTATAAAAATAAGTATGTAATGTGCAGTTTATTTTTGCCAACAAAGGAGATATGTAGTTTTTGGAGTGTCACCCAATGAGAATGACACTCTGTGTAATAAAATGTTGTTTACTTGCCCATATATTCTATTTTGTCTGTCTGTTGGTTTGTCTAATAGGGGTGAATACAATTGTGATCCCTCAGATTGCTGTATGCGCTCATAGATCTCTTCATCAATTTCACTGTTTCTGATTTCTCACTTTCATTAGTTCTACTGCCCTTTATTATTGTGCAGATATATTTTAGTGTCATTGCACATTTTATCCATCTCTTCTTTGCATTTTATGATTATAATTTCATTAGATATTTTCTTTAGAACGTCGTTTTGAAAGACTAACCTTACAAAGTTACTTGTAATAATAGCTTGTTTAATTTCCATTCAGATTTCCTAATAATTTTTTGTTTGTAAAAATTTGTTCAGTACGCTGTGTCTGCAATTATCTAAACTTTTACTCTTTCACTGTATCACTCCAGTTTATATCTTTGAAAATTCTGATGGGTGCAAATCCATGTCCTAGTAGAATCATTTTGATTTCAAAACCTTGTTTTCTGGTTTATATAGTACTGTGATACTTTAAAGGTTTCCATACAATATGGAGTGTTGCAGCTTATTTGTTTGCTGTGGAACGTGTAGTTGTCATTTGGGTTATATTTTCTACACTGTGCTGTTTGTAAAAATATTTGCGTATTGTTTGTTTTTTTTATTACATTTTCACTGATTTCAGAGCAGTTAACCCATTTTGACACCAATCAGACTAATAATATGTATATTCAATCAGTTGAAGTCCTTGAGATAAGCATTTTATTCTACCTGGGATATTAATGTAAAGTAAATTCCTTAGAATATATGCTCCAATAAGCTTGCATCATTTTGTGTCCTTGAATATGTGATGCTTGTAGGTGAGGGACATTAAATGTCTAGCAGTATTCAGGAATTGTCCATATTCATGCCTTCTCCCTTTATTTTTCAAACTTTCCTACATTTACAGCTGTGCTCATATTATTATTGTATGTGCAGGGACTGAAAAAACTGTAATGGAGAGTCTGATGCGAAATATCCTTCATACTGCTTTTCAGAGCATTATTGTGAAATGGCTTTGGTTCCTTTTACTTCTAACAGTTTAATTTGTGGTGGATTATTAGCTTGATTTCAGAGCCAGACATCTTAAAACAAGCTGAGCCTCAAAATAGATGCAAATCATTTTACCCTTAATATGTTAGATAATGCTCTTAATAATCATCAACATACAGAGGAAACATAGAGTAATGAAATTGGTAAGAGCTATCTTGTATATAAAGGTAAGAACATTAGCTGAAGGTGAAAACGATCCTTCTTTCTATCTTGGTAGGACTTCCTAGGATAGAAGTCAGATTGTAGTATGTTGAAATTTCCTTCTGTGGCCGTGTTTTGGCAATGTACTGTCTTGTTGCTTATAAAATGACTAAAATGTCTACCAAATGCAAGTGCCAAGTCAAAATATGTTCTGTATTTTGGTAATTGTGCAGAAAGAACACCAGATGGTTCTGATGATGAAGCGCTTTTGGTGGGATCACCAAGTTTTAATGGATGTCAAACTCCAAAGCCTTAATTACCAACCTCTCCAGCAGCATAGTTTTTATCAGAGTGGACAAGTAATTTTCAGAAGCAGGAAAGAACCATGTATTTCTTTGCATGTAGCTGAATAAAACCCACTTAGCTTCTCTATAGGAGTATCTGAAGCTCAGAATACATGGGCCTAATAGAAAGGGTGCTAAATTATGTTTCCAAAGTAGAAAAACTGTATTAGGAACAACACAGGTTTTGCTCAAGTAGCTTGATATTTTCCCAGCATGCTCGATTTTCACAGTGTGCTGTTAATGTATAATTCTCTTACGATATGAATACATATCCTACATTTGGGTTCAGGTGTATAATGATATTAATTTTCCACATCCAGTCTGAGATGGCTCAAGAGTGGTGTGTTCTTTCAGAAGATTTTCCCATGTCCAAGAATTTGGACATGCCATATTTAGAGAGCAGGAAAAAAAAAAAAAGAAAATAGGAAGTCACACAGCACGTTTTATAACTCTTGCAATGTTGCTTGATTTCATGGATTCCATACAAGTTTGAAGTGATTTTCTTCTGTAATGTTAAAATTTGACTTTTAACACCTTCCAGCCTGCCCTATGAACATCACAGCAGTAATTCATTTGCTGTAATCACATTGGACTTTGTACATATTTGAATTAAGTGTTCTGCATAGGATTTTTTTTTGTCTTGCATTTGTATGATATGTTTCCTAAATCCTACTGATGTTAGAAAACCTAGTGATGCTACTATTTGCTTTCAGTTTTTATACAAGGACACTCATCTGAAACTCTAGTTGTTACTTTCATTGAACTTATTGAAAGTTTCACTATTGACTGCAGTGTGATTATAGGGTCAGCTTGCTGAAATACATCTTGGATGAGGCATAGTTGAGATAATGAGGCCAAGTATAGCCATCACTTACAGCATTTAAGTTTTTTGGCTTCTGTAGAATTGGACTGGTGCAACTGTGAAATGCTGTGAAATTTGAGTTTTATAAAATGTGAGAATCCTGCTTCTTATGTTGCCATACAACAGTGAACAAAACCAGAAGAGCCTCATTGGATATGTTTTTAGACCCTCAATCTGCAGAAGTCAGGGTTTAAAGATTGTTGGGACTTGCTGTGGAACACAGCTGCTTCTCCAGGTAGGGATAGATAGAAGGAGAATATCATATATGATTGATGGGAGACTGTCTTGTTGGCATTGAGCCACTTTGTGAATTTTTTATATAATTATCCCCTAATTTTTGTACTTGCACTTAAGCAACTGGTAATCAGTTCATCTTAAAATTGGAGTCAGCATGCTTACAGAGAGCATTCAGCTGACTTCTGAGAGTAACATATTTTTTTAATACTTACAACTTTTAAATTGTTTTAGAAGTATTTTCACTGAATTTTGCAAAGCTCTACATGGCTTAGACCAGGATTCAGCTGCCTCTGATCTTATGGAGTAGAATATTATTTCCTGATTTTCAAGGAGGGGCCTTTCTATTAAGCTGTTTCTTAATTGTACAAATGACCGCAGTGCAGGGTGTCAGTATTGGAAATGTGTGTTGCTTGATCTCCCTCCTAGATCCTTGAGTTACGGTTTGAAAGTTCCACAAACTTCATGTTGGTATTCTGTACAGAGGAAAATATCATCCAACTGCAGTATTTTTAAATATTTTTTTTTGTAAGGTACTTCAAAATATAATCTGGACACATATAGGTGCACAATATATTTTTGTCATTAATATTAATAGTGTCTTGCTTTGCAGTGTATTATCAGGTATTTATATTATAACATATATTATTCAGAGAAGTTCTGAAAAATTCTAGGAGATTCATTCCCTCAGTGGGGTGGCAGAATGAAGAGCAAAATCCTAGATCCATTAAAGTCGTTGTTCTGCAATTAAACAAATATAGTTGGTTTTTAATCCTGTGTTCCAAAAATAGCCATGCCTTCCTGAGTTCAGGGGAGTCCCTAGGGGTTGATATATTTCTTTGAGGGACCATATTTATTCACACTGAATAATGTGGCTGGTGGTATTTTCAAAATGCATGTCCTCTTAGGACTGTACACTTTTAAGACCCTTTGCAGCCATGTACACAGCACTGAGAACAATGGGATCTTGAATAAACTGCAACCTGCTGTACCATCCTAGCGTACTGTCCTTGGTTGTATCTTACTGTCCTCATTAGTCCTTAGTTGTAAAGAAAGGGGATTAAGTTATTTGGAAGCAAAGACTAGTTAGCAAGAAAAGAACTGACATTTTAAATATGTTCGTTGGAACTCTAACCTTTTACAGTTTCTTAAATGGAGAGAAAAATAAGGATTAAAATCTCTGTCAAGTGGAAAAGATCTTCTGTGAATCTGATTTTAGTTCTTGAGAGTGACATTAGCTATGATTTTAAACATTTTCCTTTTCCTTGATTTCTTAGGGCGATTTCTTATATGTTCACTTATACGTAAGTAAGTAACTTTGCACTGCATTCCGAAGGGTGCATATGCCAGAGAAAGAGGGCAGGGTCGCCTGGAAGAAAGAAAATTTCTACCTCAAAGAAGCAAAGTATATCTAGTTAAACAGAGGAATCAGAAAATATTACAAAAAAAAAAACAACAAAAAAAACCCAACACAAAAAAACAAACCCAAACCAACAAAACCTACATACTTTATAGCTGCCGGGGAGTAGTTGTAACTTGTGCTCTAATGATTTCTGATGGATGTTGCTGCAGTGTTCACTCTGGTGTTCATTAAAAAGAAAACGGAGAAAACACCGCCTTAAAATTCCACAGCAATAGCTGCTTCATTTAGCACAAGACAGAAACATATTTGAAGCACTTCCTAAAGAACTTTCTTTTTAAAGAAGTAGAAATCATTCCCTGTATATTTTTCTTTCCTTCTTCGATTCCTTTTGTTTAGTTAAACCAGTGATAAGATCTTGTAATGAGACCTGGCAGGCTGATGAGTTAATTTGGTGAAACTTTTAGTTTGCTATCAGATTAATGCCACTTTTAGAGTGTATGATTTTTTTTTTTTTTTTAAGATCGGTGTTCCATTTACATCTTTGAAAATATTATATGCAAAGCACCTAGTAGCTACCCCTGTAGCCATCATCTTTTTATTGCTGCCTGTCAGTGTCATGCTGAGGGCAGGTGCAGATAGCCTGAGGCTCATAGATATTGAGCAACGCTAGTAAATGCCTGGAGATACAGTTTTATATGACTGTCTAAAGAGGCTAGGAATCATTTTCAGCATGTGAAAACCAGAACTCTTTCCCCAAACTTGCCTTTAAATTTGTAGTTTGTGACAGTCTGTCCTAAAGTGCAGGGCACCTCTGCCTCCAAGATCAACAGTTTACTAATATGTGATCTCTATACACAGTACAAAACCCAGGGTATGAATGTAAGACTTAGCTTTATGGACTGGTAAGAAGTCATGCTTTAGCATTTTAACTTGCTTGATTGTTAGTACCCATGAGTGGACTTATCATAAACTGGAGTTAAGAGTTCTTGTATCATTTATTTGATGGGCAGTATTGCCTGTAAGGATTTCTGTTGATTATGAAGGTATTTCAGTTCTAGTTTCAAAATGCCTTGCAGAGGTGAATGTTTCAGAAGAAATAAAAAAAATCAAAATCGTTAGGTGTTAGGCAACAAGAGCAAGTATTGTTCAAAATCCCGAACAAGATTTTGACAGAGATGACATAGGTGAAAATGAGAAGAAATTAGGGCTTTACCTGGTTAAGTCTCCAAAACTTGAATTATTATCAAACTGATAACTTTACCAATGAAAGCAAATTTCTGTTTCAAGGTGTACCCTTTCCTTAATTAAACTGTTTTTTTTTTTTTTTTTCGCTTTCTTTTAAGCTAATGAAGTAGTCATGTATTAGGAGAGACTGAAAGGAGGCTGAGAAATTTTTATTTTAAGGACTTGTTATAGTAATGTGGTTCATTTGTCCAGCAGGTGAGAGTTAATTATCTTCCAGACTGATCGTTGTAGGTAATCACAAATAGAATGGTCCTTTGGGCAGAATACAAAGCTATATCCTTGCTGGTAACACTCTGTGCCACATATCTGGAGAATGATTTTCTGACCTATTGTTGAAGAAAGAAGCTTTATTTACTTATGATTCTTTGAAACTGGAATTAAAATTAGAGTATTTGGACCTCCTTTTCTCTGGTTATAGTGTCAGGAGAAATGAATTTAAAAAATCAGAGCTGAAAAGAAGTTACTGTATGAGGTCTCTAAAAGAAAAAAAAATAAAGTGACTTAAGCTATAATTATTATGTAGTAAGAAGGTTTTGTCCCTCACAGAATCCAGGGAAGTGGACCTGAAGGCTGACATTCTTCAGGCCTTCTAATTGTTTTTTATGTCCTACTTAACGAGCTTTGAAAATCTGAGCTTCAGTAATATGGTCCGAGAACCCCAGTATTTTGTCTTGATTAACACTACCTTCTATGGGAGCAAATGGCACACATATATGTATGTATGTAATATTACAAAATAAATTTGTCAGAAAAAAATGTGAGTTTGTGTACAGCTGACTTAGCTCCTGGCCATTTGGCTCACAACCTGCTTACATTAAATTCTAAAGGTAAGGATAGATTGCTGCATTTTTCTTTTCCTCCTTTTTTTTTTTTTTTTTTTAAATTGAAACCACCAAGGGTTTTTTGGTTTGGTTTGGTTTATTTTTTTTTTTCCATTTTTTTGTTTTGTTTTGGTTAGGTCCACAGTAGTTGTGACAGGTTGAGTCTCCAATTTTCAGGAATTTTCAAATGCAAGTGCTGTATGGTATATTTATGCTGAAATTTTAAATCTGTTAATGTGTTCCCGTGCATCGGTATTGTTGATACCTCTAAAATATCAGCTAGACATTTCAGCTATCTTACCATTTGTAGCTCTTGGAAATAACTGTAAAAGTGGGCTTTCACAATTAGCACTTCCCCTCCCTCTTCCATAAATACCTCTTTGCTTGAGGGCTTTAGTTTCCTGTTTAAGAGGTTTCTTGTTATTCTTCCAAGCCTTGCCTATGCATATGTAGGTGTTACACTATCAAAAATTATACCAAGGAGTTTGCACCTGGTAAATGTAGTATAAGTTCAATGTAGTAGATGTTCAAGTCAAAGTCCAGTGAGTGAACTCGATGAATATGTGTTCTAAACCCTTTCTGTGTTCTGCGCGGCACAGCTTCAGACTTTGAGCAGTGTTGTACAATGACTGAAATCCTCCCACATTATTTGAGTGCTCCCAATGCCACATAATTCTTGATGCTTTGTTAGCAAGGGAAACACAGTAATGGAATTTGGTTTTATTTTTCATTCCAAAAAGATCATTTATTTTGCTCAGAGAAGGTCAGCAGTTGTAGGTAAAATATAAAAATATATAAAGAATAGATAAGAAAATTGGAGATAAAATTAACATGTATCTGTAAATATAGATAGTTGATTTGAATCTCAGATCAGTGCAATTCCATTCTGTTGTGTAACTGAATTTCAGTTTAGTCCAATCCAGAGCTCATGAAGCTCATTGGAGAGACTTAACTGCATGCTAAATTACAGTTTGAATAACATTTTATACTTTTTATACTGTCTTTTTTGGTCACATGACTGAGTTGGAAGAACTGTCTTTTAAGCAAAATAAGACAGTTCTTCAGTAAAATTACATTAAACATTGATCTGAATCTGAAAGAGCAGGGAACCTGACACATTACGTATTCCAAAGATAAAGGGAGTCAAAGACTAACAGTACTTGTTAATTTTAAATCAATTTGTTAAGAAATATTACCTGAGCGTGGTAGGCTAGCAGCTTCTAGTATGGGTGTTGCCCTTCTTGCATAATGCAATCATTACATAATGACATTATTATATAATAAGCAAAACCATTGTTATTCAGTGTTAGAGTTGTATCCAGGGAGCCCTTGTGAGACTGTATTACAGCAGCACCCTGAGACCCTGTTAGGGTTACAAGTCCCTGTACACATAAAGAGAATGAAGAGCTGTCATTTCAAATAGGGAAAACTAGAGTTGGGGCACAGAGAGAGAGGTAAGAGAAATAAATTGGCAAGTACTATGATGCAGGTCGATGTGAGAGCTGCCATATTGGGCAGTGAGGTTTTGTGGGGTTGATGTCCATGGTTGTGTAACAAATGCGAGTCTCTACAGAGGGACCTTGGATGCCATTTCCAAGCCATGCTGCTTTGCTAGGTGTAGAAAGTGACTTTCCAAGTGCAGTTTGTATTAGCTGTGAAATTTGTTCTGTATCTGAGATAACCTTCTAACAGCACTACATCCTGGAAGGCTTTCTGGTATTTGGAACACCAGTCATACCTCTTAGTTCTTGTAATGCTGCAACTTTGCATTCTGGGCTTCATTTGCCTTGTACTGCCTTCAGAGTGTGGATCACGAATGCTACACAATGATACCCATTTTGAAAGCTTTCTCTGTTTTCCTTAATTCAGTCAGATTGATTAGGAATGATCCATCTTGTGGCTGTAGCTTACATGAAGTTCAGAAGTGTTTCTGTGTCATAACTGCATCATGTGAGTGGCAGTGGGCTTGTGCAGGAACTGCTGGGAAATCTGAGTCCCTTGATGTGGGAGCAGGGAGCCAGCAATGCTTATCAGCCCACCCCAGGCCACTGAGGAGGCTTTTGCTGTCGCTAACCCATGAGTTATAACTGGAGTTCCACCTTTCCCTTCAGCCTTTCAAGCAGCATGGTGTATGTCTTGTGGCTCGTATCTGCTTGAAAGTATGCATACAGAGCTTATCAGATCTGGAATGCTAGCCCCTTCCTTTTATATGAAAGAATAAATAGACATTTACATATTTCTTTCATCTGCACAACAAATTAGGCAGTTTTGGTGTTTTCAAGTGTAATTTTAGTGGGAGGTGTAATAATACATTCAAAATAGTTGTTGGACATGTGCAGCACTTTTATCATCAAAATCCTTTAGTCTTAACCTGATGCAATCTTGTGAATTGATACAGCCCAAAGACCTTAGTTGTGTATTCTGTGCTCAGGTCCTGTAGTGATTGGATGCTTTATAGAAATGCAGGCACACAGCAGAGAAATCTTCACAAGCTGCCTGTTGAAAACATAATGCAATTTTGCAAATGCATGGGCCTTTACAGAAGAGATCACGAGGAGCTCTTATATAATATAATGCTGCCAGGTAATGTGCCCCTAAAGAGTGATTTCTCTTTAGGAGAGACAGGGAACAACTGTCATATGAACCACCTGTAGGGTTTGGCAAAAGTGGTAATGCTTACGGAGCTCCTTTTTTGAAGAGGTAGTTTGCAGAAACACTACCTATTGTACGTCTACACTGACATGCTTTTTGTAGGCAGATGTGAAGTTGTTCTAAACTGGAAGTCATGTAGTTTACGTAAGTGCTAACCATAGCTAAACTGAATTAGAGTGGGTTTGTGGCCAGTCATCTCCGAGTGTGGGCAGAGTGAGCTCATATCTCCCTGCAAAATGCTGTGGAGATGTATCCTATTTTAGGTATTTTTTGAGCCTTGTTTCTGTAATAACGACATCACTGTTTCTGGTATGTAGAATTGTAAAGCATCAGTGTTGCAGAAGGAAGAAATAGTAGCTCCTTTTTGTGAATAAGGAACTAAGAAGCACAAAGAATTTCTTCTGCTGATGGTGGAGCAGAAAATTTATAGCAAAGGCAGTATCAGAGGACAGAGCTTTGGAGACCAATTTTAACATTGTTTGCACTGTGTTGTTATTACTTCACTGTGATGCAACGTGTTTTAAAATTACCACTTGCATAACAGGTGGTATGCTCTGATTCCTCCTTTGATAAATCATTTCTCTGCAATCTCTGTTGCAGAAATCCAAGTGAGGATCATTGCAGAGGGAGTATTCTAAAATGAAAAGTATGAGGGAAACAACATTGTAGTTGGTTTGGTTGGTTTTTGTGTTGTTTTTTTGTTTGTTTTTTTTTCCTTCCCTTTGCCTGGTTTTTGTTTCTTTGCTAATTCATGGAACCAAGGAGAGTAATGTTTAAGAAACAAGCCAGCAAAGGCAGTAAAATACAATCCCCATCCATTGAAGAGTAGTGACACAAAGGGAAGATAACAGGAAACTCCTTGTCTCTTTTTTAGAAAGTTCGTCTGTAGTGGTCAATTGCTCTATTGACTTTTCTCTTTCAAAATAATCATGTATGAAGTGTTTTCCATGTGTAAAATATTCTTCATTAAATCATCTTGAAACTGTGCCTTGTACCTGAATTAAGTAAAGTTTTTTGAAATCCAACTCAAAAGATTTCATCATGATTAGACTGCTGTTACCTCCTTTTTGTGATTGTGTCTGGGGGGTCATTAATATTTTAATTGTGAAATTTTTCACGTTTCAGGGTGTGAAATTGCCATGTGATTCAGGCCCTAAGTGTATAGCTTAATTCCTGTATTATTCCTTTTTCTCATTCCACATAATGCTATAATTCTGAAAATAGTTTTTTAACAGTTGTTGAATGGTATGTATTTTGGTCCCAGGAGCCCACAATGATAGGCCACATTCTCAAATGATATAACACGATGCCATGCTTTTTACTAAATAACTGCTTCCATTTTTTACTTGCAGGCTCCTTGATGCTCACTGATGACTGTTCACAGAAAATGCAGACTACCTGTAGAGGCTCTATCTTAGACAAATAAGAAATTTTTAATTAAATATTTTATAGAATGAATAGTATTATTTTCTGCTTTGCAAAAGTAGTAAAATCTTGTTCTGAAAATAAAATCTTCAGGAATTATGACAGCTGGATGGTGCTTGGGCAAAAAGAGCTATTTTATAAGTGGCATTTGGCTACTTACGAAATTTTCTTTGGTTTATAACATTTAAGGCATACAAGATCACACAGTCATTTAGTGATGTACATAATTTAAGTCCAGCATTCTCTTGGTGTCAGCATGAGTTTGCAAGTCAAGCAAAAGCTTAGCTTTTTGAAAAGTGAGTTATTTTGAAGGATTCTGGTTCTGAAATCGTTGGTTGATTCTACATTATTCTTAGTCAAGTCAATGAGAGATGTTTAATTTTATTAACAATTATTTTAAGCCAGGCCTGTGACTTTTTTGGTGTTTGCAAGTATGACCTTGGTCTTATTTCATGTTACGTGATGTTAGGACACCTTTGCCTGTTTGAGAAAAAACCCAAACAACTCCAAACAAACAGTCAAACCCATGAAAACTACTACCATGTTTGCTTTTGAGCAAACTATTTCACTTACGAGGTAACCTTTTTATGGTTTACTAAAATGGAATTTTTGGGGCAAGCAAGGAGAAAATCAACCTTTGCTATTTTCATTGAAAGTGGGTTGCCTGAGCCCTTAGGTCCTTTAATAAATCCCTGTCTTTACAGTTTCTTGTTTTCATGACAGTTTGTGTTGTTTCGTTTTTTTTTATTCTGTTTTCCAAGACTTCGTAGTCCATTCTAGTTGTTCATAGCTATTTCTGGTCAATAGATTGTTTTCAGCATTATACTCTGGTTGTGTTGGTAGACGACTGCTATTACTGAACACTTACTTGATTGCATAAGTTTATTGAATTTATGAAGGCAGTGTGGTTGAAGTCAGTTTTGCCTGAGGTACTAAATGCAACAGTCTAGCGCAAATGAGTCCATTTAGAAAGGACTGGTCTGTTTGAGCTGGGGTTTTTGTTTTTTCCACCTTGACCATCTTCAGAATGGATAAGCCTTGCAGCTGATTCCCCATTTTGAGGTGTTATCTGAGCAACAAGCCTTCATTTGCTCAGGATCTCTGTTCGGCCCTCTCCCTCACTTGCACAGTTGCTGTAAGGATCAAGGCTTCACATGCACATTATTCTTCAGGATATTTTACCAAACTGAACTTTTTTCCTGATAGATTAACAGAGAGATAGAGCTAAATTTAAAATTTTGTATATTTAACCTTTCCCCCTAATTGCTTGCCCAGAATAAAGGTTTGGTCCTTTGTTCCTAAATTCTCTACATGAGGTGGTGTGCATTAAAGTGTATTTATACTCTTTCAGATTAATTAACTGTGACCTTATGAACCACTGTCCTTGTTTAATTGGTGGCTCCAAAGCACACTAATGGCATAAATCAGCTGATAATGAGATGCAGACTTGCTTTTAAAATATATAATAACACTGCGTTGATACAGCAAATGAGATTTGTTGACTCTCTGTTGGTATTACAGGAAAGAAGACACAATTAAATGTGTACTTTCAGGATGGGGGAGGGCTTGGTTGGAATGAATAATATGCACTTCAGTGTGGGTGTATGAAATAAGGAGGATATTCTACATCAAGATAAGTTTGGTATTCTCTCCTTGTCTCTAGGCACTGTGCAGTACTGGCTGGTGCACTTTAGGATACAGAAATGTTGTGGGAAGGTGTTTCTTAAAGATTACTGGAGGCTAACAAAAATGATGATTTCATCTTAAATATAGTTACATGTTTTTAAACTGAGCTTACACCCACTGTTTTATGAACTGCAAATTAATCAGCTCCCAGAGAACAAAAAGGTTTTGACCTAAACTAGTTGCTTAGGCTCCATTACTATTTTCAGTTTAATGTTACCCATATCCATCCTCACATTTTGGAAAGAAAACAAGGACTGTGCAACAAAGTTTCTTTGTTTTCATAAGGACTAAAAATGTGCTGTATGTAGACCAAACAATAAAAATAAACTACTGAACTACCTTCTAAAGCATGGGGGTTCTGGAGAGAGGAAACCATGGATATTTAGAGGTACAAAGTGAGTCATTGTGCTAGTTAAAGAATTTTATAAGGCAAGCTCTGTGGGTTTGAGTTGCATCTGTTACCTTTCCAACTAGAACTGAGGGGTATGAAGGAAAAAGAATGTTGGATTTAATCATGCCTTATAGTGAACACATTGTACTTAGGCTAAGTTTCTGACTGGGATCTAGACCATAGAAGAACAAGTTAGTCTCTTTCTGTATGAATTTTGCCTCAGATGGGTTTCAGTTAAATGCACCTAGGCCATATTTTTCACCAGTTTAGCTGCAAAATGCTGTTAACAAAATACTTTTTAAAAATAATGAATGTTCTGTAACATTTGAAAACAAAATACCAAGCAAAACCCTCAATCAGCCAAAACCCCCCTCACAGCTGTTTTCCTTATTAAAAGATAAACATGCTTACATTTATGATACTTCTTAGAAGCCATAATGGACTGGGTTGCTATGGTGTGAGATGCGGAACAATGAAATAATTGTTTCACTTGGTATTGGCTTCCTGGAAACAAGTTCTGTGTAAATCACTTGGCTGAAAGACTGACAACAGTCTTGTGTTTTGCTTTATTTAGTTCATAGTTAAAAATTCTAACCATTCTATAATGATAAAAAAGTAACATTTATCAGTTCTAGGCTTTCTTTTGTTTCAACTTGTTTTCCTTTTACATTTTCAGGTCAGTTTCATGAATTCAAAAGCAACTTACCAGTGATTTCTGGGAGCTGGGGCTGATTTTCTCGTGTATTTGTAAGTGTTTAATGATTGTTTTTCTGTTCATCTTTCTTATACTCTATTAACATGAAGAGTGGAAGCTATTTTAAAATGTTGCTGTCATACCATGTTTTTAGAATGTTGTTTTTATAAAGAAATGTACCTAACTACTTACATACTTCTTATAGGTTTTTTTGCTATCAACTTATGCTTCAGTTATTTGGAAGGACTTTTAAAGCAAAAGCTCCATGTGTTTATTGAGGAAACACTGGGATCATGAGTATCTGCTGAACTGGGGATGTATTTTTATATATGCTGGAGAAAGCTGACCTTTATGGTTGCAGCAAAAGTGCTAAGTAAGACTGTAGTCGTTTAGGCCCTAGCCCAAGAGCATGTTTCAGCATCTGGCCAAGTTCAAGTAAAGCAAATGGGACTTGCTAGGCCTATGCATAAATGCTTTGAGAAAGTTAGGGAGGATCTGCAAGATAGTTATTAACACAACAAATAGAAAACTTTCAGAATTGCTGTTTTGGATAGTCATTTGCTTTAGTCAAGTATAATAAGGAAAATCTAATGGGACTTAGACTTGGCATGGTATAAATTATTGCTATACCTCTTGCATGATATAGTATAAATGAAACCAATCTATGCAGCTTGTTCTCTTAAGTCACAAATATAGTTTATGAATAAATATTTATTCAATCATTTGTGGAAAAAGATGTTCACAAAACTACATTCATGAGGGAAAAATATGGCTGGTTCTCCTCTCAATATGGAAATACGCTCAATTTGTACTAACCCTTTCTCTTTACAAATGTTCATTTTCTTATATGGTTTTGCTATTATGTTTGCAGTTCCCTTCATTTACAGGTCAGCATATTTTTAATAAGCATTGTCAGTCAAATTTAAAGAAAATATTATCAAATAAAATAAACAATTTTTAAAAAGTATTACCACTGAAAAATAGTTCTGAGAAGGCAATGTAAAGTGATTACTGAATCGAGAGAGGAATTTATAGTAACTCTTCCTGGCTTTGCCACTGCATGTTTTTTTTCAAGCAAGCAGGCTTTCTTTGCCTTGTTTCTCTCATCTGTAAATGGAAATAGTAATATATCTATCAATACAAACAGTACCTCTTTATACCTCAATATGGAGTATGCTTTCCAATCAAAGCAATGGAATAAATACAATGGTAGATTCATGGTGAACTTGTTTGTGCATATCAGGCTAATTGGGTAAGGACCTGTATGTATTGTTTAATTATTGTTAAATGTTCATGTAGTATTATAAATATATAAAGGGCTTTAGTAATTGTGTTGTGGACTCCTGATATGAGTCCTGCTTTTCTTGGTTGACAACAACAAAAAGTTGTGGTAAAACAAAATTGATGTAAAAAGTACTTTGAAAACAATGTTTGTTTTTTAGGTGAATCAAGTAAGTACTTAACCTTTAATGAGAAGTGTTGACTGTTGTTATCACATGACTATACACTGGCTGTTGCAGAAGAGTTAGTACAGTTGGGACACCTTACACTATTGTGACCATGAGAGCTGGGAGGTGGTTCAGCAGCCCTACCAATGAAGACAAGAAAATGACTGTACAAAATGACTGTATAAAATGAATCACAGTCTAGTCTTCTATAGGTATTCTCTGCAACTCAGAGTTTAGTCACATTGGCATGAATATCTGGAGAAGTTAACACTATGGTTGGCTGTTCTTGTTCTCCCATTAAAGGAGTTATTTTAGTATTTAGCACTATGTATCTAGGAGTATATGCAAACCTTAGGTTCACATCAACTGAAAATAAAATGTAGGATGTACAACTGATCGATTCAGTCCCATGTTTCCTCACATACCAAAACCAGGATTGAAGTATACATTCTACAGTAATACAGGTTTAGATCTTAAATCATCTCTATTGTACCTCTCCAAACTTGCAGATATTTTGTAGGTAGTATACATTAGTTCGACAAATACAGACTCTTACTATTTGATAACAGTAATCTGAACAGTGCCATAAATTTCCACTGTGCTTTGTAGACTAATAGGGCAGGTTGTTACCTCAAGTATCTTTCAGTTTAAAGGCTTGATTTCTGCAGATACTTATTCATGTGAGGTGACTGTGGAAGCTTATGAAATCAGGATCAGGACTTGAGGCTGAGCAAAAAGGCCCTAAGCAAATGAGACCATAAATGGGAGCCTTGGGGGGTTGGTATGAAAGACAAAACCTTTGCATACGTAAGGAGTTTTGAGAAGATTCAATTGTAAACATTTAAAAAATGCTAATGAGAAATGTATACCTTTTTCATGTTATGCTGTAATATTTTGTCATGTTTTTATAGTGTGTTTGTTTGATCCATACTCCAAATTGACGGAGTGTAGATCAGTGCTAGAAAGATTGATCTTTGAAACTGTACATTTTTTTTATACGGGAATACATCAGGATCAGCTAAATACTGCTATAAGTCTATACCAAAGCTATTTCAACCAGGGGCTATAATAACTTTTTCCTCAAATTTTTTTTAAGTTTTGTCATAGATGCATTCTGCTGTAACATGTAATTACTTGGATCATCCAGTTCAGACAACTTGGGGTGTTTTTTTTTTTTTGTCATATTTGTCTAGTTTTGTTCAGGAGAAAACAGGATTGATGATTCATACAAAAGTAAATTTCATGGAAAATGTGACATTTGTGCTTTTGTGTTATGCCCACAGTGTAATTGTCCTAACTAAATGTTACTTTTTTCAAAAATGTGGTCTTAACATGGTTTAATTTAATTGTTCTTCTCAAGTAGGTTTGTCCAGTAGTAAACTGCAATAGTTATTTAAAGTTACAAGTGGCAAAATAAATGTCCTCTAGTAACACAGCATTTAAAACTAATTTTGCTTGTACATCAGCAATTAGAAATACCTTTTTTACTAGCAGCTTGGTTTCTGTGTAAACGTTTTATTGTGACTTGACTACAAAGTGAAAACACGACAGAGTCCCTCCCCACCCCAAATGAATGGTGTTAAAGATCATGAAACTTCGGTGTCTTGTGAGAGCAGCTGTTCTGTGAAAATCAAACTGCTTTATAAACAAACAGCAGCATCTTTTTTTAAGAAGGTTTAAAGACAAAAATAGAAATGCTGAGGGACACTCACATGCACACACATTACAACACAAGAAAACCGAGATTGTGAGTAAGTAAACTTTATCTTTTCAAACACTTATTCCAGTCAGCCCATCGTCAGGAAGCATGCTTTGCTTCAAACTCAAGGCTCGATTTTTTTTTTTTCCTCAATCTTATTTTAAAGGCAGTATTTATTCTTTTTGTTTTGGAATGGTTCTATTTAAAAACATTTAGAGTGTGTTTATTTACACCAGAGAGCATCTGATTGGTGCTCTGTATTTGTACCAGCTTATTTAAAGGGAGAAAAACTATTAGATTATGATTAGTTACATGATAAAGTCAAAGAAAGTGCAGCTCATTCGGAGCAAGTGAAGACATATGAGGCTTTGGCACTATTTACCTTTGCGGGTTTAACTGACAACATCTAATGTTCTACTGAATTACAGTTAATCTATTTGTTAAAATATGGGGTCTACTTTGTACAAAAGCTATATACTGAGCTCACTTCTTAAAAAGTTGATCTTTATTTTTTCTCTTCGTAAGATATAAGTGTTCATCAGCATTTTGGTCAAGGAGGTGTTTACCACCTTATCAGTTAGCTCTTTGTAGAAAGAGCTGTTTCTTTCAAAATTCCTATTAAGAAAGCAAAGCGATGCCTTACCATAAGCTCTATTTGCTGTTACATCCATACTTTGCTGGCATGTGTGTGCTGGAGGCATCAGATCTGAAGCTTTATTTTCTCTGGATTATTTTATAAATGATGAACATAAAATCTGTTTCTAGTGGAACACTATCTTACTGGTTTTGTGTAGCTACATGGCAGTAGCACACACATTTTCTAAGAAAAAAACAAAGTTCCAGTGTGTAATGTGTATAAATAAATACATAAGTAAGGCACCTGCCTGGAAGAGTTTTCTTGTCTGAGAAAGGTTCTGTAAATACACATATTTTAGATGTACTCGGGAGAGACAGATGAATAAAAATAAAATGGAATGGGGAAGGGGCATTTCTTTACACTTGACTAATACCTGATGCATAGATATCCAAGCACATTTGCTAGTATAGATCTAATAGAAGCATAGCTGCATCCATCCAGAGCTTTGTAGTTGTAATTGAAGAGAGGAAGGTGTGAAAAAAACACTGAAGGAGAGAGAAAAGTGGCTGGGACATTCATCTGCTAAGAACAGCACAGAAGTTAAATCAAACCTATGAAAAGTTCTGTTTGGTTTTCAGTATCTGAAGTTTTCTCTCCCATGCTGTGCTTCTAGCAGGGATGTTTCATGGACTCCCCTGGGTGAATTGTTCACAAAGCTGTGTGGTTGTGGGAGGTCACCTAGAGACTTCTAGTTCTAGTAGTAGTATCTGTTTCAGAATGCTTGCACAGAAACATCAGAGTTCCCATTTACCTTCTGCCTGCAGTAAATATTGTTTTGGCTGCTTCTCTGTTGACTGTACAGACTGTTTCTCGGTTGTAAGTAGCTAAATTAATAGATATACAGAATGCCATATGCATTGTATTCATTTTAGCCACTTTTTCTTAAAGGCAAGTAGTGCACTTAAGCTACTTCTAAAGAGACTTTTATGCTTAATGGAGCACAGAATTCTTCAGGTCTTTATGAAGAATGGAATGTAGAGAGAAAAACATACAAAAGAGAAACATACAAAACAGAAAACATACAAGATAACAGGTTTGATTCATAGAAACCAGAAGAGTTTCAAGCTATTAGACTCTAGCATTTACTAGAATGTGGACACCACTGAGTGTGACAGCGCTATCCAGCTAGGTTCTGACACCCTGCACAAAGATATGTGGTGTTTGCTTACCTTTCGATGAGGTTCATTTAGTGAAGCTGCTGCTAGAAATGCTTTTTCAGAGGATTGTCATGCTCTGGATATAAGTGAGAATTCCTTGCTCTACTGCTGCTCCATATGTGTGCTGGATGAGATCTATGTAATGCACTAGATCCATCTGCTGTCTAAAAAATTCTTTGCAAAAGTACTAAGCAAGAAATGTAAATGCTCAGCCAAACAATTATACATGCTGTTAAGTTGTATGCAATGCTTGGGAGAGAGAAATCTTAGCAAATATTTGTGCTAAGAAGCTGAATTAAAAACACGGAAGCAAAATATCCGTACATGTCCATACTTAGAGTTTTATAGGTTTGCTGCAAGTGATTGGCATTTGCAGAGCCAAAATATTTTTCGAAGAAACGGTTATTCATCACAAAATGAAATCTTTGGGTTGCTTAATAACTACAATGCAGGATCTTAGGCTGTGAAAAGGATTTTCTGTAAGCCATGTTGTGAGCAGTAAATTATAATACAGTATTTCTCATTCTATGGAAATTACACAAAGAATTTCTTATTCGATAGTATGGATGAACACAAAGAATTGATGTCGGCATTAACTTTTCAAATCATATTACTTAAAACGGTGAGGGTTATAAAATGTCCACAGACAGCTTCATTTTCTCTCTGTCTTCCTAATGCACATGTACCAATGGCTGTTTGATTCATTTATTGACATAAAACAGAATTGCTTAGAACTAACCACTCATTCATCATAATCACAGTTACCAGAGAGCGTGGGGTAAGAGGTTAACTGCTTGCTAGACGTATCAAGATCTTTGGTATATACCAAAGCCTGACTCGATAGAAATCTGATAATGGTCTGTTGGAGGTAAAATGGAAGTGTTAATAGCTAAATAAAAAAGTTGATAAAGACTGTACTGTAAAACACATTTCTGAAGTTAATTAAAAAGAGCTGATCAAAGTGAGGCTTCCATTAAAAATGTTACTTTAAGGTATTAAAGATAGAGTATAAAGGTCAATTTTAAAAATCAGTGTTTTTTAATGTATTTTCCATTTTTTTTTCTTCTTGGCAGTACCTTCATTAATAATTAAAATATAAATAATTTGAAAATGTTCATTTTAACTCTTAGCAGTTTATGTTCATGTACAGTGATGATGAATTGGTATTTTGGGGTATCTACATTAACAGTTTGAACTAACTGGGAGTAGCTTCTGTTTTTAATACATGCATGTGAGGGATTCAGTACTGTGCATCATAACATATTCAAAGACTTCACTTAATTGTATAAATACCGTATTATCTTTATGAGTTTATTTGAGATTACTGTATAATCCTGGTTCTGAAACAGTCTGAAAGATGGTCCCTGCAGGAGCCAAAAAGCCCCAGGGAGTAATTAATCCAACTCTCTGATGCTAAAACAAAGCAGGTTACATGAGTTTTTGAAGTTTCATCTCTCACTTCTGCCTTCCCCAGTGAAACAGATCACAAAATGTAAGACTTGATTCAAAGTTCTTATTTTCAGTATAAAAAGTAAAGTTTGATGTAGAAAGGGAGATGATTTTCATCTGGAAACTGGCAGGAATGAGGGTCCGACTGAGACACATGGTCCTGCAGAAGATCTAAAGTAATGTAGGGCACCAGAATGAAAATGAATGACTAGCTAGCAAACTGGCTGTGTGTATGGCATTCCTACCAGTTTACTGTGTGTTTTCTACTCAAATGCTTTAATATTCAATGCATAATAGTTTTCTTTCAAAGAGTTGCTGAAGTGATCGTAGTGAAGCGCAGGAACCTGAAGCCAAGTTTAGCATGATGAAAGTGAAGCAAAAATTTAGTTCCTCAATACCTCATAACTAGCTACCTAAAACTTGAGAGGTGCTTCCACAGCAGGCTTAAGGGATTGGAGATACGGTTATTTCGGAGTGTGTGAGAATGCCCTTTGATTCTATTTCAGCAGAAGCTTGATGAACATCAAATTAGGCTCACGATTGTCCAATCCATCAGTGGAAAGTAGGCAGCCCTTTGCATTTCAGAGACAAGTAAAAGTGTTCCAGAATGTACTTGGTTTATTAAACAGTTCTGTGAAGTTCACTGACCTCACTTTTATTTTTCCTGTATTTCTGAGATACTTTTTAGACTTGATCACCCTATCTTAACAGAACATGCACTATTGATTTATTTAAAGATATGATTTTATTTTTAAAGATATGATTTTATTTTTGTCTTTAGTGTTTATTTAGACTATTGTGATTTAATTTCATTGTTCCTTTTTACCAAGTGAATTTATAAAATCTGTTGGTGAAACTAAATAGCTGAGATTTTTCTTTCTAAGATGCAATGTTCTGTTTTTTTTTCAACACTAGTTTTTATGTAATTTTGTTGCTTCTTAGTCCAGTATTTTTAAAGTATGGGTAGAAAGTCTTAATTTTATGGAACACTTCCTTCTCCAAATAATGATGCAGATTTTAATAGAAATTTTTGAAAAGCCATTTACCCCACAACTGTATTGAATCTTCCCTCCCTTCCTCTTCCTCCTCTATCCACTGAAGAAGTTGTTAGAACTTTCTTATCCTGTCTTGCTTGGACAAAATTTTATCATAGCTAGGTTATTTGCCTTTTAAAATTGATTATATATTAAGGTAGCATCCTACCCTAGCAAGCAGTCATACTGTGTTCATTAAAGCCTGACAGTATGTCTGTGTTTGTAAGAAGTATGAATGGGTTTGAAAGGAATCTTTGGCCCAAAGATTTGTTTGGTGTGAATTGAGGTACGTTCACTTGCCTCTGAAATATCAGGTTTTGATTGCTGCCCACTCCAAGATTTTTCTAACCCAGTATGGAAGCTTAATATATTCTTAATCTCTGTGTCTTGAAATACGATAAAGGAACATATAAGTTGCTTTTCTGATCCTTCACAGCCCCATTCCTAGACAACCCCTGCTAGGAAGTGACTATTGCTACCATGTCTAACTTTTCTGTAAGCAAGTTGTTTTGTAATATTTTACTCTTCGTGATGATTTTTATGGACATCGCTATAACTTTTAGAGAATGAAGAGGGGAACATAACCATTCTGTTATCTTTGTGCCGAATTCTTCAAAACAGCTGTAAGATCTTACTCCAGGTTCCTAGATTTGCACATTAGATAACGTATATGCGTTCTCTTCACTGACTGATTAACTTGAATAACTATATAATTATTGAACCAAATACAATATTTTTTCTCTTCCTGTTTTATTTTTTAAACTGAATTTATAATTCTTATTGCCACAGTATTCATTAGAGATTTGATTCATTTTGTGCAATATTCAGCAGCAAGCTGTAACAATAATCAATGTTCTGTCTTCTGCCCTATTAAAAGCATTTAGGTGGAGTTGATGCCTCAAAGAGTGATGTTTTGGGTTTTTTTTAAGGCTGCATAGATTCTTGTACCTTACCCCAGAAACATGCTAGCCTTTCTTCCTCGTCACTGCCTCTCTTTTTAAGTCTGGTGGTTTGTTTCTGTGTGTGAATAAACTCCTTCAAAACAGCCTCCCATTTGAGATGGCTGTTGTTTATGGGTTTTTCCTCACCCACCCATCTGCCATTAACTATTTGGTTACCACTTGAAATACTTCATCATCTTCATCACTGAGATTCAAACTCATTGTCCTGTGACCATTGTTGCTTAGCAGAACACCCATGCTTGCTTTCTACAAAAACTCACACAAATTAATAACTGAGTGGAACTCCTCCTCCTCTGTGCTCCAGAAGGAGCTGCTCCAAAAAGAAGCCATTTATAGTAGCAATAAGCCGTTTCTCCAAACCATGTACAGATGTGTTATTCAACCAGTTAATATTGGGGTAGTTAAAATCACCCATTATTATTTTTCTGGCAGATTTTGCCACTTCATTAATATCTTTCAACATACTGAGTTGCTTGGCTGTTCCTTCTTTTACATGGCTTATATCATATCATGCCATCACAGCATATTCTGTAGTTTTGAGTTAATTGCCCAATTAACAGTGGTATTCATGAAGTGCTAGGAAAATTCCACAACTAATGATTTGGACAATTTCAAAATAGGTTGGTATTTCATAGTTTAAAATGTCAAACATGCCAATAGCTGCAAGCTTGACAGTGCAGGCTTAGAACCCAATAGCTCAAAAATTCTGTATGACAAAAATCATAATCCAGCCCTCAAGACAAGGTTTCCCCAATATTTCCATTTAGGAAGGTTCTACACTACCCTCATTTCTCCTTGGACTGGCGATTTGGTGGCATGCAGTAACTCAGCTTCTCTGTATTTTGTGGAAATGTGGAATAAATTACTTCTGGCAGTGGTGAATGCACGCTCACCCGCAGCCTGGCCCCGCATGTTGTTTATGGCAGCATTGGAGAAACTATTGTAATAATGGTTGTGTATATGCTTGCAAAACTCAGGAAAACAGAGATCAGAGTGACTGGAAGGTTGTAGGATTTGCTAGAGAACATTGTACTTTTCTTTCCCATTGCCTGGATTAGGTAGGGATATTAACAATGCGTAGTTAGCTTTGATGGGCCATTGTTCCCAGATGCAACTGAGAGTTGCCAATAGACTCTGTAGGCAATGATCTGATATTTTGTTTTGTCTCACCAGCTGCCATGCAAAGATGCCAGGGAGACACTGCCGACCCTTTTCGCATTTTCTCACTACCTTCTGTGCCATTTATGAGTTATAGGACTGAGGTGAGGCAATGGACATAATTTGCAGAGTCTGAGGATGGGCTATGGCTGTAAAATAATTTCATTATTGTCACCCAAGAAAGAAATTATTCATTTTCAGGCTTGAAATTCAGAGTCAGAAATATGGATATGGTAAAGAAGTCAGTTCACCTTGTGAAAGCTAAAGGATCACAGACTCTTGAACATTTGGAATTTCCCTACTTACCCCGTATATTGAGACTGCATTGATGATCTAATGCAAACTGCTCAGAGGTATATGCATATATGATTAAGGCCTTAATTCAGCAATGTGCATTAAGTACTCAGGGTACTTCCTTGCAATTGGCAAGACTTTGCAGGAGTTAAAATCCTGTGAATACTGAGATCTTAACTGGGATGGTACTGGTTATATTAGTATGGCTGCTGGATAGCAGTTTTTTTAAATTAATCTATTGAAATATAGTCTTGTTTACATCTTTATTTTAGTTCCTCTTGGAGTGTGGCAGATTCATGAGGGCATTGTAATTTATACAAAAATATAGTGAATTGTTTTACCTTGTTCCTCTTGGCAAATCTGCAAACAATCATTAACACTTTCCATCAGTAGTCTCTTCAGAGTTTTCTAAACTGAACAGTATAGTGGTAAAAGCTCATTTTTAGATGCTGTTACAGTTCTTTCACGTCATTATAGTACTGTAGTGAAGCTGAATTTACTAGCTACCCAGAAAGCAGGGTAAGACAGCATTAGAATCTACATTAAAGTGATTCAAGACTCTTCAGAGAAAAGCCTTCTTAACTTGAGCTCAGATACAGTATATGTGTTTTGGGGCAGTTTTCTAAGGATTTCTGATAAACTTAAATGCTAGCAACAGCAGCCGCTTTTTGAAATATTGCTCTGTCCAGCTCAATGAAATTTAAGGGAATTTGCTTTGCTTTGTAAGCATATGTGATCAACATTAGCATTCAGGGGAGCTGCACCTGCAAATGGAAGGGAGGCTATGTCCTAGAGACTAATTTTGTGGTTTGAATTGGTTAAGATGGGAGGGATCAACTTGTGTGCACTTGTTTCTCCGTAAAAGTTAGTGCAAATCTCCAGTTTCTCAGGTAAGTACCATGCTCTGATGTATTTTTCCTAAACATTCTTTTTGGTGGCCATTCAGATTCTATTCAGTTTGGGTGTGTAGAAGAAGATAATTGTTTTCATAAATATTCATGAGTTATGAAAATGCAAACCCTTTAAGATCATGCAGTTTGCATTCAGTCAGGTTGACCTGCAGTAAGTGTAATGGTTACTGTTCCTGGCTTTATGGTTCTGAGCAGCTTACTTCACCTTGGTTTTCTTTCTTAATCTTTGACTATTTCATCTCTTTAAACTATAGTCTGATAATATATGGCAAAGCTTAGTGCCCAAAAGGAGGATTAGTGGGGCTCTCTAGAAATGGCTGTAATACTGATTACAATTAATAATACAGTGGTAGTAGTAGTAGCAGCTGCTACTACCTGTAGTACCATTCAGAAGTGCAAGTTTAAACTACTGAGATACTAATAACTTCAAATCTTCCCCCAACCACTAGGAATTGTCTTCCTGCTTTTAAGTAGGGTTTTGTGTGTTCTAATTCATACAGGATTCTGCATATTCTAATTTATACGGGAGCTATACATGTTTCTTACCTTGTTACTATTTTTCAGTAATTTTGCACCAAAAGCTTATTTTTCAGATTAAGCTTCAGTTGTAGAAATAACCACTTGGCCTATCATAATTTTAGAGAATTTTGCTATCATAAAATTAAGTGAATACCTAAAGGAAATCCTGCTATTATAAATTAGTTAAACAAATTCTACAAAAACAGCAGGGATGTAAAAAGTGATTGATCATTTCTTCTTAATTTATTGGCAGTGTTATTGTTAATGACAGTAGTGACATACACAGTATTGCAAACTGAACAGAATGGAAGAAGATTGTTTTTTAACAAATATAATCAGTATTTGAAAGTTAACTCTAAAAATAAATAATTTTGAAATAGAATGATGAACTAAAATATATATAAATAGTATGTCTGTATCCAAGAAATATTCTGTGTTTTATCCAGTTGCAAGATATATTTTTTTTTTTAATGAGGGAAATAGTATTTATAATAAA
Organism: Neopsephotus bourkii; assembly: GCF_033783945.1. Classification (NCBI taxonomy): domain Eukaryota; kingdom Metazoa; phylum Chordata; class Aves; order Psittaciformes; family Psittacidae; genus Neopsephotus; species Neopsephotus bourkii. The sequence goes on from NW_026902266.1 coordinate 9,130,662, forward strand.
TGCATTAAAATGTGTCTTTATAGTTTAAATATTCTTTGATGATAATACTGAAGAATGCTCAAACATTTTGGGAATTAGTATTTAGCCTTGAGTTTAGGAGTTCCCAAATAGTCAGCTAGAGCCATTAAAACAGGTGTTTTCTTCTCCAGTGCTGCATATCAAAAGTCACTGGAATATGTCATAGACATATAATTCTGTCCAGGCAAGGTATAAGTGGGTGATATTACTAAAAGGAACAGTGGTAGCCTTTATCTCTTTGGCTCATTTAAGTAATCTGGTTTTCCTTGCAAATTTACCTTCCAATTTCTCTGTCAAATTTGAGCAGCCTAAAGGTCTCTTTGATAGTGTTGCAAAAGTCTGTTTGCAAAACCACTAAGCCTATAGAAAATGCTGAAAGTCTTGAATCCTGTTGTCCTAAAAATGGTCTTTCTTTCTTCAGAGATGTAGGATTACAATTTTTAGTATTTCTGTGAGTAGAAGAAGTTACCTGGCATTAGGGAAAGCAGCATATTTTCGACATTGTAGGATTTTTTTACAAGAAACAAAATACTTTTCTTACCAGAACAATCTTGTGGAATAGCCTCTTTTGCAGTGCTTAAGGCCAGTACATTCAAAGTAATCGTTCTAAAAACGGGGAAAAAAAAAAAAAAACCCAACCCAGAAATGGGTGATTCCTTATTGCAGCTATTTACTGGACAGTTTCTCTAATTTGTTGTCAAGTTTCTAAAAAATCCCAAAGAGTTTACAAACTTTAAGGACTAAAGGTGTTCTGAGACACATCCTATTCTTGGTTAAAGGTTCTGCTATATCACTGCTAGGACAAAAAAAGTGAAGTGCCTTTCCACCAGCTGCAGAGAAAGAAAGTGATTTGAATGTTAATGAAGGGTAGAAGTTTCATAGTAACAGAAAAACAGAGGCTCTACAGATAAGAGAATATTTTCCCAGGACGTCTCTTCAGTTGTTGGAACCAGAGGAAGTAATATTACTAAGGAAGTATTTAAATGTCTTTAACAGATATTAGATGATGAAGTGGAGTAGTCATTATATTCCTATCCAAACTCCAATGCCTGAGAAGTCTATTGAAATACAGTCTTTTGAGAATAACCATTTACTCCTGTTTCTGGACTCCCGTATTAGTTTGAGCATCCTGTTAATCTACAGAGCTTCAAACACAAAAGATTTCTCAGTTGCTAAAGTTGCTGTTTAATGTGGCAATAAAGATCGTAAGTTCATTGTCTTTATAATGACTCATATAAGCTCAGGCTCCCCCTGCTCCCCTTCTGCCCCAACTGGAAAAAAATCCCTGATTCAACAGCATTGAAATTCTTTCCTGCTATTTCCACATCACGACCTGGCAGTGCCCTTAAATGGTTCATAGTTCTTGATGAGAACATAAGAATTCCTTTTTACTCCTGCTTGCTCTTCACTTCTGATCATTCATTGCTATGTTTCATGAACCCCATGACACAATCCACTCTTTCTAAACATCTAACCCATTCACATAGATAGTCTCATGAATACAAACTGGCATTCATGGGTTTGCCATTCCTGTCAGAAAATAAGAAAAAAAAAAAGACACAAAACCATCTGTGTCTTTGTCTTTTACAGTTTGAATCAAACTACTCATACTCTGAAGTATTCAAAGGTTTGGTTATTATTAAAAGCACTGTTACTTGGTGTCCTCAGCAGTTATTTTCTACTATTAAACTGTGGTGAGTTGTTTGGTTTTTTGTTGGTTTTTTTTTTTCCCTTTTTTATTATTATTATTTTTCAAGTAAATTTGCTGAAAGGTAGCACTGAGTGCATAATTGTACCACTGAGTTGCTAAAATCCCGAGACCTTCAGAGATGGGCCTTGAGCCGATAAAGGTACAGCGTTCGTCATTCTGATGGATGGCTTTTCCTGCCCATAAAATAAAGGAAGTAATCTGTCCTCATTCTCCTTAGTTCTTTCTAAACAGAGACATCTATTTGGTTACCAAACTCTGCTTTTCATTCTTCAACTAATCCCAGGGAAAAATGGAAATATGTTGAAAAGCCTGTGACACTTGGTGGATGACTAGTTCTTTGCTCCCAGAGCGCTCATCTATAGTGTTTGACAACTCTATGCTTTTTCTTGCTCCTATTTAGTATTTTGATGAAATTGCTGTGGGATCCATTGAGATTAACTTTTTGCCATACACAGGAGATGTGTGGCTTTCTGGAATGATAAAACCCAATTTTGGCTCTCTGAATACCCAATAGAGAACATACTGAAGATCTTAATTAAATCTTAAGATTGGCTTAAGCTAAAACCAAATAACATACAAGGGATGCCCCTCCAAAATATCTTCCTCTGTTGTTCTCTGTTGAATATATCTAGCATTTACCTGCTAGATCTCAGATAAATATGAGCAATAATTGGTATCCAAGACAAAAGAGGGAGACCTATACCTGAGTGTTATTTCAAAATGTTGATTTGGGGAGAATAATAGAACAACAAATTCTCTTTTCTCTTTGGAATCTGGTTGTTTTTGTTTTGTTTGAGTTTAATGTTTTGATTTGTTATGGTTTTTGTTTGTTTTGGTTTGGTTTTGTTTTTTTTTTTTTTGTTTTGTTTTTGTTTTGTTTGTTTCTTGGTTGTTTTTCTCCCTGTAATGTCATTTGTGTGAGATGGCAGACTGAAAACTGCTAATATTGCGGTCCATAAGCCTGTTGAATTTGCTTTTTAACTGTCTTTGGGTACATGCTGTTGACATCATCACCATGATATCTGACTACCTAATGATATTTATTTTGTTTTATTTTTTTTTTTTAGTGTTTTGGGATAATACTAACTTCCAGATCCCTTAAAAGAAGGAGGGAAAAGATAGTTTTACTCACAGTTCTTACTCAGGAATGAAGCCATACATACAGGGTTTTGGGAATCCTTTCCTTAGCCTTATTTTGACACTGGTTAAGGACACAGAAATGGTTAGTTTGTTTTTCTGTGTCCCTCACTGGGTATATTTCCATTCAGCAAAGGGTAAATTTTAGCCACGGCTCTGGGGACTTTCAGTAATACCAGTACAAGTTCCTTAGAGTTAGTTTAAATATGCTAATATGCATTTAGCTTTACTAACTCTAAACTATATCCAAGTGCATTATGTATTACATCCTTGCATTAATTCATTTAATGAAATTGATAAAATGTCAGCTGTGTCATGGGATAGAATGCTTAGACGCTCCTTATTTTTCCTTTGTTTTTACACTTACACAGGGAGATGCTTAAGGTTATTTCAAGACGCTTAATATTAGAAGTGTGAAGAGTTCTGGAAGCTTAGACATGTCATCCTTGTTCTTATCTTTAAATATAATGCAGTCTGTTGTCATGTGCTAGTGATGTCAAATATCTGAGCATTCTTTGGGCTATCTCTCTCCGTGTGCTACTGGCACATATTTCTGTCCATTTTCTAGCAGTGCATGCTGGGCTTATTTGTGTGCTGACATTTCTTCCCTCAATCCTGAATGCAAGCCAGCTCTGCCAGCAGAAGAATTTGATATGTTTCATATGTTAGTACAATGATGGCTTAAAAAGTCACTCCTTAATTCCTTCCTTTCTTCTTTTATTCTGTATTACACTGTGAAGGTGTCTTCTTTTGAAGCAATTAATTTCAAACTGATTTACATCTTTGATTTCATCTGCCAAGCAGTATGGGCCACACAAAAGCCAGGAAGCCAGGATGTTCTTTGGTCCAACCTTTAGCAATGCTTCTTAGCAATTACTGAGATAGGAAAAAAAGTAAAGCAGTAATAATTCTTGATGCTTGTTTTCTTACAGTAGAAGATATGTGTGTAAATCAGATACGGATTATAAATCAGAGCTATTTTCATTAATTCTGTAGTTAAGGTTTTTTCATGTTTACATCTTGGAAAGATCTAATTCTGGAGAACAGCTGAGTAGGAGGATCCTTCTCTGTAGTCAGGTCTGACTGATAGCTTTGAAGCTGTCTCCTTTTCTGTCTGTGAAAACATATTCTACAGTAGGCAGGATTTGCTGGATATGCTCTTCTGGAAGAAAGAGACAAGTTAGCAACATTTTCCACTGGCAAATCTCCAGGGCAAAATATTTGTTATAGTTCTTATATATCTTTATGTTTAATCTGCATGCTTTATTTTTTGTGTCTTAGTAACATAAGAACTCTAACCTGCTTGCATAGTTAAAAGTGGTCTCAGTTTTTGGCCAGTGAAATATATTATTCCAGAGCACTTCTAAAGTATCCAAAGACTTAAGAACTGCAGTATCAATTTCAAAATACCAGTTTCACTGTGCACATCTATGGGATGCTTGAGATAGCTGCCTCAGACAAACCTGACAATAGACCCTCCCAGGACTTTTCAGGACCGATAATTTCTGCCAGAAATCTCAGCAGATTTCTGTCAGGTTTGCTTTAGGTTTGCAAGTTTGTTTACAGAGTGCTGGAGTATCTGAAAATTCCAGTCAGTTCAATTTAGGAGTCTAAATCCTTCTTGAAGTTTATAGTAGCTATGCATATAAGTATCTAAATCACTTTTCAATTCTCACTCACCAAGCATAAGTGAGAATTATCATTTGTTGATACATTTGAAATTTTTCTTTAGGGTCTTTTAAAATACATTGCAGGATGTTTTCTGTTGAAAACAGGGTGAACAGAGCTTTGCTAGTTGGGTAATTAAGCGTTTAATGAGGTAACTGTACTTTTTGTATAGTCTTTCTGAAACCTACTGCTTCAATGAAGATCAGATTGCTCTTTAAAAATCTGTTTGTGCATTAATTCTATTTCCTTCTTTTAACTTTATTTTGAATACAGCTTCAGTATAATATGATGACAGGGAGAGGGGCAGAGCTGCCTTGCTCTGAGCAAATAGCTGAATCCAGGAAAGGTAGTCTTTAGTGGTAAACTTAAGGGATGGGAACAAATGTGTTCTGAAAGATAATAAAGTTAGAGAAAGATAATATATTCTTTCATTTTTGAATTTCTAATGCCAAGCAGAAGAATTACCTTTTCAGTAAGTCTCAGTGTTCTAAATGATACTTAGGTGCGTCAGTCCAACTGAAGTTTGAGAATTAACTTATGCTAAAGTGCTATAGTGAATCAGTAAGTAGTCAGAGTATTCAAAGCATGTGTTTTGTTGTAGAATTAAAAATTAAGGCATTGTACTTCAGGTGATATGTATGCTCAGAAAAGCTGAGCATATATGAATGACCTGAGGTTAGCATCTATCATGTGCAGCTTGTGTTATGTAGACCTTTTTGTTTCTGGTTTTCCTTGAATTTTGTTAGCTGGAACTTTGATGTTTTGAAATTACAGTGTAACTTGAAAGAATATGGCCAGAGCAAGGAAATGGATCCTTATCTAAATTTTAAAAATAAGAGCTGAATGGTCTAAAATTAACCAGCTAGGTGAGTCTGCAAGGGTCTCTTTTATGCAGTAGATCATGAAACTTAATATAAGCATACAGATAGTTCAGCAGCTTCAATTCAGCATCCCTGTACAAAGTGTAATACATGTCTTTGAGAGATCTGATTTGCTTTTGACTACCAAAGTTGTAAAATCCAACTTGGCTTTCTGACATGGACTAAGTCTCATGGAATTAGGTGTAGCTGATCTTAAAAGAGAAAAATTGGACACTTGGCAAACCTAGCAGATATGTTGACACGCTCTTGGAGCTGATAAGAATCATAATAAATTTTAACTTTACCTTGCCTTGCACAGAAACTGGGCTTAATAAATGGCTTTGTAGTTTTCACGAATGACTGAGCACCCATTTTGACTCATAAGACAAGGTTTTGGAAGGGGGAATTTGAGAGGAACAGGGCTATGAAGGATGCTATAAGGCTACTGATGGAGTGTCGTATAATTTTACTAGTTGCGTAACTGCTTTTAACTGCTAAAGTCTCTCTGATTAAAATAACAATCGAGCTTGTAATTTTTCTGAGCAGCTGCTGCTACAGGGGGTCATTACCTTGGAGAGCTTTGAAATAATTGTACTCCTATTACATGAGTTATGTAGTCTCATGTTTTACAGCAATGCACAAAGTTTAAAGTCTGTAGTAGAATGTTATTTGAAAGCTGTCAAACCATGTTAAAAAAGACTGCATCGTCAAAGGCCCTTGTGGCCAGGATTCAACATGTAGCCTTGTCTTACTCATTATAAGATGCATGTTTATAAAGTTCCACAGAGCATCCAATTCCCAATTCACTTATATCAGCAAGACTTAACTTGCTCATTAATCTAAATTCTTTTGCAACTTTAATCTACATGTTTAATTAATCATAAAATGAGGCGGTAAGTAATTTCAGCAATGTGTGGCTTGTTATCAGATGCATTTAATCACTCTTCTGTGAGCTCATTTGGAAACACCTGAAGATGTCGAGAGCAGTTTGAATAAGCATAAATTATTCTTTGTCAGTGTACTTCACTCAACTAATAAGACATTAATTTAAAAGGCACTGTTCGTCATTTTTAGATCTTCACCAATATTTTTAGCTTAGCAGTATAAATCTAATTGTACATACTGTATGATTCCCAACGTAGTGCCCAACATTGAAAAGGCTGAGAGTTTTATTGAATTCATTTTTCTTATTTACATGTAATTATATCATGTAATCGTAATTTTAATGAGGACTAACCATAGGTATCAAACCTGTTAACTATTCAAATGTTTTTGGAATAAGCTGCTAATTACTTGAAATGCTAAAGAATATTAGATGGTACAAAGAGTTATAGATTCATTTTTTTTTTAATAGAAAATAGCTCTTGTCATATTTGGATCACTTGTCATATAGTAACTTGCTATAGATATGCCTAAGTAGCTCAAATATAGTCAGGATTACCTTTTGAAAATAAAGAAACAAAGACTGCAATATTGCCTGGCATATTACATGAATAACCGCTCTTTCAGATACTTACACAGGATTGTATTGAATGGAAAATAATATTCCCATTTTTCCTAGTTACTTAACTATTATCTAGTCAGTGATGGCATTCTAAAAAAAATAAGACATGACCTCAGAGCATGTAATTCAAAGGAACAGATTAAGTCATGTATCTCTTCATGTCAAGAAAATGGGAATAAAAATCACATTCTATTGAATGTCATCACCTGTCTGTTTATGCTGTGAGAGGAGACAACATTCTATAGGAATAACTATTTCACTGGAAACAAATTTATTTGCTTGCCATGGAGCATCTCAGTCAATCTTGCTTTTGAACAGTGGACCACATTCACTAGACGTCTGGTATGTTCCACTATGGATCATAACAGGAAAGGGGAGGATATACCATTTTGCCATGAAGTACAAATCACTTCTTCACATTTTCTCAACTGTCTTTAATGTCTGTGAATGAACTCTTGTTTTCTCTGACAGTGCAGTGCTCTAATAAGAATAATATTGCTGTAAGTGCCCTGCCTCTGCTACCATGGTAATGTTGCCGCACCTTTTAAACTATAGCAATAAATTGTGGCAGTCAGTCCTTTTTCCCTGCTGTCTAGATGTTCCTTTCTACTACAATTTAGTTTTTATTTTTATTCAGCTGCCTTTTGCAGATGGAAGTGATTGTTTCTAGAGTGCAAAGAGTTTGAGAACAAGAAGCCTTTTGCATCATCATATAGTACCTATCAGCAGGCTGGACAGTTTAACAACGTTTTATAAAACCAGTAAAAACTGTGCACAGATTACATTTAGGGTCTGACTAAAATGCATACAAACAAGGAAATATGAGCTCCTTCTAGGCCTTCCTCCATGTAAACGTTTATTCTGACTTATTTACTCTGTAGACAATAATGAATCCTTCACATGTGTTACTTAACCGAATTTTGCCTACAAATTTTTTTTTGAAACAGCTGTGGTAAAGTTTCAAGCTTAGGAAAAAAAAAAAGCCTAGTTCAGTAAACTGAAGAATGACAAGTTCAATTTTGCTGTAATTGCTCCTGATTTAGAAAGTATTATTGGTGCTTATCATTCAGTGTTTCAGAGTGTGTATGAGGATTTTGAGAAACCTTCCAGCCTTTCGCTGCATCCATAGTTTGAACCATTTTTACCTGTGTTCAAGTAGTTCATTTTTTCTGTGGGTATCACGGGAAGATGACTTGTTTCTCCTTTTATTTGTTTGTTTGTTTGTTTTTCCTTTCTTTTTCTTGTTTCATAGAAAATCAGAGCTAAAATGTGCGGATGTTGTAAGAGATTCTAGAGCAAAAGGCGTCATTAAAATCTTTCCTGTTTATAGATGGCTAACATGCTAAGGATAACTCTAAGCAAAAATACATGTTTTTCATTAGGCAGAAGGTGAATGTGTGAAGTTTTTGCAGTAATCACATTGGCCTTTGAAGAGAACATTCTAATCACTTATTTATATAGAAATTGCAGAGAGCTCATACCAAATACATCCAATTTGCATAATGTATTTTGGCCTTTTCTAATTGTTTGAATGTGTCTGTTACCTGCTTCAAGCCAAAAAGCTTTATTGACTTTATGGACTCATATAGAATCATAGAATCAACTAAATTGGAAAAGACCTTTAAGATCATCAAGTCCAACCATTACCCCAGGACTGCCAAGACCACCACTAAACTGTATCACTAAGGGCCTCATCTACACAGTTTTTGAACACTTCCACTGACGATTTTGAACAACTCCAGTGATTCCTCCACTTCCCTGGGAAGCCTGTTCCTGTTCCTCTCTGTGAAGAAATTTTTCCTGATATCCAAACTAAACCTCCACTGGCACAGCCTGAGGCCATTATCTGTTGTCCTACTGCTTGTTACTTGGGGGAAGAGACTGACCCCTGCCTCACTACAACCTCCTTTCAGGTAGTTATAGAGAGCAGTAAGGTCCCCCCGAGCCTTCTCTTCTTCAGACTAAACAACCCCAAGTTCTCTCAGCTGTTCCTCAGAAGACATGTTCTCCAGACCCTTCACCAGCTTTGCTGCCCTTCTCTGGCCCCGCTCAAGCACCCCAATGTCTTTCTTGTAGTGAGGGGCCCAGAACTAGCACAGGATTTGAGATGCAGCCTCAGCAGTGCTGAGTACAGGGGGATGATCACTGCCCTGGCCCTGCTGGCTATGCTATTGCTGATACAGGCCAGGATGCTGTTGGCTTTCTTGGCTGCCTGGGCACACTGCAGGCTCATGTTCAGCAGTCAGTCATCACCCTCAGGTCCCTTTCCGCTGAGCAGCTTTCCAGCCACTCTTCCCCAGGCGTGCAGCATTACAGGGGGTTGTTGTGGAGCAAATCCAGGACCCAGCACTTTGCCTTGTTGAATCTCATGCCATTGGCCACAGCTCATCAATCCAGCCTGCCCAGATCCCTCTGCAGAGCCTTCGTATCCTTCAGCAGATGTGGAATATTTTAAATGGAGATTCTTTGGAAAGGCATAGCTTTTAAATTTACCAAAGCCAACGTGTTTGTTTTACAAGTGAGAGTCCAGTCCTTGACACGAACAAGTTGCATGTTTTAAGTTCCAAGCTTGCTTACTGGAAGTGTTAAAAACTTGAATGGGCTGCCTTCTCTCAAAAAAAGTGAAGCAAAAAAATCTTAATTTTTGTCTCACTAAATTCATGCCTTTAAAGTTTGCATTTCCAAATGGTTCTGTACACCTATGACTGTTATATATTTGCAAAAATGTACAAAAGATGAAACTCTTATGCTCATATTACTCTACTAAATACAAAAACCAACAGCCAAAAAGTCATCAGACATTTGTTACAGGTATATAAAAGGTGGAACCAAGGTGTTCTGCAGTAAAGCTAAACTTCTAGGAATAGTGAGACACCGTAACAGCAGAGATTTCCCTAGTGCAGGTGCTTATGGTAGAGCACATGATTCATTGTACTCAAATATTCCAAGGCAGAGAATAAAAGAAAAATATAAAATTGCTCAGCCATAGTTAATCCCTATCATTTTGGCTCATAGTGCAAACCTGGGTAGCAACATGGGAGAATCACGCCTGAAAGATGTGTATGTCAGCAAACAAGTAACTAAATAAACTGATTAAAGTTTTCTTGAAAGGGAGAAATAATCAGTAGATGCTACAGAAATAAGATTAAACCTGTTGAGTGGTATGTTACCAGGTGACTCCTACAGGGGACGAGGTATCGAAAAGTTAATAATGGCTTGAAAAACAAGTATATATCTTAGCTGAACAAAAGGGGGGAAACCCAATAACAATTCTATCTAAACTTTATTTGTTCTGATAAGGTGAAATATTTAATATACTGTGAAATATTTAATTTTGAATTAAATTAAACTGAAACAGCTGGAGAGAAATGTTAATCTGTTGTTTCCAGAAATGTAGTTGCCTTGAATGGTTCGGTCTTATTGTCAGAAAGGGATCTGGCAGACAAGCACAGCTTCCAGTGAAACAAAATTTCAAAAGTTAAATCCCTTAGCTGAGAACTGAGAACACTACACATTCCTGCTAGTTACATGTGTTTAAGACACAGTTCTCTATTTTCCCTGAATGTGAACCTGATTCTTCTTTTTGTGTGAAAATATTAATTTCAATTAACAAAATCTTTCTGTTTCTAAAGAAAGTGCCCCAAATCATTCATTGTGAGATGTGAAACTTCTTCCTGTTACATGAAAAACAGGTTATCTGTTATCTGCATTTACAAGATTTTAATGTTTGAAACTGGTCATGTGGACCAAAATGCAAATGCAATAAGTGATGTGCTACAACTTGTCCTGGTCACTTACTTAGAGTACAGATATCTATGTATTCACAATTTTTAAAGGAAGATGCTTGTGTTGCAAAGGATCCACATAAATGAGTAATGATGGAGAGTTGTTAATTACTTGAGGCATTGCATATGGCCAATAGGTATTCTTTTTGGCCTAGTTTAATGTAAGTTTTCCCCAGTACTCCCTTGGCTCACAAAATACAGCTTGTAAGCATTACATTCTGCAGGATATCCCAAGAAGAGAAGGGAAATACAGCAGAATATAGAAGGAAATGAAAAATTTCCTATTTCATAGGCAGTAAATGGGAGAATTCTTACTATTATCAAACCAGGCTTTATCCCATTTGGGTGATTGAAAATCACAAAATTTACACTTACAAAAACTGTAAAGAATTGTATTATATTTCATTATCTTTAGTTGTTTAAAGGAATCTCCAGAGCTGTCTACTTAATGCCCTGGGAATTCTGAAACAGGCAATATGTTTCTAACAAGCAGGTGACAGGCCACAGGATTCCTTCAGAGAATATTTCTGATGAAAAATAATAATTGAGAATTGTAAGATTTTAAAACACTAGTTATTTAACCTTGAGGAAATCATCAATCACCAACATTTTGGCTGTTTTGGAAATAAATAAATATGAAAAGTCCAGGAAAATGTTTTCATGAATTTTTTTGTGAAAAGGAGTCTCTTCTCTTAAAGAAAATGAATCTTTGTACTTCAGAACACAATTTTTCACTTAAAACTCTGTTTGATAGACTTTACAGGCCCATAGTAGATTATGTTTGAAAAGCCCTCCAAGAGAAGTTAGATGGTATTTTAAGAGCTTTATAATCAGCCTGCAAAGTAGTGGGACCCTAATATGTCATTCCAGTTATTTGTCTGTTAATCGATTATGCTGCAGTTATTAACAGGCTTTTAATATTCAGTATGATCTATCAAACACAAGGCAGAGTTTGGGAGATCTGAACCACATTGGTAACTGTACCTGACTTCAATGGTTTGCTTTGTCGTGTCTTGCAGAGATCTGTGGTGCAACTCCAGCCCAAAAAGAGTTTGCTGATGGAGGACAGGTTGACCGGGCTCTTGAGGGTCCTCATATCCTGGGTGTTCTTCACCAGCTATCTGAATGTCTTGATAATTTTCTCTGGTTATTGTTACTAGGAGTTGAAAATGAATGCACATTGTGATCTTTGGTTTACTAATATGCTCTTTGTTGCTGATATTCTTACTGCCTGGACAACTGGGTACTGAGCATTACATTCTGTGAATAAAATAGCCACGTAGCAGTAGGTATATTTTTCTGAGCAGTCTTTGTTAAAATTGTGCTTTCATCTCCATGGTATCAAAAGGGCATTTTGTAACAAATAAGGAAAGGCATCACCCTTAAAGTAATCTTGACTCTTAATTAACCAAATGTAGCCATTGTAGGATTTATTCCTTTATTTTGAAGAGTTCTGAGGTAACAGAGACACAGATTCTATGTCTCAGATTCTATGTCTCAGATTTCTATGACATTTATTTTTTTATTGTGCCTTGATGAAAATTTTCAAATGATAGTGTGACTTACTTGAAGTGGAAATTGCATTCTGCACCATATCATGTCCTTCATATCATCTTCATTTTGTAAGTAGAGGAGCCTGCTTGACTAAATCTTTTCCATAGGGAAAATTTCAGACCAGAAATGCTGAAAATGGTTGATATGATGGTCTATGTATTAATTTATATAGGGCTAAAAGTAAAAAAAAATGTATTTAGAAATAAGATTGTGAAGGTTCCTTGGTGCTGCAGGTATTCAAAGAAATGTAAATTTGTTGGAGATGAAAGAATACAGACTGAAGAACTTGTGGGAGAAGCTTTGTTTAGCTGAATAAGATCAAGTCTCAGAAGTAATTCCTGGATTTAAATTTGGTTTATTATGTATTGCTATATTTTAAAATATGTTCCAATGTGAACACCTGATGTAAGAAAGATCAGCTTTATCTAAACTGCTCTAAAATAGTAAAGCCCACAAAATTGCTGTGGTCTATTTAAAAACAAAGCACAGGGACACCTGGCTGGATAGATGAGGGGAGAGCAATGGATGTCGTCTACCTGGACTTCATCAAGGCTACTTTTAACACTGTCTCCCATGACATTCTCATAGGCAAGCTCAGGAAGTCTGGGCAGGACAAGTGGATGGTGAGGTGGACTGAGAACTGACTGAATGGCAAAGCTCAGAGGGTTGTAGTCAGTGGCAGAGTCCACTTGGAGACCTGTAACTCCCAGTGTTCTACAGTGTCAACACTGGGTCCAGTAGGGAGGTCGGACCAGGTGACCTCCAGTGACCCCTTCCAGCCACAACCATTCTGTCATTCTGTGAAAACAACAATAACCAAAACCCACCACTCTCCCTACTTCCAACCAATTTCTTTAAGCATTTATGATGTACCACTTTGATCCTCAAGAAAGATTCAAAGATCATGGTGGAGGTAAGGGTGTCAGTGTGCTACTTTAGGATTAAGAAGTGCCTGAATTAGCATGGATGTGCAGACATTGTATAAACCCCCCAGCAGGCAATTCAGGTCTGCAAGTGAAGAATTGCATTCTATTTGCACTGTTGGTAAGAGAATGTATGCACCTAATTCACATACCCAATTAGATGCTTTGTCACTCTTATTTTCTCCTGTATCCTAGTGGGTCCTTGAATGGGGCAGATAAACTCCTTCTGGGTTTGGGGTTTACCACTTGTGAAATAAAGGCAATGTTGATTCATCTTTACAAAGTTCTTTGAGTATATCCCCTCCTATTCTAGGTTCATGAATTTTATGGTTAGGAGTGCAATGTAGTATTCATAGCAAAACAGAAAACTCATTAACAGAATGTTTGTAGATATCCTGTGTGATAACAGAAGAGAGAGCTCATCAGTAAGAAGTTCTGCAGATCTTCGATGAAGATTTTTTTCTATATTTCAGTTCACAGAGGGAAAGAGACAGAGTTCTTATGCTGTAAGAATTTCCTTTTACCCCATCTGCATATCTGACTATAAGAACTGGTATTAGTACAGCTGATTCAGAGCTGACTGTAGTGAGTGGGAAACAGTCTTAGTGATCCTGGAAACTTTCTGAGAACACCCAAAACTATTGGGGTCTGTAAAAGTAATTTCAGTTGTTCTAGTTGTAGAGTATTTGAGGATCATATGCAGGCTAAATAAAGTATATATTAAATGCATTTGAAAAATTGCTGTTGATTTCTCAAGAAAAGGTTGGCAAACATTTGTTATTCATACTGGAATGGGAAGTTGTAATTTCCCAGGACCATAAGGGTGTTGCAATTTAAATTTCTGACCTGTCAAGAGAGGAAAAAAATCTCCAAAAGAATATCTGTGGTAATGCCTCCAACTAGAGAAGAGAGAGGGTTGTATATGAGAGATTCCTTTCAGCTTTGGCAGTAACAGGGTTTCTCACTATCTTTGGCAATTTAGCTATTTAATTTGGAGCCATGCTCATATATACAGGAGCTGGAACATCTGGACTCTTATACAGCCAATACACAAATAAATTGTAAAGATAGTGAACCATTTCTTCAGTTACTTTTCCTTCCCTGCTGTGGACCTGCAGCTAAGGAGGGAGCCAAAGTTTGAGTCAAATCTCTGTTCTTTTGCTTGATTTTCTGTATAATTGCTTGGCTCTGTGTCTGAAGACTATAGTTTGATCTAGATTGTACTTTAGATTTTTGATCCAGAGGCCCATGTGAGTTGCCAGGAATTCTTGGTGCATAGTACATTACTTTCCAAGATGGTTGAGATCCCCCGATGCCCACCTACCTTTAGATTTCCAAGTTCCTTAATGCTCTCCAGATCTGGTTAGGCAAGCAGCAGTGCTCTCTGTTGTTAGTAAAGAGCTTTTCCTCTTGTACCAGTTAAGCCCTTTGACATTTTTGGCTGAGTTCTGCTTATGTCTTCAGAGCAAGCAACCTTGGTCTTTGAAAAACAGTAAGGACTGCTCCTTTCTGCTTGGATTTGAACCTGTATCTTAAGACTGCATAGAGATGGGTTTGTGTTGGACGAAAACAGAGTAACTCATGTTCATATATGTTCAAAATAGAATAACTTATGTTCAAATATGTACTTAATGTTTTTAATAGGGCCCTGAGAGATGGTCAGATGAGTATTTAGCAATGGATTCACAACATTATTATTCCATATGAATCACCTAAAGGGTTTCTGATTCACATAATATTTTTTACTTCCTGTTCTTCAGAGCCTGCTAGATGGTATGTTTAGAAAGTAATTTCTTTATAAAAAGAAGATGAGGAATATGATGGAAGTTAAATAATCAGGACTGTTAAATAATTTCTCTGAAGTAATTGGTATCCTATGGTCTTCTGAATAGCTTGAAAACTTGCCCAGTTACCCCCCCCCCCGTATATATGTACACATATGATTTTAAAATGTGTCAGGTCCTCTGATTTCAGGTGCTAAGCACAATAGCTTAAAAATAAGTTTTAATGATGATAGCTTAAACTGAAGGCAAGTTGAAAATGTAATTTGCTTATTTTTAATTATTATTCTCAATCTTAAAAAAAAATATTAGTATCTCATTGCTCATTTTAGCTTAGTGTATTTAGATAAATGGTGTGATGACTGAAGAGGGTGGAATTTGCCTTGTTTATAAGATAAATTAAAAAGTAATTTGAAATGTAATTTGTGGCATTTGTCAAACTTATAGGAAGTGAAGCAATATTTTGAAAAATTGGTTTCACCTACTACCAAAAAACTTCCTCCTTTTTTTTTTTTTTTAAATACTAATTGCTATGCTGATTAAAACCTATTACTTCTAATGCTTGAAAGCATCTGTACAGCAACGCTGAAATGCAACACGGGCTAAATCTGGTTCAGCAGACTTGGAAGCAGGACTGCGAAATGAGCCCCGTGTTGCCATTCATGTGTCACTGAGTGAGCTGTTTAACACATCTACGTCTCAGTTTCCATATCCACAAATGTGCACAAAGCGTCTACTTTACTGTTATGTCATAAGGATGAGGAACTGCAAAGTGGTTTCCCGCAAGGTGTGAGGTATTACTGAAATGAGATTTAGTGGATTCCTATTGTTATTATTTTATTTATATTACAAAATGTAGAGCCTCACACTAAAAGTAGAGCTCACTTGAACTGAAGGCACCTCTTTTGATAAACTTATGTTCTAAATTGACAGTGCAGACGACAAAAAATATTTAATCTTCATACACTGATAGTGAATGTAGATCAAACTTATTAAGACACATTACTGTGTTAAATCAGCCTCTCTAACTATTATAAACTGTGGGCTTTTAAAGATTTAGATAGCCATCTTTCAGGAAAAAATAATCAAAGGTGCTGTATGTCAGTATGGGTCAGAGACTAATAGTGCTGTTTCCCTGAGTGTTTGCATGAAAGTCCAGTGCTGAAAGTCCACATGCATGTTTGAAAACTCCAGCTTTAATAGGCTGAGAACTTGTAAGACTAGAGGGTCCATAGTAATTATTTAGTGTGACTTGCATAATGCAGACATAGTACTGCCCCTAATGTCCCCTAGTTATGGCTAGACTAGAGGATAGGTCTTTGTGGGGTGTAGCATGACTGGAAAAATTTACAGTGGTATCAGATGTCAGAAGGTTTTTTTTTCAATTTGTTTTAGTATTTGATTTGTCTCACTAAGCTGTGTGCCATTGTTTTAGGCTGAATTAGTTCAGTCTAAATTTACAGTCAGGGTTGTCTGTTGAAAAATCCTTTGTTGTCATATTTTTTTTTTCCATGTGCATCCTGCTGAGATTCTGATCTAAAGTCTTTTTTTTCTTAATTCAACAAATTTGATGGAGTAAGCCATTTGGCTACTTCATTGCAGAATGTGTTTTACATTATTTTAATCTTTCTCATGATTCTGTATTAGTCTTTCATAATTGGAAAGGAATTCTATGGAGAGATGGTAGTACTTCTGTTGTCACCAAGCAATTTCTAGTGAAAACTTTGCCTCTTGTACACTTTGCAATTGCTTCTATAATGTTGACGCATTTCTCGTGTAAGTGCTGTAGCTTTCTTACATAGCACTTATTAACTATGGTTAGAAATAAGCAAATTCAATAATATGAGTCAATCATCTTGGGTTCTAGCTATGTTTGGCTTTCTGTAAAGCATATTTGATTGCCATTTAAATATAATTTTTTAACTTTTTAAGTCCAAAAGAATGCAGGTAACTACATTGTCGGGTGCTGCAAAGTCAGTTGATTCTTGCTCACAGTACCTGAGCTTTATTTCTTGCAATAAGATTGTACAAAATAATTTTGAGCGTTTTAAGTTTAAAAAGTTGTAAAAGGCTGTGAAAGTAATATGCTTCACAAACTGAAAAGTTTTCGTCCAAATAGACGAAATTGTCAGAGAAACAACTAATTGACCTCTGCTCCTTTACAGCTGTGTAATGCTATGCATAACTAAAAGCTCCTGTTAAATTAATTAATGATTTCAATTATGAACTTTTCTCCAAAATGTTATGATTCATATCAAGCTGATAACGCAGTGACCTGGCAGTGTGAAATCTCTGTTATGTACAGAGTCGCCAGTTAATTGATTCACAAATTATTTAAAGTTTGTTGCACCCAAGGGAGTGCTCAGATCCATGACAGCTATTTCTTAAAGTGTGCAAACTCTCTTTTCTTTAAGGTTGTCTTGAGCTAAGAAGCATGATAAAATAGCTGCAAGCTGGATATTGGCAGTTTTTAGTGCACTGGTTAATATATTCAAAGGATTTCTCTAGGGTTTTTTCCTGTATCACAGGAAATGCCTATACAAAACAGAAACTTTACAAGTGGCAACAAGAAAAGGCTAGTGTCTTTTCCAGTAATGAACTTTAATCTATATTTTTATACTGATTGCTTTTGTCATTTTTAATATTTCTGTTAACCTTCCTTATCACCTGTTTTCACATGTTTCATTTCTGATAATTATAGAATAACTTTTGTTTCCTGTTAAGGGATATACTAGTAAGTATTTGTTAAAAAGCTGCTGAGGTTTAAAATGAAGGGTATTTTATACAGTGTTGAGGTAGGCAGCAGTTTCACAGTATAGGTGAGTAGTAATTATGCCAACCTGTATTTAGCATTATCAAATCCTGTTTTTCACTGACTTTGTCATGCGTTTGTATGTACAGAATCTTGAGCAAGGACTCATCTTACCAGATGCATAGACAGGAGGGATGTTCAGAGTAATTCTCTCTCACTTTAATATCTTAGTGCATGACTTTCACAACAATTAAAAATTCAAATGTGCAAAGAATAACAGAGAAGAAGGCATTAAAATAAGTTAAGATACTGTTAATATTTTATATACCTTTATTACATTTTTATAAATGTTATTAAAGTGCAGTTGGGATGGCTTCAGTGTTGTATAAAATGACCACTTTCACAAGCCCTTCTGCCAGTGGAGTTCTTTATTGAAGGGACAAAATGATTTCATGCAGCTCCCTGGATCTGAGGAGATACATGAGAATTTGAGACCTATCCAATGATTTAATTCTCTTAACTACCAGTCACTTTTCCATGGGTTTGTATTTCTTTTAAAAATACTTGTGTTGAGTGTCCTCCGTGGTTAAGACAAAGCAAGACATAAGTAAAACTATACCTCATGATATGAAGTTGCACACTGCTGCAGGGCCCTGAGAAGCTATCTTGAAAAGGAGCAACTTTAAACTAGTATCTGTATTGTAGAAAAAAAACCCAAACATTTCAAACAGTGAGTGACTGCTTCTGTTTCCTAAAATTAAGGAGCCTATAATCTCAGCACCGTTAACAAGTGCTGTCATTCAGATACACAGTGTCTGGCTGATTTAAATAAAATGAAATGAAGATAGTTGTTTCTGGTCCCTTGGCTTCACTCATTGCCATAAACATATGCTCTGCGTCCCGCTTCTTTCCATCTTATTTATGACTTTAATTTGTTGTGTGGGCTGCGCTAGAAATTAAATTTAATACAATTCTCCAAGGGACCCTGTCATATAATAACATGGTAATTTCTGTGTATCCTTTTGAAAAATGAGGAAATTAATTCTTCCTGACATGTTCTAATTATTCCAGTGTGAACGGCAAATCCGTTTTTCCCAGCCCCTGAAGTGTTATAGGCAAATGGCTGCTGTTCAAAGCTGAGGTGCTAATGCTGACCAGCAGTGCGTTTAATTTGAAACATGAGCAGACACCTTTCAACACACCTTTGTAATATTGGAGTACTTTACAGAAATTAATTCACTACTTATTTGGCAGCTTAGCCTGAGGGTTATAGTTTTTATTCATCAATACTATAGTCATGTTAGCACAATGTTTCCTCTAGTTCTCCATGCCTGTGCTGGAAAATACAAACTCAGGGAAGGAGCAATCGTTAGGCTTAACATACATATTTTTAAAGTGGGGATATGGGTACCGTAACACTAATGGTTCTGTGTTGCAGCATGTCTACAGTTTGGAGAGAGGTACTATGAGGTCTTCAGTTCTGAGTTAATGACATACTGCGGTTAACACTTTCAACTGAATTACAAAGAAGAAATTATTTGAACCAACTTCCTGTGAAACAACTCTTCCATTCAGATGCTGGCCTGTGACACTCTGACACCTGCTTCCATTTCTGCTCCACCATTGAGTTGTATGACCCGAATGCATATGCTATAACTCTGAAATTCCATAATATACTTGGCATAGGTAGATTTTTGCCAAGGAGAAGGCAGTGAATTATCAGTTTAGGTGCTGAAACTCACATGAATGATTCTGGGCATTTATGACTTTTGATGTGTTGCCTTTGGGAATTTCTATTTTAGTATGATCATTTAGGGCAGAACTGCAAAGTGAAATCCTTCAAGAGCCCCAGCATTGTAATACACAGATGTTGTCTTTGTTAAGTGTTCTTTCACAATTCAGATGCATAGAAGTATAAAAGAAATTTCAGCTACTCCAAGAAACAGAATTTGACAGAAGCCACTCAGAGAAAGACTCTGGAATAGGGTAATAGAATAGTTAGGGTTGGAAAGGACCTTAAGATCATCTAGTTCCATTACCATTTGTCCTATCACTACAGTCCCTGATGAAAAGTCCATCCCCAGCATCCCTATAGTCCCCTTCAGATACTGGAAGGCTGCTATGAGGTCTCCACGCAGCCTTCTCTTCTGAGAAGGCTGATCAGCCCCAACTTTCTCAGCCTGTCTTCACATGGGAGATGCTCCGGTCCCCCGATAATCCTCGTGGCCCTCCTCTGGACTTGTTCCAACAGTTCCTTATCCTTTTTATGTCGAGGACACCAGAACTGTACACAATACCCCAATGAGGTCTCATGAGAGCAGAGGAGAGGGGCAGGATCACCTCCTTCAACCTGCTGGTCACGCTCCTTTTGATGCAGCCCAGGTTTTCAGCCATAGATGTAAAGAAGAAAGGATAGTTTTCAGAGATGTTGTTGAAGAACTAGAATGTCGAATTGACTAAAAAACGTGCTAGCTGTAGAATCTTAGGGCTTGTAGAATATTAGAACAGAGAACAAAGACAGAGTTATTGAGGAACCTTGTAAATATAACAAAGTTTAAGCCAATTGGTTTTCAAGTCTTAGAAAACATATGGGAACAAGGAAAGTTTATTTTATGACGAGGACACCAAACGCTAAAGTAAAAACCTAATCTTTTTACACGTGGAATTAGTTTTCGCTAAGAAAACAAGGAGTCAATGTTAGAGCAATGATTAGAATTACTGGACCACACCTTAGTATGAAAGTATACAATGTCCTTTCTGCAGTAAATGCTTAATGGAAGAGTGTGATGTTCTCACCCTGAGTAGTTATTTACACTGAAATTTCTGAATGCAGAAAGAGAAGGGACCTTATATATGATTTTCATAAAGAGAGGTTTTAAGATATAGTTGAAATTTCCTTCTGACCAATTCATAAGAGGTTTGAATTTCTTGACGAGATCCTATGAGTGATATATCGTCATAAATACTCCATCCATCCTCACTCAACAGACTTTGTTCAAGGAGGTTCAAAATATAGTCTAAATAGTTTGACTACTGGATCTAGTTTTAATTTGAAAAAGCAAATTTTGGCATTAGGATTTTTACTATAAGGGCTAAGGTCTCCCTGTGGATTTGTGTGATAGAAGAAGAAATTGCTTCCAAAAGGCTGGCAATCTTGTGAATAACTCCAGTGATAAAATATGTAAAATGGTGGTCAGCGTATCTGAATAGCAAAATGGGAGAAGGGTACAGCTCCACCAAAAAAAGGGTGAACACATAGAACTTGGGTGTTAATTCTGACCACTCAGGACTCAAGTCAAGTCTGTGACCTGCTGTGGTGTATATTGTTCCATAAGAATTAGTAGGTAAAGGGCAGAAAACATAAGGCAACACACACTATGGGTGTAGAAGCAGTATTCCTTAAAGGAGTGTTCCTGATTGATTGAAGCTAGTGTTTTCGTAGAAGCCACACATACTATGAGGGGTGTTGGCTTAGTACTCAGGAATGTTAGTACTCAGGCTGAGGTTCTTAATGACTTCTCTGCCTCAGTCTTCACTGGCAAATGCTCTAACCACCCCACCCAAGTCTTGGAAGGCAGATGCAGGGACTGTGAGAATGAAGACATTCGGCCCACTGTAGGAGAGGAACTGGTTTGAGACCATCTTAAGAACCTGAATGTATACAAGTGCATGGGTCCTGATGAAATCCATCCACAGGTCCTGAAGGAGCTGGCAAATGAAGTTGCTAAGCCACTGTCCATCATATTTGAAAAATCATGGCAGTCAGGTGAAGTTCCTGATGACTGGAAAAAGGGAAATATAACCCCCATTTTCAAGAAGGGGAAAATGGATGAGCCAGGGAACTACAGACCAGTCAGTCTCACCTCTGTGCCTGGCAAAATCTTGGAGCAGATTCTCCTGGAAGGCATGGTAAGGCACATGAAAACCAACAAGGTGCTTGGTGACAGCCAGCATGGCTTCACTAAGGGGAAATCCTGCCTGACCAATTTGGTGGCCTTCTATGATTGGGCTACGGAACTGATGGACAGGGCTAGAGCAGTTGATGTCATCTACCTGGACTTGTGCAAAGTGTTCCAACACTGTCCCACACTACGTCCTTGTCTCTAAATTGGAGAGACATCAATTTGATGGATGGAGCACTCGGTGAATAAAGAACTGGCTGGGTGGCCGCACACAAAGAGTTGTGGCCAGTGGCTCAATGTCCAGCTGGAAACTAGTAACGAGTGGTGTCTCTCAGGGATCGGTGTTGGGACCGGTCTTGTTTAACATCTTTGTCGCTGACATGGACAGTGGGATTGAGTGCACCCTCAGCAAGTTTACCGATGACACCAAGCTGTGTGGTTCGGTTGATGCGCTGGAGGGAAGGAATGCCATCCAGAGGGACTTTGACACGCTTGTTAGGTGGGCTGATGCCAACCTCATGAAGTTTAACCATGCCAAGTGCAAGGTCCTACACCTGGGTCAGAGCAATCCCAGGCACAGCTACAGGTTGGGCAGAGAAGAGATTGAGAGCAGCCCTGCGGAGAAGGACTTGGGGGTGTTGGTTGATGAGAAAATGAACATGAGCCGACTTCAGTGTGCACTCGCAGCCCAGAAAGTCAAACGTATCCTGGGCTGCATCAAAAGGAGTGTGACCAGCAGTCTGAAGGAGGTGATCCTGCCCCTCTGGTCTCGTGAGACCTCACTGGGGTATTGTGTACAGTTCTGGTGTCCTCAAAATAAAAAGGACATGGAACTGTTGGAACAAGTCCAGAGGAGGGCCATGAGGATGATCAGGGGACTGGATATACATCTCCTGTATGAAGATAGGCTGAGAAAGTTGGGGCTGTTCAGCATAGAGAAGAGAAGGCTGCGCAGAGACCTCATAGCAGCCTTCCAGTGTCTGAAGGGGGCCTACAGGGATGCTGGGGATAGACTATTCATCAGGGACTGTAGTGATAGGACAAAGGGTAATGGGTTAAATCTTAAACAGGGGAAGTTTAGATTGGATATAAGGAAGAAATTTTTTCCTGTTAGGGTGGTGAGGCACTGGAATGGGTTGCCCGGGGAGGTTGTGAATAATCCATACCTGGTGGTGTTCAAGGCCAGGCTGGACGAAGCCTTGGGTGACATGGTTTAGTGTGAGGTGTCCCTGCCCATGGCAGGGGGGTTGGAACTAGATGATCTTAAGGTCCTTTCCAGCCCTTACCATTCTATGATTCGATAATTCTATGTTACCGCTGAACCCTTTTTGTAAGCCATAAGGAGTTGACCATGAGGGTACCTTGTTTTTTCCAGAACCAGAAAGATCTCACAGATACACAGAGGTCTTGCAAGCAATGCCACCTAGATCTCTTATTTCCACAGCCTGCCTGTATGTAGCTGTTGCAAGCACAGCAGTGGAAGCTGTGGCCAGCTGTCTGAAGTCTTACAACATGTGTTGCTGTCTGAAAGGCTGGTTCAGATTCCAGTCTATACAACAGGATTAGCCACATCACTCATCATCCGGTGTACTCTCCTGTGTCATTCTTTGCATCTTCACAAAAACCTTTAAGGCTTTGTACACTAATGCTCCTGCAATAGTACATTTACTAAAGAGTATGGTAAAAGGGATATTATAAACAAATTTATTTTTGTTTTGTCCACTGTATTCACAGAGGTAGTATTCACAATACTCTTTGCCAAACTTAAGAATAAATAACCTTGTCATTCTGGTAGTGTTTAGTGCCTTGGCTGCTATGCGTTCATATTCATTGCAATGTCATGGTGTTTTTCAGTCTTGTTTGTCTGATATTTGCCTCAAGATAAAGATCATAGGATATTCAGGTTGAAGGGGACATCAAGAGGTCTCTAGTCACAGCTCCTGCTTACAGCAGGGTCAGATGTGAGGTTTGATGAGGTTACTCAGGGCTTTATCCACGTAGGTCTTGACAAACCTCCAAGCATGGATACAGCACGACCTCCTTGAGCAGTCTGTCTCACTGCTCATCTCTCCTAATGGTGAAAAAGGTTTTCCATATGTCCACAGCTTTCCTGTTTCAACTTTGCTCTTTAAAGTAAAGCTTAGAAGAGCTATGAAACTGGTTATTTAGGTGGTAATGTGTGGTAATTCTTATTAAAACTGGTTGCCTTAGTGACCAACCATATGCAGCAACTTCTCTGCGGTTCTTCCTGCCTTAGCTTTTTACATTGATACCTCTAGGAATAACTTGGTCTAATCTCTGTCTTTTACTGTAAGATCTCTTATCAATGGGGAAACTCATCAGTTTGAATTTTGCATTGTGGCTTCCACTTAAAGTGCATGCTGTTAAATGTAAAAAGGCAAACATAAGTTCCTACAATGAACAACAGATGCTTGGCAACAAAATTTAGCTAGTGAGGGTGGTGTAGTTAAAAGTTAGCAACAGAAGGGTGATTCTCTTCCCACTGTGCTTCATGGGAAGGCTTCCAGTATTGGATTACACAGAAAATAAGTTTTTGTGTTTGGACTGGGCTTATGACCTTTAGTTTTTGAGCACTCTTCTTTCCCTGTACTAGCAGATGCTGATTTCATCATTTATTAGGGTTTTCGTCTCCATCCCCCTCCCCCCAGGACTGTGTTGCAAAAGAAACATTGAATTAGAAATGGAACCTGTCATCCCGAATGTCTCTGATTTGAGCCTAGCCAAGTAAATAATAGCCTGTATTTGTTACAGTTTGACAGTTAGGTTCTCTATGTTATGTTAATTGATGGTTCAAATTTACAAAGGTGTCTGCAGGGCTAGGTCCATGGTTACTGGCACTATTTGATGGGTTTTTGGCAGCTTCAGGAATCACATGAGGCTTGGAATGGAAATGGCACTTGATCTATCTGCCCTCTCCTGACATTCGCTCCTTTTGGGTTAGGGCTGGAGCAGGTTCGCTGGGTAATGTGGGGAGGCCTGTGTGGCCAGTGGAGAGTCTGTTCTGTGGATAAATGGAGCCCTTTTAGTTTCTGAGTCTGTCAACCTGGCATGACAATAAATTTATTTGTGAGTAGAAAACAGAAAAGAAGCAAGACTAAAACATTAGTGTTGAAAGGTCTCTTGTTCATCAGAAGGAAGCAATGTAAGAAATGGAGGAGAAAAAGTCTGAATAATTGTTTTTCTGGGTTAGAAATGCAGTAACTTCTCTAGGAGATTAATTAAAAGTTGTTTGTCACTTTTTTCCCCTTAATTATCTTGAGTTCATTGTAGATATTTTCTGTGGCAAACCTTTCTCCTGTTTATTCAAGAGACATCACTGACTGAATAATCAATAAGCCTTTTAATCCTTCATCTATTCAAGCATAAGACTGAGATTATTCAGTGAAAGAAGAGGGGGTCACCACCACAAATATTTTGGGACTATTGACAGTCTTTCTCTATTAGTTATTTGAGGGGAAAAAGGAAAAAATGTTCAAAGGCTTACTGATACTCTCTTATTAATTAATACTTTTGATGATATGGGTTTATAAATATGCTTTGTATACACTGTAGAACTGAGGCACCCAAAACACTGGTTACTAAAATGTCAGAATCAAAACTGCTATATTCCAAGACATAAGTATACACTCATCCCTTGTTTTTTTCCTCATCATTCTGTAATTATGTTCCTTCTTTATCTACCACAGTCTGTACTCCTCCTGTCTTTTTAATTGGTTTAGTTAATCTCTAAATGAACAAAACCCCCATGAAAATAAGGGATTTCGAAGTAAGATTTGACAAAAACCCCACAAATGACACTTTCAAACTTTTCAAGAAGTCTGGATTTGTGATTATTATTATTTTTTTAATGATCTTACAAAATCTAACACTTACAAATTCTAAATCTGTTTTTGCTCCTAAATCCATTCATAGATTTTGTTGACAGGTAGTGTAAGTAGTGAAAATAAAAGATAGAAGAAATTAAATAAATTAAGTATTATTTAAAATAAAGCTGGCATTTTATTCTGTGAAAAAATATTCATATTTTGCATATTTTCAGTATAAAGTTAACAAAAGTTACATGCAAAGTTACTGAAAATCAGATGGAAGTAGAAACATTATTTGCTTCTTGACAAGCTGCTTTCTCTTGCAGCAAGATACAGGAGTGGATATGCTTCCGTTTATGATGTGTTGCTCTTCCTAACTTCTGCCTTCACTGCGAGAGCTCCAATTCCCTCATTTTCCTGGCCTCTGTGATAGCCAGTCTGACAGTTCTTTTAACAGGCTTCTGCTGCAGATGCCAGAACTTTGTATTATGCCCTCACTGACTGTAGCCACTCAAGTGCCTTTTTCAACATGTAGGCTTGATATCCCACGCTCACCTCTCACTAAATTTATAATGCTTGTATTTGATAATGTTTTCACATTATTCCCTTTTGGTCACTGAGCCGTACTCTTCTCTGAGTCTGAATGGGCATGGGCTTTTCCTTCATTCTGTATCACAGTGCTGTATTATATTTACATCATTTTAGCGTAGAATTCAATAGCAAACTTCTGCCACTGGCAACCTTGACCTTACTGATGACTGAACATGCTGAAGACATTTTCAAAATCTATGAAATTATACAGTAGAAATACAGGCTGTAGAATACATGACTTTTAGATCATGTTTACTTCTTGAATGGATACTGCAGAAGTTACTTCACATTTTGCATTGGCTAATTTAAAAATACTGCCTCTGCAAATAATAATTAAGCAGTCATATGGAGTTAATTTAGTTACTGTGTCAAGAGGTGTAAAGTGGGAAGAATGGATGTAAAAGTGTTAGGCAAGGGTTCATAATATTGACGCAAAAGCTTATGCATATTAATCTTCCACGTACCTTGTTCTTAGATAATAACTGATTCCTCCATTTCTGACAGAACTTTATCTTGCCAAAGCAATGTTATAGGGTACTAAAATTGTCCTAAGAGAAATTATTGTCAGAATGCACTGGGATGCATTCTCATGGTTACAGAATGCATTGGCCATTGCTTGTGGTTATTAGTGTTTCATGTTAATGATAAAAAGAAGTTAATATGGAAACAGAGTATCAGGAGAAATTCAGGGAAATTCATCTTGGTCCTGAACCAAGTTAGGACTGGATAAATGTTTGGCTGTATTTAGAGACAGCCTTGCAGTGTGACTTTTTTGGCCTCTGCCTGGATCAGTTTTCTGTTGAAGAACGTATCCCAAAGGAAAGGGGAAAGTCAGGGAGAAAGAACCTCTGCTCTTCCTTCCCTAAACTGCTTCAGCCTGAGTGCCCTTTCTGCCTGTCAGCTATTGTATGGGAGAGAAGTGGTGCCAATCCCACATGAGTTAGAGCCTGAATTCACATTTTGAATCAATAATCTACAGGAAATTGGATGCTCTTTAAAATCCAACTGAGAAATAGGTAGCAATACTTTTGATAAACATTACTAAATTGTGGGTATTTTACATCCGTGTGCAAACACACTCACACAGCCTTGAACCACTTCTTACCCCTTTGAAAATGTGCTAGTAATAACGAGATCATGGTAAAACAAATGGCTTAGACAAACGGTAAGCTAGGAAAATGTTCATAATATACACTTATAACTGCTGAAACAGAGAAACATGAATTAAAGAAATAGTACACTCTAGGGAGAGTAGATGTGACACTGTTACAGTATTTGTTTAGCTATGGAAATGTCTGTATTTAAATTGGCAGAAATTGCTCAGAAATCTCCCAAACAAGTAACCTAGTCAAGAGCAATAATCTAAAAGCAAGTGGGAGGACTGTAAAATAACATGAGTGCTTAGTTAACATAGTTTTTAGTATAGAGTTTCAAGTCAGCGTGTCTTTAATGCTGACCCTCCCAGTGTATTTGAAAAAAAATTAATGCTCGAAACTAACAGCATGTTAGCAGCTAATTCGTGCATTATTTCAGTATCATTCATAAATTACTTTTGAATCCTTTGACTAAAGAAAAAGAAAATCCCATAAATCCTACTTTTGGTCAAAGCATAAGACCATAATTAACTCGGCATGTGCTTTTGAATTAAGAACACAGTGTTCTGAGCTTTCTTAAAAAGCTTTTAAAAATGTTAGGGGAATACCTTTCTAGAGCCTTGTTGACTGAGCAGAGTTTTAAGATTTGACACATATAAAGTGATGTTAATTAAATATTGTTATTCCTTTCTGTCAGTCAAGTAAGGTTAAGCCTTTTTTAGTTACTTGAACAGAAAGAGAAGCGGAACAGGTGAAAATATATAAAATGGCTGTGAGGAAAACAGGAGGAATAATATACTAGGAATTTAATTAGTCAGAATTTATAGGGGATGCAGGAGGTATAGGTGCTAATTCCAAAGCATTGCATTTTTCGCAGTCCTAATACCATTTGAATATTTTTGGACTTTTTGGCAATATATCATTTACCTAATGAATGTAGAAAATAAATGTAGTGGCAGAAGGCCAGTATTTGACAGATGTGTATGGCTTATTTTAAGTTGTATTTGCAAACTGATGTTTAATATGGTTGTCACCGAAACCTTCATTTCATTAAACCAAAATGTTGTTAATCAGAATCCCATTTAATGCTGCTTCGGCTCTTTCAGGTGCTATTGGCATATTTTTAAGACAAAAAGAGTTATTGTTTATGTTAGGTATTCAAGTATTACTGGTAATGACTCCCCAAACCATGAATTTTAAAAGGATGCGTATTTATATTTTATTATTTATTATTTATTTCTGTTAATGTGCATAAACCTGTGGGTGTGTCATATGTGCAAGGACATCTTCAGAACAAGGTTTTCTAGAACTTTCCTTTTTGGAAGAAGTGAAAACTGGACTATAATTATATGACCTGAAGTTCCTGATACATAAAATCCACTAGCAAACATCATATGGTTTTCTATATATAGAAGATATTCTATATATGTATCCATTATAATTGACAGTTCTAAGGACAAAAACAAGAAGCACTATGGACCTATATGATAATAGCTTATATTGTTTCATCCATGTATTAAGCTTGGACAGTGTATTACTGCTGTAGGGCTTTATTAATATTGTCGGTACTGAAACCTTTGAAGGAGTGAAAAGCACCCAGGAAGAAATGCAGAGCTTGTTTTACGGTTTCTTGTTGTTTTCTGCTTAATGAAAGAGAAATTTCTGCGTGAACAGAATTAAATTCATGTGGGGAATCCTGCCTCTAAATCTTTCATTTCCAGACTCTTAATGTTTATTGTGGGTCTGTGGAAACAGTCTGGTTCATGATAACCTAGAGCCATGAAACATTGCTTGAAAAATTTCAGTTCTTTTGAGACTGTGTAGGTACTGAGGTGATATTTCATAGAATGAATCTCTTCTGAAATACACTTTGCAAAATTCAGAAGTCTGTGGCAAATGATGCCTGTAGTTAGTTTTTTCCCTTCATCCTGGATAACTGAGGAAATACAGGAGCTTTGATGTACTAGAATGATTTTGCTTTATGATGTTCTTTGTTTAATTAAATAAATACCAGTTATTTGGGAAAAAAACCCACCCAATTTTCATATTAGCGTGATTTAAAACAACAATTTGCATTGCAATATTGTGTTTTTAAATATCCAGTATATTTTTTATTGTTTAGGTTTGGATTTTTTGTTTTTTTGGTTTTTTTTCTTCTAGTACAGTATTTAGGTTTTCTTCTACAGTGTCCCCCTCCTTGAAGACATTCAAAACTTGACTGAATAAATACTTGAGCAACCTGAGCTTCTTGCCAGCTGGTGGCAGGAGCTGATGTCCTCCTGAGGTTCCTGACAACCTACATGATGCTGTGGGGCTTCACCACCTCGACCAAACTTCATGCACTGAATTGCTGAGCATAAGAGAACAAATGTCTGTAGGTTGAATTAGAGAGCCAGGCTTTTAAAGTGAAGAGCCCTGATGTACTAAGTAGAAAAGGGCACATAGTATGTATTGCACATTTGAATTTACTTTGAAACAAAACATTTTGCTTATAATCAGCTGTTTGCTTAGAGTAAGCCTCACTTTTGGGATCTTGTATGCTTAAGCAGGTACAGTTATAAAGTACCTAGTTTCCTTATTTTATTAAAGAAAATAACAAAAAACATTTATCTCCGTGAACATTTTTAAGGGCTCTGAAGTTTAGAACTAGGATTTCTGCATGTTCTTTTTGGACTGGGAAATGATAACAGCTTCTTTAGCACTTCAAATAATCTGGGAGAGCAGAAAGCTACCCAAACCTGAAGCAGTTTTAATAGTACAAGATATTACCAATTAGCAATTAAATTAATCAGTTTTCTCTGCATTATCTATTAGTTTTGATACTAAGTAATATATTATGCATCTTTGAAAAAGTCTGTTATACTGTGATCTGCAAATATTTTATTAACAGAGGCTATAAACCACAATGAGTGGCTCAGTTGTGGGTGGTTTTTTCATGCTTATTTTGATGATATAGCAGTATCTTGGGATGACATACTGTAGTGAGTGAGGATAAATATGTGTTGCCAAGGTCTAAACAGCAGCAATATGGAAGTAATTCAACAGTCAGTTTCACTCAAAGTTTGAAATCTGTGCTGTATTAGAGGTATGCATAGAAGCTGTGTTAATTGCTAGCTTGTTTTCCATATGGTTCTGTTTTAATGGAGCACATTTGTTGCAGATGGTTGGAAAGTGGGTTGGACAGTGTCTAAACTGGCTATGACTAATTCATACAGTGATTATACTATACTTTAACAGTCTTCTTTGTAAACTTCTTTCATTCACACTTCCCTTGCCATTGAAATGAGGTCCAAGATAACTGAAAAGTATTCTTCCTATTTAAACTTGGCCTTAGAGAAGAGCAAGAGCATGGGGTGTGTAGTAATTTTTTCCCTGATTCAAATTCAAAACCACACCCCAAGTTGGTTTCTTCAGATGGGTTATCTCCATCATTATTATGGCTTGCTGAGTTTAGTTAGCTGAGGTAATGGACTCTAAGGAATACCACTTGGAGAACTGAAGTGACCTTAACAAATGCTAAAACTGTCTTTGTTCACACCACAGTGCTTTCACCTCTCCATTGGTTTGCAACTGGCTATAGCCATTTTGGATACTAATAGCCATTCCTTGTTGGCAAGTTTTAATAATGCTAACTCAGACTTGAGGACACTAAATACTTGCAGTATATGAATGCTTGCATTCACATAGTTGTTTGTTATGTAAAACTGAAGGTACAAATGTAGCAACATGTTGTTGTATATCAGTTTAGTCATGATACGTGTGATAAGAATCTTTCATCTCTTAGCCTGGTGTTTTAGCAGATCACCTATGAAATCATCCTAAATCCATAGAGGAAATTAAAATATACAAGATTGTCCAGCACTGATGTAGTTGATTCTTATAAGAGTTTATTTGAGTCTCTTGTGACAAACTTTGTATGACTGACTTTGCCTTTGGTGAAAACTACGGTGAATGTCAAACTCCAGTTGATGGTTTTTAATAAGGAAAAAAAAGAGTGCTATGGTTCAGTGGGTTTCTCTGTCATTTTTACTGTTGTTTTCTCACATTGTCACTAAAATATTCTCTTTGTTATCTGAATGGGACATCTGCTGACTGGCCTAGCTCTTTTTACCTGATTGTGTGAAAAGACTTGGTTAAATCTGTTAGGCCTTGGAGGCCCGGTAACCTGCTAAGTGCTATAGAGCCTGAAAGGCGTTATGTCCTTGGACTAACTTGTCTCTTCTACTTAAAGCTGGATGTGATAGATAAAACAAACTTTCATATGAAAGACTGAGGTAACTTGTGGACATGTTAATGAGTAGCTGCATTTTTCTTACCCTAAGGTGTATAAAAAAACATATGGAATAAGGTGTATTCTGTATTAGGCCAGAAAAATAAAACAAGCTAAGTTTAAAAGAAAGTCTTTTTCTCTGGGTCTATCACAATCCTGCTCAACTGGGATTGATAATTTGTTTGAAAAGGTAGGAAATCCACTCTGCTCTGGCTAACAACATAGAATAATGCAGACCATTTGGTGGTTAGCACTAAGATGTCTAAACTATAGCTTTGATGCAATAATACTATAACTTGAAGATTTACCTAATTTAAATTTTTTCTCAAAGCTGTCCCCTGCCCTACACCGCTGTTTGCCACAGTGATTTGTCTGCACTAGCTAAAGTTTAGTTTAAAACACGTTTGCATTTGATTGGTGTTTTTAGATTTTGATGGCTGCTAGTTCCAGAAGTAACCTTTTAAAATGTCAGTTTTAATGTACAAATTTTATGAGAATAAAAAGACTTTTAAAAATACTAATTTTAGACTCCTCTGCTGAGTTTCTAGTCATCTGCTGTTGTCTCAGGCTGAGTCTTGGAAAATTAAGTCGGTAGTCACTATAACAAAATGTATACCCTGGATTTCATGTGGACAAAAAAAAGTTCCCTTTCACATTATTTTTCTGTGACTGTTGCACAATTGCGAAAGTAATCTTCCGTCCTTTTGCCTGTTGATATATTTACCTTTCCTCCTTCCTTCTTTCCATCTGCCCTTCTGTCTGTGTCTGACATGCTAGATTTCCTGCAGGAGAGAATTCCTTTCCTCTTAGGTGATAACTCCTCTCAGGGAGGACTAAGTAGGGTATATGGACTAGCATGTTGTGCTTTGTAACAGAAAAACCTTACCAATTAGGTGTACAGTTTGTAAAATATTTCATGTAAAACATGGTTTCAGGAGGTTTTCCGTCTGAAGGTGACACAATGTTAAATTACTGTTAAAAGATCTGATATTTTTCTGTAATCTCAATTGCTCCAGCTTTTCCTGTAATTTGTCATATTGTCTTAGGTTGCTGTGTCATATACTCCATTACAGAGGTGGCACTGAAATTCAAAAGGATTGGAAGCTTAATCTTCCCCCTTGCATTCCAGTGTCCCTTGTTCTAAATCAGAAAAGCAGCACTTGTTTTGGCTTCAGGGAGCTGTATGTTCAAGCTCACAGCTGGAGGTATAGTGCTGCAGTGATGGTCACCAGTGATGGGAAGGGAGAGTATAATGAATTAAAAAAAAAAAAAACACAAACCAACAAAAATACCACCACATAAACCCCCATCGGGATTAAAGGCAAATGCTTCATTCTTTCCTCTCTCCAAGCTCCTGTATAAATTGTGCACACAGATGAAAGAATTGCAGAAGTGAATATGCTCAGATTTTGAATATCAACAAGAGATATTTGGTTCTGATATTGCCACATATGGAAGTAGTGAGATTTTCTTTATCTTTCAGTTATGTTTCCTAAAACTGTGTCTTTTTGGTCATTATTCATATGTGGTATAGCAAGCATACACCATAAATTTGATAATTATACCTGTGAGTTCTTCATATTTCATACAAAGAATTGGGGTGAATAAAAATAGAGGAAAAATATACAATGGAATTATAAATATCAGTGTGTAAAGAAAATAAGAAAAGATTACCTTGGTCGTCTGCGCTTGCATGTGCTAAAACTGTATGCTGGCCAGCTGAGTGCTGGTCGGATACTATGCTTTATAGCGGAATGTGGGGATATGATGGAATCGATTCCTTTCAGATGTACTCCATTATTTTTGGAGGCCTATTATTTCCCTGTGTGTTCTGGCTGATGAAATAAGGAAAGGACCCTTTTAATGGGGGCAAATGGAAACTTTACTGCTCAGCTTGTACATGTTATCCAGCTGGACTGATGGGCCACCGTTTACAGAAACATGGGTGGGAGGCTGTTTTAAAGGAAATGAAAAAAATATTTGTTTAACTGCATGGCAGCACAAATATTTTATCAAGTGAGGGCTGACCGTGCATTTCATTATGACAAAAAGGTACATGCTTGAGGGAAAAAAATAAAGCAAAACACTATCTCTGTAGAATTTGAAATAATCACTCTATACATGATTATCTTAAGCCTCCCTTAAAATTTATATGTTTAACTCTTTCATTTTTTCTTTTTATCCCTTTTCTAATTTGAAGTAGTCTGTCAGAAGGAAGTGCTTGACAATGTTTCCTATTAAATGAAGATGCTAGGCAGAAGTTCCCAGGGTTTTGCAGTGAGTCCCTGAGCTGTCCCCAAGCTATTGCAGTTCTCATTTTCCTCCCCTTAGTTCTTTTTGTTCTCTCTTATTGAGGCATCTGCTCCACGAGGCTGCTTACCTATAGCACCTGCTTTGTCATGCAGTTTGTGGTGTCCTTTGTCAGGTACCAGAGCGAAGAAATGGCTACATATTTCCATCTGCGCTAAAGGGAGGCTTTGAAGAAAAGGCTGAGAACACAACCTAAAGATTTTGCTTAGATTAACCTGTATATGTAGGTATATATCCCTACATAAATACCTGTGCATACACACAGAATTACATGAGCATATCTATATATATATATGAAAAGTCAGTAAAACTGTGTTTTCAAAACCCATTTGGGATAATCATATTTTTTATAGGTGTTGGAGAAACCAGGTAGTTCTGCAGCTCATTCTCTGTGGTTATCAGCAAGACATCTATAACCACGCTAAGTTAGCTTGGTGGAATGTTGAATTGATTACAAGAATTAAAAAAAATAGGTGCTTTAACTTATTTGCATTACTTTGCTTACTAAACTGCTTTAGTTTCCATCAGTGTGACAGAACTTTCAGCTGTGTCAGCAGTGGATATTTCGTAAAGATTAGATACACCCCAATATATTATTATATTATATTTATTATATATATAAAATATAATAATGTTATATATAATATATAATATATATAATATAACCCAAATAATATATTACAAAAAGGATACATTTTCAAAATCTGTTACCCTAAGCTCTTTGAAAGTGAACTATGAATGAGTCTATATACTCTAATTAAGGTATCCTCTTTTTTAATAGGGTTGTGTATTTTAACTCCACTCTTTCGAAGTGTTCCTGCTCCGGCAGGGGGATTGGACTAGATGATCTTTTGAGGTCCCTTCCAATCTCTAACATACTGTGATACTGTGATACTGTGAAGTGAAAAATTTTAAATCCTGATCATTATATGGGAAGAAGAAATGAGTGCTCAAAGATTTGGTGGTACATATCATTAGACTGCAACAGGTATACCTTTGGAGGGATGTTTAATGTGTGAGAATTTGATAGATGGGGCTTTAAGGAGTGTAGTAGTGAAAGTGCCTGCTCGCAGCACCTTCCAGGTCTGAAACGCTGTGTGGCACAGCTCCAGAAAGATTTGTCAGCCTGAAAGCTGTTGCAGCTGGAGTTGGATTTTAGTCTGAACCTGGGAAAGATATGTACAGGATACAGCATGTAAACAAAGTGCACTCACTGTCCTGACTTGATTAATTTGTCTGTTCTGATCCACTTTATAACAAAACAATGTAGTGACATGGCTGGCTGATTGGATATTGAAAGCTGCAACTTTGAGAAGGCAAAAAAAGCCCAACCCAGCCCCCCAAACCTTTATATTCTTTTGTTTGGTTTTCTTTTGTTTTGAAGTGGTACCTGTTTCAAACTGCTTAGAGATTCAGTTTCCCTCATTCTCTCTTTTTATCAGCACATCTCAAAGAAGTTTAGAAAGGTGATTTATAAAGGCTTTGTTTCTCCAGTTTTACATAGGGGTAAACCAAGGCATAAAAAGGTGATCAGCATGCCAGGTACTGAGTCAAAAATAAGCCTTACGGTTCTGTGTGCCCCTTTCATTAGGCAATACTGATTGGGAAATTTTGACTAGTGGGAAAATTGTAAGTTGAATGGTGGAAGGTGTGTAGTGAATTATTTTTTTGAGGAGGTGCAGAACTTGACTACATGGCTATCTATCCTTTGTGTGTGAGTATGATGCTGTAATTACATATGCATGATGCCTTTCTGCATATGAGCTATTTTGTGTTGGGCTCACCAACAAACTGAAATCCCTCAACAGTTACATTTGGCCCAATTTCCCTTGAAATCTAGCCTGTTTTTCTGAAGTGCAGTGCAAGTCAAATTCACATATGGATAATTTTCTTTTTACTTAATTGGGGTGAAATTTTCACATAATTTGTGCAAGCTACTTTTGCTTGCTAGAATGCAATTTTTTTTTTTTTTGAGGTGCTCATTGAGTATATTATCTGTACTTGAAAATGTATAGGTAGTTTTTCTATTACATACAGTATGAAATAGTAATATGTCAACTTAATTTCTGACAGTATAAAATCAGTGATGGATTGCATAGATCAGTATTCTTTTGCAGAGGACAATTTAGGATATAATAGCCCATCAATTATTGAAATCAAGTGATAATAGCCAGAAGAGTGGAATTGACTACTTGTGTAATTTTTGTTCCATCATTTATCTAGTTTATCTTCAGGACTAAAAAATTAGCAGATACGAAAATATGAAGACTCCAATTGCAATGAGAATTTAAGATGTTAGGTCAAAAGTTCAGTGGTGTCTTCACAGGGGCAAAGTTCCAAAACAAATAAGAAATTTATAAGGGATTTGAAAACTGGTTTGTACATTGTATCACAAATCAGATAGGAATGAAGTTTTGAAATAGAATGGGATATCTAGAATTGCAAAAAGTTGTTTTGCAAAGTAGTAAGAATTTCTAGTGGTGAATGTGGAAATCCAGTAAGTGACTTGAATTTAAATATGTAAGTTACTGGATCCTGTAGTTCTTGGGGCTGAAAAAGAGTGATCTTTTGGAAACCCAAAGAGCAGAGAGCCTTGATTTCTCTCATCTGCCAGATATACAAAGCTGTACATACAGTGATACCAGTCTTGACTGACCAGGTGGAATAGGATATGGAGGACCTGTAGAGAAGGATGCGTGGAAAAAAACTAAGATAGGTTGAGCATAACGGGACAAACCAAAAGACCTGTTACCAGTGCTTAGAGATAAAAACTGTTCTTGTTTCACAGTATATGAAGGTAGAGAAAAATTGTATAATCAGTACTAGTGTTTGGGGGCACAAGATGGTAATTTGAAGAACACGATTGAGTTCCATTGTATGACAGTTTTATGGGTTCCATTATGTATGTATAGTTCTCTGTATATAGTTCCATATTTGACAGATTCATTCATATAAATATAAATATAGCGCACTAATTGGTGGGACTATGAATACAGTTATAAGGAACCAAATTTCCTTTTTTTCATGTCTTTGGGTCAAATCTGTTTACATTATTATGCATGGAATTTCAATGACTTGGTGATATTTCTTCCTAGAAATACAGTTTATTCTGCTATACATCAGTGCAGAACATATTGTGACTTTTACTTGGG